>NW_025999949.1:2323848-2381114 GCF_001458135.2 Marmota marmota marmota
CTTCTTCCTCTTTTCTTCTTCTTCTTTTGTCAAATATAAACAATAAAAAACTTACTACTCCAAGTCCTCAAGGCTGGAAATCAAGATCGGGGTGCCACTCTATTTGAGTTTGGTAAGGACCCTCTTCCAGGTTGCAGCTGTTGTCTTCTCATTGTGTCTTTTTTAACTGGTGCATATTAATTATACAGAATGGTGGGTTTCATTATGCTATATTTTTATATACATAAAAATGTAATTTGATTAATTTCACTCCCCAATATTTCCCCAACTTCTTCCACCTCCTCCCCTATCCTCTTCCCCTACCCTAATGGTCTCCTCCTACTTTCTTTTTTTTTTCCCTTCTAGTTTCATGTTGTAATTTTTTTTCTGTTTTTTTCCCCCTCTTTAGCTTCCGCATATGAGAGAAAACATGGGATACTTTTCTTTCTGAGTTTCACTTCTTTTGCTCAAAATTATTATATTTCCTTTTCTTGTCATTCTTCATTCAATACTTATGGTCCTGCTAACAATAAACACATCATTTGTTGGTGATGTACCTACGCCCATTAGAAGTTAGATAATTGGGTCTGGGCAATAATAACCATCTTGGTTGTCATTCATGTAAAACCACAAAATTACTGAGGTCAATTTTTCCTTTTCATTCTTTTGTGTCATTTCTCAGGACTTTATTATTTGATTTTCTTTGTAAAACTTTAGTTCTTGTTAAAATATAATGCAAATCTAATTTTTTACAGCATACTTAAGAGCTGTGTTTGGTGTTTTGGTGAAAAGCCACTTTAAACTCTACATTTCATCTGCACACAAATTCTTTCCTGACCCAAAAGTCTTCACTAATGTAGGGGTGATTTGACAATTTGTCTAAAATCACTACTTACTGGTATGTTTCTGTCCCTTCACAGAACTATGCAATAATTATAAGTCAACCACAGGTGAAAGAGTTTATTTTCAGTTTTTCAAAAGAAACCAAGTGTTAGACCAAAATTTTCTCCTAAGCCAAGACAAGAACAGTTCTATTTTTAAAATTTATTATTATTTTTAGTAGTAGTAGTACAAGGAATTGAACCTAGCAGTACCTAACCACTGAGCTACATCCCTAGCCCTTTTTATTTTGAGACAGGGAACAGCTAAGTTGCTTAGGGCCTTGTTAAATTGCTGAGGCTGTCTCAGTCTGTTGAGTTTTGGGATTACAGTCATGTGCCACCATGACCAGCAAGAACAGTTCTATTTTTAAAACAATAAATTGCAAATTAAATGTTCACATTTTTTAGGCTTGTGTTTGAATGGTACTGGACAGTTTACATTTAGTATTCAAAGTAATATTCTGAGGTTAGTAATGTCATTTTGTACCTGAAAAACAGGCTCAGAGAAATGACATGTCTGGAGTCACAGTGCTATTTGTACCAGATAAAAACTAAAGTCATCTAACTCTAAATTTTGAGGGGTTTGCATGGCATTTGTTCTCCTTTTATTTTATCCCTACGATATTTGAATCCAAGGGATGGAATCAAATACATTCTGTATCTACGCGATTTAAAATCTACAAATTCTCAGAATAAACTTTCAGTTCAATCTTGATTTGTTTTTCTAACTCCAAGGTCTATACATATACATTATGATATAACCAATGACTATCTAATTATTTATGACAAATTAAACACACAGCCTAAGAAAACATTTGACTGTGTCCCTCAAAGCTGAAATCACATACAGTATTCTAATTCAATGTATCCATTTCTAACCCTTTCTAAATTTGTCAGGCATATAACTCTAATTATCAAGATTAAAATAACTTAAAATGCAACTCTCTAGCAGAACCATTCTTGAAAAGCTAACTCTCACTGTTCTTTAAAAGGAATGAAGGTTAGAGATGTACCTTTTGCCTAGCATGTGAGGCTCTGGTTTGCATCCCAGCAACACACACACACACACACACACACACACACACACATATGAATACACACCAAAATAAAAAGAGCAAATTAGTCTCCTAAGTGAGAACGACATTGTTCAGTTGTGATATTAAGATGATATCCTACTTACAAGGAGAAATGGTTTTTAAGAAGATAAGTGCATTTGCTATTTATGTATAAGTAGATCCTACTGACTATCAAAGTGTTATTCAATCATTAAAGTAGGCAACTGGTACTTCTGCTTAGAAACCTCTCCTTACCAGTTGAAGATACTATAAGTATCCAAAAGTAATACAATGATTTAGTTTAAAAAAATGGCCTGTAATTCAGACTCCTCATAAATTTAGATTTGTTTTTCTGCAAAATGGCCGGTAATTCAGAGTCCTCATAAATTTAGATTTGTTTTTCTGCTACATCTTAAAGGAGCAATATTTTGCTGTGTTGATTGTCATACAGAGGGCTGACAGTAGGTTGGAACTGAGGTGCTTTGTGTGTGCTGTTCACCTCATATGGTTTGTTAGTGCTGTATTTGGTGCTCATAAGAGGATATTCAGGACTTTGTCAAACAGAGGAATTCTAATAGTTCTTATAGTCTACATACTAAGAGCAAGAAATAACTCACCTAGAATAAATACCAAGAAAGAGGGTGCTTGCCCACAGGATTTATTTTTATTTCTAAATCTCACTTCTTTATGTTGACTACATTCCCAATCCCTTTGCTTTAAAGTAATTTAGGACTGCTTTGGGAAGAGAAATAATCTAAACATTTGGCCAGTATTTTAGGAAAAAGGAAACAATATGACCAGTGTGAAGTTCTGAAGGAGGGTTGCAGTGCAGCACAGAGAGAGATAGAGATAAACAGGAGAGGAGCAGTGGGGCTGTTGAGAGTAAAAGTATTAAGGTGGGTGTTAGGAAGAAATAAGAGATGATGTTTCAATAAGATTAGAAGATTGGAGATTTTTTAATATAAAGAGGTTAACAGTCCCTTTTCGTATGAGTTTGTGAAAATGTGAATTTAAATCAAAAGTGTGAAAGTTGAGCAAGAAAAATGATATAAGGGAGGATTTTATTGCAGAGTATAAAAAATTGTGTGTGTGTGTGTGTGTGTGTGTGTGAGAGAGAGAGAGAGACAGAGAGAGAGAGAGAGAGAGAGAGAGCACATTTGTGTTGTTACAACAAAATATCAGAGACTGGTGGTTTATAAATTTATTTGGCTTATAATTCTGGTGTCTGTAAAACAACCTGGCTATAGCTTTTGGTGACGGGCCCCTGGCTGCATGACAATATGGTAGATGGCATAGGTGGCATCACATGCACAAGACAGAAAAAGAGAAAGAAAAAGGTGTCACAAGGAAAGGGAAGACGTCAAAGAGTGGGAGGGGCCAGGTTCTCTACATTATAACAACCTTCTTTCTTGAGAACTAATTTACTTCTGTGAGGCCTCCTCTTCACTAGACTGCACTAGCTTATGCATGAGGGTGGAGCCCCTATGACTTTGTCATCTACCACTAGGCCCTGTGTCCTAAGGTTCCACAACCTTGACACTGTGTCACACTGGGGACCATTTCCAGCACATGAAACTTTGGGAGACAAACCATATCCAAAAATAAAATAAAATAAAAAGATACGTATATATTCATATTCTTAATTTTGTAATCTTCCATCATGAAAGAACAAAAATTAACCAATTTTTATCTAAAAAAAGCATCTGAGGAGTTTGAAGATTCTCTCCTTTCTGTCATAATTGCATTAGATTTATAAGATTAATGTTTATAATTCCCATTATTAACATTTTTATTTTATATTTTATACTATTTTAAAGACAAAATGCATGTAGAGACAATTTAGGGACATTATCTAACGTGTGACTGTGAATTAAAGGAAGTCAAGTACTTAGAAGGCTGAAATTATTTTTGCTTGCGAATATTTGTGATGTATTTGGCTATAAATAAGGAAAAGAAGAAAGCAGGTAGAAGAAAGGTATTTTAAAAGTAAAGGGAAAAGATAGTAGAATTTCTCCTATTCTGAAAAAATCAAAAGTTTTAGTAATAGTTAAGTGAAATAGTTAACTGTTTAATAGTTAAGTTGTACATTTTCATTATAATCTCTAACAGGCTAAGTGCCTTTCATTCAGGAAGGCCTGGAATTCCTTTCATGGATGTGGGTTTTCTGTCATATTAAGGTCATCAATGTTTTCTAAGGGCATGTTGTGACGGACAGTGCTAGTTGTTGTACTTGCTTTCAAAGCCATCACTTACTACAGGATAGGAAGCCAAGTTACTTGCTTTTCTAGTCTTCAGTAAAGTATAGAATGAGCATGTGACTCAGTCTTGGCCTATTGAGGAGACTTCTGGGAAGATTTTCCCCATATTACAAGAGAGACACAAGAGGATAAATCCCTTTTTTCTTTCTTACCATTGAATATTCCATTAAAACATGTGATGTTGGAGTTTTGGTGGTCATTTTTTAATTATGAAGATAGACCAAGTGAAAAGCAGAGATATTACCCCAGAACCCTGATATGATTGCGCCACCTCTTAAACCATTCCCAGAGCTTCCTACTTTTAGGCTCCTTGGCATGGAAAAAAACAGAAAATGGAGAAAAACAGACAACAACAACAACAACAACAACAACAAAAAAATGCAAACCTCTATGGATTAAGTGATTTTATTTGGGTAGACCAATTTTTTTTTTTTTTACTCGCAACCAGATACATAATAACTGATACACAGAATATGCAATTTGTTCCTAGGAACAAAGAGCTCAGAGTAATCTTTAAATTTGGGGTTTGCTCTTTAACTTTACCCAGGCCTCTAGTCCCCACAGCACTTTCTTTTTCTCTCATCCTGTCAGTCCCTGCTGGACTTATTTCCTGTTCTGTCTAACCAGGATATAATTTCTCATGGATCTCTCAGTGAATTCACCCACCTTTTCCTTCTGTTGGCCTTCGTCACTCCTATGCTAATGATGTAGATCAATACAACTAAGGAAAATGCCTAACTGTGAAAGGGAGCAATTACAAATTCGAGGTTCCCAGACTTACGGGAGTCCTTAGCATTATTTAGCTTCTGTGTGATTTGTAATTGG
The DNA here is from genome assembly GCF_001458135.2 of Marmota marmota marmota. Lineage (NCBI taxonomy): Eukaryota > Metazoa > Chordata > Mammalia > Rodentia > Sciuridae > Marmota > Marmota marmota. The sequence continues at coordinate 2,328,847 of NW_025999949.1, forward strand.
TTACCTCTCCTACTCATTCTCCATAGCATGTATTCCAGATCTCAGCTATTCTTCTCCAACCAATTTCCAAGTCTTGTCTCCCTCCTTTCTCAGAAGATCTTGTCTCCTTATAACAGAGAAAAGAGAGGTCATTCTTCTATAAACATTCTCCCATAGAGAGAAGATTCTGATCTTCTGTCCTCTCTGTGTACAAAACCATAACTCAAAAGGAACCACAAACCTAAAGATAAACCTATAAATCTTTTAGAAGAAAATATAGGACCTTTAATTACACAGATTTCTGAGATAGAATATAAAAGTATAAACCATAAAAGATGAAATGAGTAAATTAGACTTCATCAAAATGTAAAACTTCTTGTTCTTCAAAATATACCTGAGAGGGGCTGGGGATGTGGCTCAAGCAGTAGCGTGCTTGCCTGGCATGCATGCGGCCCGGGTTCGATCCTCAGCACCACATACAAACAAAGATGTTGTGTCCGCCGAAATCTAAAAAATAAATAAATATTAAAATTTTCTCTCTATCTCTCTCTTTCTTTAAAAAAAAAATACCTGAGAAAAGACAAGCCCAGACTTTGAGAAAATATCTGAAAAACACATAGGGATAAAGAATTTTGATCTGGAATATGTAAAGACTTTCACAATTCAGTAATAATAAGATGAACAACCCAATTTTTAAAGTGAACTAAACATTTGAACAGACACTCACCCAAGGACAGGTTCAAATGGCAAATGAAAATGCAGTAAAAAAATGTAGATGAAAACAATAATGATATAGCACTGTGTAGATGCTCCTCCATTTACAATGAGGTTAATTCCCTACACGATGTCCTAGGTCCAAATGCATTTAATACATGGGATCTACTGAATATCACAGTTTAGCCAAGCCTACTTTAAACAGTCTCATAACAGATTAGCCTACAGCTGGGCAAAATCATCTAACACCAAGCCTATTTTATAATAAAATACAGAATATCTCATGTAATTTATTGAATACTTGTATCCAAAAACATTGGCTACATGGTATAGGTATTGGGTATTTCCCTTGTTATGTTGTAGCCATCTGGGCACTGTGGCTCCCTGCCATTACCCAGCATCATGACAGGGCATCATGTTGCTTTTGTTAGCCTGAAAGAAGATTTATATTCAGAATTCAAAGTTTAATTTCTACTAAAAGTTTAATTTCTCACCATCATGAAGTTGAAAAAAAAATGACAAGTCAAAGCACGCTAAGTTAGGGACCATCTGAACACACATAGAATAGCTGAACTTTATAAAGCTGACATCAAGTTCTGGTGAAATTGCAAAACAATAGCAGTCTCATACAAAATGGTTGTTGGTATGCAAAATGGTATACCCTTGAGAAAAGCTAGACAGTTTTCTTAGGAAGTTAAAAATACACACAGTAATACCACTCCCAAGGACTTATTAAGAGAAATGAAAATGTATGCCCACACAAAGACCTGTGTGCAAATAATAATAGAAGTGTTCTTTATAATTGCCCTAAACTGAAACCAAATATCCATCAACTGAGAAACAGACAAACTGAAATGTAGCCATGTAATGGAATACTACTCACCAATCCAAAAGAATGAACTACTATATGAAATAAACAACTAAATTCAAAAGGCATTGGTTGGCTTGTTAAACAAACAAACTCTTATTTTAGAATCATTTACCCAACCTTCTGAAAAAGTCAAAGCTATGGGAACAGAAATCATATCAGTGGTTGCCAAAGCCTGGAGGGTAAGGGAAGGGGACATGAGGGAAGTTTGGGGGGTGATGAAAATACTTATTGTGGTTGTACATGACTACTTGTTCATCTAAACTCATAGAGCTGCATGTCTAATATAACAAGCTTTAAAAATTATGTCTCTTATCCTAAAAATCCATCCCTCAACTGTGCAACCTACTCTATTCACTCATTTACTTGCTTGAGTGGGAAGTCTCCGAGGGAGGGGACTTTTTCTGTCTACTTTGCATTCAGCTACTATTTACTCATTGTTTGCTATGTGCCAACCATGCATTAATTGCTGGAAATTCGAGATGAACAAGGCGGTTTGTCTCTGCCCTCAATATATAGTCTGGGAATTAATTATAGCCTAATCTCATTCCTTTCCTTTTCTGGTAAGCTTTGTGGAAGTCATCTAAACATAATGCTTATATTTTATCTTCTGTTTGGTCTTTAACTCGCTGAAGTCCATATTTTCCCTCCATTTTAATGATAGTACTCTTGGTAGACTGCCAAATTCAATAGAGGCTGTTCAGTCCTTGTTTCATTTTACCTTCTTATGATATGTGAACTGTTCATTCTTTTGCTTAAACTTCTTTCTTGCCTTGATTGTCTTGATGCTTGATTTTTCACAGACCTCTACACTGTAATTTTTTTTTTTTTGGTTATCCAGAAACTATTGATGTTCCTCGGGGTTCTAATTCTTACCATTTTCTGTTTTTAACTATGATCTTTCTTGGAGGGAGGAAGAAGCGTAACTACCCTCTCTCTGATGGAAGTCAATTCTTCCAAGGAGACTTCTTGGAAGTCCCCACAGCACACTTCTATTAGAATTCAAACACAAAACCACAAATGGATTTCAATATGTAGTCCCTTATTTCAGACAGTGCAATGATTTGATTCTGTCCCCCAAAGTTCATGTGTTGGAAACTTAATCTCCAATACAACAGTGTTGACAGGTGGGACTTTTGAGAGGTAATTAGGTCAACAGGGCTTTGCTTTTAGAAATGAGTTAATGCTATTACCGTGGGAGTGACAAAGTTATCATGGGAGTGATTTCTGATAGAAGGATGAGCCAGCACCCCTCCCCAGGCCCTCTTTCCCCTCCACCTTCTGCCATGGAATGATGCAGCGAGAAGGCCTTTGCTAGATGCAGCCCCCTTGACCTTGGACTTCCCTTGTTCCAGAACTGTGAGAAACAGTTTCTTTTCTTTACAATATGTTCTGTTATAACAGCACAAAATGGATTAAGATAGGTAGAAGTGTGTCCAATTAAAAATGGAAGTTCTGGGGCTGGGATGGTGGCTCAGCCGTAGAGCACTTACCTTACACATGTGAGGCACTGGGTTTGATCCTCAGCACCACATACAAATAAATAAACAAAACAAAGGTATTTGCCACCACAACTTAAAAAAATATGAAAAAAATAAAGTTCTGGTGGAATGTAGAAGTGGGGGAAAAATCACCATTTTGCAAACATTGTGATAAAAATGGATTTGGATAATAATCATCAAAGACTGCTCCATCTAAGGAGGAAGGTTTGCCAAAGAACAGGACATTTATATGGTCTTAAAGAATTTGCCCACAGATTGCTTGGTAACCAGGGAGAAAATAGTAACTGTACAGTGGAGAAACCAGACAACATTCTGACTGGATAATCAAGATTGACATAGCCAATGAGGAGCAGGTGGGTGTCGTGTGGCCTCCAGATGTGACCTAAGAAGGACACAACATTGCTTATGTGGTATTCCATCTGGAAATGCACAACCTGAATCTAATCATGAGAAAACACCAGACAAACCAAAATTAAGAAACAGTTTATAAAATAACTGACCTGTATTTTTCAAAAATGTCAATGTCATGAAAGATAATGAAAAGCTGATGAATTATTCCAGATTAAAGGAAACTGAAGAGCTTAATCAAATGCAATATGTGACCCTGGACAGGATCCTTAACTAGAGGAAAACAAAATGCTCTAAAGGACATTATTAAAACATTTGACCAAATTGGCCAAGAAGTTTCAGAGAGAGAGAGAGAGAGAGAGAGAATGAATAGGGCCCCATGACTAAGTGTTGAATATGTTTTCTCCTCTCTCTCCCTAGAGCCACTGTGCTCTGTGTTAGTTTAGGTTTTCATCATTTCTTCCTTCAGCCTATTTCTAGAATCTTCCAAGTGATATTGCCAAATTCGTTGTCTTTCCCTTCCAACCTGACCTTCATATTGTCACCAGAATGATTTCTTTTTTTTTTTTGGAAGCACAGATCTGATCATGCCTTACTGCTAGTTAGAAAACATCTGGGACTTGCTATTGCTTCTTCCTCATCTGGCATTCTAGACCCTTCTCCACACAGATCCAGAGTTCCTTGCTGGCCATTTCCCTCCTGCGCTCACACCCCAAATGGCTCCAGTTCTCAATTGGTTCCTCCACCTTCAGCAGTCATGACAATGCCCAGCAAGAAACCACCAGGAAAAGGATGGAGTGGAATAAGCCAGCAGGAAAGGTGGTTAAATAAAGCTTCCTACCTGGTTTGAAATAAACTGGACTATTGTGTGAAATAACTTCTCTAAACTTTTTATAAGAATTAATTTTTTAGAGAAATAAATAAATGTCTGTGGTGTGTGCCTACTAAAAGGAAAGAGCAAGTGAAGATTGGTTTGTTGGCTGACTTCCATCCTAAAAGTTCCTGTGAAGCTATTAAATGCAGCCAGCGAAGGATCTCATTATCTGAGTCAGAATTATTCTATCAACAGCCCTTTTTCCTTGTCACAGCTGGTGCTGAGAGCCATATGTCATAAGACTCCCTCTACCCCCAAAGTTTGGAACACTCACTAAATGGAAAATAAATCACTGCTGTTGAATCAAGTGACCCATAGGGTTCCCAAGAGAATTTTCCTTTATATTTTAGTTATGTGGTGAAAACTCATGATTTTTCTTGCCCATGTGGCTTTTCTCCCGTTTCCCATCTGCTTACTCCCTATAATTTTGCCAAAATATGATTCCATCATTCCGTTCAATAAACAGAGTGCTTCCTTGCTTGTTCTCAGGAATAAGAAAGCCTCACGGGAATTGCATTTAGTGGTGAAGTGATATGACTCATTTACTCTGGACTTATCAAATAAGATCAGGAGCAAATACCTGTCTAGAATTCAAGATAGAGGACCCCATTATTATATATTAAAATCTACTCTGTGAATCCATACACTCATACATTACTGTACCAGTTTTAACTGTTGTCAAACATTCCCTTAAAGGTCAAGGTTATATTAACACTGTGAAAAGTGAGAGAAGATTGTGGGTATTATTTGGGAGTATAATTGCAAATTTCCAGAGTGAAGATTATTTTTTTCTGCACTAGGCATTCTATAAAGTCACGTGGAATTCTAATTTGTGATTAAATAACCATACTAATCTCTACATGGGAATGATGATCTATTTAGCTCCTTATAATTTTGTATTTTTTTTAATATTTATTTTTTAGGTGTAGATGGACACAACACAATATCTTTATTTATTTATTTTTTAAAATGTGGTGCTGAGGATCTAACTCGGGCTGGCCCTTGCTAGGCGAGTACCCTACCACTGAGCCACAATCTCAGCCCCATAATTTGTATTTCTGAGGGATGCTGCTATGTCATTTTATACCTAATCTGTGTATTTATGTCTGTATTTCTATTTTGCACTACAAACTACAAGTCATTACCTTACATTCTTGAAATAAGAGAAGTAATACATTATTTGTATCAGCAGCAATTTCTAAGCTAAAGATTCGTTTAATATAAGTCATTATCCTCAGATTCAAAATCACTCATGATTTACAATTAGAGTCCAGGAAATTGATGAAGAAAATCTGAGTTACTTTCTTACCTTCCAAGACAATACTACTGGTTCAACAACGTAAGTGTCCAGAGCATTGTCAAATCTATATGTGTTAATCTCAAATACAATACATTAATGATTACTCTTTTAATGGGGTCAACACTGTTTTACCCACTCACAAGCTAGTAAGAATCTTGCAAAACCATTTACAGGAAAAAGTATCACGTGCCATTATAATATTAGGTGCTATTATTAAGAACAACAAACACCCAGACACGCCCTTGAGGCTCCGCCCTCCTCACTCAGACACACCCCTGAGGCTCCACCCTCCACACCAAACTCGCCCCAGAGGCTCCCCACTTGTGTGATTTGCCTGGGGTCCTAGGCCTATCTAATCACTGAAGGAGTCAAGTGCTGTGCTAGGTGCCGAGGAGTTAGACATGACAGTTCACATGGCCTGCATTCAAAAAAGTGATATTTTAGCTAGAAAAACATACATAGAAAAAAAAATCAAAATTAAGAAATAGACAAAAATACTATAAAAGAGACATGAACAAAATGTGTAAGAATCCTGAGACTTCCCTGGGAGAGTCCCTGCAAGCTTTCCGGAGGAGGTGGCATTTTAGCGATTTCTTAAAAGATGAATAGAGGTTTGCCAGATGGAGAAGGGGAGAAAGATCATTCCAGGTAATCCAGCTGGTTGGTGGATGAGTGAAAACAAAACCCCCTGTATCCCGACTCAATCCGGCACCCATTGCTCTACAACTGCCAAGGAAAGAAGTCTCGGGTCTGGGCAAGCATTCTTGACAGGAACATTCCAGATTACTGGAGAATGCATGTCAGGAAAATACACAGGTCAATGGTAAATGAAAATTTTAAATCCTTTCTACGCTTTCATACAAGGATTTCACATCTCTTAGTACTGACTTAATTATTCCTCGCAGCCATACTTAAATTACATGTAGAACATATTTCAGTGTATCTGTTTTCTGTTTGTTGTAAAATCACGGATGTAATATATTGTTCAACTGCCTTAGATTAATCTTATGAGTTTTTGCACAAGAAGTTCGAGAGGACAGTTGGTTTATTACCATTCTTTTAAGCCTCATACAGGACTAGTAAGATAGCCACTATTTTCAAATTCCAAAGCATTTAACACTTCCTTCAAAAACCCGTCATAGATTTTGCTCTCTGCTAGGAACCTGATTCTCTTAAGGAAGTAAGACTAGCCAGAGCTTCTAGGATTAAGCCTCTCTGGCTTTGAATAGTTATAAAAATTTAAGTGGAATTCGTGGGCTTTGTAATTTTTGAATTAAATGACATTTTTCCCCCAAGTTTTTTTTTAATTCTAGACTAAAACAACAACAACAACAACAACAAAAACCTTGATTGGTTAAGTGTGTTCTGAGTGTTTATGTTCAAGTTAGGGCTTGTGGCCAAGTTGGTGGTGAACTGGGAGCAAATCCAGCCTGAGCCTTATCAGGCTCAGAGCAGGAAGCCTTTTCCTGATGGTACACAAGTGCCCATTGAGCTAGCTGCAGTCCCCTCAGTTCCCTACACTCAGATTTGGTCTGTTTAGGAGTTTAGAAAATTCCCAATTTCAGTTCATTTCTGAGCTTTTAGAAGAAGGCGCAGTACTCAGCCATGGGTTTTAGTTACACGGTTGGGTTAGCACTGACTCTGTAGGAAAGGCAGGTTGTGAACTAGATGGCATGACCCCAGAGTCCTTGCTCCTAACCTTGGGGGTACGTTAACTTCCAATGTGTCCCTCTGACTCCATAGTCTAAACGTACAAGTCAAGCCGTGCTGCGGTTTGAATATGATTTCTTTCGTCTGAAGATCATGCTGAAATGTGATTGCCATCACGGTGGGTTGAAAGGTGGGGCCTGCTGGGAGGTGTTTGAGGTGGGGTGCAGCCCTTGTGACTGAATTAATGCACTTCTCATGGGAATGGGTTAGTTACCAGGTGAATTAGGACCTCTTTTTCCATACATGCTGGCTTACCCTCCCTTTTTCCACCATGAATTTGAACTGCCATGAGGTTTTCACCAGAAGCCAAGATACAGGCACCTTGCTCTTGGACCTTCCAGCCTCCGGAACCTCTTTTCTTTATAAATTATACAGTCTCGTATATTCTGTTACAGCAACAGAAAACAGATTCAGACAAGGCACATAATAACATTGGTGTCTGGAAGTCCTGGTGCTTATTGTTCTGCTGTTCCCTAAGCCTCCTGTCCCCTATTAAGAACCCTTCTTCTCAGGCTATTCCTAGGAATTTGCTGAGGTAGGGGATGGGAAGTCAAAAGTACTTTCACATTTGCTTATTGGCAGCAGCCATCCTGTTTCTCTCCTCTATTCTTGTTCCTTCATGAATATTTACTCTTTAGGAAGCTGCTCCAAGGGGCTGCGCAATTGCCTTGGACAATGACATCCTTCCAAAGGTGGTTATAATAAATTGGCAAATACTTGTGCAGCTCTTGCTATGTCACTGTTCCAAGGTCTGTATACATTACCTATTTGATCCTTTAAAAAGCCTTGTGAGGTAGAGGATATATTTTCCTTCCATCTTACAGATGAAGAAACTGAGGCACCCAGAGAGGTCTAGTAACTTGCCCAAGGTCAAGCAGCAGGTAATCATGAGTGTAGCAGGTAATCATGAACTTCAGAGTTCCTGTTTATCAGTTTGCTGCTGTTTCATGACACAGTCCCAATGCTTCTAATATTAAGATAAGAGAATGGTCTGAGTTCCTCTTACATGTGATAAGAAGGGCCTCCTCCCAACTGGGGCAGCACTTGGTCCACCTTTTCTTCTCAGATTCTCTCAAACGTTTTATATGGCTTAGAGATGGTTTGTCCCCTTGCAACCTCCAAAGCTCATGTTGGGGCTTCTAGTCCTTAGTGTGGCGGTGTTGAGAGATGGAGCATAGTGGGAGGTATTTGGGTCATGGAGGCACAGCCCTCATGATGGACTAACTGTTTTTCATGGGAAATGGTTAGCTATCATGGGAATGCCCCTTTTTCTCTCTTCAAAATGCACTTGCTTGCCCTTCTGATTCCTGTTATGAATCGATCTGCTATGAAGCCCTCACCAGAAGCTGAGCAGATGTTGGTACTATGTTCTTGAACCTTCAGAACCATGAGTCAAAATAAACCTCTTTTCTTTATAAATCACCCAGATTCAGGTATTGTATCAGAGCAACCAAAAAAATGAACAAAGATATATTTTGATGCAAACAACTCTGGTTTTCTCAAATAAATACTTGGAGTATTCATTCCAGCATAGACAACAGTTTACCTGCACTTGAGGGCTAGTTTCCTGCATAGAAAAATGAAATAATACATAAAATCTTTCATGAGGCAGCATCCTACTACAGATAATTTATTTTATGCTTGTTTACTCACTTTTCCCCCAATAAATATTTATTGAGTATGTACTCTGTACCCAGATAATTTGATGATAAGTCAAACAATCCAAATTTCTGTTCTTACAGAGGTGTTATTTTCAAACAGAGCAGTTTAGATCTTTGGGGTCTGGCTTCACCATTTCTACATTAGAAACAGGTCTATACTCCATGGTTGAATCACTAAATGGCCTCAACACCAACTTTTTTTGTGTGTGTGTGTGTTGCTAGGGATTGAACCCAGGGCCTTGTGCATGCGAGGCAAGCACTCTACCAACTGAGCTATATTCCCAACCCTGAACACCAAATTTATGGGCTTACCAACAGTGAGGTTCCACAAGGCCCCACACTTGGAAGGAATGTTTGCTCTAATGCTCTGCTGCCATCATTCTGAAATGATCCTGAATTTTAATTTTGTATTGGGCCTCACAGATTATGTAACTGGTTCTAATTTGTCCTGTAGAGTCTCCTTACTTATAAGACTGAAATCACCTAATGTCTTGAACTGGCTGTTTTTCTATCCACATTTCAGAAATCTCTGGGCCACGTTTATACCAAAATAGTCAAACTCAAGATTCCCAGAGAATGGCCTCAGGGTAACTTCCATCTCACTCCAAGAATTAATTGCCTTTTGCTGTGCATCAATGGGTTCTTGTAACTCTGACAGAAAAGACCACTGACAATGTGAACTTGAATTGATCATTGGCTAAACATTAAAATAAGGCTGAACTCAAGAAATGGCACTCACCCAAGCCACTGACTCAGTCTTGTTTTGCTGGCTTTGGCTCCCTACTTGCAACTCACTTCCTCTTTCTTCCTCCCATCCTCCAGATCATGATGGGTGTGGTGAGCTGTTTGGCTCTTTGATGCCATGTGTGGCTGAGGTGATGTGGAAGAACTGGAGATAGGAACACCCATGACTTGCTTTTGGCTAGATTGTAAGGCAGGCGGCTGGACTATAGATCCTTCCAAGACCTTTATATCCTCCTCAGGGTCTACAAACCTTTCTCAAAATTTGCTCTGTGGCCAGGCATGGTGGCACACACCTGTAATCCCAGTGGCTCAGAAGACTGAGGCAGGATGATCGTGAGTTCAAAGCCAGCCTCAACAACTTAGCAAGACCCTGTCTCTAAATAAAATATGAAGCCTCGGGATGTGGCTCAGTGGTTAAGCACCCCTGGGTTCAATTCCCAGTACCAAAAATATTGTTCTGTGAAGAGTGAAAAGAGATACAAGCAACTAAATTTCTTCAAAATGCAAATGACTGGCAGGACTTAATGTGTACCTCTCCTCATGATATTTCAATATTATTTTTCCCACACTGGGGACTGAATCTAGGGGCACTCTAGTATAGCCCCAGTCCTTGCTAAGTTGCCCAACTGGCCTCTAACTTATGATCCTTCTGTCTCAGCCTCCTGAGTAGCTGGGATTATGAGCCATATTTCAATTTTAACTTAGTACAAAACTCATTTGCTTGAGGGTGAAGAGCTTATAAAAGAATTCTAGACCAGTCAGTAGGAGCTGCAGGCTGTGTGTGTGGAGGGACAGGGAGGAGAAGAGAGGAAGGAAGAGGAAAAGATCTTTCCACTGTTTCTGATTCTTGTTCCTGATTTCAGCAGGCCTGAAACACCACTTATACCTGAAATAAAATGAAATGGCTTCATCCATTTGAACCAGGAGGCCACGTACAGAAGGTAAACTGGAAACTAGGTCATAGGCCTCAAAGTCTCCCTAAGAAAATGTTTCAAATGGTAAATGGGGTGTAAACATCTTTGTGAACTGGTATGGAAGGAGACTTATCCTGTCAGTGTCCTAGTTCACGCTCGTGAGTGTCTTTTCTGACTTAGATGATTCTTGAATTAGGTCAAGTCTATCTACAGGTCTTTCTTTTCCTTGATTGTTCATCTGCCCATCCTATGAGCCTCTTTTGTTGCCTGCAACTTTAAATAAAAAGCCAGCACAAGGGTGTTGACTATATGGACCAATAGTCTAAGAATATGTATGTATATATCACCGAGGGACAGGCATCTTTAGTTAACTCAACAGAGGCAGCTTGCTGGAGAGAACTCCTGGAGGAAATGTGACATTTTTCTTTTGCTGTTTGAGCTTAGGCGAAGTGCAACTGGAATGAAAGACTGGAGAGGGGGAGGGGTAAATGTCATGGGGATGAATTTGTTCATTGATTGATCTTAGGAAGATCCTTTTGGGGAACAGAGGAAGCAGCTGGGAGGAGATAAGGGAGCAGTACATAGTAGATGGTGGAATTGACTTGGGGGATGGCAAGGGTAGAGAAGCAGGTGCTTAACAACTGTGAGAAGCCTCACCCCAGTTCAGGCACAGTTTGTAAGGTGTGGCCTGGACTTCCCATGAAGAATGGTGTGGCCTCCTGAGGACAGGGTAGGGCGTCAGGGATGAGGGACCTTGAAACAGGATTTTATCATTTGTTGGGCACATTAATAATAAAAAAGGCTGTATGATTTAACTTTTAATGCTATAAAAGGAGGCAAATGTTAAAATATGAATACTATCCCAAAAGACAGACTCAAAATGACTGTATCAAAAAATTCTGTATTCCTTGAGGGGCATCCTAAGTTGTAGTCCTTCTTAGAAAGGCAGAGAGCAGGAGTTTGATGGCATTAGTGACAACTAGAAAGTATGGCAGCAACACAGCAGAGAAAATAATCATGTTGCATTGGCAGTAAAAGAAGAAATGCTTCACTGTGTTCCTTAGGCAGAGGCACTGGGGTGGGGTAGAATAGGCATCTGGACATCAGTTGCCAAGGAAGGTTCCAGATCCCCAAACATGTAGAAGTGAAGTTAACCCCCTTTTCAAGACCTGGACATGTAGAGTCTTATTTTGAGGCAAGAATCAATTAGGATTGGGCAGAAGTTTGCAAAACTGGAAAAACTGTGTCATTAATATTTTGGGGGACATAGTACCATATTATCCCTGGTTTAATTGATCTGAGAAACACCTATTATATCATCTTCTACTTCATTCTTTTTTTTTTAATGTCACAGCGGAATGCATTACAATTCTTATTACAAATATAGAGCACAATTTTTTATATCTCTGGTTGTATACAAAATATATTCACACCAATTTGGGTCTTCCTACATGTACTTTGGATAATAATGTCCATCACATTCCACCATCATTTCTAACCCCAGGCCCCCTCCCTTCCCCTCCCACCCCTCTGCCCTATATAGAGTTCATCTATTCCTCCCATGTTCCCTCTCCCTACTCCACTTTGAATCATTCTCCTATGTCAGAGAAAACATTCGGTATTTGGCTTTTGGGGATTGGCTAACTTCACTTAGCATTATCTTGTTTAATTCCATCCATTTACCTGCAAATGCCATGATTTTATTCTCTTTTATTGCTGAGTAACATTCCATTGTGTACATATGTCACTTTTTTTATCCATTCATCTATTGAAGGGCATCTAGATTGGTTCCACAGTTTAGCTGTTGTGAATTGTGCTGCTGTAAACAGTGATGTGGCTGTGTCCCTGTAGTATGCTGTTTTTAAGTCCTTTGGGTATAGACCGAGGAGAGGGGTAGCTGGGTCAAATGGTGGTTCCATTCCCAATTTTCCAAGAAATCTCCATACTGCTTTCCATATTGGCTGCGCCAATTTGCAGTCCCATCAGCAATGTATGAGTCTTTTACTAGCAAATGAGAATAATAAAGTCAAACCCTTTACCTGAGTCAGTACAAACACTTAGCAGAAATTTATACTTAAGAAATTTTTTTTTTCATAAAGCTTAGGGTAATTGTGTCATTAAACCACAAAGCACAACTTGCACTGCCATCTTTTGTCATTGAGAAAACCCCACCAGATAGGTAGGTAGATGCAGAACTAGTCTCATAGCTCTCTGTGCAGCAATGAGGACTTGGGCAAGGTGTTGCAAAAGAGAACTTCCGGAATTGGGTAGCTAACTACAAAGGAGGGATAAGGAAAGAGAAAGCAGGAAGAAGAGTCGGTGGGGGAGAGGTGGTAAGTTTAGTTTTAGATATGACATGGTCAAGCTGGTGATAGGTCATCCATGTTGGGAGCATCCGTCAGGCCTGGGGAGAGGATGGGATGAAGCTACATCATCCCATCAAATGAGGGTCATTTGTTTAGCAATGGATCACTGAAGTCCTGAGGGTAGGCAAGTCCATGAAGGGAGGATGGGGAGTGAAAGATGAGAACAGCAGGGGTCAGAACACTGGAGACTGCCCCAATAGAGGTCGGAGGAGTAAGCATAGATGAAGTATACTGGGAAGGGGATCTAAGGAGTGGGAGAAAAATCAACTATTGCTATGTCCTGGAAGTGGCACTATTCATTATCTCTCTCTCTCTAATTCTATGACATAACTAGGCATTACTTGTCAAAGATGTGGAATTAGGTTTAGGAAGGCTCTGGGGGTCTTTCTGAAAGACATTAACCCAATATTTTTTGTAAGCTTTTGTAATGTTCAAAGCACTTTCTTATACAGTCTTTTATTCTATCCTCACAAGAAGCTTCTGAAGGCTAGTGTCTATCCTACCAATAGGATATGAAACTTCCAAGAAGTTGTGACTTGCCCAGTGTTGGATGTCAGTGTTGGAATTCCAATCCTGTCTCTCTTTCCACTGAGTTCTGGGATTTGGTTTAAACTCAGAGTTAATAAGCAGTCTTATAGGTAATATATTAGGATTTGGGGATTGAGTGTTTCTGCTTTGGGTGAAAGTTGAATGAGATACATGATTAGCTCTTGGAGACAAATATTTGGTCAAGAGGATGGAGGAAGGAGGATGGATCAAAAGTCAGGTGGATAGTGTGGCTTGGAAATGGGAGAAAAAGTACATTTACTTTCTCTTACTAGAGTAAGGTAACAGTAGCTGTTCTTGGCAGCTTCGGCCTCCATGCAGGTTGACAAGACTTGACTGGGCACCAATTGTGTGCCTGAGACAAGTGTTTGTGGATACAAAGATCAGGCAAGACCCCATCTAGTAGCAACAGGACGGAGATTGAGAGTTTTCATGTTATATGTACATTCGCTATCATAACTGGAAAATTGCTTGAAATGATTATGTAGAGGTTGTTCTGTAGCATTTGGCACACAGTTTTGTTCCAAATGAGTGGCTGTGATTGAATAAAATTATTAAATGAATGAGGGAAAGATAGTTGATGAAAATTTCTTGGAATTAAAGGGATTCTATGGAGAGTTAAAGAAGAAAAATCCTAGAATGTGTATGTTGGGGGCAGCGAGGGGAGAGAGGTAGGATTTGGTAGAAAGTAGAAGGTGTCTTCAGGAATCTGGGTAGCGCTGGTCAAGGCTCAGAGGTAGTGGGAATAGAAAAGATCATAGCAAGGCATCAGGAAGATGTGGTGGAGTGGTGTCCAGGCTGGGGTGAGACTTGGAAGACAACATTGCAAGAAGACCCATAACTAGTGAGTTGACACCTTTTCTTCTTTTCCACCTATATGAAAGCAGCTTACAGATACACATCAGGACCCAGATCATGACGACTCTTGTTTGCCATTACAATTCCCATTCAGGCACACTTCCAAGCCAATTAGCCTGGCTTCTCTAATGCAGGCTTTCCTCCACTTCTCTAAACCTTGCCACAGGGCAAGAGAGAAAAGAGCATGTTCTTGTATGTAGGAGAATTTTAGAGTATCACCATCATTTTCTGAAGTGAATGGTACTTTGTGCAACTAGCAAGGCACAAAGCAAAGTAGGTTTTTGAATGTCAACCAGTACCCTACAGTTTAACTTTAAAAGAAAAGAACAAAGAAATATCACCTATTATAAAACATGAACTTTTATTGCCTTATCCTTTGAGTCCTGCTTTACAGTCGTTTGTTGTCTTTTGTTTCATGAAGACAAATAAATACCTATGAAATCTTCTCTAATCTTCCATATATACTTCAATTTTCCTCAATAGATGAGCTTAATAGAAATAGTGATAAAGAAAAAGAATTTTCTAATGACAAAGAAGTTCTAATGAAATTGTACATCAAAGTGGACATTGAAAATACAATTTATTCTAATGTCAAATCACTTTGCTTATACTACATAAGGAAATGTTTGTGGGATGTCTAATATCTAATTTTCTCGGTATTGTTTTTTTTGGGGGGGAGGGTGGGGCGTGGGGAAGAACCAGCGATTGAACTCAGGGGCACTCAACCACTGAGCCATATCCCCAGACCTATTTTGAATTTTATTTAGAGACAGGGTCTCACTGAGTTGCTTAGCACCTCACTTTTGCTGAGGCTGCTTTGAACTGCAATCCTTCTGCCTCAGCCTCCCGAGACTCTGGGATTATAGATATGCATTCCACTGTGCTCTACTGTATTGTTATTTTATTGATAAAAATTTACAATGGCAAATAATAGACTAACAAATATATGTTGGATTTAGGTAGGAACAGGTTTAAATCCCTAACAATTTTCTTTGTTTTATAACTTCTCATATTTTGGCAAACCAAGCTTGACTATAGGTGGACTCTTCTTGATTATTTTCTTTAGTTGTACAAAATGTAAAGCTGTTTAGAGTGAAATATCCAGTTCCTTTTATGTTATAGTTCTTTGTTTAAATACCTAGTAGCACTTTGATAGGAGTTCCAGAAAACTGTGTCTTGGGAATAGACTCCATATATTTTAGGGAGCAGTGTGGTCTAGTGTAGTGGTAAACAGCATTAATAAAGAGTGGTTAAATGATATGGGCTCTGGGGTTAGATGACCTGAGTTCAGAACCTGGTGTAATTGTTTACCATTATGTGATCATGGGCAAGTCATATATATATATCTCAAATGAGTTTATATATATATATATATATATATATATATATATATATATATATATATATANTATATATATATAAATGAAATAGAAAAATATGATCCTTAATAAGTATTCTTCCAATAAAAACTATTACTGAAGGGTTTGGTCTCACTTAATGACCCTGTGGCTTATCTACCATATGTGGTTCTTTGAATTCTTTAAGGAATAACATCTTCCTTGAGATGTTATCATTCTTATACCATAAGATTCCCTCTTTTAAAGTATATAATTCAATGGGTTTTAGTGTATTCAGAGATCTCCCAAACACTGCTATCATCTAATTTTAAAATAGTTTCATTGTCCCCCAAAGAAACTTGAAATTCTGGCCCTGGTGGTAGGAACAGTCCTAGTTAATATTCCCACCAGTGGTGAATGAGGGTTTCAGTTTCTCCACGTGCTGATCAACACTCATTATCCTGTGTCTTTCTTTTCTTGGCCATCCTGGTGGGTATGAAGTGATATCTCCTTGGGGTTTGGTTGGAATTTCTCTAATAACTAATGATAATGAACGTTTTTTCATGTGTTTCTTGGCCATTTCTGTATCTAATCTGGGGTAATGTCTATTAAATCCTTTGCCAGTTTTTAAGATGGATGTAAATTATTTTAATCCACTGAATTTCCATCATAATTCTTTATATATTCCATTACAATTTATCCATTATAACTCTACCCAATTAAAAATATAATATTCTGAGAAATTGATGCATGTAAATTAACTATTAATCTCTGTGTGACTCTTTTTATTCTTGTTTCATTACTATAAATGATGCTGCAACAAATATGTAGAATAGATTTCTACCAGTGCAATTATACAATTGAAAGATATATATCTAAAAATATTTTATATATATGTGAAATTACCTTCGAAAATATTGTACCAACCTGTACCCCCAATAGCAGTCTGTAAATGTGTTGCTTTCCCCATACCCTTAAGTAGGCTCAGCTTTTAATGGAGTCACAGATGAACTAATTTATTTTTCTCATGAAATGATATATAGGAAACCTTATCAATATGATCTTACCTACTTGGATAGCTTTAAGCATAAGCTCTGCATTTAGGGAAAGAAAGAATAATTTCATCATATTGTTAAGAAGCTTCCTTATCAGCTAAGAAAAGGATCATGCTTTGCTAATTTTAATATAATTTAAAGGTATTTTTGTCGTCTGGTTTTATGTTATAGGTATTTTGTGTTTCAAAATCTGGCATAAAATTTGGCAATTATATGCTTATATTGTATATGAGGAGTGTTGTTGTTGGAAGGATATAATAAAAATTAAGTAATGTGAAAGTTTATCTGAATTGTTAAAAATGAATAACCGGTTTAAAAAACGTTTACCTGTTTTAGTCAGCTTTTTCACTGCTGTGACTTAAAGACCTGACCAGAACAACTGTAGAGGAAGAAAAATTTATTTGAGGGCTCACGGTTTCAGAGGTCTTAGTCCATAGAAGGCTGGCTCCATTCCTTGGGGCTAGGGGTAAGGCAGAACATCATGGTGGAAGAGTACGGCAGAGGGAAGCAGCTCACATGGTGATCAGAAAGGAGGGGGGCGGGGAGAGAGAGAGAGAGAGAGAGAGAGATAGAGAGAGAGACTTCACTCTCCAGATACTCTACTTCCTCCAGCCACATCTCACCTACTTCTAGCTACCACTCAGTTAATCCAATCAGGGGATTAATTCACTGATTAGGTTAAGGCTATAACCCAATCATTTCTCCTCCAAACCTTCTTGCATTATTTCACACATGAGCTTTTAGGGGACACCACCTCACATCTATACCATAACAACATGCTTTTAAAAATTAAACTTTTTGCCTCTTAAGAGTTAGTTTACAGAGAGATTTTCCTTTCTGTGTCATGTAAACTGTGCCCTCTGAAAATTTTAAACATTTCAACTTTAGATATTTACCTTATATATTTGGAGTTTTTAAATATCATTGATAATCAGTATTTCAAATGCCAGTTGTCCTATTTTAATGGTTCAGGAGAACTGATGATGTTAAGTTCTTAATTTGTATGGTAGGCAAAATAATTTCCCACCCCCATATGTTCACATCCTAATTCCTGGAGCCAGTGAATATGGTACATGGTGGATGCTGGGAGCGCAAATGAAGATTGCAGGTGGAATAAAGGTTACTACTCAGTTGGCTTTAAGATAGTGACATTGTCCTGGATTATCCACGTAGGCCTGAGGTAAACACAAGAGTCCTTAAAAAATGGAATAGGGTGGCAGAAATCAGAACCAAAGAAAGAGATACAACATCAGAGATGAGGTTAGAGTGAGCTGATATAAGCAGAACTGTACCTGCTGTGCTTGAAGATGGGGCCAAGGCCACCAGCCAAAGAGTGAAGGCAGCCTTTAGAAACTGAAAAACATGAGGAAAGCCATCCTCCCTGAAGCCTCTAGAAGGGACTCAGCCCTACTGATTCCCAGTGAGACCCAATTTGAGCCTCTGATTCTTAGAACCATAAGATAATACATTTGCATTGTTTAAGCCACTAAGGTCATAGTATTTTTTAAATAGCTGCAAGTAAAAAACGAGTGGAATTTGGTAATGTTCTAACTATGTTCCCAAATGGTCCCATTTTCCCATTAGACACCATTGAAGCCATTAGAATATAAATATCTTCCAAGGTTTATGAATCTACACATGTCCCAGAACCACAGCTGGCAATCTTTTTGATATTTATTTCTTCATCTGATCAAATCTGCTTAATTAAAATATTTTCCCTGGTTTCTAAATGGGTTTAGACATTGGCAAATCTGTATAAGCCATCCAAGGATACTAGATATTAACCTCTTCTTAACTTGTACCAAGTAGTTCAGGATGATTATATCCTCCAGGGGTATCTCTTGGTCCCTTGTTAACATGGAGGTAAAGAACGTCATGTCACAGTCCATTTCAAAGGCTAAGCTCCTTCCCCTACTGCTATCATGCAGTACTAATGGGCACTTGGCCTCCTCATGGCTGCAGGTCCTGGAACCATTGAGACTCTAATAATCCAGCTCTTCCCTAGTACTTCTGAACCTGGGTTGTGGGAGCAAGCGTGTCAGTCTGTCTTCAGTGGGGGAGCAGAGGAACACCCGGGGTAGGTGTGCATTCTCCTGCCTCCGCCTCCCACGTTACTGGAACAAAAGGCATGCACCACTGCACAGAAGATGGTTCTGATCCAAACCCGCATCTAATACCCTCCAAAAAGCCTGTGCTCTTTCTGTTAAATTTTGTTTCCTTCCTCTATTCTGCTAACGTCTTCTGTTTCATCAACAATCGTTTTTCTGCTACTTTGAATGCATCCCAAGAAAGATATTTCCAATTCTTCAAGGATTGTGTTAAAAGCACTAAGAGGTTGATAAAAATGCAACTGATACATCCCGTAACAAAGCAGTGTTGTCAAGATTCAAGTCTTATCTCTTATCATCTGCTGTATTCTGAAAGAAATTTACAACAAAACTCTGCATGGTCTGAGACTGTTATTATTTTTATTTCAGCTGAAGAGAGACAACTGTCCCCAAGTGATTAAATTAAAATGCAACTTGGACTTAACAAAGTTGCACGTCTCAAATAAGATGAACAGCTTTTCATACTTGGCTTTTAATAATCCAGCTGTTCAAGAGATAGTTGGGTATCTGCAGTTAGTTACAAACTGAATTGTCTTTGTTTCTCAGCATAAGGAGGACTTATTCATCTCTGCATTAACTAATCTCAATCAAATATGCATTGTCCACCCCCAAATTTGTATATCTTTTCAAAAGACTGAGATACAAAAGCCTTTTGTTGAGTGGTGGAAGATGTTGAGTGAGGTTAATGTGAATGATTTCCTCACCCAGTTACATTTAACAGAATACATACTCCATTAGGCTTTTGTTGAAGGCCTTGGGCATCAAATGAGAACTTTACAGCAATTAATTTGGCAGAATTTCTTGCTTTTGAAATCTCTGAAGCAACCAGTTAAAAATCAGTAACAGGGGATTCAATTGTTTTCCTTGTGTTTCTTTTAACTGTACCAAGTGGGGTCCTTCCTTTGGCAGTGTTCAGCTACTCCAGTCCTCTTTTTTAGATGGCGTAAATCAATGGTTTCCAAAGTATCTTATGGGGGGAAGCTTGTCTTAAGAAGTGTCCTGCAGCTGGGTGCAGTGTGCACACCTGTAATCCCAGTAGCTTGGGAGGCTGAGACAGGAGGATCTCGAGTTCAAAGCTAGCCTCAGCAATTTAGCAAGGCCCTAAACAATTCAGTGAGACCCTGTCTCTAAATAAAATACAAAATAGGGCTGGAGATGTGGCTCAGTGGTCAAGTGCTCCTAAATTCAATCCCCGGTATTAAAAAAAAAAAAAAAGTGTCCTGCAATGAAAAAGTTTCATAATCAAACAAGGTTGGAAAATGCTGCATTCTACCCCCTTTTAAAAAAAAATATTTATTTTTTAGTTGTAGTTGGACACAATATCTTTACTTTATTTATTTATTTTTATGTGGTGCTGAGGATGGAACCCATGTGCTAGGCAAGCGCTCTACTGCTGAGCCACAACCCCAGCCTTCTACCCCTCTTTTTTAATAGATAGTTTCAGTGTGCTCTGAGAGGTGGAGTAGTAAGGAAAAGTGTAATTAAATGTTAAATCAAGTTTTTCTGAAAATTTTCAAAACCAAGACTGCCCATTTCCCCCCTTCCTTTCTTTTTAATTAAAAAATAAATGCCTAATAAATTTTACAATGTCACTTTGGGAAACACTGGCTTAAGCTACTGCAAGCTCAAGGGACAGTTTGCTTCCGCACCCTAGTTGTAGTGAGTCCACCAGGGCCTGCAGACTTCCTGAAGTATCAGCTTCCAAGTGCAACTCCTGGCGCAGGGACTGAGAGATGGATGGGCACTCACTAAATATTTCCTAAATGAATGACTCTTTCTTTTAAGAAGTTAGTTATACATTTAAAAATTAAAAATGTTTGTATACATTAAGGTGCACAACATGATTTTTTAATATACCTATACGTAGTAGAATGATGAGTACAGTCAAAGATTAACATATTCAGTATTCAGTAACTCTTTTTCTTTCTTTTGGTGGTGGGTGATGAGAGTGTCTGAAGTCTATTTCTTAGCACATTTCTACTGTGCAATACAATGTTAACTATAGCCATCATGCTGTATCTTTTGATCCCTTGACTTGCTACTTTTTGCATGACTGCAATTTGGACTAACATCTTCCCATTTCTTCTTCCCCATAAAGAATAGTTGGTTGTTGTTTGTGGCTCTGGGAATAGAGCCCAGGGTGGCACACAGGTCTGGCAAGTGCTCTACCATCAAGCTACACCCTTGGCCCTATTTTTGAATTTACAGAAAAGTTATGAAGCTGGTACAGAGTTCTCATATTATCACCTTCCCTTTCCCCTATAGAGCATCTTCTATCGATATGGTGGATGGGTCACAATTAATGAATCAATATGGATACTTCCTTATTAGCTGAGATTTGTGCTTTATTCAGATCTCTTTAGTGTTTACTGACTATGCTTTCTCTATTTCAGTATCCCATCCGGGGTCCCACATGACGTTTAGCTCATGTCTCTTTAGGGTTCCATTGTCTGTGCCAGTTCCTAAGCCCTGAGACATATTGGCAATTGGCAGTAAGCCACTGGGATGCCCTTCGTGGTTTGTGCATAAACTTATGAAGAAACTCTCCCAAATGTGAAGGGTCAAATCCTCGAGCCAGGAACAGAAGCAAAGGTTAAAGGAGCCAGAGTATGAACAGTGCCACAAGGGTTTTACTCTCCTTTTTGCTCACACTGCTTTGCTTTTCTGATTTTTCTTTTTTATGCTGGAAATGAGATTTTTTTTCCCCCCTCAGCCTTTCACATCTCTCTGTGAGTCCCATTTACATCAGATCTCTCCTCTGTGTCAAGGACACACTTGGAAAAACAAAGTCCAGTGGGACTTGGTTTTAGCAAACACTGTGGCCTTCATCCATGGTCTTTGTCTTAAAATGGAGAAATGCTTTGCTAGGCTTATTCTGGTATTTTACTAATCTCTAAGTCTAGCAATCTTGCTATGAGGTTCCTAGGCAGAGAAGTTTTGCCAGATGTCTGGTATTACCATCACTGGGGCTTTTCTATCATTAAAATCAGGCTTATGCTAATCAAGTGAATGTGCAGACTTTTAAATTTTTTATTTGTTTTAAAATAACACCCATGTCTTTTTTTTTTTTCTCCCAGGGCATTTCTGGCCGATTTAGCATTAAGGTTTGAATGCTAAAATTGCTCCTTCTTTCTTCTGGAAGGGATTCAGCAACTTCTTTTTGATCATTCTAGCTCTTTAGCTTGATTTGCCAGGACAACTAAATTTTACCAAGAGTTTTGAGTTCATCTCTGCAACTGGTTGGTTCCTAAGCTGAGTAAGTATTAAAACTTTTCAGCAACAATTGCTTGGTTAAGCATCTACTCTAACTGGCGTTACTGCCCCTTGTTGACATTTTGTCAAAATGGTTAAGATTTCTTGAGAAAAAGATATGATTGTCAATTGCAGAGCAAGCAGGAGTATCTGTAAATTTTTGTTAATCTTTTTTCTTTTTGTGGCTTTTAAATAGATTTGCTTGTTTGGAACAAATTTTATTTCTGATTTTGCTTATCTTATCCCCCGCCCCCCATTGTTTTTATTTTTATATTTTGGTACTAGGGATTTAACTCAGTGGTGCATTACCACTGAGTTACATCCCCAGTCCTATTTTTTATTTTGAGACAGGGTCTTGCCAAGTTGCTTAGGGATTCACTATGTTGCCGAGGCTGGTGTAGGCTGGCCTCCTTCTCTAGACTCCCAGTCACTGGGATTACAGGTATGTGCCACTGCACCCAGCCCTCTTTCTCTTCTTGCTTATTTTCATCTTCTCCTTCTTCCCTCATCTGTGTTGGTCTAAGGCATAGTGAAATGAAATCAAATGGAAGTGTGAAGAATGGCATGCAGTTGCAATCTTCCCAGGAGGTATTTGCAGTTTGTTAACCCCAAAGAATTTTTGAACAGACACTGTGTTTGGAGATGGGGTGGAGAAGAGAAAAGAGGGAGGGATTTGTTTGGGTATTTTTGCATGAGGAATCTTTTCTTATTTGCTTGTACTGGGGCTGGGAATTTTTTTTTTTTTTTTTTTTTTTGTAAAGGGCTAGATAAAAACTCTTTGGGGTTTTTTGGTCCATACAATCTACTTCAACTCCTCAGATCTGCCATTGGAGTAGCAACTATAAGTGATTCATAAACAAATAAGCATGACTGTGTTTCAATAAAACTTCATTTATGGATTTCATATCATTTTCATGTGTCATGAAATAGTATTCTTTTGAACCCTCTGCACTGCTGACTTCTTTTATTTGCCAATTTAAAGGTATAATGGTAAAGAGCACTTGAACTTGACTCCTGGCTCCAATGTTTATTGCCTGTGTGACTTTGGATAATTCACTTAATTCCCTGAGCCCTCGTTCCCTCATCTGCAAATTGGGAGTAGACAGAACTGCCCAGCAGGGTCATGAGCATAAAATGAGATATAAGAGCTATTGGCTTGGTGCTAGTCACCACATAGGTGATCAGTCAGTGCTGATGGCCAGCCAGCTGTCATTGTTTGCTCATTCAGTTCTATTAGCTCCTAGAAGCAGCTGTATGTACTGGGCACCATGGAAGCGATGGGAGTCAACAGAAGAGTCAGACGTAGTTCCGGCCTCCACAGAGCTGGCAGTCTTGCGGAGAATTAGGCACATACAAAGACAAGCTTGGAAAAGTGCCACAAGAATAGGCAGGAGGTAGAGTGAGAGCATAAAGGAAGGGGGGACGTTTCTAAGTAGATAGGTGAGGGGCCACAGAGCTGCCTTCAGAGGAGGTAATGGAGTTGGTGTCCAGCTCGCTTAGCTAATCCTGTGCCATTCCCGAGGCCAATTATTCAGCAAAGTAAATCTTACCTCATGGGAAAAAAATTCCTAAAAAGCATAAAAAAAACATATCTATGCAAGGGCTTGGGTTGTAGCTCAGTGGTAGAGCACTTGCCTCACACATGTGAGGCTCTGGGTTTGCTCCTCAGCACCATATAAAAATAAATAAACAAAATGAAGGCATAGAGTCCATTTACAACTAAAAAAAATTAAGAAAAACATATCTATGCAAATTTTGGAGAGCAAAACAAAACAAGAGGCCAAATGATAGGCAAAGGCTGGTACTTCTTCCTTCTCCCCTCTCTTGTGTTTGCTGCAGGCTACTTTCTGTTTCCTGCCAGGAAGTTGACCAGAGAGAGGAGCAGCCTGACCAAAAGTCATTTGTTCCTCATGAGCTTCTTTAAAAAGAAGCTGATTTCATTTTTTTTACATTCTCTGCAGCCTTGGGAAACACCTCCCACAAAAATAGAAATATCCAAAAGCAATTCAGGAAGAGCTGATTCCTTCTTCTTGGTCTAAACTTTCCACACATGACCCTGGCATACTGCCATCGAGTTTGCACAGGGTTGTTATAAACAGCAGGTTGCAGTGTGAGGGTGCTGGGGCAGGCTGCCTGGGTTGGGTTTGGCTCCACTATTTACTAGGTATGTGACTTTGTGGTTACTGGAAGAGAGAAACCACGCAGTGCATGCAAAGTGAATGCCGTGGCTTCTGGCCTAAGAAACGAGAACATTTTTCTGTTAGTTCTCACTTGGGGGGGGGGATTGTCCTGGATCTCCTGTACACCCCAACCATATGGTTCTGCAGTCGATGGGGGGAAGGCAGTGAAGGGGTCAGATGTGGTGGCACCTTTGGCTAAATTGATGGAAGGAAGCTTTGTGACATAACTCAAAATCAGAAAGAAGAGAGACACTTCTGTAGCGTAACAATGTTCAGGTTAGATTGGACACATAAGCAAGTGGGTGCTCATGGCAGAAGACTGATCATAGAGATGCTACTTTCAGTGAAAGCCACCAGGGGAGGGGAAACCTTGCCTGGTGAGGACCTAGACATAGAAATAATCTCGTTGCCTCCTTGGTGGATATCCCCCTCCCCACTCAGGGGTAATAGACACTCCCTCTGTATCAAAGATGGGGAGTAAATCTTGGAATGGTGTGGGGGTGAGGGAGGAGGACACAAAGCAAATGCAACCTTCCATAGACTTGTATTTTGGTAGCTTTGGCCCCATCCTTTCTTTCTAGATTTTCCCGGAACCCACCGATATATCCTGTTCCAGTCCTCTTAATCCTGATGGCTATCCTTCTTTTATATACCAGATCATCACCCTGGAGGGAAACAACAGAGACAGGGAACAGTTCACACGGCCCAGGCCCAGACCCAACTTACATTTTGTTTCAAACAAACAAGACAATTTCTTCTCTACCCAAATTCTCCTGCGGTATACAGAAAAAGTCAACTTAGGCCATCTTGGACATGAAATTTTTAGAATTAGGAAAGGGGAGTGAGAGAGGTACATTCTTTGCCTTGACAGACATTCATCTGAACATCTTTTTGCGTGCTGAATAGTAGGATCATGTGGAAAAAAAATCACCATTCCCCCCAAAACACAGCAATTCCCAGATTTTATGTGTTCATGTGAACAAATACTTTGAGGAGTGTGAGGTATACAAAAAGCCAAGGGAAAGCTATAAGCCCCTCCTCTCAGGAATAGGAACAATGCTTTAATCTTCTTTCCATCCCTGCGGCCTAACATTGGATTTGGCCCAAGATAATCTGTCAATAGTGGGTTGAACTGAACAGAATTTTGGACATGAAGAGAGTCAACCGGCAGCACTGTGATTTGATGCAGGTTGAATGACTGCCAGAAGCAGCCTTTAGGAACAGTCTGAGCAGAAAATAAGGAAGAACAGATTAGGGAATACAGACTGGAGGTTCATGCTATAGTCTGTAGCATGGATCTGGATGTCCCCCACGTATTAAAGTCTTGGTCTTTAGCTTGGTGCTTTTGGAAGATGGTGGGAACATTTAAGAGGTGGAGCCCAGTGGGCGGTTAGGTCATGTGGCGGGGAGGGTGGGCTCACACAGGGGATTGTGGGACTCTGGTCTCCCTGTTCCTTTCACTCACTTCCTGGTTGCCATGTGGGGAGCCTCTTGTTGAACCCTTCACTCCTGCCATGATGTGCTGCCTTGCAATAGGCCCAAAAGCAACCGAGCCAACTCCACATGGCCTGAAATCTCCAAAACTGTGAGCCAAGTGAACTTTTTCTCTTTATAAGTTTATTGACCTCAGGAGTTTGTTATAGTCATAGAAAGCTGACTGGTACAATTTACAAAAAGGGGGAAGTTTGGGGGGAATTTATGTGAAAAAGAAACTAGAGGAGGATCACCACTCCAATCCCAGGGCTTTGTGGGGCATAGCCTGGTCTGACTGTATGGGCATGACCCACAGACCCAGATAGTAGAGCCTTATTCCTCAATGACAGAAAAAAAAAATCAGGCAAAGGACTCTTGGTTGTCTGGGTGGAAGAATGAAATTAAGAAGTAAATTTGGTGTCACTCATAAAACGTGAACTGTAAAAAACTCTAAGAAAGTAGTTGAAGTAATAAGACCATGTACTTCTGGCGATTCTCACCCACTGAGTATGCTTGGATCAGACAATACACCATTAATGAGGGGTGCCAGAGAAAGTAAATGGAGACAGCTGTGTTAGGAAACAGTGTAGTCTTCAGAAAAGTCTACCGACTATTGACATTTCTGCAGTAGGTGCTGTCCTGGGTTCATTCCCAACTCCATGTTCCTTGGGGGTAATTTGCAAGCTTGAAATAAAATAATGAACAGATCTTAATCTGCCTTAATTCCAATTTGAAAAGTTATAGGAGAAATTCATACAGAAAACAAGCAAGAGCAAACTTGGTTGGCTGTGGAAGCGATCTTTATCGTAGAGTGTTGCCTGTGTAGCATCAGACTTGTTGGCCTCATGGCAGTTTTTAATTTAAACACATTTATGCTGATATCTAAAAGCTTTGTGCTGTGATCACATCCTTTAAGAATTCAGCATCTCGAGCCTTTGGTACTGTACCAGATTTTCATTGTATGGAGACTAAAGGAAGGCTCTTTGGATTTCTGAGAACTCTGGGAAAAGCTGAGAATGATCTCTCATAAATCATGCCTGGGAAACTGAACAGAAGAAAGTTGAGAAAGTCAGAATGAACAGCAGGCCCTGCAGGTGGAAAAGAAAAATAAATAGTTGAAATAAATAGTTGGAAAAGAAAATGTGAATAGAGTAAAAAAAAATGAGTTACCTTGATTTCGTTCATTCATTATTTCAACTAGTATTATAAGTAGTTCAGTGAATGTGTCATTGAGCTAACTATAGGAGGTTGGGGGGAAAGGAAATAGAAAATAACTTTAAAACATAGTCCCTGATATCAAGGGTCTCCAATTTAACAAGAGAAAACAAAATCCCCACTGCCAAGGGCTTTGTTTCAAGAGGAACTGGAAGAAATTGGAGAAACTGAACAATAAAATCTGAAACAAACTAATTAGCATTGAGCTATATTGGTATCTTTCTGTGCCAAGAAGCCTTGTCCATTCAATTCCACAAATCACTGTTAATCATCTAAACAGGAATTATGTAAGGGTGATGGAGATTACATCAGTGAAGAACTATCTGTTTTTATAAAACTTGCTGTGTAGGATGGCAGTAAAATAAGAAATAATAAAGGGCACTATGGAATATAATCTCAGGTGAAAGATACATATACCATGGATGTGGCATAGAGAGAGGGAACCCATCCTGTTAAGGGGAAGGAGGAAAATCTTTGTGGGAAAAATGACATGTGATATGGGTCTTGAAAGATGTGGAAAACTTTGACAGGCAAAGTTTCCCAGCCTGACCTTGAACTTGTTATCCTCCTGCCTCAGCCTCCTGGGTAACTGGGATTACAGGCTATCCCACCATGCTCAGCTCATAATTTTTTTTAACTTACTGAGGATTAATTTTGATTGCAAGTAAAAGAACACCACCCCTCCCCTCCAAAAAAAAGAGACACAAAACATGGAATTTTTTTTTTTTTGTCATTGAAGGCCCAGTTAAGCTGTCCAGGGCTGATGTGCAGCTCTGCCAAGTCCTCATGGCCCCAGGCCTTTAAGCTCCCCCTTCTGTCATGCCTAGGCCTGGGATGACCACATCTGGGTCCTAGAAAAGAATATGGAAGAGTATTGAAGAAAAGAGAAGGACAAAGGGAAGACACAGGGTCCCTTTTAAGGAAAGTTCCCAGAAATTTACTCCTGATAATGTTTCCCTATCTCAGAATTTAGCAACAGGGCCACATCTAGCAAGGAAAGTTGGGAAGTAAGTTGTGTTGTCTGGTATCCCTATTCCCAGATGAACTTCCAGGGATTCTGTTACTGGGGAGAAAGGAAGGATGGATACTGGAGATTTGCTGGATTCTTCTGCCCTCACAGAATAAAAATTTAAAAAGAGAGGATAAGAGATTGTAACTTCATTATAGCATAAAACTCTTCTCTGAATCTTACTGAAGATTCTATCCTAGAATCTTGCCTTAAAACTGAGACAAAATAAACCCGGAAAGTTTTGGAATTTTATCAGCACACTTTGCTACTTTTCCACTGCTATTACTACCCACTTATTCATTTGTTTATTCATCCATTGAAGCATTACTTCTCCAGTGCTGCTCAGGGGTGCTGGAGATACTTGATGGGTAAAGTTCCAGTTTTCATAGAGCTTCTGTGCTAAGGCACTGGTCCTCGTCCACAGATGATTCAGTACCTGGGGAACATTTGGCAATGTCTGAGATTGAGAGTTCTGCATTGAGGTGGGGAGCATTACTGTCACACAGAGGGTAGAGGCTCAGGATACTGTTTGTGTTGCCCATTTCTTGCCTCTTCCTTTTCCACCCCTTAGACTGCAGCCATATTCTTCCCCACCATCTTGCTCAGCACAGTGCTCTCCCCACTGTGCCTTAGAACTTTGCATTTTCTGCTCCTGTCCTTCTTCACCTAGTTCACAGTTAAGATGCTGATAATTATTACAACAGATGTTAAGGCATCAGGACACCAAGTGTTTAGTCCATCTGTTCTTATAGAGCATCCACTGCCCCACAGGCCTTTCTGTCCCTTCTGCTGCCCCTTAGTTGGTGGGGGTGCTGATTATATTTAGTATCTGTTCTGCTCTAAATCTCAGCACCAAGTGGCCAGACATTTCCCTTGTGGTATAGCCACTCCCCTGTCCTTTCTGTGCTTCCAGAGTTGCTCTGTCATCACAGGGCCCTTGGGTCCATCTTGAATCTTGGACAGACCCAAGGCACTGCCCCTGCTCTCCTTTCCGCTGCTCTGAACAGAATTGGTGGAATGGTCCTGATTCTCCCTGTCAGTTCCACTGCCTCTGCCACATATGCCTCAACACCCTACTTCTTGTGGGGAAATGGGTTTCCAAAGCACAGTCCTTCCTCTGGGGACCCCAGCCCAGAATGGGTTTCCTGGATCCTCTCAGTTTCCTCCTCACTCCTGCTGCCCCTCAGCCTCCTTAGTGCTCCCAGCCAGGCCAGCAGGGTTTCCTCTCTTCTGTAGGCAAAACACAGCTACATGGAGGCTCAGGCTGGTGGTCACTTGGGCAGGGTCTCGCCTTACTTCTTGTTAGAGTCTAAAGTCAATCTCTGAGGCAAAGTTATCCTCAAAACTTCTCTGAAGCTTTAGGAGGCCTTAGTAAAATGACATATAATTAGCTTCCTTTGTCGTAACCAACTTTGTAAAGTTGACTTTGTGAGAATTTGATATGTATATTATGTATGTGTATATAATCCCCCTGTACCTGTTTTTAAATTTCCAAATTGTAAGCACTGCAGTTGCAGCTCAGTGGTAGAGCACTTGCCTAGTATGTGAGGTCCTGGGTTTGATCTTTGACACCACATAAAAGTAAATAAATAAATAAAGGTATTGTGTCCACTTACAACTAAAAAAATTTTTTTTAAATTTTCCAAATTATAGTATGGATGTCTGAAAAGTGTACTCTTCTTTCCCTACAAGCACCATTAGCCAAAATTTCTAGCCCTATACCACATCTAGAAAGAAACTAATTTGTTAAATATTAAATATCATTCTTTCTGCTATTTATTGAATTTCTGTTGCTCTCCCTCTTCCCCTTTCATCCCTCCTGACAATTAACTATTTAATTTGTGAGCAAAACAAACTACTTATACCGGCTTTAAATAATATTCAATTTACTTTGAATATTCAGTTATTAAAGTTAAACATCTTAAAATTCAGTTTTAAGTCTTCAAGCTTAACCTGTAAATCTAATTATTTTATTTGTAAATATAGTTATTTTTATATGAAAGAATAATTGCTTTTCCTTGTTGTTTGATTAATGTTCAAATAACTTAAAATTTAAAAAGATAAAATTTCCTCAAACAACTGTCCCCCTTTATATGTGCATTTAAATTTACTAAAATATTTCCAACCACCTTTACAAATCTAATAAATTTGATTTTCTGAAATACTTCAAATGCACATGGAACAACATTTACAAACCTAGCAAGAAAAATCTTTCTATATTTCAATTAACTCCTATAATAAAACTACTTTATATAAGTAGTAAATTAGATTCTCTAACACTGAAATGCTATTTAATAGCAAATTCAATCATTTTATAGCTTTCAAGAAAAAAAAATACAAATCTGGTATTGATCTATCAATCAAAATAACATCACAAGGTTAATAAATCAGAGTCTCTTAAATATTTCAGACATCTTAAATAACAAACACAAACAGATCACAATAATTAAGTAACTTATCCCTAAAACTGAACACAAAAGTAGTAACGCTGCGAGTTTGATGGGCTTCTACATCTATTTTCTGCACCTCTTGCATGGAAGGAAAGTAACTTTTATGAGTCAAGGGGACAGGAAGTCATTTCAGGCAGGAGGAGTTATGTAGAATTAGGATACAGATGATCAGTTAGGTATGTTAAAGTGGGAGTCTTTCCAGGATGGTTCTATCTGAACAACAGGTTAACCCGCTGAGCTTCTTTTTATGGTTAGGTTGGTTCTGCCTACTATGTCACTAGGGGAGGAGTTTGCCATGTCTCTGTCCCCAGGGTGTCTTTCAAATATTACCCTTATTCTATTTTTTTCATAGCTTCTTTCACTTTTTAACACATGATTTTGGTAGATAGAATTCTGCAGTCTCCATGGGCGTGTAGCCTATCTTTTCATTAATTGAATTTCCTATTCCCCTTCAGATTGTAAACTCTTTTTCTTTTCTTTGATTATGTCTTTCATTGTTGCAGAGATTGACTAGGTCTTCCTCAAAACTTTCCTCTGCTTCTTGGGCACCGACTGGACTTCATTTCCCAGCTTCCCTTGCAGTTAGCATGACCATGTGACTGAGTCTTGGCCAATGAAATATAAGTAGACCAACCCCACCTACCTCCCAGCTTTATCTTCCATTCAGCTGCTTCTTCGGGCTTGATTTAGAGCAGTATGACAATCTTGGAAGCTACCAATTTGAGGTTGATGGAGCCATGATTTAGAAGGAGTCTGGGTTGGAGGAGAACTATGGACTGATCAGGAACACCCATTTTGGACTTGCCCTGAGTGAAAAACAAACTTTAATTGTGATGTCAAAGTACTTATACATTAAAAAGCCTGTTGGTCTCTCTTTTGTAATTTCAACAACAAAAAAATCCTTCAAGCTAATAATAAAACTAAATAAAATTTGAAAAATTCACATGTGAGTTACCACTGTATATTCTATGTCAATGCTCAAAACTGTCAGTTGAAGGCAGAGATTGTATTATGGCCAGAGTCACTGAGAAGTTGACCAACTCACTCATTTTTTTTCTAGTTTGAACGAATGCCATGAGACTCATGTATCTTTTTAAGTAAGTTTTTTTTTTTTAAATCACATGAAAAATCAGTAGCTCCCTGACAATTAAATAAGCCATAATATGCATGAGATAAAAATAAATCTATTGCTCAGATACAAATATTCAAGCTTCTGTGATCAGCCAGAAAGTTTTCCCCAAGGTCCTAATAAACAGGAAGCTGCCTGATACAATGGACCATGTCCTTAACAGACAAAACAATGTCAACTGAACAGACCACAGGTACATGTTCAAGGGATTGATTTTAAAATTCAACATCATAGATGTCTTTTTTTTTTTTCTAAAAAGTATAAACTTCTTTAAAAATTTAAAGGTAGATGAGTGAAGTTAAGATCAGTAATAAGGCCTCCAGTTTTTTTTATTCTGGTTATTTCACACTCTGCTTTTGGCCCTTGCTAAAGGTTATGGGTTTCTAAAAGTCTTGTCTTCGTTCACAAACTGGCCTATCATCCAACAGCTTTGTACATAGAGAGGCAGTCACAATTTCCCTTTCTTTCTCCCACGTTGACCAGTTCTGCCGCATGTGGGTGGCCACTGCCCCAGGAAACATTTTTATCTATACAGAGTGGCATGCGTTCAATTTTGAAAATGAAACTTATGACTATATTTCTTTCAAAATGAATTTAGCAGATCTTTTTTTTCTGCAAATTTAAAACTTAAACCTCTATTAAGTTTCCATGGAATGAACCTGTGAAGATAATGAAAATAGACTTTGTACAGTACTGAAATACACAGGAGAGGGAGAAGAGGGAAGTGGTGGATATTTCAGCAGAAGTATTAGAGTAAATATGTTTTAACAAATCAATGTATGGGGATGTAATAAAGTTCTTTTCCTAAACCGCTTATATTGGTTGGCATTAGCAAAAATCTAACTAAACAAATAGGGTTTTATATTTCTCAAATAACCTAAAGGCTAGAAGTAGGCTGTCAGAGGTGTTGCTTCCTCAGCTCGACAATGTGATGTTAGCACTAACATCTCTGCAATTCTCTTCATCTTTCCTGATCATAACAAAAGGACTGCTATAAGAAGGCTGCTGTAGTTCCAGACATCACACCACATGCAGTGAAGAAAGAGAAGGAGGCCACAATGACAATATTTCCCCATTATCAGAAAAGCAAAAGCTTTCTTTGTGAACTGTGCCTTTTCTAGGTACCAGCTAAGAGAATATTTAACTATTGGAGCTCAGCCAGTGAGAATGAAAGGGCACGACTAGTGTGTGAATCCAACAATAATAGATGGCTTCCACAAGAGAGGATGGCTAGCAATAATCATGCCTTGTTGATCTCTTCTCAGTGAGTCCTTGAAGCCAAGTAATACTATACAACATGCTTTTCTCAGTCCATGTTCATATAAAAGTTGTGAATAGAACTTCATGTTTTATATAAAAGTCATGCTCAGCATAATTCCTTAATTCCATGACTATTCTCCTTATCCCCTTCCTCCCTATCTCAAACCTTCCAACCCTCCCAATTAAATGCTCCCTAAACTTTCCAAGAAAGCATGCCAAAGTATCCCTGAACTGAGATGAGGGAGAAAACTCCTGGGTTTGTGACTATTTATCTATTCCAAGGAAGAACCCTGAAAATCAGGCACAAAGAAACTTCTAGAGAGCAGCAAATATATAAAAGAAAACCACACAGAATCTCCTGATTGTGAATACCCAGTGTAATCTCTTAGAAGAAATTTGAGCTTTAAAAAATATGGCGATCTTCCTTACACATTTATACTAAGATAAATAATGGCTGAAGTGGACCAAACCAGACCACTGCTTTCCCAGCCAAAAAACTTCCATGCATGGGATGATTTTACTATAATCCAAGAAAAGTGCATCAATACCCTGCTGAAAAAGAACAGCAGCCCACCCTCCCCACCGGATTGGTTCCCCCTGCTTTGCAACAGACCAGGAAGTGGCATGTCACTGAATCTTGCACAAGTCTTGTTTACCTGCCATTCCGAGCCGCATGTGCTATAGGGCATGCTACCAAGTGAACTGTGCTTGTCTGGTTTTCAGGGCTACATCCAGTTATAATTAGCAAAATGTCCAACAGAATTTCTTCTCTGCGATATCTCATATTTAAGCCAGGGAATTAATTACAGAGCCGCTGGCGCCATGACACCTCTGAGTTATGTTACTACTGAAAGTCCTGAGGAGGGGCCCTGGTATCCTGGCTGGGTTTGAAAGCAGTCCCCCACTGTTTCTGGGGCCTCTCGAGCTGAATGGAGGAAAGGAAGTGCATATGGAGAGGCAGAAAATTAAGTCCATGTGGCCAGCTGTGTACAATGAAGCTTTCTAGAAAAGGCTGCGTGCTCCCCAGCTCAGATGCCGGAGTTCTACACCCAAGAAAAATCTGCAGAGGGAATCACCCTCTGTCTCTGGTAGGCTGGAGCCCATTTTTGAAAGCCCATGTACGTAGCCATGAAAGGAAATGAAGTACTGAAACATGCTGCAAAAGAGAAGAAACTTGAAAGCATTATGCTAAATGAAGGAAGCCAGGCACGAAAGGCCACGCATCCATCATGTGATTGCATTTATCCGAAATGTCCAGAACAGGCAAATCTGAAGAGACAGAAAGTGGATGATTAGTGGCTGCCAGGGGCTGGGGGGAGGGGAGGATGGAGAGTAATTGACAATAGATATGATTTCTTTAAAAAAGAAAATACTTGGCGTATTTTAAATGTTTGCATTTAACAAATGAAAACTATTTGCACAAACAATGCAATATACATCTCTAATCACAAAAGAATACTACAATTTTTTTTTCCTTTTTTTTTTTTACCGTGGTAAAATACACGTAACATTTACTATCCCAACCTTTTCTAAATATACAGTTCAGTGGTATTAAGTATCTTCATAATGTAGTGGAGCCTTAACCCCATCATCTGAGAAAATCTTTGCAGAATCTGATGAAAGAGAAACTCTAAACAGCTCCCCCTTCCCCTCTCTCCTCATCATGGCAGCACCCTTCTGTCTCATGGACCTAGATGACTCCAAGAGCCTTACGCAATTGGAATCACACACTATTTTTCTTTTTGTGACTGGTTTATTTCACTTAGCATATGGGTGTTTTTTTGGGGGGTGGGGGTGGAGGTGGGGCGGTGATGGAAATGTTCTGGAATTGGAGAGTGGTGGCAGTTGTACAACATAACAAATATACTTAAAACCACCTTTAAACGGTGGATTTTGCCGGGCTCTATAGCGCATGCCTGTAATCCCAGAGACTTGGGAGGCTGAGACAGGAGGATTGCAAGTTCAAGGTCAACCTCAGTAACTTAATGGGACCCTAGACACAGCAAGATCTTGTCTCAAAATAAAAGATAAAAAGAGATGAGGATATGGCTCAGGTGTAAAGCACCCCTGGGTTAAATCTCTAGTACCAATAAATAAATAAATGGTGGATTTTATGCTACATGGCATCAATCTCAATAAAAACGCTTTTAAAAGCCTATAAAGGGGAGGATGCTTGTTGAAAAGTGACCATCAGATTCACAAGATAGGAGAGCACAGAATTAGGGAGGCGAGGGGCGTGGTAGCAACGTCAGCTGATTGGGAATCAGGAGAGGAGTAACTCTTTAGATCAACCTGGTCTCTCTTTCCTTTGCTGCAAGTAGGGTATGTGTGGATGGGAGAAACCACTTTTTGTGTTTGATGATTCTGATATTTTCTCTTAGGTTTCGATCACTTGGAGGCCTTGCCTTGTCCCAATTTGGGGAAATATCACAACAGGGTGGGCGAGCCTTCTCTCAGCGAATCTCCTGCATTGGAATTGGGACTCCTTTGAGTTTTCATAGGAGTAGAAATTTGGTCTGCTCCCAGAAAGGCCACAGACACTGTTCCTTGCTGAGAACCTATGGCTTCTCACAGCTGTTGGATGAATGCTGCATTAGTTCACATTGAGACAAATGGAAATATGTCAGAGTGTGCAGGGTGGAAGTTGGCTGCTATTTTTGCTCATGATCTTGAACTTACTTGGGTTAGCTATCTGCCAGTGTTTTAACTTTATTTCATTTGTGGATATGAGGAATGTCTTTAAAAAAATATCCAGGAGAAATGAGTTTCCTTTTAATTCTTAGATTATGTGTGTTTCCATTTTATTTTGCACTTTTAGTCAAACACCCAAGCAAGGACTGTATCAGTGACCCGTAAGGAAGTGCAATGCCATAAAAATCAGAACAATTAGAGTTCTGGGTTGAGAGTCTGGGGAGCTAGCCTATAGCTTTGTGTCTGACAAGAGCTATTTAAAAATTCATTCACTGTTATGCAATTGATTTGCTCATATGTTAGAAAAACTGACCTTTCAGAGGTCTTTGTGAATGTGTGAGAATATATCTGAAGTAGTGAGCAACGAAGAAAAGTCTGCTTAATATCCATCTGATTATTTTATTATTCATGTAATAATTAAAAAAAAACACTCTTCAAAACCCAAATACCTTCCAGGGCTTCCCACTGGCTACAGAACAAAGCCCAGAGTCTGTGGGATGCCATTCAAGACCATCAAGAAGAAGGCTCCACTAGGCTACTTGGTGTCTTTGTGAAATCGGAAAGGAGGCTCCCTGGAGGGCTGGAGATCTGGACTTCACCTTGGCCCCCACCAATTTATGTGGCAGGATTCGTTAGTGCAGCTATGGACTGTTAGTTGAGATGATTCCAAACCCTCTTGTTGGTCTTGCCTTGGGTCTCTGTTCCTTGATAGGATTTTCCTCCCTCTGGGGCTTTCTTGACATATAGAGCATCCTCCCTATTCTCTACCAAATTTCTTCTCATTCTTCAAGGCTGGCTCATTGCTCCTTCCTCTCTGAAGCCCAATCTTCCCCACAGTCAGAGATACCCTGTGTGAGATTCATCCCATTTTAAGTGGTCACATTCTGGTTTGTGTTCTAGGCTGAGGTTTGCACATGTTTCTTCTTTTTTCCCTAGATTATAAAGTCAGTGGATTTAGGATGTACATTTAATTCACATCTCTAATCCTTACAAGGCCTAACAGAAGGCTAGATCTTGGTAAGTGCTTCATTTCTGTTGATTGAATAGAAATGAAAGTATAAATGACTATCCAAAACAAAACATGTAGAACCACATGAAACACAGATGGAAACCTGAAATGTTGCTCTCATCCCTTCTGGGCAGGTGCCTTCAGGTTTTTCTGCTGAGTTTTTGATCAGAAATGTGATTCCAACAAGGTGTGGCTGTAACATGCCAGCTGTGATTATTGAAGAGACTGATGGTTTTCTAACAGTGAAAACAATTACATATGTGATCCCTGGTGCCTTGGGAGAATAAATGTCATACTCTTTTAATTGATAAAATCAAATGAAATCTGATTTCTTCCTTATCAATGTTGGCACGTGTGCTGAAATGACCTCAGCCAATTTGGATATTCACAACTACTAATTGTTATGGGTAGTTTTCACAGTCTTCAATAGTTAAAGTAGGTGACAGTCACAATTACACCTTCTTCTTATAATGAATGAGAGTTTCACACTAGATTCTGACACACACAGAGACATTTATTACCAAGCAAGTCCAAACCAGACATACACAACAGGATAAGTGAAAGACCTAAGTTTCTGACTTTTAAGGTGTGTGTGTGTGTGTGTGTGTGTGTGTTGCTAGGAACTGAACCCAGGGCTTCACACATGCCTTATATATCAGTTAAACTGTATCCCAAGACCATTTAAGACTCTTGAAAATGACTTGTTTGAAAGTTTTGACAGAGCCAGGGACCCTCACAAAAATCAGGACCCTTCAGGACTAGGAGTGAACACCTTTCAGGAAGTAAGACAGTCAAGCTAGCTCTCAGTTTTACTAGACTTATTAGACTTACATACTATATGATGTATATGTGATATATATATAGTTATATGAACAAATGGACATAAATAAATTATATATATAGACTTACATACTTACAGACTTATATACTATATGATATATATATGACATATACATATATGTATATATGGTATATATATGATGTATATATGATAATCTTACTAGACTAGTACTTTAGTATAATAGCATAGTATAAGACTAGTACTAAAGACTAGTCTAGTAAGACTATCATATATATCATATATACATCATATGGTATAGCTCTCAACCATACTAGAAAATTAGGAGTTAAAAGAGTACAGCAGTCTCAAGGCTATGGGAGGGCAGTAACACACCAGGAGATGGGAGGCTGGGATCTGGCTCAGCCTTTTGAGACTATATGGTCAGCAGAAATTCCAAGTAAACACAAGCAGGATCTGCCTTAGTATGAAAAATATAATAATGTTAGAGACTTTCCTAACTGATAAGGATAAATTTCAGGTGGTGAGGGGCAAATGCATGCATAGAATAGTCGCCGAAGTAACCCAGTTACCTTTGCCTTATTAGCCATGCCATGGTGGAGACATAATATGGTAATCAAACAAGCAGCATGTGAAAAGGCATAATGAAAAGGGGTGCAAGCATGACTAAAATCCCACCTCTACATGTGATGACGTCAAGAGAAAAGGCTCCTGCCTACCCTATAGATGCCTCCTGTCAGCGTGTGATTCCTAACCCCTAGCTGCAGTCACCTCTGGCTTGAGCAGAAGTCCCTAATAAAGTCTTTCCTGTTTTTAAATTCTTTGGGGGTTCAACGTTTATTTCTATAATTCTGGATCCAAGAATTTGAGTCCAGGAATCGTTTCACCAGAGGTAGATGTGACAGTATTTTGTGGTGGGGATCAGCTAACCTGCTTAGAGTCCCCAATAAGCATGGTACCCAAATCCTAAACTGCCTGTCATTTTGAAGGGAATGGAAATAGATTGCTGGCTCTCTGGACCTTCAGACTTTATTCTTTCAAGGACAGATGGGCTTGTGCAATATTTCCGGCTGGTCCACAAAACTTGCTCATCATTCATTTCTCCAAAGGGCAATTCTTTCCAATATCTATTTTGCCAATTATAAAAAGCCTTGGGTGTTCTGAGACAAGGCTGATGGGAATGTGAGTTTCTAGTTACAGTCTTTCAAAGGCTAACAAACTACCTTGGATATCATAGTATGATTCATCGACTTCAAACGTCAACTAACTGCCCCTAGAATTTACAATAAAACTGATACACACTGTCTAGGCTGAACAGTTTGAAAGCAACTGAGACACAATATGACAGAAGTTAGCAGGGAAATCCAATCTCGATCATGTGGTGGAAGGAAGGGCCAGTGGAGATTGTACCTCTCCTTTCTCTTTTGATGCTGAAGTTTATGGCACCCAGGGAACTTGAAAAGGGTTTCTGGATCTTGAGTCCATCCTGGTCAGCATCGAGATGCTCATTGGCAGAGTTGCTTTGCTCATTTGAAGGCCACTGCTCATGGCACCCATACCCTCTGTGCCAAACCTTCACAGAAGTTCCTGGTTCCCAGGCATCATGCGGACAGTTATGGCAGAGATTCTGCCTTTGAGGTGTTAGATGGGAGGGGCTGGCCCCCTCTCCGCAGGGTGCAGTTCCTTGGAGTCTAGTGCTTCCAGAAGTCTCTCTTTTTTTTCTCACAGCTTCTGTTCACTTCCCTCAGGACAACCTAATTCTATGTCTCTGTGAGCCTCCACCAGGAGCAGCAAACCTGAGGCTAGTGTTTGGACCTATGATTCACATACAAGGTTTCAAACATTTTGAATTTAATGACAATGTATTAAAAATTGGAAGATTTCACAAACAAACAATTTGAATTTCTGGCTCCCCACCCCCTAACACATTGAAAGCTCGGCAATGTTAGGCTTAAAGATGGTGTTGGTTGGAGCTGAACAGTGGCTGCCCCTATTTAGATGTGGTATGAACTCTGTTTACTAGTCTCTACCAATCCCTAGGCCCCTTAAACTGAGGCTGGCTATTCATTGGTGTTATTTATCACATGTGTCCTATTTCTTATCTTACACTAAACAAGAAAAAGAAATATTTTTATATCTGCATCAATAAAAAACTTTAAAAAAAAAGTCTTGTTTCTTTCACTAATGTAAATTATGTGCTTGCCCTTAGAGCATCCGGACTGAGACCCTTGGTCTAGACTTGTGAAAGTAAAAGCCTATTGCTTAGGGCTGGGGTTGTGGCTCAGTGGTGGAGCACTTGCCTAGCATGTGTGAGGCACTGGGTTCAATTCTCAATTCTGCATATAAATAAAATAAAGGTCCATTGATAACTAAAAAAAAAAAAAATAGCCTATGGCTTTGAGGAAGGGGAGACCAAACTTCCAGGACACCAAGTCCTGGGTCAGAGAGCAGTGGGTCTCAAATAGGGACAGTTATAATCTCCAGAGCACTTTTGGAATTGTCTGGAGACCATTTCAACTGCCATGACCAAGGAGTTATGGCTGGTGACTAGTGGGCAGCAGTTAGGAATGATGCTAAATGTCCTGCAGCACACATGACCGCTCTCACAAAGAATCATCCAGCCCCAATGTCAAACGTGACAAGCTTGCAAAACCATGTTCCAGGGGGTGGATTAGAGTTGCAAGACGGAGAGTAAAAAGGTTCTCAGCCATTCCTGGGAAACAAGACCCCATTATTTTTTCATTCAGTTTAGATCACAAGTAAATAAATGCCCAGACTATGGGCTTCTTTGTAGGACAACTGTCATTTAAATACATAAATTCTGACAGTTTAAAGAAAAGATCCCCCACCCCCCAAAATCAACAAACTATTACTTCATAGTGTGAAACACTTAGATCTTGAAAAAAGACTGATATGTTGCCCAGACAGACTGATCGCTGCTCCCTTCTCAGAGCCATCAGACTTGGCTTCATATCATTCCCAGAAATCAAATTGCTTTCAAAACCAATGATTTACAATGATTTGCCATCACTGAGGATATTTAAAGTAATATGATACATATTGTAGTGAAAACTTCAACTTTAATGGGATTTTCAGTATGAAAGGCTAACATAAAACTGCAATAACTTTAATTCACTGAGATTGGTTAGATAAGGAAAGCATTTGTATTATTGTAAGACAAGAATTACCAATTATTTCTAGTTCTCGCTCTCTCTCTTATTTTATTTTATTTTTTTGGCGGGTGGGGGGTGGCGCAGGGAACAAGGATTGAACTCAGGGTCATAATCGTAGCCCTATTTTGTATTTTATTTAGAGACAGGGTCTCACTGAGTTGCTTAGTGCCTAGTGTTTGCTGAGGCTGCCTTTGACCTGGTGATCCTTCTGTCTCAGCCTCCTGAGCCACTAGGATTACAGCTGTGCACTGCTGTTCCTGGATTAGTTCTTATTTATTTATTTATTTAGTTGTAGATGGACACAATACCTTTATTTTATTTATTTATTTTTATGTGGTGCTGAGGATTTAACCCAGTGCCTCATACATGAGAGGCAAGTGCTCTGCCACTGAGCCACAACTCCAGCCCCTAGTTCTTATTTTTAATCACAGAGTTTCTTATTTTTTGTACAAGCATATAAAAACAGACATTTTGTTATATAAATTTGATCCTGCTCATGTTTTGATTAATTTTTAGATATTTATCTGTGTTCAATTAAATAAAAGTTATTACATTAACAAAGAAGAAATGTGAAATAATCACTGAAAATTTTTTCAAGTTACTGTAGCATTGTCAGAACAAATGTATAAATTTCTCAGATAAGCAGGTTGAAAAGAACAATAAATGTTTGTTTTAATGTTGTTACGGTTAGGGCCTTAAATGTCCTCCTAAGGCCCATGAACTAAAGACTTGGTCATGAGCCTGAAGAGCTGTTGGGAGGTGGTGGAAACTTGGGGAGATGGGGCCTGGTGGAAAGAAATAAGGTCATGGGGCGGGGGTTGGGGTACCTGGCTTCTTCCCCCTACCCTCTCTATTTTTTTTTTTTTTTGCCTCCTGGCCACCATGGGGTAAGTAGACCTCTTCCATCATGAACTCCCTACCATGATGTTCTGCCCAGCACAGGCCCAAAGACAACATGGCCAGGCAACCATGGAATGAAACCTCTGAACCCCTGAGCCAAAATACACCTTTCCTCCTTATAATTATCTCAGGTATTTGTCACAGAGATGGAAACCTGACTAACACAACCGTGTAAGTTTCTGATGCATTTCTCAGTTTCTAAGCACAAGATCTAAATTCCATCAAAAAGTCAATTGAACAAATGAATTAATGACTTCCTACAAAAATAGACTTAAGGACACTTTTAATTTTCACAATATACTTTTTCACCATGCTTTCATGTAGATTGTATCACTTAATTTGGCAACTCTTTAGACAACTCTTCTGCGAGAATAAGACATAATGAATAAGCCAAATCCCCAAAAACAAAGGCCAAATGTTTTCTTTGATAAGCAGATGCTGATCCATAATGGGGCAGGGAGAGGGAGGGAAAATGAAGGAACTTTGGATTGTGCAGAGGGGAGTGAGGGTAGGGGTGGGACTGTGGGATGGGAAGGACGGTGGCTTGAGACAGACATTATTACCCTATATACAGGTATGACTACACTACTGGAGTGACTCTGCACCATGGACAGCCAGAGGAATGAGAAGTTGTGCTCTATTTGTGTACAATATGTCAAATACTTCTAATGTCATATATAACTAATTAGAAGAAATTAATAATAATAAAAAAAGACATAACAAAGCCCAAAGCCTGCCTGACTTCAAGGGGCAGAGCTTGGGAGTGGGGTGCTAGCCGTTTTAGTGTGCTAACTTTTTTATTTTAGCATTTTTTTTCTTTTTATTAGTGCA
The DNA here is from genome assembly GCF_001458135.2 of Marmota marmota marmota. NCBI lineage: Eukaryota > Metazoa > Chordata > Mammalia > Rodentia > Sciuridae > Marmota > Marmota marmota. The sequence goes on from NW_025999949.1 coordinate 2,371,102, forward strand.
TTATAATGACACATGGTAATGGTATTCATCGTTATATGTTCCTATAGCAATCAGTATAACAGTATAACAATATAACAATTTCATTCCTAAGTACCTCCCTTTCCCTTCTCTCCTCCCTCCCCCAGGTCCTCTTCCTTTACTCTCCTGGTCTCCCTTCTATTTTCCTGAGAGCCCCCCTGCCCCACCGCTTTTCTCTGCAGCTTCCACATATGAGAGAAAACATGTGACCCTTAATCTCAGTTTGGCTTATTTTGCTTAACATAATGGTCTCAAGATTTTCCTGAAAATGACATAATTTCATTTTTCTTTATGGATGAATAAAACTCCATTGTGTATATATTATATATACTACATTTTCTTTATCCAATCATCTACTAATGGACACCTAGGCTGGTTCCATAATTTGGCTATTGTGACTTGCGCTGCTATAAATATGGGTATGCACGGGGCCTCAAAGAAGCCCAAAGCCTTGCTGACTTCAAGTGGCAGGGCTTGGGGGTGCTAACCTTTTTCAGTTTGCTAACTTTTAAAAATATTTTTTCAGTACTGCCACATTGATCTACAGGCTCAAAATCCTAGCTGCCTTTTTGTAGATATTGACAAGATGATCTTAAAATTCAAAGGGCCCAGAATAGTCAGAACAATCTTGGAAAAGAAGAAAAAAGTTGGAGGAATCACACTTTCCAATTTCAAGCCTTCTTAAAAAGCTATAGTATCAAGGCAGTGCGGTGCTGGCATAAGAATAGATCATTGGAACAGAATTGAGAGTCTTAAAATAAACTCTAACATTTACACTCAATTAGTTCCAAGGCAATTCAATGGAGGTGGGGTAGTTTTTTCAACAAATGGTCAGGGACAACCAGATAATCACATGCAAAGGAGTGCCCCTACCTCATGCCATACATAAAAATTCACTTAAAAATGGATCAAATACCAAATGGTATGAGCTAAAACTGTGAAACTCTGTGAAGAAACTATAGCCATAAATCTTCATGATCTTGAATTGGAAATGAGTTCTTTGATATGTCACTTAAAGGATAAGTACCCAAATCAAGAATAGAATATTTTAGGAGCCTTTCTTCAACAATATAAGTTAGCATTTTCTGCCTATCTGTTATTTTAGTCTTAAATACCTTTTTAGGTATGTTAAAGTAATGCTTCAGTTAGCATCTCTGCTTAGGGCACAGGGACCTAGGAGGTTAATGTCATAGGCTCATTTCTGTATGAACCAGTAAGCTATGCTGCTCAGCCCATTCTCAGACCATGCTCAGCCCAGATGCCCTAACAGAGATCAAAACTTGGCAAGCCTCTTTTAGATGGTGGTATCACAGTGTTCTGTCCTCTGGGTTCTCTAGGTATCACCTCTTTGGGCTCCAGCAAAATCCCCATTCCTACTCTTTCACTCCCAAGGAATGCTAGAGATGCTTCCAAAGAGCTTTGCCAATATTTGGCAGATGAAAATAATAAATGCCAGCCAGGACTCCATTTCGCATGAACTCAGACTTGAGATTAATTTTATCATCTCAACACTATTGCTTTGTGTGTGTGTGTGTGTGTGTTTTCTAATTAGTGCTTTTCTATTGCCTGTTCTTCCCTGTTTTCTTGTACAGCCAGGAAGCTGAGCAGGGCAGCCTGAAGGAAGTCCCACTTCCTGCCTTGAGTGCTTTTGGTAAGGAAAAACCTTGTTCCCAAGTTCCTGAGTGCCTTGGGGGCTTCCAAAGGAGAGTCTGTGAGAGAATGACTGCTTGGTGATTGAGCCAGCAGATGTTCTCCAGCGCAGGAAAGACCCTGTCCGGAGCTTTGTCACCTTGTTAAGAGGCAGCTGTCTGGTGAGGGACAGAAGGAAGGAAGGAACACTGTTCTCCTTCCCCAACTGCACCACAACGTGTCCCAGGCAGGGCTTTCTCCCGATGTCCAGAGGTCCAGAGTGACCTGATTTCAGGAGTCAAATGCATTTATCTCATGCTTGTTAATTTCAAATTAGACAAATGATTATGGAGAGAGGAATACTTTTCTCATCAATAATATTGATTAGGAATGTAATGTCCTAAACTACAATGCAGGTGTTTATAAAATAGCAGCTAGAGTTGGAGGCACCAATGATGTTTGACATAGTTCCAAGGCAGACACACCTGGATTTAAGTCTAATGTTACATGAAAGCACACAACGTGGACTCTGGCACATATTAGATTTGGAATAAATAACAACTCAAACTTGGTACTAACTGTGGATCTAGTGTTTTGCTTGTATCAATTTATTTAATTCTCACAATAACTCAATGATGCAGGGAGTACTATGATCCTCAATGTGCAGATGAGGAACTAAGGCACAAAACCATTAAAGAAGTATGCTGAGGTTCCACAGCCCTGAGTGGCAGACAGGTTTGAGCCTGGGATAACTGGTCTGAGACTGTGCTGTTAACCATTGTTCATGCACTTCTGATATGTGTTTTCTTCCTAATCTTCACCTTTGCCCAAGTGACTACAAAATGCAAATTTTCAGGCCCTTTCAGGACACAAAAAAGCAGATGCTGTCTCATGAGCATATCTTTTGCTCACATGTTCTATAACTCTGACAGTATGTCACACAGCCATTTGGCAGCAGCAGGAGCCCCAGGATGAATGAACCATTTGTTCTGGTCTGTATGTATCTGGTCAGGTCAAATGGCCAAGGTCAAGATGATATAGCCCAAGATAAAGGAAGCTCTTGTTCTCCTGTTTGGGGCTTCAGACTCTGCCCATTTGCCTTCCCCATACCTGTTTCAGGCTACCCTCTTGAAAAGTATAGTCCTTAATCACAAAGGTGCAGTAGTGTATGGATGGGTTCATTCAGACTCCTCAGCACCAGAGACTTCTCTATGAATCAAGAACTCCATAATCTTGGTAAGATATCCTAACTCCAACCTCTGCTTACAAAGAAGGGTTTCAGGAAAAGCTCTGACTACCTCATCTTCTGATTTCCTGTTATTTTGTTTTGATGTGTGTGTTTTTTTCCTGTTCCTGCCCCTCTATTATAATTTTTGCTTAGGGATTTGGCATCTGTGTCTATGATTTATGAAATGGTGAAGAAAACTCCGGTGTTTATTCCAAGGTTACATAATGGCTATCAGAATCCAGTGGGGATAAAACAGGAAAGGACTTAGCAACTCAAAAGACAGCACGTCTGAGTATTCCTGACTTGGTGTCTAAAATTAGGTGTCATGAAAAGCTTCCTCCTTTGTAAAATGTTATTATAGAAAATTATCCTAATACAGAAATCTCCTGGGGAATGGACAGGACTGAAACAAAGCATGTCAGAATCAGGCAACTATAAACTTCTCAAGTTGTATTGTGAAAGTAATCCCACGATCTGAAATTCAATGATAGAAAATAATAATATGCATACAATACTTATAACAACTGTTTAATGTCTAAGCATTTGAGCGTTGTATAGACAAAAACATGACTCTAAGGGAAAATTCTGACTAATGCCAGGTTCAAGTATGATAAAGTGTCTTCACTAGCTGCCTAAGTTATTAAAACTTAAATTTAATCTATGAATCTCTGACTATATTTTTATCTTACATAGCATGAGTAGGGAATTTCTCTACTCATGCTATGTAAGATAAAAACGAATTTTTGTTTTATTTTATATTTTCCTATTTGTACACATAGGAAATTATAAAAACAAATTGATGAAGTTTTAGTTTGTAAAATAGGGCTTACAGTTTTCGTAAAACTAAAATTTATAGTTTCCAGATGGAAATTCTATGATTGTTTTTAAAAATCTTTTTACTCCCTGAGGTCTTGGTCTTCTAGGCCGTGCCTCTGTGATGTTTTTGCCCTAACTCACTGTTGGCTCCTGAAGGATGGCACTGAGCTTCACTCTGCCCCATTATTAAAGGGACTGGATTTCCTAAAGTGCCAAAATCCATCTTCTCTGAAATGCCCTAATGGATATTACTGGGAATGAATCCATTTCTTTAGAACACTTTAAAAAGCATTTGCAGGATCCAGCAGAACTCTTAAGGATAGTGTCCCCAATTGTTTGCAATTTGTTGCTCAGTGAGATAAGGAGGAGATGCTCTTATGCAGAACACCAGCAGGGTCTATGAAGGTGGGAAAGCAGATAGAGTAAACATCAGATCTCAGTTTTTAAAAATCCTTCATGTGTCAATGATCCTATATACAAAATGAACTGCCCCCATGATGTTTTCTAGGAATGGAAAACAGAAGAACATGTATTTTCTTTGATCACACTTGCATATTTTTCAAAGAATTTCTTCCAAGGAAATTATCAAGTCAAATTCATTCACAAAGGGATTCTCCATTCAAATCTGAATCTGCGGTAGGCCTGAGATTCCTTAAACTTGAATTATAAACCTATTTCTTAATTTCTAGTTTTGGGAATCATGATAAACCTTTTCTTTTTTATCCTTCCAGCTGGAACTAAACAATTATTCTCTTCATACTAAGATTCTAGACCCTGCCAAGGTGGTTGGATGAGGTGTTGGGGAGATGGAGGGAGGAGGACCAAATCAAATAGGTTGCAAGTGGTCCAGCGAGGATGTCCCAACTAAATTACTGCTGTTAGGCAACACCATTGGGAGACAATGAGATTTACTTACATCTCAGATACTTACATCTTGCTATCTTTCTGCTTCATGCAGGAAAAAAAAGAAAAGAAAAGAAAAAAGCCAATACTCAGAGCCAGGCCCTGAAAGATGGCCTATGAATAAAATATATTCACTTAAGTGCATAAAGTCGATGCTGTGTGTACTTTAGCTGTCTTTACAGGACTTCCTGGTACTTGGCACCACTCTGGATTCTCCAAGCTACTGCCTAAGTGTTGGGCAAATAGCCTTGGGTGTAGTTAGATAAAGGTCAGCCCTGTTTCGGATGTCATGGAGGGAGCTGGGGTGAGTTTCTTCTTATCAATATCTTTCCTGTACACTTGGGATGGTGAGATTGTAGCTACAGACCCTGCTGGTGGGCTGTGTGGATTTCACAAGACACCATATGGGGAAGTACAGGGAATCTCAACCCTCCTCCCAGCGTTATTTTACCTGAACAAATGCGGTAAACACGTGTTTGAAGTCCAGATGCAAAGAAGCTGATTGACAAAAGGCTACAATTGGTGTTAACATACCCACGCTGGTGCTTGTTTTTCCCTATTCAGTCAGGTTTACAACAGAGGCAAAGGCCAGGTAGTGTCCATTCCTGAACTGCAGTAGGCTAGTCACTGTGCAAATATGAATGTCCACCTGCTTCGGTCCCTCTCTCCCACCCGGGCAGAGCACAGCTGGAGATGCAGTTTGGAGTTCTGAGACGTGTCCCTTCATCTTTCACCTAACTTGCATGGGTGGCCTGGAGAAGTCATCAGAACCTTCTTCCCTGGGGTGGACACTGGGGGGACAGAGTTGCAGGAATAAAACCCTGAAGATCGTCCCATAGACCCTCAGGGGTATTCACTATGTATCCCCCCACCACTACCACAGGGTGAGAGACTTCCTGACCTTATGTCACTCAAGTCATTCTCTCAAGAATTATTTGGGGAGCCAGGAGCGGTAGCATTGAAATCCCAGTGTCTTGGCAGGAGGATCAGGAGTTCAAAGCCAGCCTCTGCAACTTAGCAAGGTCCTAAGCAACTCAGTGAGACCCTGTTTCTAAATAACGTGTGGAAAAAAAAAAAAAGGCTGGGGATGTGGCTCAGTGGTTAAATGCCCCTGAATTCAATCCCCAGTTGAAGAACCCTCTGGAGAAGGTGGGTTTAGAAACTTCCAGTAATTTTTTCATTGTCCATAATAAGTAAGTGGGTTCCAGGTCTGAGCTGGCTGATTCTAGGAGGCTGCGCTCTTGACGCAAGAACTGGAAGAATCAAGGAGTGCCATGCGAAAGCTTTCCATAGCTTCCCTCTGCTGTATTCATTTCTTTTCCTTTTTTTCTCCCTTGTTTGGCTGTCTTCTCATTTTGCATCTATCAAAGTACTCTGCATTTTGGTACCTTTATTATTTGTTCATATTTTTTTCTCAAAACCATCTGCTGGATTTTTGGACAGCCAGAATCCATGCACAGTATCAGTTATTTAGGCAACTTACACAAATGCATTTTTTTCCTTGTGTTAAGAAGAACTTGACTGGCAGGGTGTGATGTTGTGCATCTGTAATCCCAGCTACTCAGGAGGCTGAGGCAGGAAGATTGCAAGTTCAAGGCAGGAGGATTGCAGGTTCAAGGGCAGCCTGCGCAACTGAAGGAGACTGTTTCAAAATAAAATAATAATAATAATAAAAAGGTCTGGAGATGTAGCTGAGTGATAGAGTTCTTACCTAGCATATGTAAGGCCCTGGGCACCAATTCCCCAGTACAAGATATGTGTGAAAACATACACACACACACACACACACACACACACACACCCTACACAATTTTTTTTTTCCTACTGTAAGAACATTATCAGTTTATTGCAGAAATTTTGGAAAACTCAAGGAAGAAAAAAAAAATCATCCAGATTTTTACCCTCCTGAGAAAGACACTGTTATCAGTTGGGGAATTTCTTGACAGTTTTTGCATAATATATTATAACAAAATATGAATCATACTGCAAACATGGCCTTGCAGACAGCTGATGCAGTATTTTTAGGTAACTAAGCTCATCTCTGGTAGACACAGTACAGATGTTCTACTACACTAGATGGAGAGCTCCATCCTGGGGGTTTGGACAGGAGAAGGGAAAGCTGAAGCATCCAGTCAAGGTCTTTGATCCCAGTCTAAACAAGAGCTTCTCTGGGTGACTTCACATTTATGGTATAACTCAAGTTCCCCAGAAGTGGCAGTGGTTTTAGAAAGGATAAGAGCTGACTTGAAAAAAGAGCTCCAAGGAATAGATAATAACAAACATTTTAGCTCATACAGACCCATGGGAAAACCAGATCCCTTCCTGCCAGATGCTGGGATGCAATCTACAGAGCCTCTTCTCAGAGGTTGATATAGCCTTTCAGCACTGAGGGCTGAGTTGAGAAAAATTGAACATTATGTGGTTTGGAACTCGTGTCTCTGAAATGCACACTGTTGACAATGGTTTCTTCCCACAGTCGACAGAAATAAGCTTGTACAAAGAAGCGGCTGGCCTAGTTTATTAAGTGCAAGGTTGGAAGCCAGAAGCTGGGATGGACGCCTCTCCTGAGTCTGCTTTTGCCTTCCTCACTTAGCCTGTTCCCAGTCTCCTTTCCAGGAAAGCTGTAAGAGTTGATAAAATGATCCCCCGTGGGTGGCTTGGCTCTGGGAAGGTAAAGTTCTGTGAGGGGGTTCAGAATCCTACGGCATGGGTTCCTCAAGGCTGTGTCCAGATGGTGTGTGGTTTTGCACTAACACAAGATCTGGACAAATGAAGCCCGTGGCTGTGCCTTGGAGGTGGTTTTGGCCAAGGCCTAAGTCATAAGACTGCTAAGGTTCAACGCAGCAGCCCTCAGCTTTCTGGAGCCTTTCTCTGAGAAATCCGTACTCAGTGTTATCTCGAGGGGAGGGTTTGCATAAACAAAAAGGCCCCTGGAGCCCCAGCCCATGAGCAGTTCCTATAAGCAAAGGGGGAAGAATTCTCTTGGGTCCTGCCAACTCCTCCACTTGCTGGTGGAGACCTCAGAGTCTCCTTTCCCAGTGATTGCTTGAAGCAATGTCCACAGATGAGAAACGCAAGAAAAGCATCTGCCCCGAGCCAGCCTTTCAGTCAGTTACCGATGACGGAAAATGTGCTTGAGGTTTAAAGCTGGGGAAATGTGTTTTCGTTCCCATGATAACCACATCTGTTATCAGCGGGGCGGGCTGTGTATTAATAGGCACAACTTTCCTGCGTCTTGAGTGTGATGTGTGAGAGCATTAAACAGAGAAGGCTGAGAAAAGCCAAGTCTTTGGGCCTGCTGATCCTGCCCCTTGTATTCTTCTAGAAGGCCTGACTCTGGGGCCTAAGTGTGTTTATATTCTCTCCACTTTAGAAGCTAATCTGAATCAGGAAAAAGAGCTGTCTTATCTTTTGTTCCTGGCTTCTCAGAAACACTACCAAGTTTGATCTGTTCAAGATGCCCCACTTTTTAAACTTCTTTCTCCCTAGATGAGCTGAGGGTTCCTTTGACGTTTCTTTCTCTAGCATTTTATGGCCCAGTGCAATACGATCATCTGGTGTGAGAGCTGGACAAGACCCCAGGGATCCTCCAGATTGTGTCTGTCACACTCTGTTTTTTGGAGGAAGTGACTCTGGGGCCACCAGGGGAGGGGAACATGAGAATGAACCAAAAGCCCAGACCTATCACAACACACCAGGCACCTCCACTCAGCCACCTTAGGCGTTGAACTTCCAAGTAGTGCTTCATTTGCACAAGAGGCGATATGGCTAAATAAACTTTGAAACCCTAACAAAACTGACCCCTTAATTTTACTGGTTAAGAACTAAATCCCAGGGAGTTTAACTGACCTGCCTAAGGCACTTGGTTACCTTTGTGAAAAGCCAAGACCAGAACTCAAAGTATCTGCACTAATTTTGAGTCAATGATTTCATTGATTCACCAGAGTTCCCTGCCCAGCCTCTGAGGAAATTGCTATACTCCCCTCCCCAAGAATCTTATTTAATGATTTAAATAAGTCATATCTATTTGAAAAAAAATTGCTTTCCACTAACTTGAGCATTAGGTTACATAAAACCTTGTCTTCCATCAACTTATTGAAAGGCCTTTCCTCATTAAATATCACTTTTCTTCTGATTGCAACAGAGGAATTTGTGGTCAAGTCATATTACCATTTAAAATATGTGGGATATATTAACATTTGCAAGTTGCATTCATTTTTGTAGTTTATGTTAATGGGGCTCTGGTTGGCATATATTCAACTGTATAATACTGTTTGGTATTAAGTTTCTTTCAATAAGAACCACATTAAAAAAATTTCTTTTCTGACCCTTTTTGCTTTTCTGGGTTCATATCTTATACTCACCCTGTTTCACGAATGCGCATCCCATGGCCACAGTATCTTACAACAATTTATGTCTATTTCTCCCAGTTAGATATGAGCTACTTGAGGGTGGTGACAGGGTCTCACACATCTCTGTCTTTCCAGAACAACTCAGAACAGGTCCTCAATAAATGCTGGAGAACAGGGGGTCCTGGGGGTTGGGGAAAGAATAAATTGTGTATGGTGCCTCTCTATGGAGAGATTTTTTTTTTTTCTAACAAGGAAAACTTTATGACAGATTGAAGCCCTGTTGAAGCCAATCCTTTTAAAGTTCTTGAACAAAAGAGTCTTATAATTAGCTCTTTTAGATGGAGATCAACCTTGTGAGCCAAGCCTGTTAGCTTAGGGGGAGAAGAGGGAAGGAGCCTCCAGAGGGTTCTCCTCCCCCTTCCTCTGTGCTCCAGGCATTCCAACCTCAAAAAAGAGAATGTAGCAGTCTGTTCTCCTCTCAAAAAGCGATAATATATACATAAAAGCCTTTTTATGGTGGCTATATTTAAACAGGCACAGAAGTAGAGATAATAGTATAATGAATCCCCTTGTACATACGACTTCAACAATTATCAACCATTCAACAACTTCGCCACCCTGACTTCACCCCTCCCCCTCCACTGCTTAAAAATGCCAAATTAATGTGATAGAATATCAAGTGGATATGAAAAACTACAAACATGTGAATGAGGGCTGAATATGGCCATGCTTATTAGATGTAGACTTTAATTACTTCCACTCAAATAGCAAATGGACATTATTCCTACCACTATAAAATGATACATTTAACATACAGGAAGAAGACTTGGAATATTTAAATTTGTTAAATTGTTCAGGATTTATTTGGTCTGTGTCTGGTATTCTTTATTCTCTTTCTCTCTTTTTTTTAATCTCTTGTCTCTGGGTGTGTGGCATTACATACCTGTAATCCCAGCGACTCAAGAGACTGAGGCAGGGGATTGCTGGGGTTGGAGGCCAGTCTTAGCAACATAGTGAGGCCCTGTTTCAAAAAAAAAAAAAAAAAAAAAAAAAAAAAAAAAAAAAAA
>NW_025999949.1:2381139-2453969 GCF_001458135.2 Marmota marmota marmota
CCTTTTTAAAAAAAAAAAAAAAAAAAAAAGAAAGAAAGAAAGAAAAAAGGTTGGGGATGTGGCTTAGTGGTTAAGTGCCCTTGGGTTCAATCCTCAGTATCAAAAAAAAAATTTGTCAAGATATTTCAATGTTTCAATCTTATTATAATATGAAGCTTTCCAATTGTCTGTGGTGCTAAGATTTCCATTTGCTCCCAATTTCCTTCCTTCTTTCCTTTATTCTTCCTTCTTTTCACCCTCCCTTTTTTTCTTTCTTCCTCAAATAACCCACAATTTTCAACTGCTTAAAAAGCCACCAGTCTGCATTTCCCTGCTTCTCTTGCTGATATATGTGGACACATAATTAAGTTTTGGTCAACAGAACATAAATGAAGTATCATGTATAAATTTCAGGAAATGTTCTTATAGTGCAGAAGCAGGTACTTTGCCCTTCCTCCTTCCGGATAGCTATAATGCAGATATGATGGCTGAAGGTGAAGCAGCCATTTTGGACCAGGAGGCAGAATATGCCAAGAATAAAAAAGCAGTGATAAGGGGTGATTCCTGAAGCCTTTGTGAAGACATTTTTTTCAGCTCTGAGCTACATTCCCTGAGATCTCTTCTACATGAAAGAGAAATGAGCATCTATCTTGTTTCTTAGGCCTTTAGTCTTTTTTTTTAATTTGAAGAAAAACACTAACTAGGATACATAGTGTCATTTGAAACTAAGATAATTAAATGGTTCGTTTCTTTGTTTAGCTCTGCTTGTAGACTCTTTATTGGACCACTTTGTATTCTTCCACATTTGATTTTTAAAAGAAGCAATCCTTTAGACAATAGCATTAAAAAATACTTAACAAAGCTGGGGAAATCCCTGGATGTGAGTAAAACTCAGGTTAAACACTAACAGCATCCTGAGCCATTTGCCATTGCAAATAATTCACAGAAAAGCCATCTGGTGGGCCACAAGTCCCTGGGTCACTGGACATTCTGAAAATCTTTCCTATCAGCAGGGTCACGTGATAATGAAGTTGTATATTCATTCTACCAACAGGCATGTGGTGCAATAGGTAGGAAGTGAGAAGAGCTTAGCTGCTAACTCTGGGAGCAATGGATGGCCCCAGGTGGATGAGCTATTCGAGAAGGGGATGCCTTCCTCTGTGCTGCCTCTGTCCTGCCATCTGCGCCCTCTCACCAGTCCCTGCGCTCATTCGGTGTGAGTAGAGAATGCGCACTGCTGGCCTTCCCACTTCCTGTTCTTCATCAGTGTCTCGCAGGTCCACCTGTGGCCTCTCATCCATGTGGTCTGGGTGGCAGGTGGCCCTTGGGTGTGCATCTGGGTCTTGCCTAAGCCAATCAGTGCATCTCACTTCCTTGGCCACAAGTTTTGGTTGGGTGCTGGCTAAGCCACCAAAGCTGATCTCATCGGAGTGAAACTTCATCGTTTTGTGGGAGAATTGGGAAAAACAACTCTTCCTGCTTTGCCAACTCAGGCTTTAAAGAACACGAGGCTGGAGGCTGCAGCCACCCGGTCAGCTGAACCTCATCTAAGAATACAGGCAATCCAGAGGAGGCTGACCAGATGCAGGGAAGGAGGGAGTCGTGTTCTTGGCCACAGTACTTGGGCCCCAGCGTCAGGTGTGCCGACGCCAGTCCAGCCTGCACAAGTCTCAGACACCTGTCAATAAGTTGCAGTTGATTGTTGTCGTCACTGTGTGCTGTAGATAAGTTCTGAGGATGTGTTCCATACATACAAAGTTTAGTCATTGCTGATCTGAAATTGAAATTCAACTGGATGGTTGTATTTTTATTTGCTAAATCTGGCAATCCTCCTTTTAAAAAACTTGTTCTTTTTAGTGATACATGACAGTAAAATGTATTTTGACATATTAAAAATACTTGGAATATAGCTTCCCATTCTCGAGGTTGTGCATGATGTGGAGTTACACTGGTTGTGTATTCATATAAGAACATAGGGAAGTTATGTATGATTCATTCCACTGTCTTTCCTATTCTCATCCCCCCTCCCTTCCCTTACCTTCCCCTTTGTCTAATCCAATGAACTTCTTCTTCTTTTTTTTTTTAAAGAGAGAGAGAAAGAGAGAATTTTTAATATTTATATTTTAGTTTTCGGCGGACACAACATCTTTCTTTGTATGTGGTGCTGAGGATCGAACCCGGGCTGCACGCGTGCCAGGCAAGTGCGCTACCGCTTGAGCCACATCCCAAGCCCAAAGAGAAAACATTCAGCCTTTGCTTTGATTGGCTTATTTCACTTAGAATGATAGTCTCCAGTTCCATCCATTTACCAGCAAATGCCATAATTTCATTCTTTTCTATGGCTGGCTAAAATTCCATTGTATATATTCCATTGTATATATGTATATATATACAATGGAATATATATATTGTATATATATACACCATATTTTGCTTATCCATTCATCTGTTGTAAGGCACCTAGTTTAGTTCAATAGTTTAGCTATTGTGAATTGAGCCACATTGATGTGGCTGTGTCACTTTAGTATGCTGATTTTAACTCCTTTGGGTATAGACCAAGGCATGGGATAGCTGGGTCAAATGGTGGTTCTATTTCTAGTTTTCTGAGGAATCTCCATACTGCTTTCCAGATTGGTTGCACCAATTTTACATTCCCACCAGTAATGTATGAGTGTGCCTTTCCCCCCACATCCTTGCCAACATTTATTGTTACTTGTATTCTTGATAATTGCCATTTTGACTTGACTGTGATAGAATCTCAGTGTGGTTTTAATTTACCTTTCTCTAGTTGTTAGTGATGTTGAATATTTTTTTGATATATTTGTTGAGTGATTGTATTTCTTCTTCTGTGAAGTGCCTGTTCAGCTCCTTTGGCGACCCTACTAGTAAACAAAATGTATCAGTGATTGATAGTAAAGTACAGTGTCCATGAGAGGATCAGAAAATTCATCCAGGTAGATGGGAGATTGAGTCCTCGGCTGGGCCCAGATGGGACAGAATGACAAAGCCTAGGGATGTTTCTGCTATCAAAGTTTCCAAAACAGGGAGCCACATCTGGGTGTTAACCGTGCAGAGAGTGGGTGGCCAAATGGTTAGAACAATTGCTTATCCATTCAGCTCAAGGTCTGAGCTGAACTAAGAATCAGCAACCTGAATACCACAGGGGTAAAAAGATAAGGTGAAATTTAGGGCAGACACACCCAAAATGTACTTAATGTACTCTGTATTCTGTAGTGTAGTCAAGGAAGGGGGTGGGGAGAAGGAGAGAGAACAATAAACAGGAAAAACACTTGAAGTAATGTGGGTGATGGCAAAGTGAGAGGTCCTGATGCGAATTTACAGGGTGGCCTGAGTGACCTGGTCCCTCACTGACTTTCACACAGTGAGCATCCCTCTGGGGTGAGTGTGATTCAAAGGTCACCGGGGTGATGGTCAAAATGTTTAACAACCAGTACCAGCAGACTGATGTGGACCCACCACATATGAGCTCAGGCTTTTGGTCTGAGCAACTGACATCAGCGCTTCACTTGGGCACAAAGTTCACACCACTTGGGAGTCTACAGAGAGCAGAGGTCACACAACCTAGCAGCATGGGAGGGCCAGGAAGGCAATGTCCAAGTGCAGGGTCTGGCACTCTCACAGGGCTGGGCCGACGGGCACTCTTTGGCAGTGATGTGCCCACCCACATTGCCTTCCCTGTCACAATCTGGCACAGCTCTCTGAGCGAGCTCCTGGGGGCCTGGGGACGTCCCCTTAGCATGAATGTTCCTGCTGTGCCAAGTGTCCCTGTCCCAGCTCTGGTTCCTGGGCACCTTGGCTCAGGTGGCTCCCTTCACTGCCCAGCCCTGTCAGCACTGTTAACACCCTACGTGAGCCACCCTGCCTTGGAAGCTCAAGTGTGATCAACCCTTTCATTATAGTTGTGGATTCCCTCACCAAAAACCCTTTCCAAACCCTCCATGTCATGCTGGGTGAGAAAACCCATCTCGCTCTTCAGAAGTAAACTGAGAACTTTATGAAGAAATCATAAAGCAAGCCTGTTGCTTGTGCCCAAAGCACAACTGTGGAGTGGACCCCCAGTTGCTGCTCATCGCTGAGTGGCAGATGGTTGTCAGCCGTGAACCGCGATGGTGACGGGTTGAACCTGGCAAGCCTGGCACTGAGGCTCCCGGAGCAGAGGGGTTCACATCCGCAAGTGTGGGCGGAGGGACAGCAAGGTGACTGCTTGCCAGGCTGGGCTCTTACCCTGGTGTGTGTGTGAGGTGTGTGCAGGCTGCAAAAGATCAGGGAACACGCTTCAGGTTGTAAAATAGCAAGACAAAGTCATGCGTATTTAGGTTTGGTGTGTTACCTAATGTCCCCAGACCTCGCTAGCCTGTGGGTACCAAAGAGCCCACAGGAACAGCAGACCTAGAACACTCCTAGGCTTGAGAAGGGTGTGGCTGGGAGGACAGGAGGGTCTTGGCTACATGGAGCCAACATTCCTAAGAAGTCCCTGGTGTCTGATGACGCTGAAGCTGGAGCCTGACAGAGACTTATGCAAGAAGGACCTGGCAGGGTTACCGCAGCAGCAATGGTGGCCTCCCTCCTCTCTGGCTTTCAGAGGCACGAGGCATTCTTTCTGGAGAACCTTTTTATTGGTGCTGGGGGATTGAATCCAGGTGCTGGGGGATTGAATCCAGGAGCACTTAACCACTGAGCCCCATCCCCAGACCTTTTAATATTTTATTTACAGTTCGGGTCTCACTGAGTTGCTTAGGCCTTGCTAAGTTGCTGAGGCTGGCTTTGAACTTGTGATACTCCTGCCTCAGCCTCCCAAGCTGCTGGAGATTACAGGCGTGCCCCACCATGCCCGGCCTGGCTGGAGCACCTTCTTCACCTAGCTAACTCTCTATCTCCTTCAGAAAGGAATGGCCACTTTCCCAGAAGTATTGTTCCAATACACTATAAGTGTGTGTGTGTGTGTGTGTGTGTGTGCGCGCACATAGGGTTTCCTGGATAAGGAAAATGTGGCAGTAGATGTCTTACCCACCAATGTCCACTGCCACTGCCCTCCTCCGGAATCCCACACACCCGGAGACCCCTGTTGGAATTCACCATCAGGAATTCTTCAGGGCTAACAATTATGCTTTATTTGGGGGCATGATATACTTCCTGGGTAAGAGATAAGTCTACAGACTGTTCTTCCTTGATCTCATTATCCTTCATCACACCTCAGCTGAGCACACAGGAGGGAGACAGGAAATGAAGAAGTGGAGAAAGAAGAAGAGAAGGAGGTGTCAAGAGAGCCAACGCCATGCGACCGTGAGGCAGCCCCGTTCCTTTCTCAGGGGTGTCTTCTTTCCCTCCACATCTAGCCTCTCTCCATTTAGGATGAATTCTGGAAAAATCCCTACTCACAGGGTTCCTTCCTGATGGCAGAACAGACAAGCTCTCTGGCTTGAGATTCATTTCAGACTTTTGTCACCATCTCGGGTTGGAATTTCTTGTCCCCCAGTCCAGTCTGTCTGGCTCTTTTTCTCTCTGTAGTCTCTCTTGCCAAGGCAACCTGACTCCTCCTGAGGTGTCCCAGCCACAGCCCACACATCTTGGGCTCTAGATTACCTTCTTCCCAGTTCTACTGCACCTCTCTCCTGGGTGCCTCGCCTGATGAGTCCTGGGTCAGGATTATGAGCACATTAGAAGGTGATGAGTAAGGTTGAAAACACACAGAGAAAGGGGGGTGTCCAGATGAGGGGGACTGTTAAAACTTAAGATCACGGTCTCCCTAGAGAACTGGGTGTCAACTCTCTCCTCTTCGAGTTCCTTCCCTAGAAAAAAACCCAGTTTGCAAATGCAGAAATGAACACAGGAGACTTTCTGTCTAGGTCAAAGAGGAGAGCATTTAGGCCCTCTAACTCCAGAGTCATATATGGTGTATGACTCCCAACACCTTTCCCAGTGTTTCTTCCCTGTCTCCCTGGCACCCACCTGCTACCAGACATGCCACCTGTTCAGTTTTGTGCCAGCTCCCATTTTTAAAAATTTATTTATTTATTCTAATTTGTTATACATGACAGCAGAATGCATTTCAATTCATACTACCATATAGAGCACAATTTTTTTATGTGTCTGGTTGTACACAAAATAGTCACACCATTCATGTCTTCATATACGTACTTAGGGTAATGATGTCCATCCCAATCTACCATCTTTCCACGCCCCCTCCCCTTTGTCCTATCTAAAGTTCCTCCATTCCTCCCATGCTTTCCCCCAGCCCCCATCCCCATTATGGATCAGCATCCACATATCAGAGAAAACATTTGGCATTTGATTTTGGGGGATTGGCTTACTTCATTTAGCATAATATTCTCCAACATCCATTTACCTGCAAACACCATGATTTTATTCTCTTTTATGGTCAGCTCCCATTTTTAAACAGATCCTCAACCCTCCTGACAATGCCCCAGAAGACAAAGTCCCGCATGTTACATTTCAGATGTGTTGAAAAGTAGTGGTTGTTTAAAAGCAGAAGTTCTGGACCCAGTTTGCCTGGAACAAGTCCTAGTTCAAATACTAAGTAGCTGGATGAATTTAGACAACTGTTTAACCTCTCTGTTTTCTCATCATTAAAATGAAGATAATAGTATCTGCCTTAGAGCATTGATCAAAGGAGATAATATCAAAAACTGAAGGCAGAGCTTGGCACATGGTAAATGCCACATACAATACATATTGAGTGTCCATTATTTGAAATGCTGGAGACCACAAGTGTTTCAGATTTTTTTTTTCGGGTTTGCAGATATTTGCATATTCATACTAAGGCATCTTGAGTATGGAACCCAAGTCTAACCACCACAGTCACTTGCGTTTCATAGATTCCTTATACAGAGCAAGAAGGTAATTTTATAGCATAATTTTAATAATCTTGTGCATGAAACAAAGTTTTATGGTGTAGAATTTTCCACTTGTAAGTAAATGTTGGTGCTCGAAACATATTCTGTATTTTGTATATTCGGATTAAGGATACTCAACCTGCAGTAGAGTTCTTCCTTCAAGGTCTCTTGGGAAATAGCTTAGAAACTGTCTTTGTTCTTTTGAGCACACCCTTTCGGGTTGAACCTCCTCTGGAACACATTCCTTCTAAGAAGAGTTATAATGAATAAAATTTTCTTTATTGCAATATCTTTAAGTCAACCTTAGTTCATTTATTAACTAATTCATTTGCTCATTTAGGGTTAGAGATTCTTCCTCACCACGACTTCTTAATTTTTTTTGAACCTTACTAACTTCAATTCAATTAAAATACTCTGTTTGGGCTGCCCTAAAGCCCTTCACCAGCATCAAATCATAGCACGTCATTCCATGGTTTTTCCATACAACTTCCCCAATTTTTTTTCAGAACAACCCCCAGATCAATTGACGCATCGTTGATCTAGTTCCTGGCTCACACTGAGTTCCCTCCTGACAAATGATGGTGACATCAGCACATCACAAAAAGCACATTTACAATTTTTTTTTAAAAATCTACGGGGAAACAGGCACAATACAACACATAATAAATTGTAAAGCCAGATTGTTCTAAAGATAGATCTCAACCTACGTCTCCAAGGCCCAGTTGTAGGGTTTCGTCAAGCTTTTATGTTCCCATGGCAACCAACATATGTGCAAAGCTTATG
Source organism: Marmota marmota marmota (assembly GCF_001458135.2). Lineage (NCBI taxonomy): Eukaryota > Metazoa > Chordata > Mammalia > Rodentia > Sciuridae > Marmota > Marmota marmota. Next base: position 2,388,777 of record NW_025999949.1, read on the forward strand.
AACATATATTCAGGGAGGCTGTGAGTGGAAAATGTGCTGTGCTGGTGAGAGCCAGGTCTGACCCCAGCTCTGTGGCCCATCAGCTGGGTGGGCTGGGCCAGCTATTTATATCTGAGCCATTGTTTTGACTAAATGTGTGCTTCAGCTCACCTGCATCAAAATCAACAGTTATGTATTTCTGAAGCACATATTCTTGGGCTCCCTCAAGGACTACTGAATCAGAATCTCTGGATCAGGGAACCAAGAGCTGTATTTTTAACAAGATTCCCCAGGTGATTCTTGAACACTCAGAAGCCTGAGAATCACAGGGCTCCCTGATCCCCCTCTAACATGTTGTGGTTTCCTGCTTATTCATACAGGTCAGAATTTGGTTTCTTTGGACACAAAGAATAATTGCAAAAATCTTTGAGCAATACCAATACCCTGGCCAGAATATATTCATCAGAATCCTCTTTCATCCAACAAATATTTACCCAGTACTTTCTACATGTCAGGCACTATTCTAGGGATACATCAGGTAAAGTAAATCAGGTAAAAATGCCTGCCCTCACAGGGCTTATATACTAATGTGTAGGAGAAGAGATAATAAAGTGTTGACCAACATAAAAATAGGCCAATTATTAGCATTTGAGAAGGTAATGGATGTGGTAGGAAGAAAAAAAAGTCAGAATAGAGAGTTGGTAAATTTCTCTTAAATTATATGCACCCACAGAAATCAGCTTATACATTTATTTATTTTTATTTTTATTTTTTAGAGAGAGAGAGAGAGAGAGAGAGAGAATTTTTTAATATTTATTTTTTAGTTTTCGGTGGACATAACATCTTTTTATTTTATTTATTTTTTATGTGGTGCTGAGGATCGAACCCAGCGCCCGGCGCATGCCAGTGAGCGCGATACCGCTTGAGCCACATCCCCAGCCCAGCTTGTACATTAATTGCAGAGGCCTGACTGGCAGGCCCAACTGCATCTTGAAGTGGACTTAAGAATATAGTAGGAGCTTCTGGTGAGCTGGCCAAATCTCCATGAGGCTTGTACATGGCCCTTCATTCCCCTTCAAACTTCAAATTCCCCTCACCCTTCCACCTCCTGCCCTGGCTCAATGCCTGGTCACTGATGGCCCCTTGCCTCATGGTGAAGTCAACTCAGTTGACTAGGTCGACTCGGTGGTATCATTTATGCTCTTGGAGCTCTCAGGGAGGCCACATCCCTGCTTGTTTTTCCTGTTTCCTTCCCTCCCCTTGTCCTGGTAGCCCTCTCTTAAAAAAAAAAAAAAATCACTTGAATAAGAATAGAGAGTTCTGTTCTCCAGTTCTGTTCTTCTAAGGAATCCAGCCTCAGATGTGTCCCTAGCAAAAGGAGAGGATCCTTCAGGGTGGTCTACAGACCAGGAGGCCTGAAGGGTTCATTCTCACCCAAGTCTTCATTGTTCCATTTTTATCCTCGATTTCTTTTTAACTCTTCTGGGGCAACTGACATTACCCCACAGAAGAAAGCGGACAGGCAAGGCCCTCTGAGAGCCACCTGCTATCTTGTTTGATATTCCTCTTTCCTTTCTCCTTCGGCCACAACCATTTCCATAGTGCCTATTAGGTAGATAAGTGGCCACCCCCAAAATATGTTTCTTTGGCATAATTTGTGTTGGTTCTTTGGAAACTCTGCAGGCCTCTGCAGACACAGCAATGGCCCCCAAAAGCTGCCCTTTTGTAAAAATGAATGTACATTCAACTACGCTAGTAAACAGCAGACATGGGCACCGGACTTTCTACCCATGTACCTAGAATCTCTCTTTTCAAGGAGAGAAGAGATGGGGCAGTCTGACATCTGGCCCAAGCAGAGATGACAACAGGTGGCCTGATGGCTGTTACCTGGGCGACATATCTGCATCATGGAACATTTGCCTCCCCTCACACTCCCAGAACCTGTCTTCCACCTCCCTCTAGGAGACCCATATTTCCTTCTGTAGGGTCACAAGCTTCAACTCTCTGCCCTTTTCCTGAGGCTAGTCCTATTTTGTGTAGGTCTCCCTGTTTCTTCATATTAATTAATTTTTAATTAATATGTCCCCACCATTATTCATTTCATATGCTAAAATATCAGACCTTCAGAGGGTCTGATAAATAAGCTCCTCAACATCATACCCGAGTACACACCTGATTTTCTGTCTAAATCTGTTAATATCTAACACTCGGAAATGACCTCACTTTGTGAGTAATCAGATTAGCTGCTGAAAGATAATGATTGCGTAACTTCCTTATCGGAATTACTTTTTTATTAAAAAAAAACAAAAAACATTTGACACATCTTTGCTCAAAGAAGTGAACAAGCAATCTTGGTGGCCTCCTAGAAGCACTAAGAGAAGGGCAGCTGGGGGCAGAAGCAAAGGGGACCAGAACATGTTCTATAGTAACAGGAGATGAATATGCATACCCCATGGTTGTTTATCACAAAGAGAGATGCTGTCCTTTTCCTTAATATGCTCGATTTTGCTCCCCACGTCAGAGATTGATGGATTTCTTTCATCACGCTGATGGATGCTGAAGCAGACATCCTTCATGGGCTTGACAGCTCACATTCTTGAAATATTTGCAAGATTAAGAAGAAAATGCTTGGGAGGTTTCTCTTTCAAATAAATTTTGTAATGCAATCTTTCTGTGCTTCTAGCATCTGGTGTTGGGGTGGAGGGCATCATGGGAAATATTAAATGGGGCCCATCTGTGGAAGTTGCCAAGGCTTCTCAGTGCTCAAGGCCACCCTGCCTGCTAGTCCTGGGGAGTGCCTGAGCTGCTCTAAAGAGGACTAAGCTTTAGAGGAACTTTTTAGACTTCACCGTGAGGCAAGGGGCCATCAGTGGTCAGGCATTGAGCCAGGGCAGGAGGTGGAAGGGTGAGGGGAATTTGAAGTTTGAAGGGGAATGAAGGGCCATGTACAAGTCTCATGGAGGTCTGGCCAGCTCACCAGAAGCTCCTACTATATTCTTAAGGCCACTTCGAGATGCAGTTGGGCCTGCCAGTCAGGCCTCTGCAATAAATGTACAAGCTGATTTCTGTGGGTGCATATAATAATGCCTGAGCTGCCCTAAAGAGGGCTGAGCTCTCTCGCTTTGATGCTGTCATAGGCTCCATGAGCGCTTGACAGACTTGGTTGCCAACAGGCAAAAGAGAATCAGCCGTTTTCATAGATAGGGGGTGAGGCCATTGCACCCTGCTGTTTTACCTGTCTGGAGGGAGGAGGGACCCAGTGGAACTTAGAAGAGACAAGTGACAGTGACTCACTGCTGAAGGTTCCCAGCAGGCAGGAAGAGCTGATTATTACTCACTTTCCCCCTGGGCTATTCACAGGCCCACAAAAGAAAGTGGTGGCTCCTCTCCTGGGTCTGTACCCCACATCTCTCTCCTCACAACCTAGAGGGTGGCCTGGGCCGCCCACTCAGCCGGCTTTGCAGAATCACCAGGGGAGGGTGTTAACATGCAGACTGTGGCACAGTAGCTCCCTGGAGGGACCCCCCAGTCTGCATTTCTAGTAAGCTCCAGGCTACTCCAATGCTAACTCTTGGATAGCAGTGGCTTAGCTGATTCAGAACCACCTCACGCAGAGGGGAGGAGAGTTGGCTCCTGAGCTGTTAAATTGATAAAGGTGGAGTATTTTCCTGGTGACAGCAAATCTCCAATCTTATTTCTGGAAACGATTCCAGGGATGAGAACTGCAATCAAATGTCTCTTTCTCCATCCCCTCTCCATCTCGTTGCTCCCTTTCTTTGCACACAGGAGGCAATAACTGATGCTCCTATGGGCATCCTTCCCACTCCAGCGGCTGAGCTCAGGGTAGGCCCCAGGAAGAAAACATTCCAGAAACACACAGAAGAAAATGCAATCTTGCATTCATCAGGGATGCTGGGCTCCTTCCCTCCTCCGCCTCCAGCTGCTTTTAGGAGAGGGCCCAGCCAGGCAGCCTTTGCTCTGCAGCTGCTACAGAGCTCACTCCTTACTGGAGCCCGCTGGCCCCTCCCAGGCAGAGTGTGCTTTTCATTAGACAGCCACTCCAGATGAAAGGGCCATTTGCTTCTAAATTGCATAAATTGCTATTTCTTTATTGCTCTCCTAACAGGGGCTGCCCTAAACTCCCCGTGAAGGGCTTCCAGTTTGCAGCTTTTCTCATTTCCCAAGCACCCCCGCCCAGTTCTCAACTCTCCCTGTCAGCCCTAGCCTGCCTGAGTAGGTGGCAGAACTGAGACTGGGTGGGGGTGGAGGGTGCTAATTAACACTGGCTAAGAGCAGCCTTGGCAAGAAGCCAGGAGGGGAGGCCTGGTGGGGTGGAGCTGGCACCCGGCTTATGCAGAAGATGCCCCAGGGACCGTAGGAAAGAACCTGAGTAGGGTATAGTTTAGGTAGCAACAAATATCTGATTTGAGTCATGGATGGATGTTTACCTACTATTTGGAAGGAAAGTTGGAGCTATATGATTCCTAACTATCTTGATGCAGACAAGTCAGAATAGGCGACCCTGCCAGGTAACTTGCCATCTGGCTTTTTAGTCCTTTAATTCATGCCACAGAGGATGCAGCAGTACACAGACTGATGCCCAGAAGCATCCTAGCATCAAGGGACTTGGAGAGTGAGCTACTGGGTGTGGAGGGGAGAAGGCCAATTGCTTTGAGAGGAGTAATGACATTCTCCCCCTCTTTGAAGCCACCTCAGCTCACTAGCACTGCTTTGGACCTGAATTCTGAGGTAGAGCTAGGTGGGGCTTACAGGTCCTTCAAGAAACTGGGATAAGCCTCATTTTCTTAACTGGATCCTGCAGGATATCTTGGGAGCATTCTCAGGAGAACAGGTTTGGACTGGGATCTGTCCAGGGAACAGGGCTCTATGAGTAGATGGGGGAGTTAATTATTTAAAGAGCTTAGCTCATCATCCATGATGGGTATCCATCCATATGGTTAACCCTATAAAAACAGGAGCTATTAGCCTGGTATGGTGGCACATGTCTGTAATCCCAGTGGCTTGGGAAACTGAGGCAGGAGGAGCACAAGTTCAAAGCCAGCCACAGCTACTTAGCAAGGCCCTAAGCAACTCAGTGAGACACTATCTCTAAATAAAATACAAAATAGGGCTAGGGATATGGCTCAGTTGTTGAGTGCCCCTGGGTTTAATCCCCAGTACCCACCCCCAACAACAAAAATCCCCCAAACCCAGCAGCCATTATTGTTAGGCAATTTGATTCACCCCAGAGGTGCTCTACAACATACCTGGAATTGAACAGCATTAGCTGGTCAGAAGTAGGCATCTGTAGCTCAGTGTGTGAGTTCTTACCTAGCATGTGCAAGGCCTTGAGTTTAATCTCCAGTATCACAAAAACAAAAACAAAACCCAAGTATCCTTCTTGAGACGTCTTCATAGTCTCTGCCAGCCTATCATGATCAATGTCATTTATGCTGCAACAAATTTTTTCCTGATGAAAGAATAAACATTTTGCATTAATTTATGCCTTTTAACAAAATGATTAAGTTAGGATGGATTTAAAGTTCTCTCTGAATGGTAGAAAAATTCATCTTAGCTGACTCTCTGGGAATTACCCATTTGCCAGTTATAGTTTGCAGAGTGTTTTTCTCAGAACACGCACTGAAGCCACACCACCTGGGTTTTGCTTCTGAATCCACCAGTTTCTCTCTGTGACCTTGGGAAACCAACTTTACCTTCTTGACCTCAGTTTCCTTATTGAGGGAATGAGTGCCTCCCTTGATGGTGGACTAAACTGGTTCATGAGTATAGAGTGCTTACCACAATGTCTGGGAAATCATTAGTGCTACTAGACCAGCACACTGCTAGGGGTGTTAGGTGTCACTTGTTGTGTGTCTACCAGTAGAAAGACCAGGAACCACTGCATTAGAATGTATATAGGTCATTCAAGCACACATTGGTCAGTATATATCCAGGACTTTCTTGATGAAAACTCTGTTTTTCTTCTAGGAAACTAATTCTTCATCTTCAGGCTTTCAAAGATAATGATTTGGGGATTAAATGGGTACCAAAGGCTTATCCGCTCATTTTACAAAGATGTAATGTAATGTCCTTTCTAAATCCAGCTCTTATGCATTCTAAATGTAACTCAATTAAAGCATTGACTTCATGGAATGCACACAAGTATCCCCAAAATCTATTCTTTCTTTTCCCCATAAACTAAATTTCAGAGCAATCAAACCCTAGGCAGATAAAGGAGAAGTTCTTCTGTATCAACATTATGGATAAATGTGAATTATGGAGGAAATGACAGTATTGGAAAATTGCCATTTTGCCATCCTTTATGAAAAGGCTAGAATAGGTAGTTACTAATGAAGGATGAAACCATATGACCTCATTACAAGGGAGAGAACAGGCTTTTGGCATCAAAAGCTGCTGGTCAATCTTAGCATGAACTAAAATGCACCCAGATGTATCTCCAGATATGATGCCAAATGAAGTAAACATCATCATCAATGAAGTATGCTGGGAGAAAAGCTGAACTTGAATCAAGTCAAAGTATTAATTCTAATTTCTGGTCTACAGAAAATATAGCAGAGAGAGGTCCTTGCCAAAGGACATCACATAAAGGAATCAGGGAAAATTCAGCTGTGGGCATTCTATAGAAACTGACTTGTAAGAGGAAAATTTAAGAAAGACACTTCTAGATTAAAGGAGACTTATAGAAGACATAAGAAGATGTAACAGCCGAACAATGAATGGACCATTTGGATCCTGATTTATACAAAAAATAGTGAAAATAATTTTACTATGGACTGGCATTAGACATTCCTGAAGAATTTTTAATTTAGGTAGGTGGGATAGTGGCATTAGAGTTATAAAAGAAAATGTTATCTTTTTTTGGAGGTACGCGTTGAAGTTTTTAGGGCTAGAATGACATGATTCTGGAAACTCTTGAAAACATATTCTAGCAGCAAATAAAACACAGAGAAGGCAGGCAGAAGGCAAATGTATTATGAGACTGGGTTTTATTTGTTTTTTACTTTTGAACAGGTTTAGAAATTTCCATAATAAAGAATATATCCCAAAATTAACAGTAATAAGACAAAATTAGAATTGTGACATCTGATTCTCTTGTGCTTCCTCTTCCTATTATGGGTTGAATTTTGTCCCGCTGCAATTCATATGTCAAAGTCCTGACCCCCAGAACCTCAGATGGGCCCTTTTAAGAGGTAACTGAAGTAAAATGAGGTTATATGGTTGGGCCACAATCCAATATGACTGGTGAAGAAGAGATTAGGACATGACACATAAAGGGACATCGGCTGGCTCTCCAACACCTGTAACAGGGCCTGACCATGGATCATTGTGCTACGTACATCCATGTGAGAACCTGATTCTCAGGTACTTCATGAACACCGCGCTAGGTGGACAATATCCAGGGTAAGATTGTCATCCAGCTCACCCCATTTCTGTTACTCCATGCTATGGTCTGTCCCAAGTGTCAGAACTTTACCAGGGGATTAAGCATCAGAGGAGTTTGTCCACTCTGTGTTCTGATTCTCTTCCAGCCAAAGTGAGCCTCATATGCCTCTGTGCATCTAGACATAGAGAAATTTGTGGGAGGCTCCAAACTGTTCTGGTGTCTAAAGAAGTGTGGCGTAAATGGAGCTTTGGAGAAGAAAAATGTGACTAGGAGGAAAAAAGGAAGGAGCAAAATCAGGGAGTATCCATAGGGGACATTTGTCATATTTCCTGGCTGCATGGTACCTACTGAAAATGCTTCCTGTGTTTGGAGAAAGCCCTGTCTGGCCCCCTAAGATAGAACAGATTGACGGATAAAGAATCTGTGGTATATATACACAATGGGATATTACTCAGCATTAAAAGAGAATAAAACTATGGCATTTGCAGGTAAATGGATGGAGTTGGAAAATATCATGCTAAGTATGCCAATCCCAAAAAAACAAAGGCTGAATATTCTCTCTAATAAGTAGATGCTGATCCATAATGGAGTGGGGGTGGGGATGGGGAGAATGGAGAAACTTTGATTGGGTAAAGGGGAAGGGGCATAGGAGCAGGAAAGATGGTGGAATGAGATGAACATCATTATCGTAGGTACTGCACATATGCATTGTATACAACCAGAGAAATAAAAAGTTGTGCTCCATTTGTGTGCAATGAATAGAAGTGCATTCTGCTGTCATAACTAATTGGAACTAAGAGAGAGAGAGAGAGAGAGAGAGAGAGAGAGAGAGAACAAACTAACTCTGAACACATTTTCCAAGACTCCCAGACTAGGTGCCTGATCTGGGCTGCACCAATCTAATTCACTCACATAAGATCTCAAGAAAGAGACTTAATACTGAAAGTGCACACTGTAAGCCACTAAAAGTGACACTGTAAGAATACCAGTGCTATCCAGAATCTATTTGCTGGTGAGGAGATTTTTGGCAGTGGCTGTAGCTAAAAGGTCAAGTTCTTATGCAGAAGTACTACTGGTGCTGAGGGCAGCAGCAATTATGGTAAAGTAAGATACTGATTTTAGTAGGGAATTGCAAACTGTAGCATCTGGTGACTGGTGGCAATGGTGACAAAGTACTTCTGTAGCATGGTTGTAAATATTATTTCTCAAAACGCAGCCCTTGGCCTATTTCTCTATCTTCATTACCGTAGGTACTAATAATTCTGTGGGTTAATCAACACGCTTTACATAAACTTCTTTTCTACTTAGCCAAATAGGTTTTTTTTTTTTTAATATTTATTTATTTATTTTTCGGTGGACACAACATCTTTGTTTGTATGTGGTGCTGAGGATCGAACCCGGGCCGCACGCATGCCAGGCGAGCGCGCTACCACTTGAGCCACATCCCCAGCCCCCTAAATAGGTTTTAGTGAAAGAGGTGCAGGTTGGTGAATCACAAAATATATATTTAAGGAAAGAGAATGAAAGCAAAGTTTTTGTGTAGTAATATATACATAAAATTTACCAATTTAACCATTTTTAAGTGTATAATTTAATAGCACTAAGTACAGTCACAATGCTGCACAGCCATCCCACTACCCATTTCTAGAACTTAAAGAAAAATTTAGCATGGTTCATATCTTTGAAGATTTTAGGTTTCTTGGTCAAATTTCTTTTTTTTTGGGGGGGGGGGGTGGAGAGAAGTGGTTTACCAGGGATTGAACTCAGGGGCACTCAACCACTGAACCACATCCCCAGCCCTATTTTGTATTTTATTTGAAGACAGGATCTCACTGAGTTGCTTAGGGCCTTCCTTTTGCTGAGGCTGGCTTTGAACTTGTGGTCCTCCTGCCTGAGCTCCTGAGCTGCTGGGATTACAGGTGTGTGCCACTGTACCCGGCTCTAGGTCAATTTTAATGCCAACAAATAAACATAAAAAATTATAGTTTTTTAAATTTTTACAATGTTATTTTTTATGATTTTTACAATGTTAAGAAACACTTTTTTTGTTTATTGCTGCATAGCCAGAATAATACATTAGGTGCCTGAAAAATATCTTTTTGATATTGAATGATCAAGTGTAATATTCTTAAAAAAAAAACAAACCCTAAACTGTAGGGAATTGAACCAAGGATCTTACACATGCTAGGCAAGTGCTCTACCACTGAGCTACATCCCCTGGCCCTTTTTAAAATTTTTATTTTGAGACAGGTTCTCGCTAAGTTGCCAAACTGGCCTGGAACTTGTGATCCTTCTGCTTCAACCTCCCATGATATGGAACATTCTTGAGTCCAGTACTTGGGCAGTGCCTGAGCATCTGGATGGGTGTCCACAGGTGTATACATACATCATGTGTGAATACATGCTCCTTTAGGGAAGAAGTGGTTGAAGAAGACTCCAAGAAGCAAAGTCTCAATTGTCTCACACTTGTACCCTGTGTGGGGGCTGGAAAGACTAATGTAAATTAAATGTCTACTTTAGATGACACTAACAAGGGTCAGTGTAAAGACCCCTGTGGCTGGAATTGCAAGAAGTTAGTGAGGGGACATGGTATAGTTCAGACTGGCTTTCAGTGATATAATAAGAGTGTCTTAAGGTTTCAGGTACAAAAATTAATAATAAAACAAAATTTGTTGGTGAAAGAATTGATGAACCATTCAATCATTCCTTCAACAATATTTGTTGAACATCTGTTTTGGGTCAAGTTCTTTTCTGGATACTGGGGTCTCTGCAGCAAAGAAAATAGTCATTTGCCTGTTGTCTAGACTTGATATAATGGGAAGAGACAGAAAATAAACCTTAGATATGTCTTGGTGGGGAAAGTGCTAGAAAGGGAAATTAGGTTGGGTAAAGTTGTAGCAAGTAACTAGAGATATATGTTAGTTTTGATAGGGTCTTCATGGAAGATCCCTGAGAAGGTGACATTTGAGTAGGGACCCCAGGGAAGAAAGGGAGGATGCCACATGGATATCTGGAGTGATCCAGACAAAAAGAGCAGAAGGTGCAGAGTTCTAGGGTAGGAATGTACTTGGCAAATCCCAGCATCAGCAAGGAAGCCCCTGTGGCCAGAGCCAATGGAAGAGAGTCATGGGCAAGAAGATCAGGGAGGAAGCAGAAGAGACCCTGGGCTCTGAAATATCCTGAATGAGTCCTGTGTGGCAGACATACCTCCAGGTCTCAGATGAGACATTTTCCAGAAAGCGTTCACCATCATCATATTGGATGAGGGGCTTGAGGGGACCACCCACTCTTTCTTCCCAGGCTTTTTGAGTGCTCTCTGTCTTACATCCTAGTTATCATGGTGACTTGCCATTTTCTCAGACACAATTTGGCTTTTTCATTCTCTGGACTCCCGGATACAATCTGTTTTTTCCACAGTGAGATGGGCGTCATTTGTCTATCTGTAGCAAGCCCTGAGCAGAATCCGACCCTCTCCTCAGTGAGTAGAATGGGAGTCTTATCCTTCAGGCAAAGATGGGCAGAAAAAGAAAGATCCAAGGTGGAAGGACATAGGGAGCGGGGAAAACTGCAGAATAGAAAGGCCACGAGAATGTGAGAAAGGAAAACAGAACTGCATCCCGCACCACCTCCCAACAGCGTTGGGCCTCGTGAAAATGATCACTTTTATTTCCGCCTCATAGCTTCCCACTAATTTTCCTGATATGAAGAGAAAACACTGCTGGGGCTGAGTGGGGAGTCTAATAAACACAGCGGTGCCCTGTATTCCTTCCTAGGTCGCCCAGGCTGTAGGTTGCTGTAGAATGTGTCAGATTTGAAGCTAGCATGGGAGCACCAGCTGCAGTCCTGCATACCCGCTGCGCAGCTGAACATCTGATTAAACACAAGCAGATTGTGCTGTTTTCTTTCAGCCTGCTCTCCATTCACACGAATAATTCTTTGATAGAAAATTAAATCTATCAGAATTAGCAGATCCTGGATGGGAAGGGCCATGCATTCTTTCTTTCTAAGATGTGATCTCAGTTCTTTTAATATCCAGCTTTTTAAAAAATGACATGCATTAAAAAAAACTTTTTTATATATGTTTTTAGTCGTTGGACCTTTATTTTATTCACTTATTTATATGCAGTGCTGAGAATCGAACCCAGTGCTTCACACATGCTAGGCAAGCGCTCTACCACTGAGCCACAATCTTAGCTCTTAACATCCAGCTTTCATAGACCATATCCTTCCTCTGCATGAGTTCAGGACCCTAGTGTCCTCTGGGTGGCTCAGAAGATGTTTGGCAAGTGCTTATATGCCCTGATGCGGCCTGTTACCAACCCCCCCCATCTGTTCCAACTGCCCCTTCTCTGTCCCATTTTATATCTCCTCACCCTTTTCCATACTACTGACTTCTCTCTGCTCTGCTTCAGTCCAAGTGTGAACACGGCCTTTTCCTCTATTCCCTGATTACCTCTCAAACCAAGCCGATGTGTTTGAGGCAGCAGTGAGGGCAGAAATATTTAACAGCTACCATGGCCAGAAAATGGCCAATGAATGCTAAAAGATTCCTGCTGGGTCAGGTATAACCTGTAAGTGTCTGAGTCACTGGAAAGTGAATGGGTCCTGACATTAGTCTGGGCTACTCGAGGTGATGGTGGGTCACCTAGAAGAAAAAGCCTCAGATCAACCAGAATGAACTGTTTTAATATTTTAATACCTAGAACAACTACACCTAGCATAGCTACACAGTAGGTGCTTACTAACCAGCCTTTTGTAACTATTTGATGCATTGCTGGCACAACTTAAAATGAAACTTCATCATCGTAAGTCTCTCAGTGGTGCCATTAGGGGCCACCTTCCTGCTCCCCATTTGGCCACCATGATTCTATGGTCTTTTCCCTTCTCAAATCTGCGTTCACTCTCAAGCCCAACATTCCTCTGGGATCCAACTCAAACCAGACTTTTGTATTTTACATTCGTCAGGGAAAACTGACAGTCCCTTCAAAGACACAACTCAAAACACTGCCTAACAAAGTCATAGTCAAGATTTTACTTCATTTATAAAGAGCAATCTCAGCCCATCTTCCCCTCATTTTCTGTATAGGCAAATTCCATTACATGTTTTCTTAAACAGTAGAGCAGTTTTATCCTCAGGGTGGATTCTGTCCCTTACTCTTTAGAGCAAAGGGGACAACCTGCAGTCATCTTTTAAAACAACATTTCAACTTCTCTCTTTGACATGAAAAGCCCTTATCTGGTTGATAAAAGAGGGTGGATAATGTTTAAAGATATACCCAGGGAGAGACCTAACACAATTTTAGACACATTTTTTTTTACCTTATGCAAGATGGTGCAGAAGATGGTATACAGGCTACATAAGAGATTGCAACATAGTCTTGACTATTGCTGCAAAACCTATGAATATGCAAATTCCTGATCCACAACCATATAATTGTTGTTCACCCACTGCCTTCCTTGTCACTCTGTGGAATGGCTGTTTTGCTGCCTGGCTACTCTGTGTATGGGGTAGCCACTACTAATCAATGCAATAAATGAGTCTTTCAAAAAAAAAAAAAAAAGAGCTAGGTAAATGATATTTTCCTCCATCACGACTTAGTCTCACCCCTGAGTAGTTTCCAGATAACTTTAAGAAATGGATTCATTCTTTCATCCATCATTCATTCAGTCATCTGTTCAATTAGTATGTGTTGAGAGCCAACTATGTGCTCAGCAATGTGCTCGTTTGAGGAAACAGGAGAAAACAAAAAAGACAAAGACTGTTGTTCTCACGGAGCTTATATTTTAACAGAGCAGACAATGATAACACGATAAATAAGCAGCAGACAGATTATGTGAAATGGCAATGAATTCTAGGAAGATAAAAAGCAGGAAAGACGTACAGGTAGCATGGAGGGGAGTGTGTGATTCAGATAGAGAGCTAGGCAGAGTGCCACAGACAAGGTGACAGATGAGTGAAGACCTGAAGGAGGGCAGGGTGAGCCGTGCTGATACCTGTGAGTAGGGAATAGAAACCCATTACCACATGGTGGACAAAACCAATGACCTTGAGAAAGCCCAGTTTGTAAAAATGGCTAAACTGAAATACGCACAAATGTTTCAGGTAGTCCTTGGCTGTCTTCTTCATTGAATAGGATTTTTTTTTCTTTTATTGGTACCAGGGATTGAACCCAAGGGTACTCAACCACTGAGCCACATCTTCAGCCCTTTTTGTATTTCATTTAGACACAAGAGTCTCATTGAATTGCTTAAGGCCTCGCTAAGTTGCTAAGTCTGGCTTTGAACTCGTGATCCTCCTGCCTCAGCCTCCTGAGCCTCTGGGATTAGAGGCATGAGTCATTGTGCCTGGCAAGATCTTATTTTTTATTTTTATTTTTAAAAGAAGGAACTCCTTTCCTTGCTTAGCAGTGTTTTTGGCAATCATTGCACTTTTCCTTTCCTCTCATTCATCTATAGAAGGACAAATACATCAGTCAAATTAGTGTCAGACTATTGAACTTCTGGTTTGCTTACGGCAGGATATAAAAACTAAGCTTGACATTTACACTCCTAGCGGCCTACATTTTTCCTATAAATGAATCACAGAAGGTAAACTAATTGTGAGCTGCATTTATGGACCTGAACCAGGTACAGCTGTTCCAAATAGGTTCACACTGAAACAACCAAATATGTATGTTTGCTGTCACATTTCCAGAAGTACATCTGCTTTGGGTGGTTTTGTTGGCCCACAGACTCTGTTGCCTCTACAACAGTGTGGAGAGATTTAGTTTGATAGGAACCTGTGAGAGGTGATCAATATTTAGAGAGTTTCAAGGTTGAAAAACAGTCTGTTCTTTTGAGATGTCATTTTGAATGACAGATGCACATGTGTGCCTCTGGCAAAACAGCCCAGTGCCTGTTTGGTGATCTGTGAACACAGCCCTTTGTGGAGAGTGTTGCTCTGTGGAGCTTCCCTTCATGCCTTGTTGTTCTGCAGAGGGGACATCTTCAGAGGGTCTGGTGAGCACATTCCCAACAGCCATGTACCTGGCCCGGCCAGCCAGCCTGCTTCCCTTCTTCTACAGACATGCCCTTCAACAATTTAATTCAGTCATCTGCTGGAGGAAAGTATTGTCTAAATGATTATTTCTGGGGGAAAAGCCAATAAAATTCACTAGTGAACGGGGTTCTAATTCCAGCTTCCCTGTGTACTTGGGTGAATCATTTTATCTCCCTGGGCCACAGTTTCCTCATCTGTAAAATGAGAAGAATAATGATACTGACCTCATAGGTCTCTGATGTCAATTAAATGAAATAATGGATATTACATATCTCATATGATAGCTATCTTGGCCCTAAATGATGACCACTGTTATGTCAGTTATTTTGAAAGTCAAATGAGATTGTAGTCATCGAAGTACTTTTTTTCTTCATAATCACCACCATCATCACTGCCATTACCATATCACCACCATCATCACACCACCAGCATCAAGAATTCCTGTCTTCTGCAGAAAATTATAAGCCCCTCCTCAGTTTAACACAGGGCTGAATACACACATACACACACACACACACACACAAAAAAAAAAAACCCAATGAATTAAGATTATTTCATGATGGTGATGCAGTCTGTTAATATTCAACTTAAAATAAAATAAGGACATAAGAATAAAATTAGAAATCATACCTTCTAGGTGCCATTTTCTATTAATCTATACATCTGAGAGAAGTCACCTAAATGCTCTGAGCCTCATTTGACCATCTGTAAAATGGAGACATTGGGCCTCAATGTCTCCATTTTACAGATGCTCAAAAAACTTCACAATATCATGCAAAGTGAAGGAAAGAACTGTGGATTTCTGTGAAATGGGGGTTGGCTCCCTTGTTCTCCCATTTTCAGCCTTACCCTAGCCAATTGATTTTCCACATTGGGCCAGAAGGTCTTTCCCTAAGGAGACTCGATTATGTTCACTCACCTGCTTAAAGACAGGAATTGCCCATTGCCCTCGGAATGAAATCTAAATTCTATGGCATAGCGTGCCAATGGCAGCTCACAACCATAAGCATATATGTTCCCTATTGAGGACACAGTAGAAGTTGAGCTGCAATATTTCACTAGATAGAATATCATTTGCTTGTGGAAATAATGTGCAGACTAAGAACACGGAAAGCCAGATGCGGTGGCACATATATGGAATCCCAGATGCTCCAGAGGCTGAGAAAGAAGGATTGTGAGTTCAAATCCAGTTGATTAGAGAGGCCCTAACCAACTCAGTGAGACCCTATCTCTAAATAAAATATAAAAAACAGGCTGGGGATGTGACTCAGTGGTAAATCACGCTGGGTTCAATTCCTGATTAAGAAGAAAAAAAATCCATATTTAAAAAATGCAAGAAAATACTATGTATATGTAATATGATTATAACTAGGTTAAATAAGACAAAGTAGTTCACTGTTTTAAAAAAAAGCTGCATTTTTTAAAAACTCAAAATGTGAATAGTAATTGATTTGAATAATTTTTCCTTCTTTGTAACTCTACTGTATTTTGCAATATTTTTTCTTTGATGGGAACATATTATTTTCAAATATTGAGTTGGGGGGTATAGCTCAGTAGTAGGACACTTACTTAAGCATGTATGAGGCCTTGGATTCAATCCTCAGTATTGCAAAATATATATATTTATTTCTTTTTTTCAGTGCTGGGGATTGAAATAACATGGCCTTGTGCATGATAGGCAAGCACTGTGGCATTGAGGTCTAACCCCAAGACCCTTTTATTTATTCATTCATTCATTTTAATTTTAAACAAATCTTTATTATACAAAAGTTGCCATATAATTGAATATTTCTCTACTTTATATACAGCCCTTTTCCTCAGAAAAGCTGCTTCTGTGCGTCTCATCTGGGGATAGCAAGCACTAAAATTCTGATTTTAGCACATAGTATTGTAAAGTTTTTGAGTGCTCTGGAAAATTTGAGGTCCAACGTCCCCATTTTATCGTCATTTAGTAGGAATGCCTGTGATTTAAGTTGAAAATAGTACATTGATACGTGGCTCTTGAACCCCATATCAGAAATGCACAGATGTCTTTTTATTCAATAAAAATTATCTGTAGGCATGGACAATGACAGCAGTAAACCATTATAAACTGTCAACTGAATCCTGTATCTGAGAGTGATAGTGATTTTCTTAAATACCAAATATTATGTATATTACATATACATAATATTTTCTTGCATTTTTTAAATATGGATTTTTTTCTTCTTAATCAGGGATTGAACCCAGCGTGGTTTACCACTGAGCCACATCCCCAGCCTGTTTTTTATATGATATATATATTTTATATATAATGATCTTTTCTTTGGTCATTTTCTTTAACTGACTTCTCTGAAGCTTTGATGTGGAACCCTGCCTAGAGCTTCCTGTCACTGTTTGCTAATAATGTGCTATTCTGAGAATTAGTACATGTCACCTCCCATCATGCCCATTCCAGGGTCCTTGTCTTCTTAGGTATTTCTGTGACTATAGTGTCTACTGTAGTTAACAGAGAAGTCACCCCAACAACATTCAATTTGTGTGTGTGTGTGTGTGTGTGTGTGTTGCTACGGATTGAACTCAAGGGCCTTGTGCATGTGAGGCAAGCACTCTATCAACTGAGCTATATCCCCAACTCGCCCACTCCAACAGCATTCAATAAAACAGTTTTCATAACATTTGTTGGATCAATATTTTTTTCCACACTCACAAAATCTCCAAGCATAGCATTGTAATTAAATTTTGAGGAACTTTGCAAAATGTTTTCCACTATTAATGATCCTTCAACACCTGCATTCTTAGCTATGGTTATTGCAAGAATTTTGAGTGTTCTTTTAATAATTTCTATACCATTTTTTTTTAAATCTTCATTAGCTGGAGTCAGGGAGTCCAAGCCTGGAAATCCCTGAAGCAGAGTACAACCCCCACCCAGAACAATGCCTTCTTCAAAAGCAGCTCTGCATCACTGAGGGCATCTGCAACTCTGTTTTTCTTTTCATTCACTTCAGACANCCCCCGCCTTTGGTGTGTGTGTGAGTGGTATCAGGGATTGAACTCCGGGGCACTCAACCACTGAGCTACACTCCCAGCCATTTTTTTTTTTTTGTATTATATTTGAGACAAGGTCTACTGAGTTGCTTAGGGCCTCACTGTTGCTGAGGCTGACTGGCTTTGAACTCGAGATCCTCCTGCCTCAGTCTCCCAAGCCTCTGGGATTATAGGTGTGCATCACTGTGCCTGGCTAAACTGCTTCTTAAATTCAGTAATGGTTACATCCATAGCTAATCTCACACCTCTCCTGATCTCCACAGGATTAGCACATTGAAGCTTTCCTTGGCAAGAGAGCCTGCTAGTACAATCACAGTAGTGGTGCCATTCCCAGCCTTTTCATTGGTTACCAGCAACAAATTTAGTTACAATATTTTTGTATTTGTTCTTTAGTTAATTGACTTTGCAATAGTCACACAATCTTTTGTTACTTTGGGATCTCTCCAACTCTGCTCAATAATTGCTGTTCTTCCCTTTGGTTCCATTGTAATGACTACAACATTAGCTAAAAGTTCTACATCTTGAAGCATGAAGGCTCAGGAATCTGCACCAAATTTTATGCCTTTAGCATAAGCCTGAGCCAAGCCCTGGACACTGGTCTCATCTGACAATGGACTGTGGGTATTCAAAGTATTTCTAAGGGGCATTGACATAATGCTCTCAGTGAGGCAGGCCATCAGGGGTGAGTGAGGGCTTACTTTTTATTTTTGAGACAGCGTTTCACTGAGTTGCCCAAATTGACCTCCAATTTTTGATCCTCCTGCCTCAACCTCCTGAACAGCTGGGATTACAGGCACGTACCACATACATAGTTGCTTTTTTTTTCTTATTCCAAAAGTAAAGCATATTTATTGAAGAAACTTCAGAAAATTCAATTAAGAGAAAGAATGAAAACTACCTTTACTCCTTGTCTCTCAGAAATAATCACCGTGAAATCTCAATATTCTTATTTTTGTATAATTTATGTATATGAAAATTTAAAACATAAAAATTCCAGTACTTGGAATGACTCAAACCATGTGAGCAGTACCCTTCATGGATTCTCTCTTCACAAGGCTTACTCCTAGCTGAGTGTTAGATGTCTTACCCGAGATCCATTTGGATTTGGGGTTTGTTTGTCTTTTTGTTGTGTTGGGGTTTCTGATGGCGTGGTTCCTGTTGTCCCTAAGGCCGAAGGAAAGAACAGTGAGTGTAGGCTGAGATTCTTCCGTGGACCTGGCCCACATGGCCCATAGCTGGGTAATTGGGGATGTGATTCAAGTACAGTCATTCATGCCCACAAAGATAGTTTCACCCAAACTGGAACCTAGTAGGGAGACTTTTATAGAAACTCAGCCCACTCACATGGCCTGATCCTACCGGGAACCAAACTGTGGGGCTTGCCAGTCAGCAGTGGAACAAGCTTATGTATTCAACGTCTGCTTGCCTGGAGATGTACCTAGTAGAGATGCTGGCTGTCAGGGTGCAATGGCTACCAAGACAGCAAGATCCCACTTAGGGGTGGAAATGCTCCCTCCTCAATGAAAAAGAGGACTGAGGAGTTGGTTCTGTAATGGGCAACAGGAAGGAATTTCCAGAGAGAGGCTAGAAAAAAATGGTGCAGAGTTTATAATGTTCCAGGGAATGGAATAAGACCAGAGGGACTTCCAAGTAATGAACAGGAAACAGCAAAAGATGGGGTGGAATTCTCAGGGGGTTGAATGCATGGTGAACAAGGCCAATATCATTCCACAGGCAGTGGAGAGACGCAGAGGGAGTTTAAGTAGAGTGGAGATGTTGGGTTGGATTTGGGCAACTCTGGCCTCCCTTTCACCCCTCTCCAAGGTACCCCTACAGTCCCCTTCCCCAACTTTCAGACCCTTTCCTCAGACCCCTAGATTTCTTTATTTTTTTTTTACTTGTTGTTAGACCTTTATTTATTTTATTTATTTATATGTGGTGCTGAGAATTGAACCCAGTGCCTCACACATGCTAGGCAAGTGCTCTACCACTGAGCCACAACCCCAGCCCAGACCTTTAGAATTCTAAGGTAACTTTAAATCATAAAGGGTAAATGACAGAAGACAGCCTCAGGATGGTGTGCTGTAATAACAATCAAAACCTCCATCACCAGGGCTAATCATCTGACTATAGAATTATTGATGACGGCCGAGAGGTAGGAGAAAATCAGCCAGACATACTTTAACCATGGATTGTTCTCTCAATGGTCGCACCCACTTCACAAATGACCAGCTTGGTCTCAAAGGAAACTGAACAAGCACCTGGACGCTGTGTTCCACGAACACAGAGCTATTGCCGCACAGAGGGACTCAACTATGGAATGAAAGTATCCTTGGGTTCCCAGAGCCCACGGGTCACCCAGGCTCTTCTGGAAAGCAAACTAGAATGATTTCCTTTATTCTTATCACATTTTGGCATCTCCTCTTGTCCCTCATCTTATGACCAACTTCTGAGAAGGACTAATGATTGGAGAAAGAGCCAGGAGTGTCCAGGTTATTCATAAATTGGACACCGAGTCTTGGTGTCATCAGAAGCGGTCTTTGTTTCGTTTTCATGACAAATAGACCTAAACCTTGAACGGCTGAGCAGAAATTCATTGCATTGTCTCTGAGTCTCATCCTGCAGGGCTTCCAGTATTTTTTTTTTTACTCCCCTAAAATATATTTGTCTTCTCCAAATCTTTGAAATCTCATCAATGCAGCTACTATAATAAATCTTTTGAATTATGGAAATGTTAATGCAACAAAGCAATCACTTCTTGCCAAAAGGCAGTGTCAAATATTATCAAGTAAATCTCTGATAACCCAAGAAAGAAATTTCTATTCTTTCTATGCCTTTTCCCCACCAACACACCACCCACACCCTTTCCCTTTGGCCTCCCTGCCACCAACACACACATCACATTTCCCCCTAAACATCGCCTCAACTGGCACTGTGGGACTCCTGAAGGCCCATTTCCTGCAGGGCCAGCACTGTGATGTTCCATGATGTTCTGTTTGCTCTGTAAAAAGTTCAGTGTCATCCTCTGATGTTTGAAGTACTTACCTGCCTCCGTCATCTCCTCCCCCCGCTGTTCTGTGGGCAGATGGGCCTCTCTTGTTGTGATTGCTCATTTCTGCCCTCATCTCCTTTCAGTGGTGGGGTTTCTTATTGTTCTAACTAACAAAAATAGCAACAATACTTGCCCGGAACTTAGGGTGAGTGAGGCCCTCTTCTAAGCACATTTGGAGATGTTGACACACTGAACCCTCCCCACAAACATTGGAGGTTGATAAACCTGACTCACAAACAAGGAAATGGAGGCACTGAAAGTTTAGGTCACCCAGCCACCAAGAGGCAATATCTTGTAATCACCCCCCCCCCCAAATTTTACTTCTTTGAGTCTCATTTTCTTCTCTTCTATTTGGTCCCTATTTAATTGAATTCAACTGAGTTCAAACAACAATTACTACTTTGCTTCAAAAATGCTTTGTCAGGCACTTGGGATTCAAGGGTGAAGGAGTCGAAACCCCATAAGCAAGCACTTGGCAGACCAGAGTGGGTTGGGTGGGGAAGGGGGAGGCTGGACAAGGTACCTGAGAACTTGGAAGGGCAAGTGAGAGCTGGGGGCGCCTCATCTGTGACATTTCAGTGGGTGTATGTGATAGCACCTGGGAGTCCCCGGCCACTAGTTCCACTAGAATATTATTATTTGGTTTCCTTCCTCTGTTTCTTTCTTTAGTTTTGGTAACTTCGATTTCTTTCCCCTTTGTCCCAGGAGAGCAGTTTTTGAACTTAGCTATGCATTAAAATCATCCTTTGTGGCATTAGCTAGCTGGTTTGCCTCTAGGCTATGGGTCAACCCATTTCTCCACCCGTTATTTAAAGGTGGCATATTAGTGAGTCTGGCTAATGGAATGGGGATGGAAATAGCACCTGTCACCTCCAATCCTGGTCCATAAAAATTCTCTCCAGTCCTTCTTTCCTGCCTCCCCTTTCCTAGCTGAATTCTAGCATTCAGTGGAGGACTCCAGGGGGATTCCAGCACTCATGCCAGTTTGAGAATCATGATCAACACTTCTGCTTTAAGCATGCTGCCTCCCAACCTTTGCAGGCCCACTGGGCTCGATGTTTCTTGGGTAGCTTACCAATGCTCATTCTTTAATTCTTTCTCCTTAGGAGACATTCCCTTCACAGAGTTTGCTATTAGCTTTTTTTTGTATCGGGGATTGAACTCAGGGGCACTTAACCACTGAGCCACATCCCCAGCCCTTTTTTTTATATGTGTGTTTAGTTTAGTTAGAGCAAGGGTCTTACTGAGCTGCTTAGGGCTCTCTAAGTTGCTAAGGCTGGCTTTGAATTTGCAATCCTCCTGCCTCAGGGATTACAGATGTGTGCCACCACACCCAACTGCTATTGGCTTTGTAAGCAGTTAAAAGCTGTGGCTGTCTGAGGGTCCTAACATGCACTGGAGCTACCCCTAAAAACATTTTCCTCTCCCTTGGAGTCATATGGTACTATATAAAGGCAGACACTGAGAGTGATTTTGGTGACCTGTGAAATTTGCTATCTGTAAAAAAAAATATAGCTATTATTTTGAAAAAAATACAATAAACATATAGGAATCTAGTAATACATGAGCATCTAATATGTGCCAAGCCTTGTGCAAAGGCCCTGAAATTGCAATAGCTCATTTAATCTTTGCAGCAGCTGTAGGTGGCAGACATTATTATTATTAGTCTATGATATGAATGAAGGACAGGCACAGAGATGTAAAGTTATTCACCCAGGGTCCCCCCTGAGGAGCAGCAGAGCCAGGATTGAAAGGCCATATGACCACTTTGCAGAGAGGCTTTGGCCCTGGGCCCCTGGATCTACCACCTCCCTGTCACATGCACTCTCTTTCCTCTCACTGAGTGGTCTTTTTCCATCCAGACTGCTCTGCATGATTCCGCTCCTTTTGCCCACTGCTCACCACACTTTCTGTAATGAAAATTTAGTCAATTTGAACAAAGCCCCCGACCTGATGATTCTGCCTAGTTTTCTCCAGTTTGAGATTCTTCATCACCATGGCAACCAGATTCTTGGCTGAAACCGGATCCCTGGAGGTAAGAAAATGCTGGAAGGAAGCAAAGTGTGGTGAAGACTCCTAGAGCTGGAACACGATTCCTTCCTGCAGCAGCCGCCATTGCCCTGCTCCCAGTCTGCCTCTCCCTCCCTCATTCAAGACCTGTTTAGCCATTAATGCCCTCATGGGCCTACAGAAATGTTTGTTTGTCAGGAACTCCAAAGTAAGAAGAGAAAACTACACGACTGAAATTAAAGAAGGTTTGATTGAATGCCTACAAAAATGGCATGCTAATTTCATGCATAAATTGGAAATTCATAAAAAATTCATGATGCTTAAAAACAATAAGGCTTGCATTTCTTCCTTTGCAAAGATTTTTGTTTGCATACTGATGGTGTAGAAAGCACAGCCCATTGTAAATTGAATGTATTCCTTGTAGGCGAATTATCTCAAAAGCAGAATTATAAAAGTCATTACCATTTTTTTTACAGCCAAAATACGAACAAATACTACTTGCTCACGTTGGCTAAATACTTACTACATGAGACTTGGATGTTTTTTTAATATGCTTGACATGATGTGAGGTGTAGCCTTTAAAAAGAATTCTGTAAAACACTTGGAATCAGTAAACTCAAGAAAGCTCAGTATGGGCAAGAAGCAGGGCTTGGATACAAGAGGTCAAGGGTGGGCTTTGAGAGGGCACCTCTCAGCCCTGAGCTGGGAGGCCCAAGAGGGAAGACAGCATTCTTGAATGAAATGGCAGCCTTTACCCAGGAGGGTATCTCAGGAGAGGGCGAGTGTCTGAACATGTCCAATGGATTCCAGCTGCCCAACTGGAATGAAGCCAGGAAGGTCTGCTTTCCATTTTCCCTTCGCTGTAGGAGACGGTGAGGCTTTTATTTTTAAAGGGGAATGGAGTAAGAGGGGCTGAAAACATCCAGTTAACCTTTTTGCCCTTCAGTGAGGTGAGAGTGTGACTTCCTTGTCATTCAGGGCTGGCCCAAGAGCTCACTGCACTCGGAGGCACCGCCAATTCACATCTATTTTCTTATCAAAGTCCTGGACTGGAAGGAGACCAAGCAGCAATCACCCCACATCGTCATCCCCACATTGAGGTGGTGCAGGCAGGGCTCTGTGGCTCTGTGATAAAACTTGCCTATGGGAGTTCATCAGGGAGCCGCCTGTCCTTGGTCACAGCCTGCTTCTCTTGATAAAGCAGGAAAGGCACAAGGCTTCCCCCCCACCCCTGCCCCTTGGGGTCCCAAGACTTAATGTGCCACTGCAAGCCTAGAATTTCATTTTCTCACGTGCAGTGAGGATAATCTATGCCACTTGTTCCTGTCAGAAATTGCCTTCTACAATGGGGTAACAGATACAAGATTGTATTAAGAGATTTAAAGTGTTACAACTCGTCGCATGGTCCTCAGACCTGCAGCCTTCATCACAGAGAGCCTATCAGAAATACAGACCCACAGGCCCTGTCCCAGCCCTGCTGAATCAGAATCCGCCTGTTAACAAGCTCCCAGGGGATTTGTATGAAAATTAAGGGTTCAGAAGCAATGGCTTTAAAAACTGCACATCAGACCTTGAAAGGTATCATTAGCTAATGATTTGTTGAATGTCTGACTTCTCTGTTAGCTCCTGAGGTCAGGATCCAATGTGGCTTGTGTCCCATTGTTCCCACATTTTGACCCAGTGGCAGACAAATGGTGGGCACTCCATTAATATTTGTTAACTTAATAAGTCTTACATCCTGTGTGACTGACCCCAGAGGGTGGGAAGAATAGACAGGATACTAAACTTCTACCCCAGTGAGAAGTGCCCCCTGCATTTGGTACTTGTAAAAAAGCTTAGCCCTGCGGTACAGAAGCTCTCAAACTTGAGGGTGTATCAGGATTCCCTGGAGGTCTTGTGAAAACGTAGATTGTGGGACCCCGCCCCCAGGGTTTTGGACCAGGAGGGCTGGATCTGGATGAAGAATGTGTATTTCTAAGGAGTTCCAGATGCTGCTGGTCCACTAACCTCACCTGGAGAACACAGCCCCCTACCTCGGTGATGTCTGAATATGTGCCTTTATATTTTAAAGGCAGAATATGAGGCATTCACAGTGACAAAAATATCAACTTGGCAAGAAAAAGCATTTCCAGACCAAGGGATTTGAATGCTATTTCAGGTCCTAGAGTGCTTTTCAGATGGCTGTGCAGTCTGACATGGGGTGTAGATAGATGCACTTGGAGCCCCATCATACACGAGAGTCACTCATATAACTTTTAAATTTTCCTCCCCATTCCCAGACTCCCGAATCACCAGGGGCAGGCCTCAGGTGTCTGCATCTTGTATTAATCAGACCAGTCCCCTCAGGTTATACTTATCCCAAATAGTAACTATAATAAACCCATTTCCTCCATGTCAGGCCTGAGCTAAGTACTTCACACATGTTATCGTATAAAACTGTCACAATAGCCTGTGAGGTTAGTTTTCTATTGCTGCAATAACAAAATACCAAAAACTTAGGGGCTTAAAGTAACACAAATGGGATAGTTTTCCTCATTTTCTTCTCAGAGGATTTGTCACTGATGTACAGAAATGCCTCTCCTTGGTCTATACCCAAAAGTCTTAAAATCAGCATACTACAGGGACACAGCCACATCAATGTTTATAGCAGTACAATTCACAATAGCTAAACTGTGGAACCAAACTAGATGCCCTTCAGTAGATGAATGCATAAAAAAATGCATAAAAAATGTGGCATATTTACACAATGGAATATTACTCAGTAACAAAAGAGAATAAAATCATGGCATTTGCAGGTAAATGGATGGCATTGGAGAAGATAATGCTAAGTGAAGTTAGCCAATCCCCAAAAAACAAATGCCGAATGTTTTCTCTGATGTAAGGAGGCTGACTCATAGTGGGGTAGGGAGAGGGAACATGGGAGGAATAGATGAATTCTAGATAGGGCAGAGGGGTGGGAGGGAAAGGGAGGGGACAGGGGATCTGCAAGGATGGTGGAATGTGATAGACATCATTATTCAACATACATGTATGAAGACACGAATTGGTGCCAACATATTTTATATAGAACTGGAGACATGTAAAATTGTGCTGTATATGCATAATAAGAATTGTAATGCATTATGCTGTCATTGTTTTAAAAAATCAATAAAAAATAATAACACAAATGTTTTCCTACAGTTTTGAATGTCAGAAGTCTGGCATTGGTCTCATTGGCCTAAATTCATGGTTCTGGCAGAACACCATTCCTCCCCTGGACACTGTATGTGTCTGCTTTGGAGCACTTTCTAGCTTCTAAAGGCTGCTCACCTTCCTTGGTTTCCTTCCTCCTCAAAGCCAGCAAGTAATGCTGCATTTCTCTGGGTCTCTCTTCAGTAGTCACAACTCTCTTCTGATTCCTCCTTCCACTGTTCAGTATTCTTTGATTTTATTGGGCCTACCTGGATGATTCAGAAGATTCCTTCTATTTTCAGATTGACTAATAAACAATCTTAATTCTATCTGCAACTTTAATTTCCCTTTGCCATGAAACCTACATATCTCTAGATTCCAATGATTGGGATGTGGACATCTTTGGGAGTCCACTATTCTACTTACCACAGTAAGAACTCCTATTTTCCACCATTTTGGAGATAAGTATATTGGGATTCACAGAGATTGGGCATTTTCCTAAGGCCACCACAAGAACTGACTCTCTTTGCCTAGGTTTTCCACAGCAGAGCCTAACAGAAAAGCATAAAAGTGAACCTATTATTGGGGAGTGTGATCTCATGAGTGGGAGACATGGGGGCCAAAGCAAAGGAGGTGGGGGAATTACAATTCAGGGTCCACCTGGCTATCTCCTGGGAGCAGACGGTGAGGTGAGAAAGGGAAGACTTTTGGTAGCAGGTTGCCTCCATGTCCCAGATTGCACTTGCTGAAGCACCAAGAAGGTCTCTCACACTGTGATCTCGGAAGCCCCAGGTGCGGTGCTGTCAGGTTGTACCTGTGTGAAGCTGGTTGGCTCCAGCTTGGTACTGGTCACTAACCCCACCCCACCCTCCCCTGGGAAGGGACTGGAATAAGAGATAGCTGAGGTTGAGAGGCCCTGATGGTTGGTATACTAAACCCACAGAACTCTCCCTGACCCTGGACATCTGAGTTCAAACTGTGTGTCTTAGCCCCATCACAACAGTTATGTGTACTCACCTGTACTAAGGTAAGTGCCATTCATCTGGTAGCCCTGACCTCCTTGAGAGGGTCAGCTCTATTCCTGATGACACTCTTGAGAGCATGGTGGTATCCGAAAGTTCCTCATTCAAGCATGAGCCCTGGAGCCTTTCTCTGAGACTGCTCCCCATCCTAGCCCCCTGGATTTCCCCAACCCTGGGGTAGTGGTAGGGGGTAGGGAGGACCTTCCCCTGAGTACTTTTCATGGTCCACACCTACAGCTTCATAATCAGACTCAACCATACTGCAATGTGGTGGCAGTGATCAAAAGTCACAAAAAAACACAAATTTCTGATTTTCTGGGCATTTCTCCAATTGTGTTGGTAAGACTTTCATCACCGTGCTGAAAATTTGGAGAAGAAAATGTTTATTTCGGGGTTATGGTGTCAGAGGTGCAATCCACGGTCAGCAGATTCCAATGGTCTGGGTTTGAGGTGAAGCAGAACATCAGAGTGGAAGGGTGTAGTGGAGAAAAGCTGCTCAGCTCACAGAAGCCAGGAAACAGAGAGAGAAAGAAAGGGGCTGTGACTGATATACTTCAGCAATGTCCCCAGTGACCTATTTCCTTTAGTCATACCCCACCTGACTCTAGTTACCACCCACTAATCCAAATTATTAATCCAGCTAATGGATGAACTCACTTATTAGGTTAGAGCTCTCCTAATTTAATCACTTCATCTCTAAACATTCCTGAATTGTCTAATACATGAGCTTTTGGGAGACATTAAAGATCCAGACCCCTGTCCCCCAAAAGCTCATGTCCATTTCATAGTGCAAAATGTATTTAGTTCATCTCCCAGGATCTCCAATAGTCTCAGTATTTCTTAAAAGTCCAAGTCTAATGTCTCCTCTGAGACTCAAGGCAAATTCTTAGTTGTGAGCCTCTATAAGAATCAACAGTAAGTTATACACATCTAATTTACAATGTCTTATACATTCCCATTCCAAAAGAGTGGATTAGGGACATAAAAAGAAGGGCTGGGACCAAAGCAAGATTAATACCCACCTGGGCAAATATTAGGTCCTATAGCTCCATGTCTACCATCCAGGGCGTATGGTAGTGAGATGTGGGCCTCAAAGAGCTTGAGCATCCTGACCCCTTTGACCTTGCTGGCTATAACCCATGTGGCCTCTTTCTGCTTCCTGCTTGCAACTTTCCTCAGCAGATGATCCATATTCCTGGCATCTCTTAATTCCAAGGGTCTCCATTATAGATTTGGCTTCCCTCTCACAGGTTCACACATCACCCTCTCAGGGGCTGCCCACAGGGATACAGACCCTGCTACATTTTTCCTGGACTCTCAGGTCTTCCTTTGAAATCTCAGTGGAAGTTTTCACGAGCACTTAATTCCAGCATCTTACATTCCTGCAGAACCAGCACAACTATATCAAGGTCTTCTGCCAGCTCAAACAGTAGCTGGGTCCCTTTGGACCATAGATGTAGTGGCTTTAGCATAGTGAAACAAATCCTGGGGAATCAACTTCCTAGGTATCCTTGTGTGTACAGGGTGCCTGGCTTCAAGATCTCTTAAAGGAGTTTTAACTTTTATACCCTTGAGCCTAAGATGTGTGTGACCTGGCTGATTTTTGAGATGCCCTTGAGACATCTTTCCTATTGTCTTAAGTAAACTACTTAACTTCTCTTTAGAGGCTGTAATCTCTTTAGCAATCATACCTTCCTTGTCTCAAATTTTACATGTGCTTCTTTTCTGGCCAAATTACAATTTTTTTTTCTTATATCTTTCCTCTGTGTTCTTCTGATTCTCATAGTAAACCTGGCTAAAAGCTATCTAATTAATTTTGGCTTACCATTTGATGTCCTGCACAGTGCCCTCCCACCCCAAATTCGTGTTCACCTGGAACCTCAAACTATGAGCTTTTTTTTTTTTTTAAATAAGGTCTTTGTAGACGTAATTAATTAAGATGAGGTCACACTGGATTAGTGTGGGCCTGAAACTAATACTACTGGTGTACTTATAAAAAGAGGGAAATTTTGACACTTAAACATAGACACAGGGGAGAAGGCCATGTGAAGACAGAGGCGAAAACAAGGGAGAGGAATGCCAAGGAATGTCAAGGTTGCTGGCAGCCACTAGAAGCTGAAAGAGGCAAGGAAGAATTCTCCCCTGGAGCCTTTGGAAGGAGTGTGATCCTGCTGTCACTTGATTTCAGCTTCTAGTTTCCAGATTGTGTGAAGATAAATTTCTGTTATTTTAAGCTATCGAGTTAGTGGCCCTATATTAGAAGAGCCACAAGACTTTAAGATCCTTGAGGGCAGGGCCCAGGATTTTTTTGTCCACTATTGAATCTTGGAGTCCAACAGAGTCTCTAATGCATAAATGGTCCTCAATATATTTTTGTTGAAGGAAGGTAACAAGGACCACATTGATCTGCTTGGAGGAGAGCAACAACAAGAGAGTGAGAAATTGAACTTGGCTCTTTCTTCCCAGTCTCACTCCCAGATGCTGAAATGGCTATTTTGGGTGAATGCAAATTGTGGCTGTGGCCAGTGTCTTCGGTCCAAGGCCACAAATGCACGCGCTGAGCCAGGATTATAGTCCCAAGAGTTTATTTTTAAAGTGGCCACGCCTGACCTTCAGGCTCAGAGGACTGTAGGCTCAGACTTTTCCAGTCAGGGTCACCGACTGTCACCCCAGAAAAGCCACATGTTCCAAAATGGAAGAGGCCCTCACCTTCCTCCTCTATAGCTAAGGAATACCTTCCCCTCCCATCTGGCGCCTACACATTGACCACTTTTTGGCGTGGTTTGGACACCCACAAATCACAAGCTGTTGCTCTTGGCTTGAAGCTCTACTTTCTTGAATTAAATTATAAGTTTGAGTGTGGTATGTAGCCCACAGGGTGCGGCGGCTGGGCCAGTGTGCTCTCCCACGAAGGCAGAGGGCTTTCTCTGACCCCTGGATCTTCCTGAGAAGGGACAGGACAACATTCTCCAGAACTGCTAGATCTCTGTTTAATTTTCCTTTAATTGAGCCACAAGACAGCAGCAGTCAGCTGGCCACTGGGGAGACATTGGTTGCCAAGGATCAGGATTCTCTTTGTCTCAGAGGCCTCCCTGGGTTCCACCTTCAAAACACTTCAGCCAGGATCCCAAAAACAATAAGGGAAAATAGTATCAACCCAATGGGACTCAAAGTAACTTTTTTTTTCATTTTCACAAATTATATTTTTCTTATTTATTCTTTGTGTCAATAAAGAATGACTTGACACCCTCTAAACAAACACACACACACACACACACATGTTACTGTTTGTCCCCAAGTTGGACTTCCTTGGAAGTCTGCTTACTCACCCTGCACCCACCATGAGAATTACTGCACCTGTCAACTCATGGAAGTAATGAGCTGAAGACGTCACAGGGCTGATTTGGAAAATACCAAGGAACCAAGCAGACTTCCTGAAGTTCCCTAAGGGGGGCGAGGAGGAGGGTGTACACCAAGCCACGGGCGCTAAGTACCTCTGACAATGGCCATTCCTCCTCTCCTTCCTCATTCCCACCTTCCCCATCCCCCTCCTCTCTCTTCTTGTGCTTATAGTCAAAGGGGCTCTCCCGCCAGATCCCTCTTCTCTCAGCCCCTTCTGCTGTATGAGACATATGTGAATCTCCCGTATCTCCCTCACCTTCTCTTAATCAAGGTGATTTTGCCTTTGCCCAGCTTCTCCCTACATCACACCGTACAATCCAATAGCTGAGCCGGCTGAATGAATAAGATGCCCTTCCTCCCTAGGAAGCACCTGGCTTCCCCATCACAAGCCGAGATCTTTAGCAGCTAGAAATAACCATGCCTTTTGTTGACATACACAATCTCGGAAAGTTCAGGGTTGGCCTCTGTGACTTCTCCCCACTTCCCGGTGATGCCAGAGAACTAGAAAGCACGTGGTACAGGGGGTGGGAGAAGGCCAGCATTTCAATTCTGGACTGAGGCTGGTTGATTGAATCTGGGCATGTATTTTTTCCCTTGGAGAGAGATACGTGGTAATTGGCACAGGTATAGTAAAACTAAAGTATGTGAGCTGGAGATGGGGTGAGGGGGTGGTGCGGGTTGTGGCAGGTGTCCTTAAGCAAGTAAGAAACTTCATGGAAAATGAAGATTTTTCACATGAGTCATTAAAAAAAACCAACAACAACATTATAGAAATGTCACATTTCTACGATGCTCTGTGGGAAGTTGGTGAGAAGTGATCCCAGGATGCCTCAGTGAGAGCTGAGCTCCTGGATGATCCCAGAAGGACTGGTAGTGGACCTGGGCCTCTCTTCCTTGGAGTCCAGGATCAGAGGCATGAGGCCTTCTGGGGCCTCAGCCACTCAGCAGTGGAGAGCCCTGTGGCCTCACAAGTTGGGACCTTTATGTCCAATGTGTTCATGGCGTGGACTTGGCTGAGGTTGAAGGTGGGAGGCTAATCCAGAGGATGGAGCTTAACAGTGAAGATCCAGGTGGGAGGAAAGAAGGAAAGGCAGGCTGGAGGCTGGAGCCTGGTTCTAGGAATTGAGCTTCAGCTGGGCAAGACCTCAGGTAGTGCCTGCTGGGTTTGGAAGTAGCATCTAACCCTCCAAACGAAGGGTCTAGAAGAACATGGTATGATATTGGGTCCTGCAAAGCTGGCTGAGATCCAGAAATAGACCTCAAGCTATGTTAGCAAATTGATGCACAAGTCCAGCTGATCCACTGAGCTGATCCACTGTGGTAGGGTCTAGAAAAGTATGATTTAGATGGTCTGTATATACCCCAAGTCAAACTCCCCGCCTTCTTCCCTCCCTACTTCCCTCCCTCCCTTCCTTTCCCGGATTCATTCACACTCTGTTGCCAAGCCATCTCTTAGGCAATGAGACCACCACTGTAAACACAACTCCTAGCCTCATGGAGCTTATAGTAGACAAATAAAAAAAAAAGTTAAGTACATAATGATATAATTATAGATAGTACCTTCCAAAGAGGTACAGCATTTAACAGCATTAAGAGAGAACCTAATCAGATCTGGTGGGGGGAGGGCTCAGCAAGGCTTCCCAGAGAATTGACATCTAAGCTGAGATCTAAAGGATGAGAAGTCTGGCAGAAAAGAAGAAGAGTACAGGAGAGGAAGAAGATTCCAGAGAGATGGCAGCACCTGTGTCAAGTCCCCAAGGCAGAAATGGCATGTTCTGGAAACTCTCTGGAGAGAGGGAACCAAAGGGATGGGGTGGGAGACATGGTGGGCTGCAGCTACCAGTGCCTCTGAGTGGAGCAGAGTCTCTGGGTATAAATAATGATGATAATAGTGATAATAACAACTGCCTTGTCTAAGGCACTGTCTAGGAGCTATGTGTTTTATTATTTTTTTTTTTGAGCTATGTGTTTTATATGCCTCTTGTTCAATCCTCATAACCCCCCTAAGGGATTAATACAGTTATAATCCCATTGTACAGACAAGGGAAGCAAGAGAGAAATTCACGAGCACATCTAAGGCCACACACCAGCAAGTAAAGGAACTTAAACATGTTCGGTGGCCTGCCCAATTCCAAGGCTGCTGTTCTGATAACTTTGCTTTGGCATCAGTGGATCTTGCTGAGAGGGGTTGAAGATGGTGTCTTCGATGTGTTAACTCTGAGCCCAGAGAAGGATGGGGAGGAGGAAGTGGGAGGGATAGGGCCCAGGCGGCTCTGGCAGTGGAAGAGCTATTGGGGAGAGCTTGGGCTTCTGGAGGCAATGGGTATGCACCCAGCTCCTTCGTGTGAATGAATCACTGGTAACTTGAAGATTAGTCAGAGGCCAGCGGTGTTGTTACGGAAGTAGTGGGCTGGTGTGTACTCAACCTGAAGCTGCGAGGGCCGAGTTCTTTCTGTCATGGTAACACTGTGAACAGGGAAGCCAAGTCAATTTTTGACAGTGACTTTTGAATAGAAAAACATCTTTTCCTATGGTGCTTGTGGGTGGCTTTGATGATTGTGGAAGAAAGATACAACTCAGAGGATTTATGAAGACTTTGACCAGATATGCCCAAAGCCAGATGTCTAATTAGCAGAAGAAAACTAACTCCCATTTTGCAGACTATTCATACAGACACCAAGGGCTACCTGGAGAGTTCTGGGTAGGGAGTAACAAAACTGAAAAGCCATTTCCTGGAGAAGATTGTAAATGACCTGGGGAAGGAATTTATCACCAAGACAACTCAGGGACTTCGTGGCAGGTGTTTATGCTTGTGATTTGGAGAAAACTCTCAAGCTCCTTGAGTGTGGTGGAGTGTGGCTTTGGTAAGACAGACATCAAAATGTGAAAAACAAGAACCATTGTAGAATTTAGGAAAAGCAAAGTAACTGACTCTCTTGGGGTACACCTTAACTGCAGCCTGGTGGTATGTTCCCCTATAATTTTCAGAGTGTCTGAATTTGTGTATGGGATCCTTCCCACACTTGACCTTAACATTAGTGGCCCAGGTTTAATTGCTATTCAAACACCAAGTGGTAGGACAGGGTGGAGCTTTTGACCTGGAAAGAACTTCCATTTATTGGACTACCAAGTTTCTGAGAGCATGTTAGTACCAGGCATTTCTTTAAGCTGGTTATATGTTATCTCTAATGGTCCTTGGAACAGTCCAACCCTTCCAGTTAAGATTAGGAAGTCACTTTGTTCAAGGTGCCCAGTTATTAGCAGCAATTTTTGTGGATGGCAAGAATTGGATCTCCTTCTTTCTTTTGGGAATCATCAGTTCAGCAAGGACTGGGTATAGAATGTTGTAGAAGATTCCTATGAGTGAGTCTCACGTAGGTGGCAATTCTTCGGCATCTACAGCTGGAATCTGAGCTGCAAGAGGCAGTGTGGCCTACAGCTTTCTTAGTGCAAATCCACTTCCTAGGTATCATCTCAATCAAGGTCCTTACTCCCTCTCAGAACCTAGCTTTTCTTGACTGGTCAGAGAAATAATTAGGCCTTCCTTACTCGGTTGTTGTGAAGATCACATGAAATAATAAATAAAAATGAGAGAAAAGTTTTAATTATATATAATTTTTGGTACATTGCAAAATTTCCAAAACATGTAAGTATCAAGAATGACATTAGAATTTTTTTTTAATTAAAAAAAAAATGGAAACTTGTATTTTAAAGCTTTGATTCCAATGCCTGGCACACAGCAAGCCAATATAAACCTTCAAAGATGAAGGGTTGCGGGACACCCCCTAAGACGCAGACTGTCCAACAGGTCTGGGGAACAGAGATGCTAGCCCACAGTGGCTTTATTTTCCTGACAGTCTGCGGCTCTTCTTAGGAGACAAGTAGTGCTAAAGAAAGAGACTGAAGTTCTCAGTTTTGACCAGTGGCACCTGATCAGTTCTGGAGAGGACAGTTGTGTCTGAGCACAGCTCTGTGTCTGTCACATAGATTGACCCCCAACTGCCTCAATCCACCCTGACCTAGTCCTCATGGATTTCAGTGTGAGTTCTGGGGAGGGAGTAACAAAACTAAAAAACCATTTCCTACAATCTCTGCTAGACTTTGAGAACTTTAGGCGTCTAGCTAAGTTTACACAGAGGGGGACAAAAGGGACTTCTCCATTCCAGCTCCCTGGAGGTGTCCCCTGGGGTCTGGAAATCTGGGCACCAGGAACTGAGAAATAGTTGGTGGTATCTTGGTGTAGCCTCCTGTACAACAGCTTTTATTCTAGAGAAAAAAGGAGAGGAGGAACCGAGCAGCCGAGTGGGAGCTGAGGGCATTCCCTTACACACCTGGGGCATTTCCTGTGATGTCAGATGTGTTTAGGAGAAACTTGGAGATCTCAGGGTGTTGCTGCACGGCCATCAGAGGCACAGCCAGCCTGGGGATTGGCAGGCAAGCACGTGGCCTCCTGAGGAGGAGAGGCCTGCCCTTTGGGTTGGTGGGTGAGTGACTGTCTTGCGTACCTCTGTTGGGTTTTCCCTGTGACCTTAACAACAGCCATGTCAACAAGTTACCTTAAAAAAATGTTGTCCAGTCAATTGGGGAAATGTGATCAGGAAAAACAAAAGGTCCCTCTCCTCTATCTTAGCTATACCTCTTATTTTTCTTTCTTTCTGCAGAACTGAGAACTGAACCCATGCTGGGCAAGCACTCTACCACTAAGCCACATCCCTAACCCTCAACTGTACTCTAAAAATTTTATTTTAAAAATTGTGATAAAATATCTGCAACATAAAATGTACCATTTTAATCATTTTTCAATGTATGGTTCAGTAGCATTAACTGTGTTGATAAGGTTGTGCAACAATCAATGTGTTCTGTTTTTTCAAAACTTTTTCATTCCAGATGGAATCTCTATACTATCAGACAGTAATTCCCATCCCCCTTTCACAACCACTGCCAACCTTTAATCTACTTTCTGTCTCTATAAATTTGCCTGTATTGGATATTTCATGTAAGTGGATTCACACAATATTAGTTCTTTCTGTGTCTTTCTTACTTTATGTAGCATATTTTTTTAAAAAATGTCATTTGTGGGCCTGGGGTTGTGATTCAGTGGTAGAGCGCTTGCCTAGCATGTGTGAGGCACTGGGTTCAATCCTCAGAACCACATAAAAATAAATAAANGTCTCACCAAGTTGTTGGATGCCTTGTTTTTGCTGAGGCTGGCTTTGAACTAAGGATCCTCCTGTTCAGTCTCCCAAGCCACTGGAATTACAGGAGTGCGCCACTGTGCCCAGCCATACTGCCACTTATGAGTGCTTGGATGGCTTGGATTGTTTTCAGCTTTTCACTAATGTGAATAATGCTGCAATAAACATTGGTGTGCAAATATCTGTTTGAATTCTATTTTCAATTTTGGGAGGCTTATATTGAGGAATGGAATTGCTGGGTACTATGGTAATTGTATGTGTAACTTTTAGAGGAACTACGAAACTGTTTTCTACAGCAGCTGCACCATTTTACATTCTACCAGCAGTGTAGAAGGGTTCCAATTCCTCCATATTCTTGTCAATGCTTACTACATGCTTTAAAAAAAAAATTATTACTGTAGCCATTCTAGTGAATTTGAAGTGGTATCTCATTGGGGTTTTGATTTTCATTTACCTAATCAATGATGTTGAGCCCTTTGAAAATCTTCTTGAAAGAAATGTTGATTTAATCCTTTCCCCAGTTCTGAAATGAACTGATAGTTGTTAATGAGTTATAGGGTTTCTATATATAGTTATAGGGTTTCTATATATAGTCTGAATATTAATTTATTTGTATTTACATTTTTTTATTCTTTTTAGCTATACATGATAGTAGAATCCATTTTGATATAATTAGACAAGTTTGGAATATATCTTGAATCTTATTCTAATTAGGACCCCAGTCTTGTGGATGTCCATGATAGTGAGATTTCCTATGGTATATGCACATGTGTACAAATGAAATTGAGGTCAGTTCATCCCACTGTCTTTCCTTTTCCCATTCTCCCTCCCTTCACTTAATTCCCCTTTGTCTAATCATTGAACTCTATCTCCCCCCACCCCTTATCATGGGTTGGCCTTGGCATATCAGAGAAAACATTCCACATTTGGATTTTTTTGGGGGGGGGAAGATTTTATGATGCTGATATTCCATAGGTTTTCCAGAAGACTGTGGAAAATTCTCTGTGAAATTAGGACACACGAAGGTACCTTGGTGTGCAGGGCATGCTACGTGAGCACTCTAGTATTGTCACAGGAAAGCAGGGAGCTGAAAATCTAAACTTCCCTTCTTATGTTCCGAGGAAAGAAAATTTAAAGCCAAGGAAGAGCACGTCATTGAAAGTGAGGTGAAAGTAAAGTAATAGCAAAGTGAGGCTCAAGCAGAGAGCACTCTGAAGAGACAGAGTGGGCCATCTCCGAGCAGAGAATGACCAAGGGGACATCGCTCTAAGTTTATTACTATTTGATATTTACCAAGAGAACGGGGGACCACCTTCTGTACTCTTTGCCAATAAGGGTTCAACTCCTCCTTCACGTTGGGCGGTGGAGTTTTTGACCTTAGCGGGTCCTCCCTGGAACTGTCATGGTGGCCATCCTACTTAGGGGGGCTTCATCTACAAGTCAATCCCATGTTAATGTGGGCACTGGGTCAGTAGCTGGTCAAGAGTCACCCTAGTTCCCCTGCGCTACTAAAGGAATCTTCCTTCCCAGACAATTGGAGACACCTGTAGCCCTAATTCCTAACTTCACATCGACCTCAGTGCGTCCTGTCAAGAGTCAGTCCCATTAACCCTTTTCTCCTCATGTGTTTTCCAATTAGCTCCCTTGCTTCTGTTTATCTTCTGCAAATTAACTGCCACCTTTTGCTTTCTCATCTACTTTGGAAGTAGTTTAAAGAAGATCCTAAAGTAATTTATTTATTTATTTATTTATTTTTTTTATTTTGCATTTTTTTTTATTGGTTGTTCAAAGCATTACAAAGCTCTTGACATATCAAATTTCATACATTAGATTCAAGTGGGTTATGAACTCCCATTTTTACCCCAAATACAGATTGCAGAATCACATCAGTTACACATCCACGTTTTTACATAATGCCCTATTAGTAACTGTTGTATTCTGCTACCTTTCCTATCCTCTACTATCCCCCCTCCCCTCCCCTGCCATCTTCTCTCTCTACCCCATCCACTGTAATTCATTTCTCTCCTTGTTTTTTTTCCCCATCCCTCACAACCTCTTATATGTAATTTTGCATAACAATGAGGGTCTCCTTCCATTTCCATGCAATTTCCCTTTTCTCTCCCTTTCCCTCCCACCTCATGTCTGTGTTTAATGTTAATCTTTTCCTCCTGCTCTTCCTCCCTGCTCTGTTCTTAGTTGCTCTCATTATATCAAAGAAGACATTTGGCATTTGTTTTTTAGGGATTGGCTAGCTTCACTTAGCATAATCTGCTCTAATGCCATCCATTTCCCTGCAAATTCCATGATTTTGTCATTTTTTAGTGCACAGTAATACTCCATTGTGTATAAACCTAAAGTAATTTAAAGAACGCTTGTGAGACCTGGCCTGCATTACACTGCTCATTGCTAGCTACTACCCAACAGTGTGACAGTCTCCAGATCCACTGGATATTAATTTCTTACCAGATATAACTTGTAGATGTTTTCTCACATCCCATAGGCTGTTCTTCATTGTGTTGAAAGCAAAAATTTACAGCACAAAAACTCTTAATTTTGATGAAGTCCTATGTATCTATTTTTCTCTTTTGTTGTCTGTGTGTGTGGAGTTCTCTCTACAAAATTGTTACCGAATCCATTGTCATGAAGATTTTCCCCAGTGTTCTCGCCTAACAGTTTAATAGTTGTAGCTCTATGTTTGACCAAAATATAATAGTGGTCAACAATTAACTGTCTCACAATTTCTATGGGCCTAACTTTTCATATGTTGATCTTTATTTCTTCCTCCTGACTCATGCTATTGCCTGGTGTTTTCCATTTCAACCCAAAGGAGTCCCTTCAGCAATTCTTGTAGGCTGGTGGCGTGGTGACAGACATTTTGGCTTTTGTTTAGAAGCCCAAGGTGAAAACTTAGGGTCCTCTCATTTCTTTCCTGAGCACACATCCTGCCCTAAGCATGTGCCTAGTTTTCTAGACCTAATTTCACAATAAATTTTCCACAGGCTTCTTCCTGGGAAACCTCTGGTATATCTGTTCCATAATCTTCCCCAGCCTTCCGTGGCTTATTAGTTCACTTTGCAGTGTTTTTAAGCAGTACCCACTCTTTTTCTGACCTAAGGCCCCAAAAAGGTAAACCCAGGCAATTACCTTGCGTCCGTTCTTCAGAGAGCCCCCAAACAGGTGAGAACAGACATGCGTGGTGATTTGGGAATAAGATCTGGAACCAGGGACCAGAGTCCCACATTGGGAAACTGAGATACCACCTCTTCAAGACTTGCTGGCAACCATGGGAGCAAGCAAAAAAGCCACAAATCTTTCCTACCATTTTTAAGCTCCTTTTTTCCTTGATTCAGCATTCACGTGGTTGCTGTAAACCTTTGGCTGTTTTACAAAGTTTCTGCTTGTTTTTTGGTGCTTCTGTGGGGAGTTAGAGCTTGGAACCATTATCCCAGTATTTTGCTGACATAACTCTAGAGTCTTCCATTCCAGTTGAGTAAAGGGGCACTTTCTAAAGCATTTGCTCGAATGTTCTAGTTGGTCTTTTAGATCTGTGCTGGCAAGTGAGTTTCATCTCTCTTGGAGATGACTTCCTAAAGCAAGGTGTGAAGTTTACAAAATCACATCCGGGATCTGGAAATATGATTCCATAATTAATTGGTGTTGTATGTCTCAGCACAAGAGAGGGAGTGGCATTGTGTATCTATTGCTGTGTAATGGATTGTCCCAAAACATAATGGTTCACACGGACAATTAACGGTCTCACAATTTCTATGGGCCAGCAGTACAGGAGTAGTTTGGGTGGCTTTGGTTCAGGGATTCCTATGAGATGTTAGCTGGTATTACAATCACCAGAAAGCCTGACCAGGGCTAGGGGTTCCTTTTCCCAGGTCACCCATTCATACAACTGGCAAGACAATGTTAGCTGTTGGCAAAAGGTTCAGCATGTCTCCACCTGGGCCTCCCGCTAGGCCTGCTTGAGGGTCCTCACAACATGGCAGCTGGTTTCCACCAAAGCAAGCAGCCCCAGAGCGAACAGGCAGAGGTGATCAGTGTCGTGGCCTAAACTCAGAGCCACGTAGCATCATTTCTGTAGCCTTCTATTCATTTGAAACAAAGTCACTAAGTCCAGGCACACTTAAGAAAAACGATGGGAATTAGAATCTATCTTTTGAAGGGAGGCATGCCAAGAATTTGTGGACTTATTTTATAACCACTGCACAGAACTATGACAGGTGTTTACTGACTGACTTCATAACACCGAACAACAGAAAGTATTGATTTATTTCATGAAAAAAAATCATTTGGAATTATAGAGTTTCGGGTAGAGGATATGTGTGTATGTAAGAAAGAGAGAGAGAGAGAGAGAGAGAGAGAGAGAGAGAGAGAGAGAGATGGAAGTCGAATGAGAATTTTATGGCTTCTGGGAGAATGACTCAAAAACAGCTTAAGAGAACTCCAATAGTATAACTCACTGTCTCAAAGAATGCAACATTTAAAATCTATCCTTTAGGATAACGGCAAGAGAGGACAGCACGAAAGGGGTCTGATAACACCTTTCCTGCTTCTCTTTCCCTCAGAAGGTTCTGCGGACAGAATTGCGCCATGGGAGGTACATATGCAAATGTGGACACTTGCATTCAGTATTTCTCACTCGGGCTCAAGAGAAAAACAACTACTCAAGCACAAAATGGTGGTGCTGTTTTCTGAACATTTAGTCCTGAGAGTCATATGGCTTGTGCTCTCCTATCTTCAAAGTACACCTCCTCTTATTTTAAGTAGAAGAGTACTCTTAGGAAGAGAGCACTGTTTACCCTCCACGGCTGGAAACAGTAGATTTTTCAGAGCAGAGTGAAAGTGTTGTGTTGACAGCTCTTTGCTTGCTTGAAGCAGCAGGGTTGTTTACTTGGGCTGGAGCATAGCTTTTTTGAGGCATAGTCAAGATCCCATCATCAGGGTTGCCTAGTTACTGGTGCACACCACACTGCAGAGTTTCAAAATGGGCTGGACCACAATCGCCCATTTTGGGGGATTTCCAGATGACAGTCTTGCTCTCATTCTGTCATATTGCTCCTGAAATCTGAGTCACATGGTAAGATACAAGATAACTGTTCAGCAAACATTCCCCCTAAATCCTCTTCTTCAAAAAGTTATAAAGAATGGGGCTGGGGCTGTAACTCAGAGGCAGAGCACTTGCCTTGGACGTGGGAGGCACTGGGTTTGATCCTCAGCACCACATTAAAAAATACACAAATAAAATAAAGGGATGCTGTCCATTTACAACTACAAAACAAATATATATATATATATATATATATATATATATATATATATATATATAAAAATATATAAAAAGNTATATATATATATATATATATATATATATAAAAATATATATAAAAAGTTACAAAGAATATTTGTTGGTTGAGTGTATTTCTTTAGATACTTCAAAGGGTTGGTCACTCAAGATTATTGAAAATATCTAACCTTAGCTGGAGTCTTGTCTTGATAAGACAGTTTACTATTCAGAAAATAAGTGAATTTGTACATTCTATCAATAGAGAATGCATTTTGAAAATCTACTTTGTCATTAGAAATGTTATTATCAAGAAAAGAAACCCTGTGCAAACACAAAGATACATTCCATTCAACAACAGATTAGAAGGGTGGAACATGATATGAACATGGAAAAAAACTGAATTTATAATTTGTTCAATTATTAAACAAATATTTATGAAATGACTACTATGCTACAGTCTGTAGTTACAAAAGTTGAGAAAATGTTTGCTACCTGTCTTCCTAAAGCTGTTAGTGGGGTGCGGAGGTAATCAGATATTCCCAAATGTTGTGGGGAAAATTATTTGGGAATCTTACATGTAGAGGGAGAAACTGAGGGAAGTGAGAAAGGGTCTGGAGAGGGCTGGTGCGGAGGTGCAAGCCTGTAATTCCAGCATCTCCGGAGGCTAAGGCAGGAGGATCCCAAGTTCAAAGCCAGCCTCAGCAACTTAGCGAGGCCCTAAGCAACTTAGCCCTGTCTCAAAAGGAGAACTAAAAAGGGCTGGGAACGTGGCTCAGTGGTTAAGCACCCGCGTTTAATTCCTGGTACCAAAAAAAAAAAAAAAGAGAGAGAGAGAGACAAAAAAATGCCTAGAGTGGTCTTGAGGGGACTCTCCATGCTGGAGGGGTGGGTGGCAAGAGGAGATGCAATATGCTCTCCAGGCACTCCTGAAAGCAGGACTCTATAGCAATACCTCCTTCCCCAACCGATAGAAGCTGGGCCTAGAATGGCATTTTTGTGGTTATAATTATGAACTTGTGGGTCTTTGTGGGAAAATGGCTGATGACATCGGCCCTATTTTGCATTATTTATCATTTTTAAAAGCTATATTGATTTCATTATAAAGGCAGTATTCCTCCTTGTTGGATTTGATGATGTACATTTGATGCAGATGAAGTTTTAATGTAGCCACGACTGACTTTGGTCACTGAATCCTTCTACCAAATGTTTTTATTAGCTGCGGTGCTTTGTGTGTTCAGGAACTCAACATTAAGTGGATTAATGTTCAGGTCAGATTGAAAGCTTAGGTTAGAAAGTATGCGTATTTTTTCTATTTTGGTTAGACACTCTTTGTGGTTAAACCCAAGGTTAGCAGGTTAATATCGATTTTTGTTAGTTTGGGCATTTTACTAGGATATGCACAAAGTAGATAACTGATCTTAAATATTGTTAAATATTGCCTCTTGAAAGCCATAAACTAGATCTTTCCAACTGTCATTTCATAGTAACTTTGATTAAGCCATGCACAGGA
Organism: Marmota marmota marmota; assembly: GCF_001458135.2. Lineage (NCBI taxonomy): Eukaryota > Metazoa > Chordata > Mammalia > Rodentia > Sciuridae > Marmota > Marmota marmota. The sequence goes on from NW_025999949.1 coordinate 2,430,882, forward strand.
GGAGTTGGAAGTATTCTTTTTTGTGTTGATAAGGACACACGTATTGCTGCTAATTGGTGAGCAATGGCTAGCATCAACTAGTTAATTCCAACCAGGTCACATTTACTAGGTAACTTATAATATTTGGAGAAAGTCAGTGGTTCACGTTTTCTGGAATTTTTGGAATGTTTAGTTCAAGAATCATTTCCAATCATAGTTGCTCATTTGTTTTCTGTTATGATTATCTGGGTACTATTTAGCTAGGGTGGATTGAATAGCAAAGGCAGAGAAGAAATGAGAGGTAAACTAGATATCATGTTAAAAATGAAAAAGTTGGATCATTGATAACTGTTCTGAGCAAATAGGAATCTTGAAATAGGTACATGAGATGAAGGAATTAGATAAGATAATCTTGTGTAGGTCCAGCCTGCAATTAAAATGATATGACTTTATATTTAAGATAGAGAGAAATAAACATAGATGCTTCTTACCTACTCCATTTAGTACTTGTTCCGTCTTTATGTAAAGTTCAAATTTCATAGTACAAAATGTGTTCTTGTGATCTGGGGTTTTCTCCAAAATTGATCATCATCATTGGTTTTCTAATGCAATGCCAAGAACATCAATAATAAAATTTAATTATTCATTGCTTTTCTTTTTCTTTAGCTATGTCTTAAAAATATTTCCTAATTGTGAAAGTGGTTATCACCCAGAAATGGCATAAATCGTATTCTTCCTTTAAAATTAGAGTTACCTAAGGCATTATTTCTCTTGAAAAATATTTCACCCGATTTCCCTCAATGAATATGTGCTGAAAGTTAATACATTATTCTTTTTCCTTATTTGCTGGGAAGGGAAATAGTTGCAAGATCCTGTAAAGCTTGGTTCTCTTTGCATCGGACAGACCTGGGTTCACATGTGTTACCCTTTGTATTTCTGATCTTCTTCTCCATGCTTGTGTCAACTTGTGCAAGTCACTTCACCTCCTAAAAGCTTCGTCATTAATCTGTGGAATGACAAGATGAGGGTCCCTATTATAGGGGACTATTTTTAAGGTTTAAATTCAAGTTGAGTGTTCAGTTCAATTCCAAACACTTAGTAAAGTCTCCAGAAAGTGTTAGCTGTCACAGCAAACATCATCACTAGCACATATTCTGGGCTAAATTGTGTCCCTGGCCCCATCCCTGCCATTCATACATTGAAGTCCTAGATCCCAGGACCTCAGAATATATTTGGAGGTAAGACCTTTAAAGAGGCAGACCTCAGGGTAAAATGAGGTCACTGGGGGTGGGCCCTGATCTCATACATCCAGTGTCCTTATTAGAAGAGGAGATAGGACACAGGTGTACACAGAGGGGAAAACCCAGTGAAGACTGGGAGAAAGCAAACATTGTAAGCCAAGGAGACTGGCTTCTAATGAAATCAGCATTACCAATGCCTCCATCTTGGGCTCCCAGCCTCTGGAATTGTGGAAAAAAATTAATTTCTGGTGATTAAACCACCCTGTCTGTTGTACTGTGTTATGGCAACCCCCCCCCCCCGAAAATTAATATAGTACCGATAACAACAAAAGTATTTTTCAAAATTACATGTTAAAAAGCGTAAGATAAGGCATGTTTCTAAAAGCTACTGTGTTTGGTCTGTTCCTACCATTTTCTTGCATGGAGAAAAAAATAAAACAAAATAAACAGCATGTTCTGTTCTCTGTCCCTAAACTGCCATCTGTGAGATTTGGCTAGCCGGAATCAGGCCTTAGATGGAATACAGATACAAAGATCATGTGGCAGTGTAACCAAGATGCCCTGGAGCATAATATCAACAGCTTAATTATTTAGCATTTGTTATGTCAATATTGGTTAGAGCTGTGGGTCTAGGGCAAGTGAGGCAGAGGTGAATCAGAGAGTGAGTTTATATTTAAACATCACTCTGTTAGAATGGTTTGTGTTTTTCTCCAAGCAAAGCTAAAGATGTTGGTTGTTCATTTAGTGTTATTATGAGAATGAAATCATCAAACACTATAGATTTTATTTTCTTTAAACCAGATGGAATCATGATTCCATTGGAGCTGGGAATGACAATGCCCATATGAATTGCTGATTGCTCTTGGTGGACAACTTCTCTGGACTTCCTTTCTTCTTAGCAATGTGTGCTCTTTTTTCTTCCTATTTCCAAGCCTTGGTGGATGCTCATGCACCCTTCCTTCTGGCTGTCAGTCTAGGCCAGATGCAGGCAAATGAACAGTGCTTAAGGTCGTGGGTTCAAGACCCTTAAATCATAGTGTCCGCCCCTCACTCAGCCCAGGCTCACCGGCCCTGGAGATAGCAAGCAAGGTCTGCCCACCTCACAAATTTCTGCAGCCATGATAAAATCCTGAATGCACCCTCAATGACTAAAAGCTGCTTGTCTACTGTCTTTGGAGGGGTGGGGGAAAGAGACTTAAGCTACTAAAACAGCTATCTTGAAATATTTAGGAAGTTGGCTTTCTATAAGGGAGAACCACGTTCACAATTGCCAATTGTGGAAGGCAAGGGAAACCATTGTGTCTGAATCTTGGGAGCATTTCATGAGGATTTTTTCAAGTGCAGAGTCCACAATTGAGAGTCAGTGCTTCCAAAAATTTTGTTTCCAACACCCTTTGCTGGCTTCACCCTGGTCTGTTACTACTACCCACTTGATATCTAACAGGGAGCCAGCTGGCCAGGGAGGATGGAGGATTACAGAGTCCCAGATCAGGAACACAGAACAGAGGGAGCTTTAGAGCTCCAAAACAAAGTCTCATAGTTGGCACGTTCACCACTTAATTTAAACCTCCGAGAGGTAGAGACTGTCACCAGCATTTACTCAGTTCAGTGATGTGCTGGGGTCTTAGAAGTAGAACTGGGGGCGGGGGTTCCAAGGCTTCTGAGTGTCCTTATGTTCCACTGCCCTCAGATATGCCAAGGGGGAGGCTGCCTGCCCTGGTGATCCATAGCCTGGCTTCATGGTAAGAACTCTCTGTCAAGGGCATTGTGAAATTAGGCCACGTGTGCACCAAACCTGCCTCACAAACAGCCTTAGCCAACCTCTGGCTACATTTTTTTTCCTTGTATCCTACACGAACAATTTCATTTGTAGAGAACATTTATTATTGCTGGATATCTGAGGACTGTCCGGAATGTTCCAATGTACTGCATTTTTCAGATAATGGATTAGCAGGAAGTCCTTTATTTCTTCCAGCAAAAGTCACCTGAATCTCTCTATGGCACAATGACCTCAGTCTCTTGCTCTATCTTGCATCCAGGAAAGGAGGTATGAAGAGCACAGGTTGGAGGTACAAGCCTCAAGTCCAGAGTTTCCCCAGTAAGAAGAGTTAAGCCTGGAAATTGTGCCCAGTGTTCTGGAAGCAACTATGATGTTGCCTGCCTTTGCTTTGTAGAAGTAGCTTGGCCTGACAGAGCTACAAATTAAAAAAAAAACTACAATTAACCTTGGGCCTGTTAGGTGATTACACATTGATTTTGTACTTTGGCCAAAACATCATCCATCTTGGCCTGCCTGTTTCCAACTTACACAATCAGATACACTTCTGCATCCTAGGGGTTGACTGGGGCAAAAGTGTTGGGAAAGAAAGCCAAGCAATCCCAGGCGCTTTGTGCTGAGCCTCCCAATCAGCGGGCCTGCATTCTTGAGCAATGTCGGAGAAGCCAAGTTCAGACAGCAGGCAGACCATGGGGTTTGGGAATTCCCTGGAGGTACCCACGGGGCCTCTCCTGAGGCAGCTGCTCCCTCTAGCCCCAGGCTTGGAAGGAGCAGGAAATGCTTGGTAACTGAGGAAAGAGGGTTTCAGAGATGGCCATCTTGGAGTTGGGGTGGGTGACCTCAGCACCTGCTTGCTAGGGATGGACCTTGGGAAGAAAAGCTGTTACTTAAAATGTCTGCTGAGAAGAGTGACTTAGGGGGACCCTCTCTAGACCTGAAGGGAGCTTCCCTGGAAGTCGTGCGGGACTCAAAGGAGCAGGATCTACTCTGCGGGTGTGATTTCCTCGTCCCACTCAGAGCCACTCTGTCAGCTCCAGCCACACTCTCTGCTGTGGTCTGGGCTAAAAGTCTGGGCTTGAGTCTCCTGCTGTGAGACTCAAATGCTTGGACCATTTTGTTGCCAAAATACCCTTTGAGCCTGTTTGTTCTTTATTCATATGTTCAGGTAGAGCTGCCCATACCTACTATGTGTTGGATTCGTTGCCAGACCCAGCGGAAAGGTGAACAGGTCAAAGTCACTGTGGAGCCCAGAGTGAGAATAAGCAAGTTTAATTAGAGTCCAGTGCTGTAAGTGCAACACATTGTGGGGTACACTAAAGAGGAGTGCCGCCTAATTCAGTCCTGCAAGATCATGGAAGGCTTCCTGGAGGAAGAGGCAGCAAAGCTGAGCATTGGACCTGGTTTAAATTGTGGGCATTGTTTGTGCAACCATTTTTTGTCTTTCTGTGCAGCCTGGATTTCCACATGTGCTACTCTGTCTCTTTCCTTTGCTGACCCACAACCCATGCCCACCCTCCACAACAAGCCTCTTACTTCTAAATCTTTACAGTGATGTCCCTGGGCCAGGCACTGAGCTAAGAGCTGTACAAAGACTGCTTCATGGCAACCCTCCGAGATGATGAAGCCAGACTGCCTGGGTTCAAATCCCAGCACAGCCACTTCTAGCCATGAGTTCTTAGGCAAGTAAGTAAACCTCTCTGTGCCTGTTTCTGGAACTACCCTGAGCCTGATGGTAACACATGCTCCGTAGTGTTGGTATGAGGACTCAGCCAGGGAGTATATGCGAAGTCCTGGGGCCAGCATCAGGGACACCTTCAGAGTGTCAGAGGTGTTAGCTAATACTGTAGTACCCTCCTGTGGGAGCTTCTGGATGTGACTGTTCCCACCACAACTTCGCTGAGGACAATTCCTCAGTGCAGCAGTGGGGGGTATGGGAGACTTTGGGAGACGATATGGTCATGGGGCCCCACCCTCATGAAGTGGCTGTCTTGAGAGATGGGGAGGTCTATTAGGACCAAGTGGGTCTTGTGGAATAGATGAGTTACGGAGGCAGTGGGTAGTTATAAAGAAGGCTGCCTCTGGTGTTTTAGTCTTCTCCATACACCCTGCTTGCTGTCCTTGCACAGACTTCTGCCATATGATGCCACCCGCCATGCAGTGACACAGCATGAGCTCCTCTCCAGAGGTTGCTGGCTGATCTCAAACAGGGTTCCTGGCTCCCTGTCCAGAGTGCCCTTTTCCATGACACCACAGCATGTGTGGGCTATGGCTGCCTCTGGCTCCAGTCCTGGCTCAGAATTCCACCTGCTCTTGGGTCCAAGGTCATGACCTCCTGTTTATCCTCAGCTGTGTCCCACGGATCTGCCTCAGCAGCTGAGCCAGGTCTGGCCCACCACAGCTCCCATCCGGTCTGGAGCACGCAAAAGTCTGGGTTCCCCAACCACTCTGTGCCTGAGTCCCACCCACTCAGGCTGGCTGTGCTTGTGCAGGAAAGGGCAGGGGTCATCTGGAGAGGCTGAGTGGAGGGAGGAGGCATCCAGAAGATAACTGAGGGAGATGGGTTGCTAACATGAGAGGCACAGGCAGCTGTCAGGTGGAGGAGAGCGGGCAGGTGGTGAAGCTGGCAGCGATGCAAAGATTTCAAATCAAGTTCAACCTCAGCTTTTTGGAAGCTTCTTATGGAATTGTTTAGAGCACTAAGATCGTGAGCACTGATGTCAAATGGGTCCTCAGGGTTCTCCAACAGCTCCCTGGTCTGTATGAGTCTATGCGATGGCACCTTTGGCTGTTGGGGAGGGAAAGTGGCTGCATGAAGGTGAGATTGTCATTGGTGGTAGTGGCAAGTTCTGTGTTCTGTGCTCTCCCTGTGACCTTGGGAGAGATGTTTGTCTTTTCAGAGTCTGTTTCCTCATCTGGAAACTAAGGGAAATTTTGTTCTTTTCTTCTGAGTAGTATTTTGAAGGGTGGTTATAGACCATTTTCCAAGTACACAGTGTCAGATATTTAGAAAGAAAATGTGCACTTTGAATGTTTTCAAATTCACTCTTATTTCCATCTAGGGGCATTTTCCTAAAGAGAGGTCGGATTAGTCCCGATGGACTCAATACTGTATTTATCTACTCCTGAAAAACAGGAACTGAAGACCTTTATTTATTTGAGTTTCATTTGAGGCATTTCGGCCCATTTTCCTGTAGCTGGACTGCTGAACCTACACTCAGAAATGAGAACCAGCTGACTAAATAAATGGTCACAATATGGAAAAAAAGCAGGAAACACCAGTGTAAAACTAGTCATATTAACAAATTTCCAAAGGTACACACAATCCATAATTAATGACAATTTGGGGGAAAAAAACATAAAAACCTGAAATTAAAATTATGACTGAGAACTGCCTGGTGGTTTTTTTCTTTTATGTCCTCAGAATCTGTCCACCCTTTTGCTTGGCCCCCTTTCTCTTCTGACAGTCACATTTATTCAAATTCCTTGTGTAAATGTCTGCAGTCTGCAGATTTAGATCCTGGAATTCAGTACCTTTTGCCTGAACTCCCAGAGTGGCTGCCTAGTCAACAGGAGCTTATTAAAAACCTCCATAAGTCATGTGATCAGAATAACTGATTCTAGCTAAACCCACAGGAAGAATAGCCTTGCCCTCCAGGACCACTCCTCTGGCAAGGTTAAACAGATTCAGCGACATTGAACTATAGGCCAAGGGTCTGATCATTGTGCCGAGGCTAAGATTCAGCACAGATGCCTGGGAAATGGGATTGCTATCCTGGATCCACTCCACAAGAGGTGTACCCAGTCTAACTCCCTGGAGCGCCCCACTTCTAATGCAGCCCATATAATCAGAAATTCATGTGCCATTCACCAGACTTGGACAGGCTATCAGGTCACCCTCCACTCTTTTTCTCAAGTGTGCTTGTGATAGAAATGTCTAGTTAACCTCTAAAAGGTCATGATCTCCTTGACTCCTTGATCTCCTAAGTACAGAGTTGCTATTGGAAAGCAGATACCTAGCTAGGGACATTTCCCTGTCCCCCAACCCACCCTAAATCATTAATTCTGACCAGTGAAACATGACCCTACGTGATTTGTCACTTTCTGGCTGAGGTGGTTTAGTATCCAGTATGTCTTCCCTCACTTTCTTCCTCTCCTGCTTTCACTAAGAGCAGGGACCTGGATCCCTGTGTCACTGTGTGGAGGGGAAGCCCAGAAGAGCTGCCTGACCGGGAATATCTGATTACAGATTGTGAGTATAGGACATAAATTTTTGTGTTCAGATGTTAATATAGTAGGGTTGTTTGTTGCAACAGTTAGCTTGTGTTGACTGAGATGTACTCATGTAGCATTTCCTAAGAAATGTGTCTTATCATAATGGAACTTCCCCCAGCTCCTATCTTTCTCTGTGCAAAGAGCACAGGCCTTGCCCACATACCTTTAGCCTTGTTCAAGTCTCTCTGTGCTTTCTCCACTCTCCCAAATGGAGTCTCTCCTTGTGCAGAGGCGGTAGAGCATGGGTAGAGGTTAAAGGCATGGTCTCTGAGTTAGACTATTCAGGTTCAAATCCCATCTCTACCATTTACTAACATGTGAGGCTTTGAGAAAATGGTTTGATTTATCTGAATTTTAAATTTCCTCTTTGTAACAGAGGAAGATTAACTCTCAGAACTGTTGCGAGGAATAAATGGAACATTCTGTGTAAAGTTACCTGGCAGGCACATAATGGACACGGTAAACATTAGCATTTTTATCATAGTTATTTCCTGAGCCTTCTTTGGTATAACAGATATGTAGACTGCATGCGACCAATCAGCATCTTTGCCATTCTCCTTTCCATGTCAATAACTCCCACCAGTAGCTCACAAGTGCTTTCTTTCACAGATATTGGTGTTTCTTCTACTTCTGTGCCACAAATGCCACTTTCTATTCATTACCTGAGGTATTACAACAAATTAAGAAATTTGTAAGTCTTTTTCAGAATGAGGAAGTAGGAGGACCAAAGGAAGTGGACCCACAGGTCTGTTGGTTGAACATCTAGCTAGCTGCATGGGTAGACTGGATCCTGCTAATGAGCAACTGTTCTCATGTGTAAGCGCTGCCTTCCTGCCCTCCCCCTGGGCTCTGTGTCACCAGTCCAGCACTCAGGAGCTTTGGAGATGCAGAATGATCAGGGGGTAGGCAGATACAAAGCACTCAGACTAGAATGGACAGGATTTCCCCAAATTCAGAGGAAAGGAAACCAGAGCACTCATAGGGTAAGAAGGAACAAATGAAAGTGAGAAGGGCCACGGGCTGCAGTGTCCCATTGGCAATATACATTTTTGCATATAAGAACATTCATCTTATAATCAGATGAAAACCTTATTTATAAAAGTGAAATCAACACTTGAATGGAAGAACTTTGGAGACCACGGGTGCAGAGGAGCATCTCTAGGTGAGGTGACAGCCCTGCACTGTGCTTTTAGCTCTGCTGAACATTGAATGGGCGGAGGTGAGTACAGACAGCATGAGACAGACAACCCGAGCCCACGCAGCCTCAGAACCAACACCTCCTAAGTGTCAAAGCCGTGACTGTGCTGGCTTCATTTCAGGTTCTGAGGAGACTTCAGATGAGTTTACAGCTTCCAAGCTTTGAAGCCCTGGCCGATCCTTCCTTTGTGATTCCTTTGCAGATGGCTCCTCAGTGATTGGCCCTCCTCCACTGGGATTCTCTCAGGGTTGGGGCCCAAAGAGCTTTAATGATCATAGAACTCAACTCCCTCCTTTTAGAGACGGGAAACTTGAAATCCTGCAGATTGTCCTCCTCTGACACATGCTTTGCTAACGGCGAGGGTAACAGGAGGCTGAACTTGACCAGCTGGGACTTCCCTGAGCCTTAGTAATGAAAGAGAAACATGCTCACTGTGGCTCTTGGGTGCTGAGACTTCGCAGCTGTGGGAAGTGACCTCCCTTCCTCCAGCTGTGGGTGGAGGGCCTCAGGTGTCCCTCAGAGGGCAGGTGCCAGGTGCTGCCTGCTCTGCTTACTGTACCATTTCTTGTGTGTGGCTTCCCAGGGAAACATTGACCTCCTACTCAGAAGTCCTTAGCACGGGGGCTCCAAGGTGACCAACATTTCACAAAGAGGACTCGGTCATTTGGCTTTAGTCTTGGTATTCTATTAAAATGCAAATATTCTGGAACAAGAAGTGCTGTTTGGGGAGAGTGGAGAACTGGATTCTTGTACTAAAAATGGATGTTAATACCAGTTCTGCTGCTGGTTTCTGGGAGATGGTGGGCAGCATTCTTGAACTCTGAGTCTCAGCCTGTGGGTCACAGGACACAGTCTCTGAGAGGTCTCCAAGTGCTGCCAGGATTTGAAGGTAAACAGATAGGAATTAATGCCTCTTCACATTTGACTGTGATCCTTTTCCAGGGAGCAGCTTAGAGGGAAAAGGATGCAAAGAGGAGACCGTGGGCCCTGGCAGGGAGTTCCATATTCTGGCTCAGGACTGCTGAGTGCAGTAAAGTCCAGCTTGAGGCCACCAATGCTGCCACCCTGAACAACTACATCTTGAGTCCTTCTGAGGGGAGCAGCCTTGTTCCCAGAATCCAATGCCTCTGTCCCTTGAGAGGAATGGGGAGGTGATTCTGGGATAGCTTTTCTCTCCTGCATGGGGCAGGATGAGAAAAAGAAAAGGTGACCATACCATACTCACTGCCCACCAACTTTCTCTAATAAAAAGTGAGATGGCTTTACTTCGAGTTGGTTTGACTTCTGAGGGGCCACTACTCTTTGCGTCTCGGCTGTCACCATCTCAGGCAGAGGAGGGTTTTTAGCTTGCACAGGGGGAAGCTGAATTGTGTTAGGCAGGACGATGTTGTTGTAGTTGACATTGTGCTTACCCGTGGTGGATGGTGTGTGCTGGTCTTGAGGTTGGCTAAGGGGTGGAGTGAAATAGACAATTGCAATGTTTCCTGGCTAGCCACCAACTTTTTAACTCATTTTTGCTCTATATAAGTAAGTGCCAGCTTTATAAGCCCCATTTTCACCAGGATAAAGCTTCCCTGCCACTAGAGTTCGAGAATGATGAGCGGGTTCCCCCATCAAGCTTCCTGTGCGAGTCTTTGATTTGGGATTGAGACCCTTAAAGCACAGTTTTGCTGGCAAGGCAGATGGCGGAGGTTTCATTTGGAATAAATGGGCCTCAGTGGAATGGTTACATTTGTAGCTTTTTTTGCTTGGTGGAGAAACAGTATCTTCCTTGGGGCAATTCTGTGTAGCACAGATTTTTTTTTTTTTTTTTTTTGGTACTAGGAATTGAACTTAAGGATACTCAGCCACTGAGCATATCCTCAGCCCTATTTTGTATTTAATTTAGAGACAGGGTCTCACCGAATTACTTATTGCCTCACTTTTGTTGAGGCTGACTTTGAACACAAGATCCTCCTGCCTCAGCCTCCTAAGCCACTGGGATTATAGGGGTGTGCCACTGCGCGTGGTTGGATTTGATCATTGTTCCATAAGATTGGTTCTCTCAGCTCCTACTGATTCTGTAAGCTAGCCAATTTCTTTTTAATAAACTCCTTTCTATTAGATTACTAGAACCAGTCTCTGTGGCTTATACTTGAGGGCCCTGAAGCATCCAGCAACCAACTACTCCTGATTGCTTCTTCTCAAAGATACTCTGAGCCCTGAGACTGCTTGCCACAGCAGTAGGAATCTTGGCCAGATCTTTGGAAGTTCCCCTTTCAGAGCTCGTCTCTCCACAATTTTTTTTTTCCTGTCTATTAGGTCCATCCTGCCCTTTCCTCTTGAGTTTGTCCTCTCACAAGGACAAGCTAATGGCCACTGTGGGGAAAAGATTGATGATGAGATGGTCTATAAACCTCATGGGCCACCTTAGCTGCCATCAGCCTGGTTTCAGAGAGCCAGCCCATCATGAGAAAAGCACAATCCTTGATTCTGACAATAGGGGTCAAGTGTTCCTCCAGAATGACTGTCCCCATGAAAGCTGTTTAGGAGTCTCCGTGCAGGTTCCAAATACCTGGCCCTCATTCTACCCACAGAGCCTTTTTGCTTAGATAATTCACAATCCCCTGATAGAAACTAAAGAAATCCAGTGAGAAATATTTATGTCATGTAAACTCTCTGAGGACAGAAATGTGTTCACTGCTGTCTCGAAATATTCCTGGCACATAGTGGGTGCTCCATAAACCACTATAAATAAATTATGAATACATGTATGAACTTGTTTATACTTCAAACTTTCTGCCAGATAATGGACCAAAACATATTCTAGGGACTTTGCTTAGTGGCAAAGTGCTTGCCTAACATGTGTCAGGCACTGGATTCCATCCTCAGCACCACATAAAAATAAATAAATAAAATAAAAGTATTCTGTCCATCTACAAAAAAATAAAAATAAAAAATAAACATATTGTGGTAGGAATGAATAATATGACTTTAAAGTTCATATATCATGAGCTTCATTAAAAATGCATTTCTCTATCCATCTGTACTAGAAGTGCGTGGCCATTGAGGGAGAGGCCTGATGTAAGGATTTTGTAGTGAAAGAGTGGTTATTTTCTTGGATAGTTTTGGTGCCACTCACTAAAATATATTAACACTTGAAATAACTTAATTCTAGGCAGCATTTCTGCTATTTGCAAAGCACCTTGTCTTAAAAAAAAAAAAAAGGAAGGGGTAACTGTGCATATTGACATCTTTTGTTTTAAGTCTACTCGAATGTGATCTTTAATGCTGCTACAAATTAAGCACAAGCCTCTTGACCAAGTCGGCATGTGGTTTTTGGGAAATTGTGGCCTTCTTGCATTTGGCCTTTGAGAAAGAGTAGTGAGTCTCATGTCAAGTAGATAAGCCTGTAGCTGATGCCAAGCTAAAGTTTTTCTTGTGTCACCTCCTATCACCTTTATGAGTCTTGTATGATGTAAGTCAATGACAATGTCCATTTGACAGATGAGGAAAGCAAGGTGTAGAAAGGTGAAATTCCTTGCTAGAAGATGGTGGAGCCAAGATTCCAACTCAGTGCAGCTGATGCAAGAAACATAGACTCTCCACAGAGGGTTCTGCAACTGGTAGACCAGAGGTTTCTTGGGCCCTTCCACTGTCCACAAATGGAAGACAATGTTCAAAGGTAATGGTTGTCCCTGGGTGCCCAGTGCCCACTCTGAGTCTCACAGCACCTACAAGAGGCCTGATGGGAGGCACTATGAGAACCCAGAGGACAGTCCCTGTTCTTAGGATATTATTCTAGTCTTATACTCTGGCATGTCATAAATGCAAATCTTTAAAGCCATACATGTCTAGAAAATTCTGAGTGTTCACTAAATAGATTGAAAGACTTGATTTCCCATCATATTTTCAGTTAAATGTCCTATGTTTCTAAGCTTGCTCCAAACACATTGAACCCATTCTGGGAATTTTTTTCATTGGAAATGTTGCTCAGGATCATCAGTGGATCATCAGTGGTAAAGATTTGACAGCAACATTATTTGCTTTAATTTATCAGCAAGAAAATCTTTGTTACCAGTTACTCCATCTATTTCATTTGCTTAAGGAAGTCTTCCAAAATCGTTTAAACACTGGTGGGAAGAACAGTATGAGGAGTGAGGAGGATTCTTCTCTCTGTTTTCCAGTTCTTTCTCCCTTTATCCATCAAAGTAAGAATGAAATTTATAGACCATTTTAAAGATAATAGGTAGCTTCTCAGCCATAGATTTCTTGGACAATGATCTATAAATAAATGGTTCTTCTAGATGCTTCCAACATATTAGCAAGCTTATGGGAAACCTTTTTGTCATTGTGCTGAGGCTCAGGTGTAAGCTGGCCTCTGCTGATGGAGGCTCTTATCTTCTCTTTTTTTTTCCCCCATAAGAATAACTTTTATGGACATTTTTTAGTTTAGAACAATGTACTGAAAGCATCACCCAGAAATGAAGCAAATGTTGGCCTGAGCTGATTTGATATTGAAGCTCTCAGCCTGCCTGGGTTTCCTGTGTTCTGTCCTGTCACCCAAAGTCAAACCTAAAAATACAACCTTGGGGTTATAGACAGGGTAAAACAAACAAATAAACCAACAATCCCCCTACAAAAAAAAAAAATAACAATAATTTTTTAAACTTCTTTGCCAGAACAGGAAGTAATCTGCAAATAGAGGATATTAATATTTAAGTTTCATGGAAAGACCAATAAAAAGCAGCACAGAGCTGGGGTTGTGGCTCAGTGGTAGAGCACTTGCCTAGCACACGTGAGGCACTGGATTTGATTCTCAGCACCATATATAAGTGAATAAATAAAATAAAGGTCCATTGACCACTAAAATAGTATTTAAAAAAAGAAAGGCAGCCCAGCGGAGCTGAGGCCGTTTGGGGGGAATGGAATATTCATCTCCCATGCTCACAAGGGGTTGCTCAGCAGGGCATCTCATTAAATGCCCAGCAATGGAAACCAGCCAATCATTCCAGGAAGGGGCTTCCCCATGTCCCCAGCTCCTCTAGGGAAGCAGACCTTAGCCACACTCCTGATTACTTTACCATGTCCTCAACTTAGCATTTTTCCTGCAGTTAAAAAACAGCTGAGGACACTGGGCAAGTCCTTCTTGCTCATATGATTCCCTTATTTTGGTTCTTATCCACTTTTTTTGAAACCTGGGACCTGCTCCAGCCCTTCCTTATGTGGGTGGGGCCTACAAATTTGGTTTCAGTTTGATTTATCCCAGCACCTAACCCAGGATGGAGCTGAACTGAAAATTTAATAAACATTTTTTGATGTTAACAATATGTGTCTTGCAATCTAGACATCTGGACATAATGTTAAACAAACATTACCCGCCACAAAAACCAGTTGGATCTGTTTGTAGTTACCTCGGCCCTGTTTAGCTCCTTCCTGAATAGTTCCTTCTTTACAGGCTCTGGCCTGAGACCTATGGGAAGTAGCTTTTGACCCCATCAGGCTGCTGGCTCAACGAGGCAAAGCTACCCCTGAATCATTTGTTTCTTTCTTAGTCAGATACCATGAAACTGGTTGGATCAAACCTCCCACCACCACCACACTAAACTTACTTGTGATCATTTCCATTGAACTACTTTCCTTTGGGCCAGATTTACAACCAAACAAGGCAGGCTCAAGATATGATTCTCTTCATTCTCTTAGATACCAGGAGACATTTGGCTTTCAGAATTCCATCCTTTCAGGACCTTGCCTCCCATGTGCTCTTGGAAAAGTTTCCCATCCATCTCCATTGACTCTGCATGGAAGATGGAGACAACAGGGCAGTTGGCTCACTTACATTCTTTAATTTCTGTATGTGGTTCTTATATTACCAACAATTTTATCATTGTTGATAATAACAACATTTATTGATGGCTTGGTAAATATACAAGGAGTTTAAGCCTTGTGCATGCATGATCTCACTTCCTTTCCCTAAGTGACCCTCTGAGGTAGGTGTCACTCACTGTTAGTTCATTTTACAGATGAGAGGAGCATGGGGGACCAGTGTGTTCAAGTGCACACAGTTTATAAATGACAGAGCCACCACTAACTTGGTCTATCTGACTCAAAATCCATGCTTTTAATCAGGGTTGATGATAGAGAAAAGAAACCCATGTTTTATACTGGATGCTAGTTACGTGACAGGCCAGAATCAAGCCTATAGTTGCCATTTATTCCAAGATCCCTCCTTTGTTGTGGTCTTCCTGCTGTGCCCAGCTGGTGAACACAGGATTCCAATGTCATAGGTAACATAGAGAAGGAGACGATTTAACGTATGGAGCAGAGGGAAGAGAGGAAGAAATGGAGTTTCCTTGGAGAGGAACTATACTGGGGTGTGAGAGAAAGACTTTTCAACTGTATAGAAAGGGTCCAATTTCTGCAGAAATGGACCCTTCTCTGAGGAATCCTCTTGGAATAAAACTATTGGTGCTTCCATTAGGACCAGTGCTTTGACTGTGAGTTCTAGTATATCCAGCCCCCAGCACCTGGACATGTGACAGGGCAGTGAGAGCAGAGGTGGACCAGTGTACTTCATGGAGGGGCCATTCTGTTCTATACTACCCTGGCATTTGCAATCTCAAAGAGGTGATGCTTTTTGAGAGTTGACTAGACAACCCAGCCTGTTTCTGTTCTTAAACATCCAACAGAAACTCGCAAGACCTCCCCCACCCATTCTACCCTGACCCAACAGCCAGAGGAGTCACCCAAGAAGCACCTGAGCTTGCGGCTAGCAGGTGTGAAGAGCAGACCAAGAGCCCAGTCTCAGTGTACCGAGACTACTTTTCCTCTGTGCTATTCTGCAGGAATGTTTTAGTGGCTTTTAAGTTTTGGTATAAATAATTTAAATTAGGTTAACTTTGTCAGAGATAAACACACACAGCTTGTCTTTAGGAAGTATGCATTTTGTGTTTCTTGTGGATTCATAAACCTTGGTAGTACATTCCAAGGTCACCTTCCATACCTGTTGGTATAAACTGAAAGCACATTATTGTGAAGTTCATTGCTTTCAACCAAATAACTACCTAGACATACGGGCAAGTGGGCACTGCCAGTGTACCCAAGAGTAACTGTGGGTTGGAAAGCTATGGGTCTGAGTTAATGTTTGCTTATGTTTATATCTTCCCCAGAAGGTGGATGGAGTTTGCTAATAATTGTGTTTCCCTGAAAAGTTAATCAATGTCTAGAGAACCAGCCACAGACCACCAGGGAGGTATGGTGAAGCTGGACTTTAAGCGCTTTTACCCAAGGTCTGTGCCCTGGAGCAGGGTAACAGGAAAGTTGTAGTGAGCAGTGCCTGTGACCAGAGGAACCCTGGGGCTCTGCTGCTAGTTGACTGATGAACACTTTGCAAATCTCTAGAGTTCAGCTCTAAGGGACATAATACTAAGGCACCGTGCAACCCGGCCTACCTTGTGTGTCTCGCCACAGCCCTCTATCACTGTGAATAAGGGGCCTCTGTACCCACTTCTTGTGGGCTCGTCACCCCAGAGCTGTCAGTCAGAGTTTGTACCTTCAGTCCTGCAAACATGTGTAATGTAAGCATATACTTGTGTCAGACTTGAGGACACTGAGAGGAAGAAGGTGCACAAAAGCCCAGTGCTCCAGCTGCTAATACTGGTTGAAAGAAAGGAGACAAAGGGCCATTGAGGATAATTGAGGGTGCTGCATGTTACAGTAGGGAGCCTGGCCAGGGAGCAGCCCTAAACATGCCCTTGGGAGCAGGGAGACTACCCCATGGATAAAAGTTAAGTCTGAGCAAATCCCAAAGGGGAAAATGGCCAGTAGGTTGCCAAGTTGGTGAGTGTGGTCAGCTGAATAATGGCCCTCAGAGACACCAATCTTCCTCTGGTCACATCCTTGTCATTGGGACCTATGAATGTTACCTTATGTTGCAAAGAAGATGTGATTAAATGAAGGATCTTGAGATGAAAGTGTGGCCTGGATTATCCTACTAACCCTAAATGTCATCACAAGTGTACCTATAAGGGAGGCAGTAGGAATTCTGACACTAAAGTTGAAGAGAGGGGAATGTGGACTTGGAGGCAGAGCCTGGAGTTATGTGCTCTGAAGAAGGAGGAAGGAAGCACAAGCCAGGAATCCCTCTGACAAGGTGAGGAAATGGGCTCTCTCCTCAGAGCCTCCAGAAGGATCCAGGCCAGCCAGTACTGGGATTTTAGCTCTCAGAAACTGATTCAGACCTCTAGCCTCCAGAACTAACAGAATAAGTTTGTTCTGTTTTACACCGTGAGGTTTTGTGGAAATTTATTACAGCAGCAACAGGAAATGAATTCGAGGTAGGAGGGGCTTGGGAGAAGGGAGTGGCCTAGGAGAAGGGAGCAGTGTGGATACAGGCTTGTTATCAAAGAGCCAGAGCAGTGTTAGGGCCAGAGAGTGGAGAGAGAGAGAGTTGTGGGAAAATTCAAGCTGAAACACTGCTGGGTGTGGTGGCATGTGGCTATATCCCAGCAACTCAGGAGGCTGAGGCAGGAGGATTGCAAGTTTGACGCCAGCCTCAGCAATTTAGGGAGGACATAAGCAACCTAGTAAGACCTTGTCTCAAAATAAAAAATAAAAAAGGGTTAGGGATGTGGTTCCATATTAAAACACCCCTAGGTTCAATCCCTAGTTAAAAAAAAAAAAATCCTGACCCACAAGTTCTAAGGGAACTGGGAGCCATTGAAAGCATTTTGAGACATAAACTAAAGGTGCTTGAAGAAGAACTCCTTGATTAGCACCATGGAGTCCCGACTGAAGAAGGGAAAGTGTGTGACTCTTGAAGAGGTTGTGGGGATAGGTTATAGACAACCACAATCCTGAGAGTGTGCCTCTAGGAACTGCCTTTGGATTTCTGTGCTTTCCTCTGAAGTCCTAGGGACCCAGATCAATTCCATTTTACTTAATAAACTCTGGGTTGTTTCTGACTTGGATCCAGATTGGTTCTTTAAGGTAATTGCCTACACATGATGCTGTGTTAGGCTTGAATTTTTGAGATATAAAAGTAGGCAGTGCAGGTGGATTTTTCCCAAGTAGATCTTGTGTAACCATAAAGAGGAACCTAAATAACTTGTGAGAGCAGCTGGGCCTGGAGCTGGTGGGCTGGAACTTGGGCCTTGGGAGTGTATTTCTACATCTTTGGTGGTTATATGCAGACATATCCATTCTCTGGACACTTTCCTCAGGTGCCAAGGGCTGTGCCTATGTGCAGACTCCTTATGCTCTTCTGGTTGCCTATACATAGAACTGGCTACAAGGCCTACACACATACAAGCCTACAGGAGCCAGTCAAAAGCAACAGAGAATGTGGGACCTGAGAGTGCCTGACCTGCCTCAAAGCCTTTGAATTCAAATGTTCAAAAAATAAATACATTTAAGGATTCCAGTCAGCCTCAGGCCATCTTTGAGTCCTGATAAAACTAACACCTCTTCAAAATCACCCTGTTCTTCCAGCCTCATCAGGAAGCAAGAACTTCTAAAAGGGACACCCACACTGTGGAGTTTTGAAGAGCCAATCTGTGGTAGGGTGGTGGCTGGAGTGGGAGAAATTGTGTGGGGCAGGAGTTGGCACTTTCCTAACATAGAGGCTGCAACAATCTGGCAGCACCAGCTCTCCCTCCTGGCCACCTCCAGCTGCACCAGCCACCGGTTAGGCCATGTTTAGATGACAGCTTGAATAAGAAACGAATCCACGGAGAAGAAGTCATTGGTTCAGAATATGAACCCAAGGCTGGGCATGTGACCAAGGAGAAGAGCATTTTAGAGAAAGATCTTTTTCTCTGAGGCAATAGTAATGTTGTGTCCCTTCAAACACAAGTGAAAAATAGGTGAAGCTTATCACAGACTGTCCTTGTTTAACAAGATGTCTGGGGCCTCTCAGCCGAGTGGCTAGAACTCATGATAAACTTGGTAAGGCATGCTCACTTCTCGGAAGGAACAAGGGTGACAAATAGTGAGGGAAAGAGACAACAAAGGAGTCAACTAGCAAAAAGCAAGAGGCCAGGGGACCACAATTTCTGGCTTGTGTTTATAACTTGCCATATTCTGTTTGGCAAACAGACAAACAAACAAACAAGAAAACACCAAGAGATAAAACCCACCAACAAAAACCCAGTAGATAAATTAAAATAAGTGTTTAAAAAAATCAGTTAACTTCAAAGAAAGTAGGAAGAAGGAAAAGGCTAGAGACAGGAAGGGGATCCAGACTGGACAAACTAAAAACAAATAACCACATCAATAATTATGTTAAATGTAAATTGACCAAGAGACTCAGTTGGGATTGTCAGACTAGAAGAAAAAAAAAATCCTAATTTTATCCTGTCTACAAGTAGAGTATAAATATAAAGTCAGAGGAACAGTTTAAGTAAAAGGATGAAAAAGATATTGTACAAATTATTTTATAAAATGGAATTTGGAAATAATGTTCCCAAACTCTTTTTTTATGAAATTATCATAACCCTGGTATCAAAACCAAAGGACACTATAATAAAAGGAAATCACACACCAAAATTTTTCATGAACATGAATGCAAAAACTTTAACTCAATATCAACAAGCTCAGTCTCAAAAATAAGAAGACAAACAACTCCATGAAACTTAGGCAAAAGATGTGAACAGACACTTCACTCGAGAAGATATACTATTGGTCAACAAACCTGTGAAAAAAGTGCTCCCCATCATCAGTCATCTAAGAGATGTATCAATTAAAACTGTAAAAAAAGACTATTACACATCCACCAGAAAAACTAAAATTAGGATTGAAAACATAAATGCTATTAGGATGTCAAGCCACCACACATCCTACAATGTTAGTAAGAATATAAAGTGGTATAATCACTGGAAAAAAGTATCTGGCAGTTTCTATAGAACTAGATACAACTCAGCAATCCCACTCCAAAGTATTTACCTGGGAGAAAGGAAAATGCATAACCCCCCCCCCCCAAAAAAAAAACTTTGTACAAAAGCATTTGTAGCAGTTTTATTTATAATAGCTAAAAAAATGAGGAAACAGTCCAAATGTCTCTCAACAAGAGTGAGTGAACAAACTATGGCATATCCATATAAATGGAATAAAATCATCAAGAAAAAGTAATTAACTACTAATACATGCAACAAAAAGGGTAAATCTTTACACTATTATGTTGAATGGCAAAAAGCTTTACATAAAAGAAACTATACTGTTTCATTTATATGAAGTTCTTGAATAGGCAAAACTAATATAAGATGAGGAAAAAGTTAGAACAGCAATTGTTTTAGAGATATCAGTAGAGGTTGCATGGGAAGAAGAACTCTCCAAGGTATAGGAATAGTCTGTATGCTGATGAGGGTTTGGGTTACACAGGTATGTGGGAAACCAACCTTACACGTGACTGGGTTACACTCCCCGGCTGGGTGCTGAGGCGCTCAGTTGCAGAAATGTGGCAGAGCTTTCCCCACCCTTCTTGGGTTCGAGGGACAGTGTCTCCTGCATGGGTGTGTCTTGCTACAGCCCCATGGGTGAAGCTATGCTCACCTGTTCCTTTGTAATATAACCCCTTGCCCTGTTTAGGATAGAATCTTCCATGGAAGTGCCTTGTGTGTGTCCCCTTCTCTTACTGTGCCCTTGGGTGTGGCCTACCCAGATGTCAGTCAACCTGCTGACAGTGGACATCATGAAGATAGACTCAGCCCCCTGAAACCTGACTCCTTGCCTCATTTGAATAGCTTCTCCTCAATAAAAGGGGGTCAGTGCGAGCTCTCACTCTCTCTCTTTCTGCGGACCCTTAAGGTCAGAGGAGCCATCACAGGGACCCCAAACAAAAAGGTATTTGTGTCTCTTGTGTGGTTATTTTGCGCAGCCCAGTTAGTCCAGTTCAACTGGAGTGACCCCTGAGCCTTTTAGTCGTGAACAGACACCTGGCACAGGTATATGCATTTGTCAAAACACACTGATTAATGCAATACAAAAGAACCCTATGAGTTGTGCATTATTGTTTTTTTAACTATTTTTTAAATAAAAATCACTATCCACAAATATTGAATTTTCTTTAAGGAGACACAGACTAAGGAGTTCCAGTTAAAGGGCCCTGACCGTCCATGTTGGGAACCATTGGGCTAAGAGGCCATAGTTGTTTTTAGATCTTATGAAAAACATTATGTACAAGCAAAAATAATATTTTCATTTTGGGTAACCTCTCTCCACCCCATTAACCTTGAACTTTGAGGACAGTATTACACTGAATAATTGGTAGCAACACATTTCAACTCATTGTTATTCTAAGTGTAATAGAGTTCTACTGTCACAACTGGGCACTTCCCATTTACTGGCTCAAAGGAGTAGTGGAGATGTCACTCTCAGGTAATGACAGGAGGATCCTGGGTGATGCTGAGGAGAATGATGGGTGTCAGTATGTTGGATCTTGAACCTGGAGAGGACTGGCTTCCGAGGAAGGTCAGGCTGTCTCCAACTGCTCCCCCTGTGGCTTCAAGCTAACCCCTCCCTCTGTGTAATTTCCCCAGTCTTGGGGCCCTCCCATCCTTTCCATCCTGCCCCAATCCTCTGTGTTCTTCGAGGTCCCCCTCTTCATTAAGACTTCCCCAACTCCCGTGGAGAAGAATCTCACGGCTGTGCTAACCTGTACAACTGAAATTCTGCAAAGTTCCTTTCTTAGAAAAGCAAAAAAAAAAAAAAAAAGGAAACAGCTATTCTTTCACATTTGTACTTCCTGTTCCCATACACGATATAGAACCTGTAGCAAACATTTCTCATTTGCTTTGGCTGCCCTGTATCTGAACCTTTTCCTATATTGGGGGAATTCCCCACCCCATGCATGGGTATCTGCGTCCCACCAAAACCAGACGCTCTATTTTCCAACCTCCCTTGCAGCTAGGTTGTGGGCATGAGGCCCAGGATTCCTGCCCTGAGCTGGAAGCCAATGGTGCAAAGAAACAGGGATGATGGAGAAGCTTTCACACTTCAGTGGAACAGGGCAGAGTCTCGAGCCATGGTGCACTGGGTCCAGTGCCAGTGGTGTAGGGGGTGCAAGTCTCTGGTGACTGGTGTCCTCATCAGCTTGTCCCTGTGGATTTACCTGGCTGTCTTCCTCTCTCCAGACTCTCATGGTTTCTGCTGTTTTCTGAGGCTGGTCCTTCATCCTCCCAGTCACACTGTTACACAATTTCTTTTCTTCTCAAATCCTCCAGAGCTTGTTTCTGTTGCTTGTAACTAAGTATTCTGACAAAGTCAAGCAGATTTAAGTATTTATATATAAGTATTTAAGATACTGGAAAATTGGCAATCTACAATTCCAAGTAAGACCCAGAACATGTTCCTTTGAGAATTTTCCTAACCATTTAGGAAGGTGTTCTTGCTTTTGAGGGCCTCTGTGTTGTTCTTTTTCCAGAGTTCTTAGTGCTCCTTCCAGACTGCAACCCCTTAGAACCCAGAAACCACCTGAGAAGCAGCAAGGCTGGGTATAAGCTTCTGTCGCCTCTTCTGTTTTCCATTTGCGGATGTGGCCTGGGTCTGTGACCTCATCCATCAATCTACTGTCAGAGATAGATTATTTACTGTGAGCCAGTGGGTGGCCCCAAAGAAACAAAAAACAGGCCCTGCCCTCAAGGGTGCTGTTAGTTCAAATATTTACAGAATGCCCATTTAGGCAAAATGGTATAGGACATGTTGGCAAAACCAGAGGTGAATCTCAATCTAGAGCCATGAGGTAGGTCCAACAGATCTTTGCTACCAAGGCAGAAGGCCCCAGGACCCCAGGGTTTGCTGCAAGACCCTTGGGGTGGAAAGGCCAGTACATCAGCATCCTGGCCAGATGTCTGATCACGGCTGAACCACTGAGACGGTGCCTGATGAGGATACAGATTCCCAGGCTCCACCGTCAGGGCTTTTGGTTCCATAGGTCTGTAGGGAGACCAGGAAAATTTTTTATTTTATTTTAGTTGTCAATGGATCTTTATTTAGTTAATTTACTTATATGTGGTGCTAAGGATCAAACCCAGGGCCTCACACATGTCAGGGAAGCATTCTACCTCTGAGCCACAACTCCAGCCCCCAGGACAACATTTTTAACAACTGACACTGATGGTCTCATGCAGCTGGTCCAAGGACCATACCTGGAGAAGCTTTCACCTTTAGTGGCATTTGGGGTAAAAATTTCACCTAAACCTCTTTTTTTTTTTATTGTGGGTTGTTCAAAACATTACAAATTTCTTGACATATCATATTCCACACTTTGATTCAAGTGGGTTATGAACTCCCACCTTCACCCCATACACAGATTGCAGAATCACATCAGTTACACATCCATTGATTTACAAATTGCCATCCTAGTGTCTGTTGTGCTCCGCTGCCTTTCCAATCCTCCACCCTCCCCCCTACCCACCTCTCCCCTCGATTTTTATTTCTTTTAGATAAAGAACTTGGAGTGGAATTGCTAACTTTTATTTGAAGTGTGTTTTTGACTTTGTCAGAAACTATCAAATTACTTTCTAAAAAAATTTGTATCAGTTTGTTTCCTACCAGCAACACATGGGAGTTCCAGTTGCTCTACACATTGACGTCAGCACTTATTATTGTCAGTTTTGGTTGGTTTGTCTCTTATTTTTATTTTTTTT
>NW_025999949.1:2457897-2484019 GCF_001458135.2 Marmota marmota marmota
CATGTACCACTGGGTCGCGGGTCTGCCCACCTTGCGGGTGCGAGTGGCGGCTCCGCTCCGCCCCCTCTCCAATTGGGGTCACGCGGTCACCACGCTGGCGAGCCGCTGGGCCTGCTCCGGGCGCTGGCGGCAGCCCGGCTTCTCCCCTCCGGCTCAACGACAAATTGAGGAGACTTGGGTGACTGTGCCTCACCCCCCCTACCAGGAGACCAACTGCTTATGTCACCGCTGGAATTGATGAAGTTCTCTCCTCCGCCGCTTTCTGCTGACATCAGATCTCTGCCATGTTGGTCTCCTATGCGAATGGCAGCATTTCGTTCCCCTTGCCGGGCAACCAAAGCAACGGGTGAGTCCTGACCGGCCCTCAGCAGGACCCGTACCGAGAAGCAGTTTCCGCGGGCTCCTAGCCCCGGCCCAGGGAAGTTCCGGGGAGACACCTAAACCTCTTAAGGCCACATCATATCCAAAAAGCAAAGGAAGGGATAACTCTTTGTTGGCAACAGTCACTATAATGGATTCACCTGGCATTTCTATACTCCCTACCACAACAAGGACAAGTCCTGCCCCACCCCTCTGTGGCTAAAACTTCTATTGACTACCCAGGAGGGGCAGTTTCACCATGTGGTGTGGTTTTTCTTCCCTGGGAATCCAATAGTTTTATACTGTAGGAAAATATGGAGCTTTAGTCCCTGTAGAGAATGCTGCTTAGGCCTGCTCAGCTGGGCCTGGTAATCGCCACCCAACACAGTAGTCCTGAACCAGGAAGGACTCCAGAAAGTATTGGAGGAGGCTCCAAGGGAGAGTCCAAACTTGAACCAGGACAAGTTAAGTCTAAGCAGAAAGGAACAGATCAGGAATTCCAGATGGGAAACAGCCAGGAGGGAGGGTTAGCGCTGGGCGTGACCCTTGTTACCCGTGTGCTCGCCAGCATTAGACAGCGTATGGGAGTCCCCCAGGTTGGTGGGGAGAGGAGAAGGACAGTGAAGAAGAGCTGAGCTGGAAGAAAGAACTCACTTCAGACTGCTGACCAAGGGAGGGAGCAGGGAGGAGGAGACTGGTGCCACAAGCATCCAGGCCCTCCTGTATTGGCATTCAGGCAATAGTCAAGGCACTGGTACTCATGAGGGTCCATTCTGGGAGAAGGGTGGCAGTGGGAGTTTCTTACAGGGAATTGGGAGCAGAGGTCTAGGCTTGGGACCTTTAGAGTAGAGAAGACTGAACCTGGAATTGGAAGACTTATTGAAGCCACATACCAAAGAGCCTAGGTAAGGTCCTTAGCCCTGGGATAGTGAGGGATGGGTGCCAGGACAAGCTGAGGTCAGACAATGGGTTAACTGTAGAAGACCAAGATGGAGGCAGGTGAGATGGGGAGTCTAGCAGTAGATCTAGGAAGAGTTGGAAAAGGACTAGGGGTGAGGATGGGATGCTTGCCATTTAGCTTTTGAGTAGGTATAATTTTACGGGGATGCAGTTCCTACTGAATGCCAAGATTCTGCTACTATGGGCACAGCTCTGCTGAACCTAGTTACCTGAGAGGTGGCCAGAGCAGGCAGAGGTCCAATAATGAGCTAATGGGCCTGGTTTTAGGGTCAAAGTGAACTCCCAGTGGAAAAGACCAAAGTTGAAGTCTGAGGAAAGAAAGGCTCCAGAGGCTGGTGGGAGCCCATGACAGCAAATAGCTCTGGGTGCTTAAAACAGGGAAGGGGAATCCTGTTATCTTACCAATAGTGGTCAAGTTCAGCTCAGAAACCAAGCGAGAAGACAACTATGAGGTGTATGAGAAGAATCCAGGGCTGACTGGAGTACCAGGTTCCTACTGGGAAGCAGGATGGATGAGACCACTTACAGAGACCACCATTTGTTGAAGAGGCTATCTTTTCTCCAATGGTATTGGCACCAAAACAGACTTGTAGACCAATGGTAGAGTTTGTTATGCTGAAGAGATAGGGTTGAAAGCCAAGAGGAAGGGAAACTCCAATGGAATCAACTGCCCACATCATGATGCTGCCTCTCTTCTGACTGAGAGTCACTGCTGCCCAGGAGCTCCTGGTGTCACCTAGCTCAATGAGACCATTCACAATTAAGCCCAAGCTTACGAGGGTAGTGTGACCACCATGGTTTATATGGTTGCTGCCAACTCTTTGCCCCCAAACAGGCCTTCGGTATGGTCATCCCTGTAACTCCAGGCCAAGACTGGCTTCCTCCCCTTCTTTAGCAATCTTTAGCAATCCTCACTGCTAAGACTACAACAGGCTTCAGCCAGAAAGCTCTTTCCTGGAATCATTTCTCAATAAATAACCATCCTGTGATATGATTCTATACGTAGAAGACCCAAAAAATTCCACCAGAAAACTTCTAGAACTAGTGAATGAATTCAGCAAGGTAGCAGAATATAAAATCAACACCCATAAACCAAAGGCATTTCTGTATATCAGTGACAAATCCTCTGAAAGAGAAATGAAGAAAACTACTCCATTACAATAGCATAAAAAAAAAAAAAAAAAAGAACCCTTGGGAATTAACTTAATGAAAGAAGTGAAAGACCTGTACAGTGAAAACTACAGAACACCAAAGAAAGAAATTAAAGAAGACCTTAGAAGATGGAAAGATCTCCCTTGTTCTTGGATAGGCATAATTAATATTGTCAAAATGACCCTACTACCAAGAGCACTATACAGATTTAATGCAATTCCAATCCTTATAGAAATAGAAAAAGCAGTCAGTCATGAAATTCATCTGGAAAAATAAGAGACCCAGAATAGCTAAAGCAATCCTTATCAAGAAGAATGAAGCAGGTGGCATCACTATTCCAGAACTTAAACTATATTATAGAGCTATAGTAACAAAAATGGCATGGTATTGGCACCAAAATAGACCTGTAGACCAATGGTACAGAATAGAGGACACAGAGACAAACCCACACAAATACAGTTATCTTCTATTAGACAAAGGTACCAAAAACATATTGGAGAAAAGATAGCCTCTTCAACAAATGGTGCTGGGGAAACTGGAAATCCATCTACAACAAAGCGAAATTAAACCCCTATCTCTCACCATGCACAAAACTCAACTCAAAGTGGATCAAGGACTTAGAAATTAAGCCAGAGACCCTGCACCCAATGGAAGAAAAAGTAGGCCCAAATCTCCATCATGTCAATCAAGAATCAATAAATGCAATGGATTCAAACCCAAGCTTCTTCTCAGCAAAAGAAACAATCTGTGAAGTGAAAAGGGAGCCTAGAGAATGGGAGAAAATTTTTACAACATGCACATCAGATAGAGCACTAATCTCTAGGATACATAAAGAACTCAAAAATATTGACACCAAAAAAACCCAAATAATCCAATCAATAAATGGACCAAGGAACTGAACAGACACTTCTCAGAAGAGGATATACAATCAATCAACAAATATATGAAAAAAATGTTCATCATCTCTAGCAATCAGAGAAATGAAAATCAAAACTACTCTAAGATAGCATCTCACTCCAGTCAGAATGGCAGCTATTATGAAGACAAACAACAATAAATGTTGGTGTGGATGTGGGGGAAAAGGTACACTCATACACTGCTGATGGGACTGCAAACTTGTGCCAATATGGAAAGCAGTATGGAGATTCCTTGGAAAACTGGGAATGGAACCACCATTTGACCCAGCTATTCCACTCCTTTGTCTATACCCAAAAGACTTAAAAACAGCGTACTATAGAGACACAGCCACATCAATGTTTATAGCAGCACAGTTCACAATAGCCAAACTGTGGAACCAAACCTAGATGCCCTTCAGTAAATGAATGAATAAAGAAAATGTGATACACACACACACACACACACACACAATGGAATATTACTCAGCCTTAAAAGAGAATAAAATCATGGCATTTGCAAGTAAATGAATGGAGTTGGAGAATATAATGCTAAGTGAAGTTAGCCAATTCCAAAAAACCAAATGCCGAATGTCTTCTCTGATATAAAGAGGCTGATTCATAATGGGGATGGGGCAGGCAGCATGGGAGGATTAGACGAACTTTAGATAGGGCAAAGGGGAGGGTGGGGGTGGTATTAGTATATCACTAATGCAAATGTGTCTAGATGAGGTTTAAACAACCTACCCTATGATTAATATCACAAGACTTGACATTAAGCTGAAAGCTCTGGAATGTATTTGTGCTCAGGGAAGATGTTTGCTAATACTTGGTTTTTGTTTCCCCTGGAGCTGGTTACACAGAAGTGAGGCCTGAAGATAATGAGTAACAGTACGTATGATAAATTTTAGAACAAACAAAATAAGAACTCCAAGAACTCTAATGCAGAACTCTAATGTAGCACTAGAATGTGGTGTGTGTTTTTAAGACAGCAATGATCACTCCTTGGTGAACAGATTCTATTCCATTATCTGTTCTCAAGAAGCCTTGTGGAGGTGGCTCTCTCTTGATTGGGTTAGTTGCAGAGTCATAAAATTCTCAATACTTTACAATGCAAGGGTGACACATGGGGCAAATAGAAGGCAAGGGAATTAGGAGGAAGAGGAATGGGGTCTATGGCGAGGCAGTTCACTCCCCACCAAAATTTATTCTCCAGTTTTTGCTGGGTTGAGAGCAAGGCACTATTTCCCAGCTCCTCCTGCAGTTAGAGGTGGCCACAAAACTGAATTCCAGCCAATGGCCTCTGAGGAGCCTTTGACACAGCAGCACAGCAGTGTCTTCCATATTCTTGTTCCCCTGCCACTGGCTTGGGAAAGGATGATGCCATTGCAGAAAGGAGCCCGGGTCACTGAATCACCATCCCTGTGGAATCCCCAGCTCACCTGGAACATTCGTCCCGAGAGGTTTTGTGATCTGGAAATACACTTCTGTAATTAAGTTAATGCATCTTGGGGTCTCTTTGTTAGTGGTTCTGCCTATTGTAAACCAAGCAGGGCCAGCTCGGCATGTCCACCACAGGAATTCTGGGAGGGGAGAGAGGTCTGCAGAAGCCTTGCCTCACATTATCAAGCTCAGTCTAGGGTTTCAGGACACCAGAATCAGGGCTCCTGAACAAATCAGGAAGGGATGGGCTTGTCCCTCCCCTGAGGTAGGAGGGAGGCCTTCCTGAGTAGGGTTTTTCTCAGGCCACACTTGAGTGACAGGAGAGATGTGGAGGGTGTTGTGTCACTCAAAATGCTGTCTGGAAACTTGGGTCTGTTTCTTCAGTGGAGGGCATGAGAAGTTAATCAGACAAACCCACCAACCACAATAGGCTTCCTGTGGGGAGCTGGTGAGAATGGAAACTCCAAGGAGGGCCAACGGTACCCAGAGCAGTAGGAGGCCAGGGCCCAAGTCACAGGGGCTCCTAGGGAAATTGGTGAGAAGCGGGGGCAGGGCTGAGGTGACAGTACCACTGGGTGTGAATGTACAGTCCCTTAGTGGTGTAGCAAGTAGTGAGGCCCCAAGGAACAGTGTGTAAGGAGCCTTGGTGGCTGTGACAATCTCAACTCAGAGCTCATAAGAAAGGCCCAGAATCCCAGGGACAAAAAGTCATGCCCTTGATTGTCTCCTCTAAGACTCTGTGACCTGGAGGGAAAAAATACTATTTTTAAATACATGTGAAATCAGTATGTTAATGATTCCAATGATGCTCATGGGTTTACACCTGCAAAGATTAAGATCAGTGGAAAGACATTGTCAAACTAAAGGGAAAAGCCGGGTGTGGTGACACACACCTGTAGTTCCAGTTACTCAGGAGGCTGAGGTGGGAGGATCCCGGGAGATCAGCCTGGGCAACAAACAAACAAACAAAACCTCCAGATACTTTTCTCTAAAGCATACACAAGACAAATTAAGGCTTGTCTCCTGTGAGTAAAACATGAGTGTGATTTTCCAAATTTGAGGTATGGATGTTGAGAAGAGGAGAAAGCAACTCGGTAAGAAAAGCAGCATCTGGGGAAGAGAGAGATATGAAAGTTATTAAAATTCAAGAATCTAATAATGTATGTACAATGCGTTTGATTGTATTCCACAATTATTCCCAAATTTTACTTTCAAATTTTATTGACATCCTAAAGTATTCAGCTTGATATAAATGAGATCTTTGTGTACACTCAGCAGGAACGGAATTTTAACTGGTTATAAAACCCCACGCAAGCACTTCCCTGTCTTGGAGAAGATGTAAACCAGGTGGTTTGTGTAGACTCCCAGCCTGGTGGGTCTGTCTGAGAGCAGATGCCACTGCAGCTGGGAGCTGAGAGGAAGGGACAGGAGGGGAGGCTGAACTGGTAGACCTCTGTACTTAGGAAGTCACACCGAAACACAAACTATCCAGAGTGAAACTAAGTTTAAAATTCTATTTACAAAGTTAAACACTGTTGCCATATCCAGCAATCCTCTTCTTGGTGTTTATCCAAATAAGACAAAATCTTAACTTCTATACAAAAGCCTGCACACAAGGCTAACATTCATAATTGCCAAATTTTGAAGCAATTAAGATGTCCTGTAGGTAAATGAATAAACAAATTGAGGTACACTTAGATGATGGAAATTATTCTATAATAAAAAAAAATGAACTATCAAGCCACAAAAAGATCTTACCCACATATTGTCAGATGGCGAAACCAGGCTACTCACATACCTGAGTCTGGCATTCTAGAGAAGGCAAAACCATACAGGCAATGAAAAGATTGGTTGGCGATTGCTGGGGTCAGGAAGGAGAGAAGGATGAACAGGTGGAGTACAAAAAAAAAAAATCTATAAAGGCCATGAAACTATTCTGTATGAAACCATAATGGATATATGTCATTATATATACCCGTAGAATGTACCACACCAAGAGTGAATCTCAAGGTAAACCATGGATGGAGTCCATGGCGATGATCACTGTTGGTTCATCATTTGTAAAAAATGTACCACATTAAGACACAAATGTTAAGTCATTCCCATTGTTTAATTTAGGCTACTGGGAGCATGAACATGAAT
The DNA here is from genome assembly GCF_001458135.2 of Marmota marmota marmota. Classification (NCBI taxonomy): domain Eukaryota; kingdom Metazoa; phylum Chordata; class Mammalia; order Rodentia; family Sciuridae; genus Marmota; species Marmota marmota. The sequence continues at coordinate 2,464,848 of NW_025999949.1, forward strand.
CTGCACTGACTGGCAGAGGCCCGGAGGTTAGAGGGTGGGAAGCCAGTCCTAGATTTCCCACCTGCCAGGATGCCAGGCAGGTTTGCATTCTGGAGCTTGGCCAGTTTAGCTGCCTGAGTTCAGAAGAGGATCCTCAGCCCCCTGGCCCAGATGGGAGACGAGTGACAAGAAGCAGGACACAGGGAGGAGCAATAGTGTAGCTCATAGCCCGTGGCAGTGGCAGATCCAGGCTTGAGGCCCAGGTCCTCCTTATTCATCTGTGAAACAGGCAATACTAGTTCTTACTTCCCTGGAGGTTCTTGGAGGAAATAAATGAGATGTTAGTTACAAAGCACTGAGTTCAATGTCTAGCACATTGAAAATATTAATAAATATTACCAACTTATTATAACCCCATTCTCATAGATTTGGGGGGGGGCACTGGGGATCAAACCAAAGGGTGCTTAACCCCTCAGTCTCATCCCCAGCCATTATATTATTATTATTATTATTATTATTATTATTATTATTATTATTATTATTATCTTGAGACAGGGTCTAGAAAAGTTGCTTAGGGCCCCCCTAAGTTGGTGAAGCTGGCCTTGAACTTGTCATCCTCCTGCCTCTGCCTCCTGAGTTGCTGGTATTACAGATATGTGCCACCACACCCGACCTAATAGATTCTTGATAAGGAATAAATCAAAGAGGAAAACATATATAAAAATACCTGATAGAGATTGGGCATAGTTGACAGACAAGAAATGCTAGCTAGCTTTATGATCCCAATGCTGTGTTATACTGTGCATAGTCATGACACAGCAAGGGATAGGTATAGATGCCCAAATATCCCAAGGACAGGTTTCTGTTGGGTTCTACAAAGGGTGCAATTCTAAAATAAATAAATATACTCATGGATAAAACAGTTACCAGCAAATCCCATTTGGGTTTGCATTCTGTCATGTAGCTTTGATGGGGCAGCAATCACTTAACTGACACGTCTGGGGCAAGTGCTCTGCAGTGGTCATCTCTCTCTCTCTCTCTCTCTCTCTCTCTCTCTGAAGGAGCATCTTTATGTGATGTCATAGCTATGTAGTCTGGTACTGCTGGTAGCTCTGTGACCACAGAAGAGAGATGGCTCCCTTTAATACTCACAACGGGGGCCCAGCTGTCACAGCACAGGCACAGGGTCATAGGCCTCCCTGGGTGACCAGCTGTCCTGGCCTTAGCAGAGGTGGACTCCAGCAGGCTCTCCCTGGAGGCAGAGATGACCTGGGATCTCTGGGCAGCTGAGCCTTGTGTCCTTGATATCTCTGGCATTGCAGTGTGGGGGTGCAATAAGCAGAACTGGGGGTGGTGGGAGCTTCATTCAGCTCCTCCAATGGAGGGCTGCTTCCATATCTGAGTGCTCCGGGAAGAACCCTTTGTAAAGAACTGGTCCAAGGAGTGATAAGAGGAGAGAAAGTACCTCAGCCCCCTGATTCAGAATTTGTCTGGACTATGTGAACTACAAACATCACTGGGGTGTTCCTTCCAGAGGTTCAAGGGACCCCCTGTGATGTGTTATTAGTTCCATATTTGCTTGGCCTGTACTATAAAGGCATGCTCAGTGACTGGGCCATTAGGCATTTGGCTCTTATGTTGCTGCATTGAAGATTTGCAATGTTCATGGAGAAAACAGCTTCCACCCCTAGGTCACATAGGAATGTACTATGATTCATGGGACAGGTGAGACCAAGGTCCCATCCCATCCCCAGCACTTCTGTAACTTTCTAGTGAGAAAGGAGGCAAAAAATGGGGAGATGACCCATAGCAAAGGTTGGGGAGAACAAAACCCAGGTTAGCTTTGACCTATCACCTCTTCTGTACATCCCTCCCTGGAGCCAGGCTAGGGGAAGAGGCTTCTCTTAACCTGTTGATAGTCTCTACAACATGCCAGGTGCCACACACCTCTACAGGAGAGGTCAGCAGAGCTGATATTTAGCAATATTTAATTGACACTCTGGTACTGGCTAGCATCCTTTTGATAGGTCAGTGCTACAGCTGGTTATTAATTATTTTCAATATCATCTCTGGGTGTGAGCACTGGTCCCAGATTGACAGATTAGAAAATTGAGTAGAGAGAGGGGAGCAAATTTGCCTGAGGTTACATAGACTTTTGTGTGGCAGAGCCTTGAATCCAAAGCCAGACCTTTACATGCAGTCTGAACCTTGATGGCATCTGGAACACTCTTGGCAGCCAGTGAGCACAACTCTGGCACAGAAGACATGAGGAGGAGTCAGTACCTGAGTGAGTGGGCTGCTTCCTTGCACAGAGAGGGGCCTCCAGTGCCCCCCACACTCTCCTGCTGTGGTGGGAGAATAAGGTTGGTTGGGGGATGGGGGCTTCCTGTCCTCTGCAGGAGTCCACAGGGGTAGGAACACCAGCTCTTCAACAAGAAAAGACCACCTGAGCTAAGGAGGGAAAGAGATCCTACTGGGAAGGAGGAAATCAAGAGCAATGAGGCAAGAGGGATATCAGCCCCAGAGCTTGCTTCCTGGGAAGAAAAAGTCAAGTCTGTGAATCATCTTCTTCCAAGGTCCTGAAGTTGGGATTGTCTGACACACTCCTCCACGCACTGTGACATGGGTTGTCCTTGTCTTATCTCATTTAAACCTGAAAGTGCTAATGTGGGGATGGCTGCTCTGAAGTCCACTTTACAAATGAGGAAGTGAGGACGAGAGAAGCAAAAGTATACACCACCCATGAGTGGCAGGGCTGGAACACAAACCACCTCCGACTGCTTCCAAGTCTGTGATGTGTGTAACCTGTTTTCCATACTGGCCCACTTTTAGGAATTTCAAAAACAGAAAAAGGGCGCCTGCATCTTTCACCTAAACTTACATTCACATAGATACATTCATCTAGATTTCCTTGGCACCTGCTATGAACAAGGAGGAACAGGGAATATCTGTGCATTTCTTCCACAGATTTTTTAAGCCTTTCTATGGTCCAAGCAGGTGCTGGGCACACACTAGTTGAAGAGCTCAGCAGAAGTTCCTAACTCACAGACTGTGTGGCTTTGGGTGGCATGGGGGCAGCAGGAGTAGGAGGCTGATTCACAATGGTGGGAGTTTCTTGTGACCCAAACACTGTGGCTAAATGCTAAATTATTACATCCTTTAACTCTCCCATAAATCCTCAGGGTAGATAGTCCTATCGTCTCCATTTTACAGGTGGAGAAAGAAAGCCTTGGAGAAGGTAAATATTTTTCCCCAAGTCTCACAGCCAGGACACAGTGGAGCTGGGATTTGAGCTCCATTACCTGATATCAAAGCTTGTGTTTTTATTTTTCTGCCTAAAAGTCCTCCCTTTCATCCCAAGGCTGCAAGGTTGCTTTTCCAGCTCCAATTAACTGACAAAGGAGCCCAGGTTGAGAGGGGACAGTGGTTTGCCCATGTCTATCTGGGCTAGAATGGGGATCGAACCCAGGCAACCCTATGACAAGTCTAGGATGGGCTTGTTACTCTACAGCACTTCTCTGTGACACAAGCTTCATCCAGGAACTGATGGGTAGGTGCTCATTCCCAGCATTAATGTCATTGAAGTTGGGTGGCTGAAGACTTTGGCTAATATGTGGAGAACTGGGATCCAAACATTTCTTGAAGCCCTCAAAAAGCCAGACAGGTGCAGACCAATGCCTAGAGGAAGCAGGGCAGGGCTGGGGCAGACAGGGATGTCCTAGATCAGGGAGGCCGCTCTTGGTGGCATCTGTGCTGTTCACCTGTACTCCACAGCAATGCACCGTGAGACTGTGAGACTGTTATCGCTTCTCTGTGAGAAGGAAGCAGCTGCTGATTCACAGTGAAAGGAAATGGCCTGTTTTGAAACTTCCTGTTTGTCTGTATCTGCAAAGATATCTGTATTATGCAAAATACCTCTGTTCCCCCAAGATACACACACATTTCATGGCCCCGTGCGGTGGGCCTTCTGTGTACCTAGGAAATGGAAATAGGATCCCACTCACACCAGTGGCTGGAGCACTGGGGAACCTGGTCATGGGAACTTCTTTCATTGAAATAGCAGTTTGCATTTTAGAGCTTAAAGAGCTCAAAGAGCTTAGCTGATGTCCCTTCCAGGTGAGTCCTTGCCTCCTGGTTGCTGGCTCAGGGCAGGTTTGGTTCCCACCTGGCAAATCCCAGATGTATGAGGGGGTCTCATCCAGGCTCAGGTCCACTCCAAACCTGGAACTTCATGTCCTCCTGGCTCAGTCCTTTTCCCGTCTGCTGCCCGCAGCTTCCAGGCCAAAAGACAGTGGAGACAATGATAGACATAGACTGTTTCCTGTTGATCCCCTGTGGCCTTTTTGCAGAGTTTTCTTTCAAAATACGTTCAGTTCTGAGACCAAGACTGCAGCTTGCCAAGCTGGCTGAACTGCCACAGGGCGGTGACCCCTGGCACAGACCTGAGAGCCAGCTCACGCCTCTGCTGCTGACTGACTGTGCTGGGAAGCTTTCTAAAGAGCTGAATGCAAGCTTCGGTTTTAATAGGTGAAAGTGAAAACAACATGTGACTTCTAGAAAATTCTCATCAGTTCAAAAGAATCGTTCTCCGTGTTGAGTTAAGTGGCACCCTCGCAACAGTTGAATGCTTTTCTCACAATTAGAGTTGCCTGAATTAGGGGAAATTGACATAAGTTGCTGTAAGACACAATTTTGTTAGCCAGGCTTTCTTTTTTAATACACTTCTCTCTTTGGTCTTCCTGACCCATCCCAACCCTCGCCTGGTCAGTGAGAGGGTGGCCTTTCCTCCTCCCATGTAGAAAGTGATGTAACTGGGGTTCTAGCAAGGGGATGGTCATCCAGATTCTCAGAACTGGGTTCTCACATTCTGGGCCAGTGCCTACTTCATTATAGGAAGGAGCGGCCAGTGGATGGAGGGTGGGGTTTAAGCCAAGTTCAGTAAAAGCCTTATCTCTGCTGTTTACCAGCTGTCTGACTTTGAGCAAGTTACTTAACTTGGCTGAGCCTCAGTTTCCTCACCTGTATAGCAGGGTCATCATGGGGACAAAAGGGGACAAAATGCATCTAGAATGGCAGATCCAGGATCCATCCAAAATGGAGCCAAGGACAGGGACCATATGTGGGAGGTGTCAAGATGACAATATCTGATTGAGACCCTCACCACACTTTCTAATAGTCTCTTCCTCACAACAGGGCAGGCAGCACATGAAGGCTTTTTGGGGTGTTTCTAGAATCTGTTCTTGTAAAAAGGACTGTGGGGGAAAGGAGAAAGAAATGGAGAAAATTTCTGTGAAAAAGGTTCTCTCCATCCCTGTTTTTGGCAACTGAAGCTGTCTCAGTTTCAATTTCTCTGTCCCATGGTCAGAACTTGACCCATGGTCTCCTCGCCAGTTAGGTTCTGTGGATATGAGGGAGAAACCTTGTCCTTCTGCTGTCCTGGAGATCTGAACGAAACCCCCAGAAAAATGGAAACAAATGAACCAGTGCATAGGCCCCACCCCTGCAAAGATGGGGGTCCAGCCCACGTGGCCCCTGAGCACTTGATGTGCCCAGCTGAGTTGGCGCCAGGCTAATATGGTGGAGACTGTTACACTAGCGTGACAGCTTATATTCGTAGAGGCCCTACTTTGTGCCAGGCACCTGCAGGACGCTTTACAAATGGGGCTTCATGTAATCCTCCCAAGAGCCTCTATGGCAGGCACAGTACCTGGTTCAGCCACAGGTACAGGGAAGCTCAGGCCTGTAGCCCAGACACAGAGTGGCAGGGGGATCTGAGTGCACAATGTCCTTTCTGCTTGCTTCGAGGCATGTGCTTGTGACCACCACTCTGTAGGAATGTAACACGTGCCTTCCTCCCAGTAGGAACTGAAAGGCCAGGAGGTGAAACACGCAGCCCCAAGTGCTGACACAAGGACACAGATGCTGAAGAGCCCAGTGGAAAAATCAGACACAAAAGGAGACAAGCTGGATGCCGAGGTGCACCCCGGTAACCCCAGTTACTGGGGAAGCTGAGGTGGGAGGATCTCAAGTTCAAGGTCAGCCTTGGCAAGTTAGTGAGACCCAGTTTCAAAATAAAAAATAAAAAGGGCTGGGGATGTAACTCAGTGGCAGAATGCCCCTGAGCTCTATCTTCAGAACTGCAAAAAGATAGGAAAAAAGAAAAATGGAGACAGAGCCAGGGAGACATCTTGGAGGAGGCAGAAGTGGGAGGAGAGGCAAGATGGATTGGAATATAACTGAAGAACCAGGAAAGCAAAGGAAATGGGGAAAGCGAGATGGTGGCAGACCTTGAGAAGAACGCACTCAGTTTTGTGGCCTATGGTGCTTAACAGAGGGCCTCTTTGGGGACCTGGGATTGGGAACAGAGGCTAGGGGTAGCTATTGCCTGGTTTCAGGGTTCCTGGGAAGGCCTGGTGCTCTGGGGAGTTCTCCCTGCTCCTCTGGCCTTCCGTCTCTTTGGAGGATGGCTGGTATGTGGTGACTGGTTGCCTGGACGGGGCTGATAGTTATTTGGACAGTTTCCAATTTCGAGAGCCAGGTATCTATTCCGTGGTCAGTGCTGCCTCTCACCCTGAGGCCACTGGTGTGCACCCTGGGTTTCTAGGAGCCAAGCTGGCTAGATTCAGTGGGAAGAGGGGATGCTGCAGATAAGAGTGGGAACAGCCATGCTGGGACCATAGGCATCTGCTCCCCTCTCAGCCCCATGGGGAGACCCTGGCAGTAGAGGGTGAGAGCCAAAGAGGTTTGGGCAAAATATGGTCCAGAAGAGGGTGGCATGTTCCTCTCCTTTGCATGGGTCAACTCGTTGCTCAGGCTCTTGTGAGCTTCTCAAAGTCCAAAGTACAGCAATAGGCCTTCCATGACGGCTGCTGTCCAGAGGAAGAATTTCACTGTAGGGAAGAGATATTGGGGTCCCCTCAAAATACAGCATGTGCTGGGCTGTGGGTGGTAGGTAGTTCAGTGGTTGAGAGCACGTGTGCCGCTCTGGGTTTGATCCCCAGTACCAAAAAATTAAAACAAACAATTTTTTTAAAAAGGAAGATCAGAGAAATCTTCTATGATCTACTTCAAGAAGGGTGGGAAGTCAGAGGGACCTTCAGCTTCTGCCGTTTTACCATAAGCTGAGGCGCTGGATCTTGGGATGGTGAGTCCTGAACCCATAATGGGAAATTATTAAGAACACTTAGGGGTAAGGGAAACTCTGACTAAACCCACCAGACAGGGCTCTTGTTGAAGGCAGGCCAGAGATCAGACATCACCTGGAGGATATGGGGGATACTGAGGGTAGGGGGTTCTTGTTAATCTGATGTAGTAAGATTCTACCTCAGACAGGCAGACAGCACCACAGCCTGAACCTCAGGCCTCACTGAAAAATAGTCCAGGGACACGGAGCAGAATTTGGTCAATGAGAAAATTTTGTTAGAAGCACAGAACCTTGTGTCTTGGAAGTATTTAGTAAATTTGTGTGAAATGGGACCACGAGCCTGGCAGGTGGCACATGACTACAGAGGCACAGGGGAGACTACGTCCCTTTGGAGCCTCCTGGAAAATGACAGGGACACTCTGAAGGGAGCAAGGGCCTACTTGAGCTGGTGGTTACTGGAAGGAAGGGGAATGAGTCACTGTGATTTGAATGTTTTTATACGCAGGCTGGTGGCCTTCACTGTGCTGGCCTACAGAATAAAAGGGAAGCCATGTTCCTTCCTGGCAGCTCTGACGAGCCTGTTTTAAGGGGTCCTCTTCCCACTTCACCTCCCTGTGGGTGGCATAAAACCCGACAGAGCAGACCTGCTCTTCTCCCTTTCTTGCCCCTAAAGCTCTCTGACATGTGGGGCAGCTCATGTTCTGACATCTCCCCTGCTCTCTGAGCAGGGTATGGAATATCTAAGAAGCCAGAATACCTTCCAAGAAGAACTTGCAGACCCTGGAGATAAGATGGCTTTTTTTTTTTTTTTTTTTTTTTAACTGCAAACACTCGGCCAGCTCTGGGTGCAGGAATGTTAAGTGCTGATAAAGAAAAAAAGATAAAATCTTGCCACCCTCCAAGACTGGGAATTTCCTCATTCTGGAGGCTTGGCTTCGCTGTCTACCTAACTTGTACTCAACTTTCTCTTCTGCTTCACCAAGAGTACTTGATTTTGGGGAGAGTAGGGACAGCAAATACAACTAGCTGAAGGACTATTTCCCCATTTTATTAAAAACAAGGACACCAGTGAGGTATAAATGCAGGTTGTTGATGGGGAGAGTACTCAAAGCTTTTTAAGGGAATCTGGGAAATTGATCTCCACCCTCCCCACTCCCTTTTATACCCCTGAAACACTAATGTAATGGCTGGAGCTCTAACAACTATATTGGACCACAAGGCAACCTTGAAATAAAGAAGCCACAAACTAAAACATTGACTCTCGACTTTTGACATTGAGGGGGGAAAAAAGCAGCCCCTGATATCTGAGAACTGGCCTGACACTTTCAGCCAGGCTCTAGTCTTCTTAGAAGCTGGCCTGGCAATTCTGTCTGTAGAACATAAACAACCTTACAGAAGCAATATCAGACAAGGTCACTGCAGCTTTGATGAAGTAAGCCAAAGCAGACCACTTTATAACATTGTCTAGACAAAACCCACAAGACACTAAGCATTCCCCTTTCTGGCTAATATGAATGTCAAGGGATATTTTATCAACTGAGCCTCAATCTGATCTGCCCTTGGTATAGATAAGAGTTACTAAGATACACAGTCTTAGTAGGATTGTCCTATTTTCTGACAGCAGCCCACCCAAGCAAACCCTTGCTATCTTGGACCCTCCCCAAACTGATCTAAGCAAAGCCCAAACCCTACAAATCCTTCCAAACACCCTTTCATGGAAAGGGCCATGGCTTACCCAGCTGTGCAATCTCCCTCACCCCAGTGAGTAAGAGAGCAACTGTTCAACTACAGCGTGTGACTAAGTGACTAGGGATCTGTGAACACGCAGAGCAGGTTCTGTGGGTCTGGAATCCAAGACCCACTGTGTTTCTAACAGGTTCCCTGTGATGCCCTGCTTCACTTTGAGAAGCAAGGCAGTCTGGGATGGTGCATTAGCAAGTGCCTGCCCTTGGCCCCAGGGCCACTGCATGAACCTTGTACTGCTTCATTTAAGCTGCTGCTTTGGGGTTCTCTGTTACTAGGAACCCATGCCAGCACACTGTCATTGACCTTAGACAGATTTGTGGTCCTCTCCAGTGGAGCTGTTGATGGGGTGGATGGTGGCCAGGTGTTAATGCAATGGCCTGAACCAGGCCGGAGTTATTGACGGAATCTGGGATGTTTGAAATGAGACAATGAGGAATCAGACACCCCTCATATAACCTTGGAGACTAAAATCCTCAAATGATCCATGTGGGGCCCACATGGGGCTCGAGGACCAGCGATCTCAGAGGCTCCATTTCCCTCCATCCACAGCTCATAGCACCTCCTCGCCCTTGCGTCTGTTGACCCTTTGGCAGAGATGACCTCTCACCTTTCCTCAAGTGGCTCTGCTTCACAGGTGCCTCCCCAGTCCCTCAGGCTGTATGTGCCTCTTCTCTGTGCTCCCAGGGTGCCCTATGCCTCCCTCTGCCCTGGCACTTTTCAGGCTGGGCAGATTTATCTATTTATTTTGTGTTCATCATCCCACTGGTCCTAGGTGGCAGGAAATGTGGTTTGTTTTATTCGTCATTATGTATCCCCGCAGAGTCCCCAACATTCCATAAACATGTTATGGAACTGAAGACCCCACCTTTTTCCAAAGCCTGCTCCTCCACCTCCAACCACATAAAGGAAGGTTCTGAGAAAACCATGGGAAAACCCTCCTCTTAGTCAGAAGAGACCCTCCCTTCCTCACCCAGGTGACTGAAGTGGGGATGCCAATGGCTCAGCTGGAAGCTACAGCTCATAGTGCCTTTGGAAACTTGGCCCCCAAGAAAAATGTAGGTTTCTGGAAAACCACAGGTGCACTAAGTGACTATTAAATGGAAAGTGACACCTCACCAGCTGGCTTCTCAAACTCAACTACGCTTAGGACGCCCTGAACAGCAAATGTGCTCTGTCCCTCGAGGCCCTGCCAGGTTGCTGTGCTGGGAGCTGCTCGTTGGAACCCACCTCAGACTCAGAGTCCCTGGTGGTGGGGCCCAGGCGTCTGTACGAAAACTAAATGTGACAAAAGCCAGGTTGCTGGAAACCATACCAGAGTAGGTAATTGCAGCGAGGCAAGAGCTCCCACCTAACAAGTGTGTTTACATCATTTTGGGTGATTTACTTAGTTGCCATCTTATAACAACTCTACTGGCCATAAGGGAAGCCACTGAAAACAGAGACTGAAAAACCACAGAAAGGAAGAAAGAAAGAAAGAAGTGCCAATGACAATCCCCTATGATGATGACCGGGATGGTGAGGATGATAATAGCAGTATGCATTTTGTAGGAATGGGGGCTATGATTATGTAAGTGCACGTGGGGAAACATTTGTCAGAAAATAAATTAACATGTTCACAACAAGTGGATATAAGTAATTTATCCTTTTTCTCTAATTTAAAATAAATATTTGTATGACTTGTATAACAGAAAAATGTACATAGTTAATTTTAAAAATATGTTCTTATTTTATAATTAGGGGAAAAAAAAAAACAGGTTGTGGGTTTGGATGGTAGCCTCGTGGCACCCCAAAGTGAAGCGCATAAGCTTTTCTCAAACAATGTGGGGGACAGGTGGGCATGTGAGGTAGCAATGCCATTAGGGTATTTTTTGGAACAATTCTAGTACCAGAGACAAAAACTAAATTCAAACTGGAAAGAGAGAGAGAAAGAGGGGGAAGGGGAGAGGGGAGAAAAGGAAGTGCCAGAAGTCAAAATTACAGATTTAGTCAAATGATCGAATTGGTTTTTATTTGTGATTCATGAATTAGGGCAGCATTTCCACCAAAAACTTGGAAAACATACTCTGATGAAAAGAACAGAGGAGGTTTTGCTTCTAGGCAGGAAAGGGCTCAAGAAGCAGCAAAAACGGAACAAAAAGTAAATTGGTTTGTGTGGGGTTACTTCAGGTTACCTTCCTTATAAGGGTTAAAGCAAAGGGGACTTTCTTAGAGCAAAACTGGCCTGACTGGTGATTTGGTTATTATCTCCCTTTCCTGATTTCTCAGAAGGTTAGGTAAACAATGTAGTTTCAGTTTGATGATGTGGAACTTTAGCCCAAGTGACTCCATTTTGGTGTGGTCTATTGGGAATGGGGCAGGGGCTCAGGTCAAATCAGAGGCCTTCTGTAAATGTTATTTAACAGAAGAAAAAAGGATGGGAAAGAGGGAGGGATGGGGGAAGGGAGGAAGGAAGGAAAGAAAGAAGAAAGGGGAAGAATTTGCTTGCAACTGAAAAGGCTGGCTGGCCCAGGAGCTTTCAAGACCATCTCTTCACTGCCTCAGGATCATCTCCAAGCTCAACAGGCCCTGCCCTACACTCCATCTAGCTGTGCCTGCTGAAGGTGACTTGGGCCTCTAGAGAGAGGTACTGCTGTGATGGCCAGGCCTGGGCCATGTGCCCCCCGCCCCCCCCCACTAGAAGGACATGAGCAGGGAGGTCAGAAGAGCTGCTTCCCCAAAGGAAAACTAAAGTGCTGAGCAGAAAAAATGAAACAAAACAAAAACTGCTGTGATCTATCAGGTTATTGGTGTTTGGCAGATTCACTCCTAGATCATTTTTCAGATTTGGTCACAGAGTTTGGAAGAGACCTGAAGTCTTAGGATTCCAAGAGAAAAGCCGCATGGGAGCCTTCGGGAGGGGGAATTCTTCCTCACCAAGGTCAACACTGTGTGCACTGTTCTCTGGAGGAAGTGGGAATTTCCACATGGTGAGTTCCTTTCCCTGCACAATGAATTACTATCTTGATGAGAAACTTGTGGGCAGCTGATTGAGAAGAGGGAGGTCTTCTCTGAATGAGAGGGGATTCACCATCTTCCTTTCAGTGGTGACAGTTTTTCTGGTGTCGATGCAGGCTGTGGATTGTTTCACTAATATATGCTTTTTGTGTAGACACCACAGTGCTAGCCTCTGCAAAATACATGCTGGAGATCATTTTGGCCACCCAGGATATGTCTCCTTTGTTACAACCACTATCTCCACCACCCCCACACCTTGTGGTGGGTGCCAGGAGTTCCCCAGCTGGAGGCCAGATAAGGGGTGTCTATGCTGTAGGGCTTGGAGAGGGTGAGGTGGGAGCATGGGTGGTAAGCCCACAGCAGTGGCCAAAATCCCATCTAACCTCTGTCCCAGGTCTATCTCTCGAGCTCTCCCATACCACTGACTTTCTAAACTGGCATCTAAGTTCATTAACATGTCATCCCCCTGCCCTGGGTACTCAGGCTTACCTCTCTCTCCCTTGAATCCTAAGCCAGGGTTAGCACTTTGGCCATTATCCTCAGAGTTTCCAGTGTCTCCACAAAGGATGGGAGAAACACAGGGTTTGCTGTTCTGGATTCTGAGTTGGAGCCAAGGAACTTCACCTGCTACTTCCTTCCCTTGAACTTTCCCCCAAGGACCATCACCCCCCAGACCCTGTCAGAGGGCCCTAGTTGCCCCTGCTCCCCTTGATGGATATCCGGCCCTTTCCCACCCAGAGGAAAATGTGGGCTCTTCCTGAGTCTTGGAATTCCCCATTCTGTACCCAGCTTCTGTGGCTGAGGGGTTGAGAAGGTGAGTGGGAGGGCTAGGAGAGGGGTGTCCCCTGCCAACAAGTACCAAGGGCTTCTGCAGACAACCTGACCTAAGGCCTGGCTCCGTGGGGCCATCTACTAAACCTCTGTCCCTGGTTCTATGGGGCCATCTACAAAATCTCTGCCCCATACCCCCACGGGCCTTCTGACTTCCCATAAGGCATAAGGAAACTGAGCCATGGGAATTGGGAATTTTGGGGGGGGGGCTTGGGGGGTATGGGGATTGAACTCAGGGTACTCCACCACTGGGCCACATCCCCAGCCCTATTTGTATTTTATTTAGAGACAGGGTCTCGCTGAGTTGCATTGCACCTTGCTTTTGCTAAGGCTGGCTTTGAACTTGCAATCTTCCTCCCTGGAGCTTCCCAAGCTATTTGATTACAGGTATGTGCCACTGTGCCTGGTGGAAAAGGGAATTTTTACAAAGACAGGAGGAAAGGTATTTGAAAAAAAATTTGAAACTTGCTGAAGAAACTAAACTCTCATGATGGTTTTCTCTCAGATCATTTCTATCAATACATAACACATATATAATGCATATGTAAATACATATTCATTTACATATGTATATAACATAAATCTGCTATTAATTTTTCCTTAATTTAAAGCTTTCTCTATAAGTTAATTAACAAATTAATAAAAAAGAAGGGAGAAACTTCCCCTATAGAAGAATTCTAAATGATGTCTGTACCCTACCCTCTAGGAGGTAGAGCTTAAATCCTGTCCCCAAGGGTAGTCTGGACTTAGTGACTCACTGCCAAAAAGTAAAGTATAGAAAGGCAAAAATAGCAACTTAAAACAGGTAGATAGCATTCTCACCAAAGGACAAAAATTAACAGCACCAGTGACAGGTCCTGTGGCTCTCATGGACCCTAGATATCATCTGATGGGAGTGCGCTTCCCCTCGAGGTATCATCACCCGGAGCCCATGATCCCAGTCAAATGCAAGGAACCATTAGATAAACCTGAATTGAATGAAGGACGTTCTACAAATACCTGACAATCATCAAGGTCATGAAAAACAAGGAAAGGCTAAGGAAAGAATTCAGAGTAAGAAGCTGAAGATGTGATAACCAAATGCTGTGGTGTCCTGGAAGAGGAAAAGGACATTAGTGAGGAAATTGGAAAATTCCAATTATAGTTATGCATTTATATGGTGCCAATGTTAATTTCTTAGTTTTGATCAATATACCATGGCTATGCAAGACGGTAACATTAGGGAAAACTGGGTGAAGGGTATACTGGAATCCTTGGCAATGTCTTTTCAAATTTTTTATGAATCTAAAGCTGTTCCAAAATTTTAAAATAATATGTAAAAACAACAACAACAAAGCTTCCTCTAGAATTTAAATATTGACAACATCTGGTACTGGTAAGGCTATGGGGCAACTGGAACTCATATCTTGCTGGTGAAATATAAAAATTAATCATTTAGGGAAAGAGGTTGGTTGTTTCTTATAAAATTAAACATAGATCACTCTATGACCCAACAATTCCACTCATAGATGTCTACCCAACTGAAATGAAATTTATGTCCACACAAAGACTTGTATACTTCCCCTGGGCTATTGTTCCCATCACACCAAGGAAACTGGTCTCAAGATGGCAATGGCCTAGATATCACTAAACCCAGTGGTGAAATCTTATTTATCAAACACATTTTATTCAGCCTATTGTGAACATTCCATACAGTTCACTCATTCTTCTTTGAAGCACTTTCTTTGCCTTCTAGAACCTTCTAGAACCTAGTTTTTCTTAATCTTCTGATTACTCTTCCTCAGTCTCCCTGGTTCATTCCCATTATCTTCCCAACCCCTTAGTGCTGGAGCATCACAGGATCCTCTATATTCACTCCTCAGGTGATTTTACTGAGTCCCAGGGCTCTAAATTCCATAGATACATATGCTCAGAACTTCCAATATGACAGAGAATTTCTATCTCCAGCCCAAAACTCACCCCCAAACCTAGACTCATAATTCCGATTGACTACTTGCCATTTCTTTGGGGCTATTGAACAGACATTGCAAACTCAGTATGTTGGAAACCAAACCCCTGATCTAACATGTATTAGTTACCATTCCATCGTCGTGACAAAATACCTGAGAATATCAGCTTAAGAGAAGGAAAGATTTATGTTGGCTCACAGTTTCAGAGGTTTCAATCCATGGATGCCCTTGAATCTGTGGCAAGACAGAACATGAGTCATGATGGAAGTTCATGGTAGAGCAAACCTCCTCACCTCATGAGAGCAGGGAATGAGAGGGTAGGGGAAGGAAGGGGATGGGATTCCAATATTCCCTTCAAGGTCATGTCCTCAATGAACTAACCTCTTCCCATTAGACCTCACCTTCTAAAGGTTCCACCACCTTCTGAAGATACCACAGGCCAGGAACAAAGCCTTTGAAACATGGACTTTGGGAGACATTTAAGATCCAGATCATAACATCCCATAAACCTGCTCCACCTGCAGCCTTTCCTATCTCTGTAGATGATTCCGGCATCTTAGCATGGGCTCAAACAAGCAAACAAAACAACCCGAGTCATTTTTTACTACTTTTTTTCCTCCCACCCCACTGAATTTACCTTTAGAATCTATCCATACTCTGTCTATACTTTATTATCTTCTCTGCTACTATCCTGGTCCAAGCACCACCATCTTTCATCTGGGTTGTTGGAATAGCCTCCTGGCTGGTCCCTTTGTTTCTAATCTTGTCTCCCATACTCTGTTCTCAACACAGCAATGAGGGAAACTGTTAAAATTTAAGTCGGATCACGTCAGTCAAATTTCCAAAGTGATTCTTCATTGTTCTCAAAGTTAAAAGTCAACACCCTTCCAGTGACCTTTTCAGTTCTAAATGGTCCTGACCTCCTACCCCCATATTACCTCTGGGATTGCATCTTCTGGTACTTTCTCCATCAGTCTTTCCACTCTTTAGAAAATATATCAGGCACATTCCTGCCCTCTCGAGGGCTCTAGCTGTTCTCCCTGTCTGGAAGGTTCTTCTGGCCAACTTCTTTACCTCCTTCAACTCTTTATTTAAGTCTCACCTTCTTAGTGAGGCCAGCCTGACCTTCAAAGTTAATGGAGACTGCTCCATTCCCAGAACTTCTTATTCCCCTACTTTATTCTATTTTCCCCCTTGTTTCCATAGTATGCACCACTTTGTAGTATACTAGTTAATCAGCTTATCTATTTTGTTTGCTTTTTATTGTTCATTTGCTCAAGCAATCCGCTATATCACAAGTCCTAGAGCAGTACCTGGCACTGTGGCTGCCCAGGAAGTTTTTGTTGAATGAATCAATGTAGTTTCACCAGTGGGAGCAAACTTCCCACTTCCAGCCTCTCAGCCAGGCTGATCAGACTGACCTGAGAGACAGTTGAGAAAAGGTGGATCTGAAGGGATCCCTCCTATCCCAGCACTGAGAAAATGAGGGCAAGTTCTTGACTGTTCAGTTTTTGACTGTGCCCTGTGATTCAGATAGACTGGGCCTCTGGGCTTACTAGGCTGCAGCTGCACCCCTAGAGCCACTGTCACTTGCCAGAGTCAGATTCACTTGGGTCACTGTGTACCCCAGGAATTCACACACAGATGACATCGTGTCTATAGCTGTGCTGTTCAGCATAGTAGCCACCAGCAGTTCCCAAGCATTTGAAATGTGGCCAGTCTGAGATGCGCTGAAAGGGGAGAATTTTGAAGACTTAGAACAAAGAAGAATGCAAAGTATCTCATGAGTAGTTTTGATTTTGGTTGTTAAAATGATACTATTTTGGATATATTGGGTTAAAAAAATAGATTACCAAAATAATATTCCATGATTTTATAATCATGTCAAAATGAATCCCAATGTTATGTATAACTAAAAAGAACTAATACAAAATTAAGATCTCTGGTTTCTAATTATTATTTTAATGTGAGTACTAGAAAATTCAACTGACATAAGTGGCTTCTGTTATATACTCATCTAGAAATCAAATCCCAAGACCTTGAAAATTCACATTTCCTAAATACAGACCAATAGCTCCTTTCTTTCAAGTAATATTGAGATATAGTTGAATTCCATTAAGACAAAAGCCCCTGCAGGATTTCAATAATTGGGTTAATGGGGACTTAAAAAAAAAAAAAAAAAGTTGGCTTTGTTTTTATTCTTATATTATCTCATGATTCTTTACCCCAGCGGCAAAAAGCCCTCACATAGAACACATGTAGCCTCCTCACTGTGCTGTGAACTGGATTAGGATTGGGGATCCAGAAACAAGGATGGCCCATGCTGCCTCCTTACAGTTCTGGGAATTGGGTAGGTCCCACGGAGGCTCAGTGGGCAATGGTGGGGTTGGGGGTGGGGGTGCCTGACTGTGCCTGCTGAAGGGCAAGGTCAGGTGTGAAAAATGAGCAAGTGGCCATAGCTCAGACTTATAGAAAGGATGCAAGTGCACCGCAGGGTATTTCAGAGGGAGCCCTGCATTTGAAGGGGTCCCCGAATGTGCCCTGGTTCCACAGGATTATTTTGGGCTGAAGACATTTGACAATGAACAGCTGCAGGAAGAGAGCTTTTCTGAACTCCTCTTATCTTCCTAAAAGCAAAGCTTTCCCCCAAAGAATTTGGCTATCATCAATCCCTTCCCCGAGAGTTTCACAGCCAGAGAAGATTGACGCTTATCACTGCAGAAAAGTCAACACATGTCAGCACCCAGATAAGAAATCACCTAAACAGGGCTGGGGTTGCAACACTTGCCTAGCATGTGTGAGGCCCTGGGTTCCATCCGCAGCACAGCAAAAGCGAAACTAAAAATTATCTTATTTCCCAGCTATTCTCCTAAGGGCCCATTTATTTTTCCTAAGTCTTTGGTTCTCTCAGAAATGCCTTCCCTTCTGCTTAAGATGGCATGGAAGCTCCAGATTCTATCTGGAACATATTTTTGTGTGTGTGAATTCTCACATACATACAAAATGGAATAAAAAAATCTTTCTTTTTCTCTTGCTAATTTGCCATTTGTCTGTTTAATTTGCAAATCCCCAGTGACTACACCTAAGAGGGTAGAAGAAAAGTGTTTTTTTTTTTTTCTCCAACAATGGCCAGGCACTGATGCTGCGCATAAGCTGCTCGGAGATCAGCGCACTGTGTAGGCCAAGTGGAAGGATTTTGTTTTCTCAGGACCCAACTCAAGGGGCCTGTTGATTCTAGGAACTAATTTTGGAATAGACACACGGTGTGGGAGAGTTTCAGGAAAGACCAGCTCTGAAAGCCTGGGGAACACAGTGATTTCCTGGGGGTGAGGCCCAGAGGAGAGGGGTGCTCTGACAAATTAGGAAACAGAGGGGAACAGGGAAGAAGGAGCCAGCCCAGTACCTTAACCAGACCTGGCACCTAGAAGACATGATGAGAGTTTGGGTTAGAAAGACTTTCTTCCACTTCCCCCAATTCTGTACCTCACCATATTGTTCTTACATTATTAAACCCCAAGTCTCTTGAAAAGTTGTCACTGGATTTCACCGCTCTGTTCTGGTCTTTCCTGGGAGTGACTGTCCCTTCCTGACTGAGGGCTGAAGATCTGGGCTGGGCAGGATAGTCAGAGTTTCTCATGAAAAACACAGTAAAACTTACCTCCAGTTTCTGCCTCTCACTGTGCTGACTAGAAGGGAAAAAAAGAAAAGAGTACAAAAAGCCAAACAAAACACCCCAAAAAGCATTCACAAGAGAGCACAGGCTAGAAAGGGAATAAGAAATGAAAACGAAGCCCGTGTAGGGGCGCACGCCTGTCATTCCAGCAGCTGGGAGAGGCTGAGGCAGGCAGTCACAGGCTCGAGGCTAGCCTCAGCAACTTAAGGAGTCCCTGTCTCAAAATTTAAAAAAAAAACATTCTGACAGGAGTGAGAGGAAATCTTACTGTAGTTTTGATTTGCATTTCTCTAATTGCTATATATCAAAGTGCATAAATGCACTCTACTGTCATGTATAACTAATTAAAACAAATAAAAAGTTAATAAAATAAATAAATAAAAATTAAAAACATAAAGGGCTGGGAGCACAGCTCAGTGGTAGAGCGCCCCTGGTTTCACTCCCTGGTACTGAAAACAAACAACCCCCCCAAAAAACCAACCAACCAAACAAACAACAACAAAAACCACCGACAAAACAAAACGTTACTTTTAATTTGCTTAATAGCAACTCTAGAAATGCAGGTCAACCATTTCAGACAGGAAAGCGGGTACAATTGTGCCGGATGAGCCAGCGATGGGCACTAGGCCGCAGACAAGTTAGCATGAGAACCCGGGAAAACACGCCCCTGGCTTCTGGAGAGGCTCCTGGGGAGGAGGGGAATTTAAGGATCTTGCCAGAACCTTGCGCACGTCCAAGGCTGGGAGCAGCAGGCAGCGCGGCCTGGCGGTGGGTGGGGCGAAGGGCTGGGCGTGGCTGGGCGTGGCGAAGGGCTGGGCGAAGGGCTGGGCGGGGCTAGGCGGGGCGAAGGGCTGGG
>NW_025999949.1:2484044-2537017 GCF_001458135.2 Marmota marmota marmota
GAAAATTCCGCAAAGCCCTGGTCAGCCCTGGAGTGAAGAACGTGAGCGTTCATTTGCTGCAAACTGTATTTATGGCTTTGCGGAATTTTCCGAATGAAATAAATTTTTTCCCCCCAGACTATTTTCTTCACAACCGAAATTGGATCCTCACAGTCCTTGGAGACAAAGAACAGCATGACCTCACCCGCCTGGGAGTTGTCATTTCAGACACCAAGGCAGCCTTTTGTTTCAGATCAAATGATGTGATTTGTCTTATGGAGGTGGCATGCTGCCTGCGCAGAGCAGGACCTGGGAAGTGAGCAGGGCGGCAGGTGCCAGGGCCACCTGCAGGGCAGGGCTGGGCAGGACAGATCCTCTGCTTCCTCTCTTAACTGCAGAGCTTCGGAGATGACGCTCTGTGACACAAATCGTGATGTTGACAGCCCTTGCCCCCTGCCAGGACACTGACGTCTGTGTCCATTCTCTTTTAGCCTCTCAGGCTCAGGTGACAGCAGCCAGGTGCAGAAAACAGTGACCTGGAGATTAGATGGCCTGGATTCAGCTTGTTTTGCCTTGCCAAGCTTCAAACCTCAATTTTTTTTTTCTGTAAATGTGAGGAAGGTAAAAACAAACCTGTTATCCTGTAGAGATGGGCCGATATAGGTAAGATCACAAATAAATGGAAGGAACTAGAAGGCACAGGTCTGCTGATGCTCTTCTTACCCTCCTCAGCTGTCTCTCAACACCCAACAGGGAAAGCTTCTGTATCTCCTCAAATGTCCTTGGCTTCCTGCAAGGAAGGTTCAGAAAGATTGGCAGGGACTGTGTTCAACATCCCCTAACAATTATGGTATTATTTAATGGAAACTTTAAAAAGAACTGAAGCCCAATGTGCCAGTGCCCACAGGCCCTACCAATTACAGAACAGAAGGTCTCCTGTCTTAATGCAAATAAATGCCTCTGAATGTAGTGTGGGGGCTGTCAGAATGCTAGGTAGCAGATGTCCAAAAGGGGAAGTAATCATATAATTATACTAATTATTGAGGGTCACTGTGCACCAAACCCTGCACTGAACATTTTGCATATATTATCTCTTTTGATCCTCTGATTAGTGTTAATATTCCCACTTAACAAATGATGAACCCGAGGGTAGGGAGAAGGCAGGGGCAACCTGCCCAAGGCCAAGCCATCGTAACTGGAGGTTTGGGGCCCAAACCCAGGTCTGTCTGACTAAGACCCATGTATTCAATTACTGCACCATTCTGACTCCCAGACACAGGTAGAGAGTTCTGAGAAAAGGTGTGCCTTGTGCACTATATTTTCACGTATATCCCATAAATGGCAAGGAAGAGAGACCAAGCTATGTTTGTGTTGGTTCCCTTGGGGTGCTCCAGGTGCATTCTTTTTATCTATTCTTGGAACTGAGCAGTATTATGTGGACTCTCTGTTACAACTTATTTTGTCCAAATTGATTGACCAAGAAAAAAATCACCTATGTTTTAAAAGGCTGACATTGAAATAAGTTGATTGTCTCTATTTATTCCAGAGCTGGGAATGATGTTTGAGGATGTGTAAATCAAAGTGCTGAAGTTAGGTTGCTTTCTGCATCATTAGGACTTCATTAAATCAGTAGGAGAAAAGGGGCTTAGCCATATAAACCTTAAAGCAGAATTACTTCTTCCTAAAGTATGAGCTTTTTGACTAAATAGAAGCATCTGAGAAGAGTCAGGTTATTTAGAATGTAAAAGAGCATCTTAATTTCTGGGGATGGGAAGCTCTAGGTCCCTTCTGTTTGTAGCATTCTTTGAGCAAGGGGCAGTGCATAAGGTAACTGTTTATTCTCCAAGTGTCTTCCAGCTGCATCTCAAGGCTAGGGCAGGGCAGGCTTTGGAAAGGTGTAGTTTGTCAAAGGATAAATAAGACAAGATAGAGTTCCTATGTGTTGGGGTTGGGGCTGCAGTCTTCCAGAATGGGAATCCCAGAATGGTGACCTGATTGGTTGAAGGTTGGTTGATCAGAGTTGTAGTGCATTCCAAGTTCATGTGACCAACACAGACTTTCTGAAAATCATAAGTTTGGTGGGTGTCTGAGCTCAACTACTAGAACATTATTATAATTTGGCAAGATGATATAACCACAGCCCTTGGATTCTACAGTGCCAACAACAGATATGAAAGTCATGAGAAAAGAGTCATGCTTACTAAACAGAAGAGAGCTCAAATACAAAGAAAATACAAGTTTCCACATTTCCATTTATTTTATCAGCTCTAAGTGTGTTTCTATTAGAGGAAGACCTTTTTGCAGCAAATGTGATTACCAAGATCAGCATCTGTGCTCATGGGAACTCAATGGAAATCATACTTTTGAGTCTTAGAGGGTACATTTTGCATTTAAAACTTCACGGTTGGTTAACAAGGTAGACACTTCTCTACTCCATAAATCCTAGATCAGCCAGCTGGAGGGTATGAGCCTGGGCTTTTTTCCTTTTCCCATCACTGGGGTGGTCTCTGGTTTCTACTGATGGTTAAGAGGCTCCTCTGTGGAGGAGGGGCTGCGAGAACAAATGGGATGATACCTGGAAGGTCTATGTGTTCTTAAAAGGCCATTTTTTTGGCTGTGAAAAACAATAGGCAGGGTTTGCACAAAGCAATTATTAAAACTTCCTCAGCAAATCAAAATTTTTGTGATAGATTCATTGAGCATAAAAAACTAGAGTTCATTCAGTAAAGCACATAATCTTTCTGCCAAGGAAGGCAGAAATAACATATATTGACTTCCTCAAAGAGCCAGGTAGCTTCAGATGGGATATCTTACTCAACCCAAGTGGGATGAATGGCATAGGATTTAAGTCTGTCAGTTAGACAGACTCTGGTTTGCAAATTGACGCTACTCCATGACTTTTTAAATATTTTAGCCTCATTTTCTTTATGGGGATAATAACAGTTTCAACCTTTCTGATACATATACAACATTGAAAATAAGGTAATTATTATTTTTTATTAATTATAACAAATTTGTGAAATTGTTATTATTTCTGTCTTATACACAAAAACAGAGGTTCAGAAAACTTAAAATATTTGACCATGGTCAGTTCATATTAAGTCAAGCTGGGTGGAAGCTGTCAGCACCTAGTTTGTGTGTTTTCCACTGTAACCACAGCCCCTGCTGTCTGGTCTAAAATTGGAACTTACCTAAAATAACAAATAAATATGAGTTGTTCAATAAGGCAAAATATAGAACTGATACCTAGTGAAATTTCCTTCCCTCCTCCCAAATCAGGGGATCTACTAAAATGGAGGAGAATCACTCATGTCTGAGATTACAGAGAAAGAATGCAAAAGGACTTTTGGGGATAAGGTGACATTTGGGAATCCCTACATTTTATTTTTTCTTAAAGTTGAATCACAATCTAAAAGAACAGTGTGTGCTGATGGATCACACTAACTGGGCTATCCAAAATAAGCAATAGGGTTTTTTTTTTGTTTTTTTTTTTTTTTGCCAGCTTTCTGTGCCAGTGACCTAGAAACTAGTTCAAAACTTATTTTTATTTTGTAGAAGCTGAAATTTCAGTGAAACAGTCCAGACAACTCTGACACAGTCTTCAAATTTAGAAATCAATCCCCAAAAGACAGGGAGTAATTTTTATTGTATCAGAGAATAACTTTCTCCTAGCCCAGTTACAAGAGGGAATAACTAACTTTAAATATTTGCAACTCATAGTATGAAGGTGTAAGAGAATTAGACAAGCAATTATTCTTCAACCTCCAAGAAGGAATTTAAGCTTATGGACATGCACAAACATTAAGCATTCTGTAGAGCTAATGTTGCACATCATAAAAATTTAAATGCACATAAAGGGATACTGTGAAAAACAGGAAAACAACTGAAATTTGCTCAAATGTATCTACTCATAAAGTAACGCATGCACACATTAATTTGTAATGATTCCAGTAAACAGTTTATCTTTAAAAAGAATCTCAGGAGATTGACTTTGTGCATTTCAAGTCAGAACTTCCCTCAATCAAGTCTTATTTTTAAATTGATCCTTAAATTGATTCAGACATAAAAATCCCCCAAATCCAGGTTAACAACAATAAAACAATAATAAACCTGTAGAGTAAAAAAAAGGAACAGGAACCTATTGAATACTCTCTGTTGAGGGATTTCTAAATTTTATCCTAAGTGTGTGCTTTTCTATCTTTATTCATATCTCTGCCTTTTCAGGGAGGCTTGCAAAGATGTGGGAAAGGACACATGGAAAACATAATAGAGGGCTCAACTAGCACATGTAGGACATCTCTGGCTTGCTGGAGGACCAGAAAGTGAATAGTTTTTTTAAGCATCATCAAGTACAACATTTTATAATCCCAGAGCTTAAGTTTACACATATTTCTGTAGCCACTGATCTCCTAACTCAAAAGTATACAGCCCACAATGAGCTTGAAGAAATAGTTGCTTGTATAAGAAAAGTACTATGAAAAGCCATCTGCTTAGCATCCTCACATCATTTCCACGATGAAAGATACTTTAAAGGGAGAGTGGCATGGTGATTCTGCTGCTGAGAAACACGTGGAGTCTGGTTTACAGAAATCTATAACCTTGGCTTATAAGGTTATCGGCTTGACCAAAAAAAAGTCACCAAGACTATTAAAGTCACAAGGACAAGAAAGTCAATCTTCATTAGCCACTGGGGAGGCTGAGGCAGGAGGATCACAAGGTTCAAAGTTGGCCTGGGCTACACAGCAAAATTTTGTCTCAGAAAAAGGTCTGTATCTAACATTTCTTGTTTTAATCAGCTTTTTTGCTGCTGTGACCAAAATCCTGACAAGAACAATTTCAGAGGAGGAAATAGTTTATTTGGAGCTCACAGTTTCACAGGTCTCAGTCCATAGACAACTGGCTCCATTGCTCTGGGCCCGTGGTGTGGCAGAACACCATGGTGGAAGTGTGTGGTGGAGGAAAGCTACTCAGAACATGGCACCAGGAAGCAGAGAGAGACCCCTCTGCTCGGCAGGGACAATATATAAACCTCAAAGACACCCCCAGTGGCCCACCACCTCCAGCACACCCTGCCTGCCCACAGTTACCACCCAGTTAGTCCATTCCAGTGGATTAATGTACTGAATAGCTTAAGGCTCCCACAACCTATCAGTTCACCTCTGAAATTTCTTGCATTGTCTCACACATGAGCTTTTGGGGACTCCTCATAGCTAAACCATAACACTTGTATTTTAAAATAATATTTAGAAAGCCTGACTAGATTCTTTCAGGATATTCTAAACACCAAATTGGAAAAGCCCCAAGTGTTGTCATAAAATGACATGCTGCCATCCTTGACTGCTAGAGCTTTTGTCATTAGCACTTGGCTGCAGCTGAAGTTATGCTCTGTGACATCTGAAAAGCTTAATAAGTTCTGTGTATTAGTAGTATAGATCTTGATATCTATTATGAGACCAGTGGTCTGGGGAAAAAAAAATTTAGAACCACATATTAGAGCAGGCAACGATGGAGATGTGAAAGGGACCATAGGGAAAAGTTAAGAACAGTGGACTACATCTGGATTCAAATAACATTTGAATAATAGTTCTTTCTTAACTTTGGGATTATAGTCATTCAGTCCCTCTTGGTCCCCCCACCCCATGCACACCTTCTAATGTCCCTCTAGTGCTAAAATTTTAGGATTACAGTACCTCTTAATGTTCATTTTTCAGATTTCATTCAAATGATTCATCAGGATGCTAGAATAGAATAACCTAGGACATTTGATTTCTATGGTTTAGAATAATATCTGCTTATTCAGCTGAACTTAAATCCCTTTTTGTAACAAAGAAAGACACATAAATAAGGTAAACTGATATCTGTAGGAACGCTAAAAACCATAATTGCATTTTTGAGTAGGAGGCAACAAAGTATTGTTTTCAATTGCAAAAGGTCAATATACTTTCTCCTGTTAGATTCCAGGAAAAAATAGGCTGTTTTGTGGTAGTCCTATCAATTCTATTAAAAAGAATAGCTCCCAACTATCTGTACCCCATCATGTACACAGAATAGTACAAATGAAATGATAAATTACCATGATGACCTATATTACAATAGCTTCTGAGGGAAACCAAGTTTGGCATTAAGTTTTTCAAGTGTCCAGTGTGAAAGGCACTCTATCTGGTCAACTACACAATTGTTAGAGCACATCCTGTGAAAGCAAAATACTGCTTAGCAGAAAGGCTTGTGGTTCTGGTTGTAAGAAGCACAAGTTATTCCTCAGGGATCTTCATAAAGAACTGTGTCAACAGCATTCAGTCACTTTCCTTAGAACAGAATCAATGGTTAGGTCCACAGGTGAGGAGACAATTTTCACTTCAAGATGATGACATCAGCCAGGTGTGGTGGCACACTCCTGTAATTCCAGCAGCTTGGGAGGCTTAGGCAGGAGGATGGAGAGTTTAAAGCCAGCCTCAGCAAGTTAGCAAGGCCCTAAGCAACTCAGTGTGACTCTGTCTCTACATAAAATATATAAAAGGGCTGGGGAAGTGGCTCAGTGGTTGCATGCTCCTGGGTTCAATCCCCAGTACCTAAAAAAAAAAAAAAAAAAAAAAAAAAAAATTCTAAGCAAAGGCATCATAGCATAATGGTGAAGAGACCCAGTCCAACCATCTGAGTTCAAATTCCACCTCTACTCTTTACTAGCTGGGTGACCTCGGATATGTTATTTGAACCTGCCTCCAGTCCGTTGGCTTCCCTGTGACGTGAGGACAGTGGCATTTGTAAACCTTTGAGTTAATAAGCCCCATATAGTGATACCACCAATTATTAATGAAGAGCTCAGTAAAGGCACTGCCATGATGGGGTCCAAATATCTAGCTCTATACTGACCTGACTTGAATCCAAGGGAGATTTTAGAAAAATGTGACCCAAAAGAACTTTCTGCAAAAATAGAAATGTTCTTTATCTGTTTACAATTACCAGTGATGGATACTGACCACTGGAAATGTGATATGTGTGAATAAAATTTGACTTTCTAATTCAAGTTAATCGAGTAGCAAGTAGCTATTGCATTGAACAGCACAGATATCTGGAAAACTTCTATCACTTCAGGTTGGTCAATGATAATCTAAAACATCTGCCAAGCAGTATGTTAAGTCTTGGGTGAATAGTAAGTAATGAGGAACCCTAGATTGTAGTTCTTAATATCTAACATGAGTGTGGCCAAATCTCTGTTCCCAGGGAAGTGTCAACCCCTATGGACCAGCCCAGTTGTGACGTGAAGTCTGAGGATGATCAACTGAATGATACACCAAAAATGTGCTTTGAGGGAAGCCAAGGGGTGTCCATGGCCAAGATCTTTTCTAGAAAACTGTTTTGAATCCACTTTGAAGTACAAAGAAAAGGCTTCTGCCTGAACAATTTAAAAGGGTATTCTAACCAGATGCTGGCCTCATCTCTCCAAACCCCAACCAGTGTTCTATTAACTTTGAGGAAAGCTACTTCCTGGGATGGTCTCCAAGTTGAACTATGTGGAAAAGGTATGAAGATGATAAATAAGATAAGCTGTAGCATGAATCCCAGATAAGAGGGAATAACAACTACTGAGATCAGTAAAAATTATTCCACAAAAAGCAGGTAATATAGAGGCAAGATACAATGAAAGTAATTTATAATAAAATGTGTTTTTCAATATGTAAATGCTCAGGCAAACTACATTAGAACAAACAAGTCAATACATGTAATAGAATCATGTTGGTCACTTAATTATCATCAGTAGCACTACTGACAATATTAAGACTTTTGAAACAGATACAATTCTTGGTCAAGTCTTGAACAAAATAAAGTGGAATCTTCCTTTAATTATTTGGTGGTTGTACTCTAAGAAAATTCATGGTACATTAAAAACTATTTTTGTTTTAAAATGTAAAGGGAGTTGGGGTTTGGTCTCAGATAACTGTAATAATTCTTATTTTTGTTTTCTTAGCATATGAATGTTCCAAAGAATACTAAAAAATCATGCATGTTATAGAACAATTCTTTATTGTGTCAAACTGTCCACTAATTACCAACAGTGGCCCCAATCATTTCTAAAATCACTGGTCCAAGTCAATCAAATGAATTCTACCTCCCCTATGCCACCAATGACTAACTAAAGCCTAAAGTCAACCAATGCCTCACACTGGTTGATTCCAGATTAGGGTACATGATGTAATTTCAGACAATGAAGCAGGGTATTCTAGGAGGAAATCACAGTAAAGATGGTTTCTTTTTGCCGCAAACGCCTACCATCCCAGTTACTTGAGAGTTCAAGACAAGAGGATCTCAAGTTTAAGGCCACCTTTGGCAACATAGCAAGATCCTGTCTCAAAATAAAAGATGAAAAGGGCTGGGCATAATTTAGCTCAGTGGTAGAGCACTCTTGGGTTCAATCCCCAGTACCAAAAGGAAAAAAAAAAAGATAATTTCTTCTTCTTTACTTAGTTATAAATGGATGTGATACCTGAAAATTCTGCACTCACTTCAGAACTGGAGAATGTAATCAGAAGAACACCACCCAAAGCACAGGGGAGCTAAGCTAAAGGCTTTTGAACTATGTCAACCCTACTGATGGGACTTCTTGTATTATGAAGCAATGTACTTTCTATGGTTTAAGCTGCTTCCAATTTGGAGTTTGATTTTTGTAACTGAAAGCACTTTGATACATATGTAAACAATTTCACAAGTACAAAGCTAAGGTCAGGTTTAAACAAACACCAACACCACCAAAAACAACTAGAAGGTAAATAATGCTCCAGGACTTCTGCACCAGGTGGTGAACCTGTACAGGCGCCGCTGGGGGGAACCTGCACAATCTTTAGGTAAGGAGCTGGCTAAACAGGACCAGCTGGCATAGTTTGTCTGTCATGCTGCAGGCACACTGAGTTATAAAGACTAGCACAGGATATGCATGCAACTTATTGGGGGGGACATGTGAAAAGAAAGACCTATTTAATCTGAAATAAAAAAAAATATAGTGAAAGGCAAAGTAATGCTATCAGTACCTGTGTCAAAAAGCTTTATATGATGCATGTGGACAGGAAGGGATGTAAAAATAGATGAAGGCTCTGCTTTCACTAAGCCTATGATTACAGTGACATATCTAAAAAAAAAAAAAAAATCATGTTTACAGAGGAACAGGTCATAAAATGCAAATAAATTTGATCACACTGAGTGTGGCAGTGGTGGAAACTGACAGGTAGAGAAGGGGGCAGCCCATGGTTGACCAGGCAACGTTTTCTAAATATGCCAGGGTCTGAGCTTGAATGTTAAAGGCTGCAACACTGGGAGCATGTGTAAAATGATGTATCACAGGAGGAAAAGAATATAGGAACAGTAGTGGAAAATTTAGTAATGCCCTGCGGGATGGCAGCAGGTGAGGCTCTAAATAAACGCAGTACGGTTGCCAGTTTCGTGACAGACAGTGGAGTGGGAGGAAAGAGCCAACTTCTAATTGGGGATAGAGCCTCAATCTGGAATCCTAGCTCCACCATGGCCTGACTGTGTGACCTTGGGCTGGATGAATTACTTAACCTTCCCTGTGTCAGCTTTCTCATCTTATAAAACAGGGACATGTCGGGCCCTATGGGGTAACAGAATGAAATGAGATGAGGCATGGTGAGTGACTTTGTCTAATGGTAGGCTTAACCATGCTAGTTATTATCACTCTTTAAATCCACAAGCAATTCACTCAAATTAGTTTTGGAGCATTTATAAAGCATGCATGAAAGTCTAGCTATCTATTATATCAGTTTTAAAAAAAGCTTTGTTTTTCAAATAGCCAACTGCAATCCATTACAAAGTCCTGAAATAAAAAGAAAAACCATGATCCACTAAGAAAGCGGACTGTGACTAAGGATTTATAAATATTTTATTGGTGGTTTTACTTAATGCTGAATGCAGACAATACAAAGAAATCGGCACTGAAAAGGAAACATTAATCTTTAAAAAGTGTAATATATTTACATATATTGACCAGTTTTATTTAGGTTTACAAACAAATGTAAAACTAATTCCAAAGCTTTCATTCTGAATATACTTTGGTTCTTTTTTTTTCTTTTTTTGCTATACCAAGTATGTTTAACTTTGTTTGTATCTAACCTAAAAGCAAGACTCTGCAAGCTGATCTTAAAACAAACAGTAAAGCAGGAATTTTAAAATAGCTCTTTAAGGGAGGATAAAGCCATATGAAAGAAAAAAACCTCAATAACAGATATATAAATACAAAGGAGGAAATACCAAGAAGCGAAAAGAATCACAGAAGTACCAATTCTACACTAACTGTAATTTCTGGTTCTAGCAACAATTCAACTAGCAGTAGCTTAGATGCTGTTGTTCTAGAAAATAAAGCCATTAATTCTTTCACTACAATTTTCAGACTTCACTCAATGGACAATTATTAAGCATTCAGATTCTTTTGTAATAACCTAAGAAGTGATTTATACATACAGAAACATTAACAAAAGAGGCCTTCAAACACACTGCTGAAAGCTGCAATATAGTTTGGGGGCCAGATATCAATGTACA
This sequence comes from Marmota marmota marmota, assembly GCF_001458135.2. Taxonomy (NCBI): domain Eukaryota; kingdom Metazoa; phylum Chordata; class Mammalia; order Rodentia; family Sciuridae; genus Marmota; species Marmota marmota. Next base: position 2,494,569 of record NW_025999949.1, read on the forward strand.
TGATGTTAGCAGTCAGAAAGAGTTGATGACACTCAGCACAGTATGGCTCAGGGCTGTTAACTGAGGAGTATTCCACCCATTCCTGCCGTAGGAGAATTACTGACGTAGATGGGACTGCGACAAAAAGTCTGACAGGCCTCTAAATAGGACTCCACATTAAATAATTATGATACAACTGTGACAACACAGCTAGCTTATAGAACTGACGCTTTCACGGAAATAGCACTACAGAATTCTAGTGACAATTAAATATGAGAATTATTTTCCCCTGCTAACTATTCAGTAGAAAAAGAGTTTGCTGACTACATTTTTGATGAACAGGATACCTCTAATATATACACCAGAGGAAATTAGAAAGTGAGCAAAGTGAACTCCTTAAGTTGATTTTTTCAGATACTAACAAGCAAAGTAGTTTATAACAAACCAGAATCACCCTAAAGCAAAGATTAAATCAATCAGTTTTGAAGGAAATATAGTTCCTTTCAAAAGTTTTGTTTGGTTTGTGACTAGACTTCAAAATATTGAAATAAACCAAACAGATTCTAACACTATTAATTTGCTATACAAGATTTTTCAAATGTACTCTAAGTTGAAAGGTTTTGCCCTCTCCCCAGAGAAAGTAAATAAAAAGAAAAAGGGACTCTCGCAAAAATAAACAAAACTAAAACCACCACCTAAACAATTCATAAAAAGAACACTTTTTTCTTTTTGGATACTTCAATTGGTCCAAGATCAGGATTTCTATCCAAAGGACTTCCTACCCTCTTCCCTTAGCTTCTATTCTCTAGTCATTTCCATGTTTTTATCAAACAGGCTATGAGTAGATTTTCTTAAGAAGTCAGGTTGAGTGAGAGGTAGCATTAGGATGCCCTATACTTGACTATAGTATGAAGTTCAAATGAACACATTATTCTTCTAAAAGAATTACAATAAGTAAAAGTGCATAAAAAGAAATGTTCAGCTCTCGCTGCCTTGCACTAAGAAAAATTTTCAGAAACTGAGAATCAATGTTGGGAGCCAAGAAATAAGCATTTGCCTCATCTCCTTTAGCTCCTTTAATGCACCAGTTCAGGCTGGTTTTCCACAAAGGGCAGCACTCCGCTCACATAGTAGGCAATGCCAAGAGACAGTAAAGCAATGACAAAGATCAGGAGCAGGACCCTCCAGAAGCCCAGATCCTCTACGAACTCCTGCCATGTGGTTCGAAAGCTGGAAAGGACTCCTTCACCTTGCTGTAGGTTGGGATTGAGGAGAGAATGGCTTTCCATGGCACTGTGGAAAGACAAAGAAAGACACATTTCACCCATTTCAAAAACATAAAACAGTAAATCATGTTATTTACAAAAGGCCAAACTTATAATACCAAAGTTACAAGGAAAAAACTGACTTATGTATATGCTCTCACCTACCTCCCTGATCATTCCCATATCCACAGTATCTGGACAGTCTACCCCGAACTATAAATTGAGAAACTGCAGCGATTATTTCTTGGTTAGTATCTAGCAGAATCAAATTAAAAATCCTAATCATATGTCCCAAGAGGAAGTCTTGACATAGGTCAAATGAGTTGTTTTCATCAAGATATAAACACACTTAATATTTAGAAGATTCAAAATGAAAACTCCTAATTTGAAATTTTATGAGAATGAAAATAAGCATTTACATATAAGTGTGTGAATGTAAATGTTGAATGAGAATTTTAATTAATTTTAGTTCAATAATCTGATCAATGAAGGAATTACTTCTTCAAATGTAATTTTGTAACAATGGAAGCTTATTTCTCAGTCTGATGTACATGTGGACTGGTCCAGTCATTTAGGAATTCTTAATAGTTTCTTCCTAGTGGTTTTGGCCTTGTCTTATAAAATAATATTGAATAAGGTAGTGCAAATACTATCAAAACACCGATTCTGATATTTAAAACACTGTCATTGAGAAATATGACCACCAGAGAGAAAACAGAATGTCTACTTTGGTATTTGAAGAAAGCACTATTATGAACTGAAAGCTTTATGAGATCAGCACCCATAGTTCTGTCACAACATGCAGGCCCTATAACATGGTATCATTTAGATTAAAGCCATAAAGATGAGAATCTTAGGCATGAACTCTCTATTAGTTAGAAAAGCTCATTACTATCCTTCCTATACCCCTTCTTTTCACATTCCTCCAACTATCTAGGCACAGAATAATGAAAACAACAAAACAATATCTTTAGAGTCTTATTTACCATGAACTATGAAAATATACAAAACTGGCAGTTTTTTTAATGCTAAAACATTATTTTACTTCTTGGCACTGTTAATGAAAGGTCCTTTAACCTTTATTGGTATTAGGGCTTCTCTAGTCACAGCCAGATGCCTTCCTCATGGGCCAGTCTGTTCAACATCCAAACTCTTTTCATATTAAAAATGCTTGCTCTCAGCCAGGCACAGTGATACACTCCTGTAATTTTAGCAACCAAGGAGGCTGAAAAAGGAGGATTGCAAATTCAAGGCCAACCTCGGCTGGCAACTTATTGAGATCCTGTCTCAAAATAAAAAATAAAAAAGGGCTTGGGATATATCTCAGTGGTAAAGTGCCTCTGGGTTCAGTACCAAAAATAAATAAATTTTAAAAATAAATAAAAGGGATGGGGAAGTGGCTCAATGGGATAGCACCCATGAGTTCAAACCCCAGTACTGGGAGGGTGGGGTGGAAGCAGCTTCATCTCTAAATAAGAGAAGACATTTTCAGTAGGGTTCTACAATAATATGAGAATTGTATATAGATGTTTATACTGTGTATAGATGTTCATAGCAGCATTATTCATAATATCCCAGACATGGAAACCAGACATGGATCTACAATAATATGGGAACATTAGAACAAGCAAGTTTCAAAGATTAGAACATTGAGAAGACCTGAACAAGTGTTAACCATAAGCAGATAAAGTTCAGGACAGGTTTAGTTTGACCTATATGAAGTTTTTTGACTGTCTAAGCTGACATGCTTTCATACTCAAAGATGTAAGATATCAAATGAGAATTCAGTGAGCACTCTCTAGGAGATCAAGAAGCTCAGCCAAAATCAGATTTTCCTTTTGGTACTAGGTATTGAACCCAGGGACACTTAACCACTCAGCCACATCCTCAATATATTTTTTTATATTGAGGCAGGGTTTTGCTAAGTTGCTTAGGGCCTCACTAAGTTCCTGAGGCTAGCTTTGAACTTGTGATCCTCTTGCCTCAGCCTCCCAAGTAACTGGTATTATAGGTATGCACCTCCATGACCAGCCCAATCATATTTTTTTAAAAAATATTTTTTAGTTGTCAATGGTCCTTTATTATTTTTTTTTAATTTATATGTGGTGCTGAGAATCAAACCCAGTGCCTCACATATGCTAGGCAAGCACTCCACTACTGAGTCACAACCCCAGCCTCCAATCAGAATTTTTGATAGAGAGGTTATCCGATGAAATGCTTTCCACTGTTTGGAGGCTACCTGACTCTAGTGTAATTGTGTGTGCGTGTGTGTGTGTGTGTGTGTGTTTAATCTTTATTTTTAAACATGTGTTATCTATACTTAACTCTATAATAAAAAAGAAACTAAATTAACCTTAGGATACTATGTAGGAGTAGAAAAATGTTATTCAACAACTTCATCTATAGGCCCTTATACAGAAGTTAGGTTATGTATCTGGGAACCCCAAGGAAAACACTGTATTAAAGCATTTAAAACCTTCCTTCATCTTCTGCCCTAGAATATGTTAGCACCCAGCTGAGCCATAATGCTGTATGCTAGCTAATCCCTTTAAACTTCTTTCTCCTACCTTTCTTGAGACATGATTTCACATGCTATAAAACTCATCTTTTAAAACTATACAGTTCAGGGGCTTTTAGTACATTCACAAAGTTGTAAACTATCTCCACCACCTAATCCCAATACGTTTTCTTCACCTCTCTAAGAAACTCTGTACCAATCAGTTACTCCACATTGCTCCTCCCCGAAGCTCCTTGTAACCACTAACCTACTTCCTGTCTTTGTGGATTTGCCTGCTCTGGAAATATCGTATAAGCAGAATCATATGATATGTGGCCTTGTGTGCCTGGCTTCTATGCAGTATGTTTTCAATACTGCCTCATGTTGGAGCATGTATCAGATTTCATCTTTTTTTGGTGGATAATATTCCATTCAGTGAACAGGTGACAGTTTGTTTATTCTTTCCTCAGTTGATAGACTTGTGGATGCTTTCCATGTCTGGGATATTATGAATAATGCTGCTATGAACATCTATACACAAGTTTTCGTATGAACATATGATTTCAGTTGTCTCTGGTATGCACTTAGAAGTGGAATTGTTGGGTTGTTTTCTAAAGTGGTTGCACTAGTTTATGTTCTGTCCAGCAAAGTGAAGGTCCAATTTCTCCCTATCCTCCATAACACCTATTACTGTCTGTTTTTTTTTTTTTTTTTAGTTGTAGATGGACACAATACCTTTATTTTATTTATTTATTTTTATGGGGTGCTGAGGTTCAAATCCAATGCCTCACACGTGCCAGGTAAGCATGCTACCACTGAGCTACAGCCCCGGCCCCCTGTCTGTGTTTTTGATTATAGTCATCCTAGTAGATGTGAAGTGATATTTCACTGTGGTTTTGATGTACATTTTCCTAATGACACTCCTTTAAATTTAATTTAAGCCTCAATCACTGCATTTGTACCATGACACTTTGGGGTCTAAATAAGGCAAGAAAGCTAGATAATAAAAGTATTAATGATTTAATTTTTGAAGAATTGGCTTTATGCAAAGGTGTAAATAATACAAATTCTCATGCTGAATTTAAATGACAGGTTTGTGAAAAAAAGCAGGGGTATTGAGCCACTTAGCAACTAATCACTTCTTAGTCAAGTAATTAAAAAGGAAAAAAAAAAAAGCTAAAAGTGTATTTCTGATAAAAAAGGATCCTGGAAACTGGCTATTAACAAAATAAAGGTCTCAAAAATACACCAAGTAAAAACACATTCTTGGACATTTTTCATAGTAAAGAAGCTTAAAATAATGTAATTTATTTTAGAAAGGTGAAGATAAATTTCAACTTATCTTAAAGGAACATGACCTTTAACAAAGAATAGTTAACATTGCTAAAGTGCTTACGACACTGTTGACCCAGAGCGTACAGGTGAGAGAAAAGGGCTTGCAAATGCATCTTTAACTTTGTTTATCTAAAATTTGTCAGTTTTTGATGGTAACATGAAGAGCATGAGAACTTTATTATCTTAAATTGCTTTAGGATAATAAAAAATGAGTAAAAGTATCTAAACAAAGTAGACCTAAGCTTGAAAGTGGCATTTAATGGTCCCCCGTAGTATACCAGCCAGCACAGAAAGGAGGAGGAAGGCAATCATGGGTGCAAAGAAATCAGATGAAGGAAGGTTGATGATGAAAAACATTTCATTTAGAACCTACAGATACCTGATCCCAATGGTCTAAGTGACTGGTGTCACACTAAAGTGAAGTCCTGGTCAACCAGATATTAAGTGAACAGCTGTATTTGTATTCTACAGAAAAATTTGGGAACAAACAGTAGTAAGCTCATCACCCTTCTCACCCCACTGTATAATGTAGAGGCCAAAACTCAAGGGTGATCCACCAAACTGCATGCTACTAAAAACTAGGCCAGGCCTACTGACTTCCCTTGTTGAGCCAGTGAGGCCGCACAAAAGATAATTTGCCACCTTTTCAAAACTTCCTGAACCATGTTCTCTGCTGCCTCCAGATGAAAAGTGATGAGATACTTAGGACCTCATCAGTCACCACATCTTAGCTTCAATTACTTAGAGAAACCCAACTTTTATTAGTTCTAACTCCTGTGAAAGCCACTTTCAATGACTGAATTGTGCATGTGTTAAGTCTTATCTTATTTTCCCTCTTCTTATTTCTCAATTCTACTTCCCTACCCTTGAAACTATCTTTTTGATCTTTCTAATATTGTCCAAGTTCTCAGTCTTATCTTTCTCTTCCTTTTTTGAAATTTGATTCTTTTTGTGATCTGTACTTAAAATTCTCAAATTCCTGTTTCCTTCTGTCAGATTCAGATTTTAACTACCTCTTCTCCCTTGTACTGCCAATACAGCAGGTGGCTGGCTGAACATTATGTGCATGGAGCACATAAGTACTTTCTGTTAAAAGCTTCTCAATTGTAATCTGAATTCTTAAAGACCTATATAGAGTTCAAAGATAAGTCAAACCCTGCACTTGAGAGCAAAGAAACCAAATTCACCGAGGTCCTACAAAAGATCCAGGTACTTAGTGACTTGCCCCTTAAAAAATTATATATCAAGTACCTTTCACTCTCAGCTGTCTGCATGGTCTCCAGTTTTGAGTGGGTTCCTCTGTTAAATCCTTTTACCTCCTGTTCTTCCAAAGATTCCAGCAATCTGATGACATCTTTATTCACTCCCCTGCGCTTTGCCAGAACTAAAGGAGTAGCACCTTGATGATTGCTAAGAAAATTCATAAAAATAAAGATATATAAGCAGTTATATTATCCTGTTAGTTCTTACTTGTTTAGATCTCAGTGAAGAAATGGGATCAATTAACTCAAAATTAACTTTGTAGCACAGCCAATGTTCAAGCCAGAAGCTGATGCTTGAATCAACCTACTTTCTTCCTTCCAGGGAAAAGGAAAAGGAGAATCCACAAGCAAAAGAATGGGTAAATGACAGTAAATAAAAAGAGAACATCTCAGAGATTTATGGGACAGTCTAGTTCTAGACTCACTGTTATTAGACACATTTTATGGGGAGAAAATATATTTTTAAAATCTTAAAAGAATTTTTTAAAAAGCTACTTTTGTTCACTCAGCTATTTAATAGTTGTACCAAGACAGAACCCTAACACACTGAATCCTACAGTTAATTCCCACCACATTCTGTCCTGCAGTAACAGAATCATTTACTGTCTTGTTCAGGTTCAGGAGCATTGCAGCATCAATAAACCAGGACAAGTAACTGTCACTTAAACCTCAAACTCAGTTTTAAAGGTGGCCTGACATCTTTCTCATTCAAGAAACAGGCTATTACTAAATCAAATAAAAACCCATTACTTCACCAAACTTCCTCAGTCCAAAGACCCTGAGCCCCAGAGAGATTATGAAGTTGGTACATTATGTGACAGAAGGCAAATGAACTTTGGAGTCAGGAACTAAGTTCACATTCCAGCTCTGTCCCTCATAGCTGTGTGATCTCCTCTCAACTCCTTCATGTATAAAATGAAGAGAACAAATTACTTTAAAAGCTATTGGTTCTGAAGATGAAATGAACTGCAACGTAAGCAACACAGTCTAGCTCACAATAGGTTACCTTCTTTCCTTCTTTCCCCATCTTAATTATGCAATTAATTAGTAGAAACTAGCCACAATTTTCATAGAAAAAATTATACTGCTTCAGCATAAATCTAGAAGTTAGTCTCTTGTTCTCTCACTTGCCTAACAAGATCTCACTGTCTTCAATGCTTTCCTGAACCTGTCATTACAACTGATCAATGAAGAAACAAAATCAAGACTCTTGAGATTAGACCACTGGTTTAAAGACTAATGATAAAAAATTACTAGACTTCAAAATCTACAAAGAACTTACCATATATCAATTTTGAGTCCATTGGAAACTAAGAATTGGATGGTATCCACATGGCCACAGAGGTGAAGAGCTGTGTTTCCTTGGTAATCTGTGGCTAGAAGGTCAGCACCAAATTTATGCAACAGCTGGCAGATGTCTACATTCCCTCGGGCTGCTGCAAGGTGAAGGCCTGTCCTGCCCCTGCTGTCACGGATATTTGGGTCAAAGCCACTTTCCAGAAGCCGTTTAGAATAGTTAAAGTCTCCATCAATACAGGCTTGTAGCAAGGGCACATTAGTTTGAGAAGAATCATTTACAAAAACGTAGGACATTGTTCTAATGTGAACAGAATATGCCTGTAATAAAATATGAGGTGAATGAGATTTGATGAAGCCAAACTGAATCAAGACAATGAAGTCAACCATGAAAGTACTATTTCTTACCCTCTTGGCCGCTTGCCTATAATAAAATTTCTTTACTGAACAGAAAAAACAATAAGAAAGTTATCAATTATATTTTATTTTTCATTAAAATATACCATTTTCTTCACATTTGTTAGATCAAAATTACAAATAAATTACTATGAAGCTCTGTTTTGCTTTTTACCATGTAAATAATTCTCTTTCATATATTTGCTTTTCCTTGTATTTGTGATATTTTATATGGTAAACAAAATTACCTGAATAAAAAAAAATTAACTTAATTGGCACTCAATAAGGACTTGTTAGAATGTTGTATTTATAGCACAAATTTCAAGTTTTCATAGAAGAGAAAAGTTAAAGAAAATAATAAACTGAATTTAAAAATTGGAAATATCATGAAATCAACACAGATTCACATACATTTTGACATTATCAACCCCATTGTGCTGTGTTGTGTGATCATCTCAATACATGATTTTGCTAAACTCCCACTGTCTGAAGACAAGAGAAATGAGAAAAAGTAGTCCTTCCTGGGAATGTAGAGGTGAGACAACAGCAGCAATCCCAACTGTGCCCACTGTAACATCTCTCTCTGTCTCTCTCTCTTCCCCTTGGTTCACTTAAGAAAAAGTTCAAGCTTGTCAAAGAAAATTTTACTAGGAAACTAAAAACAAACCAAAACAAGATAATATAAAAGCTGAGAAGAATGCATTTACAGAGATTTCTTTCTTACTCTAAGGTTACAAAAGCTTGGGCACAAATGGGCTCAGCTTGCATTTCTCAGGAGAAGTCTTTCTTTCTGGAACACTAAGGGAACTAACTGGATGCTAGACCAATCTCATCTTGTGTCTAAGCTCCAGGGCATTCAACAAAGTAGGACTGGCTGTGGATTCTGGTGGGACTGTTGGCCCACCCTCGTTTTAGTGTTTCTGCAGCAGAACCACCATCCGTCCAGGTCTGGGCTAACTTTACACTGAACTCTGCTGCTGCCGTGGGTTCTCTGGGGGAAGGAGAGGCAGTAACATAGACTGAGGCCCTGCTCTGATCCAGGCATCAACTCAAGGCTTTTTAATGAACTCTACCTAAATTTCCCAAACATTTCATGGTAAGGCTTATTATTCTTAAATTTCAGTGAGAGTCACTGTAGAATTTTAAGTCAAGGAAATAGTATCACCTTCTGCCATTCAGAAAATGACTTGGACAGCAGCATGGGGGAGCTGATTAGAGAGGAAAAGACTAAAGGTAGGGAGATCAATGAATAGGTTAATGTAGCAATCTGGGCAAGAAATGATGAGAGTCTGACCTAAGATAGCAGCAGGGAGGAGGGGACATCCTGGAGAACAGATGACTCAGTCGATATGACTGAGTGGATGTGATGAGAGTGCACCTGGTCAGGATGATTCCAAATAAGGGGAGAATGTGTTTATGATCAAGAATTATAGAGGTCAAGATGAAATAAACTTCAGATTATAATACTAAATAATGATTTTTTTAAAAAAATTAACTCCATGAAAAGAATTTACTCAATAAAATAGGAACCTGTTTTGGAGGGTAATATCCCCATTTTCCCCTATAGTATTTACTGGTTTGGATAATAAAAATAGGTTTTCACAAACTTTTGAAAAAATAAAACACCATATATCAAGTGCTTTTTGATAAGTAATATATTCTGTCTAAATTCTGTAAGAATAGATACTGAAAAAAGATCTCCTTGGTGTTTTGACTCAAATACAGTAAGAATTCTCATGACTGTCAGAATGGGATTCCTTTTTAGTGTGGGCTCAGTAAGAAGATAAGCCTTTCTTGTCTATTCAATTTTAGCTAAGAATAAGTGTAGTGAATTTTGTCACCTTCTTTGTCCCTGAGAAACTTGCAAACCTTACCCCCATGTTTGCTAAGCCCAATACAGATGAACAGTGTTGTTCATCTTGATCACAGAACTGAATCTCCTCTAACACGAGGCCACAGGTCACTAAGGGTTTCACATATTGTGAGGGAGTCCCCAGCAGAAAGTACTTACGCCAGGTATATGATAAGATCTTTCCTCCAGTGGCCACTCAACAGTTTCTCTGAATTCTTAAGCAGGTTCAACAAAAATATTCAGTAATGTGCCAGCAAGGATCTACATACAATAAAAAAAAATTTTAAGTTATAGCTAAGGTGTGGCATGAGAAAGAATGTGCTGTCTATTCCATACCGACAGACCAGTGGGGCCTGTGGGCATTCTCCAGAAAACCTGCGTGTGGCAGCAGCTCTTCAGGCTAGTGAAGTAACTGACCAGGAATAAAGCAGTGAAAAGCAAGAAAGGAAGGGCTTAATGTGGAGCTGCAATGTTGCCCACAAACAAGAAAGCATGAAAGAAGAAAAATCAAAATATGTGCCATCAACAGAGAACAAACTATGTTCCAAAAATATACTCGCAGTCATTTTGTTTGTTTATTTGTTTGTTTATACCAGGGATTGAACCCAGGGGCACTCAACCACTGATCCACATCCCCAGCCCTATTTTTTTTTTTTGTATTTTATTTAGAGACAGGGTCTCACTGAGTTGCTTAGCACCTTGCCGGCTGCTGAAGCTAGCTTTGAATTCATGATCCTCCTGGCTCAGCCTCCCAAGCCACTTGGATTACAGGCCTGCACCACTGCACCTGGCTCACAAATGTACTAGCAATCATTTTTTGGAATTCAGAATGCATACATTTTTACATTATAAATGGAGGCTGGCTCCCAAATCACACCACAAAAGCACTGTTTTACTTCTTTAAACTCTTTTTGAGGTGCTGGGAATTGAACCCATACATAGCCTTACACCTGGTAGGCAAGTGCTCTACCTAATTGAGCCACATTTCCAATCCTTAAAAAAGCTTTTTTTTTTTTTTTTTTTTTTTTTTGTACGAGAGATTGAACCCAGGGGTGCTTACCACTGAGCCACATCACCAGCCCTTTTTTATTTTTATCAGAGACAGAGTCTCACTGAACTGCTTAGGACCTCAATAAGTTGCTGAGGCTGGGTTGGAACTCCTCCTGCCTCAGCCTCCCAAGTTGCTGTGATTACAGGCATGTCCTACAATACTTGGCTTACAAAAGCATTTTTTAGAAATAAAATACTATTTTTGAGAGTGTGGAGGAACAGTGAAAACAGCCAAGAGGATACAGTTAAGAAAAAAATACTTTTATGTGGGTGTGGTGGCACTTGCTTTCACAGTGGGGAAGGGGGGAGAGACATAAGACATGGTCTGACTCTCCTGAAAGAGATTACCCTTAGGAGTGTACAACAGAGAGGAAGTTTTCCTGCTGGTTGGAGACTGTCAGGGGCTTGACCACTTCACCTAGAATACGAGTGGAGCTGAAATTCCTGGGTTCAAACCCTAGCTTAGCTACTTACCAGCTGTATGACTCTAGCACTCAATATGCAAGTTATTCTCCTTACCAGGCTGAGCACAATACTCTGCTATACTGAAGAAAGCTTGCCTAGAACCTCAATCCTTTAGTATCAGGGCAGCTTCTAGGATTGAGGAGATATCTAGATAACTCCTCCACCCCACCTCCCCACAAGAGTGAACTGGTTCCTGGCAGGGGAAAATCACCAGGCCTGGTGCATGAAGAGTCCATAGTAGAAGTGGCTATGCCCCAGAAGTATGCTGGTTGTTCACCAGGCTCCAGCATCCTAAGGGACAAGGCCTATAAGGGAAGGTGTTTGCGGACTGGTTCAGAGGTAGACACCCTGGGATTGTTAAAACATAACTGGGGGTCAGGTGTTGGACAACTGGTGCAACGTGACACTTTAAACTCATGCTCTGTGCAACTGCCCGACGGCCTTCATTAAATCAATCATCCTTTCGGATGAGGTAGCCACCTAGATCTAAACAAGTGCTCCTAATGCCAAACAGCTCTTGTCTGAATCTAAATAAACCAATGAGAGGTTTAGGTGGGAGCCTATAAGTCAATGACTTGATAGAAAGTTCTATTTAATATTCTTTTTCTTTTATTACTCAAACTTTAGACCCACAATCTTAGGCCAATTATTAAAACTTTAAGATTATATTCTATTTTTAAAAAATAATTTAGCCTTTATTTTATTTGTTTTTATGTGGTATTAAAAATTGAACCCAGGGCCTCACTCATGCTAGGCAAGTGCTTAACCACTGAGCTACAACCCCAGTCCTAAGATCAAATTCTTGATGGTTAGGATCTAATGGAGAGAAGATATTCTATTTAAATATATACTGTACTTTAAAGTGGTCTTCTATATCTACTATACATAATGTATTGATTTATTTTTCATTTTGAAAAGTCACTGAGAAAGATAAGATTAAGTGCTACATTCCTTGGTCCCAATGAACAAACTGCATTATCATCATATAGCATTTTTTTTTTCTTCTTCTTCTTCTTAAAGGGTCTAACTAAGCTGTTTAGGGTTGTGCTAATTTGCTGAGGCTAGTTTTGAACTTGTCTTCCTCCTGCTTCAGCCTTCCAAGTCATTGGGATTACAGGTGTGTGCTACTGCTCCCAGCTCCTATATAGCAATTTTAATCAGAGATCAAAGCATCAGACACTTCATTAAAATGCAAGGAAAAAATGGCACAGCTGGAGAGACCTTATTAGATCTTATTGCCTACGTTTTCTAATGTCAAAGAAAAGGACTAAAACTGAGAAAATGACTCATATATATTAAATGGAGCATCAAAATCTGTATTTTCTATACCTGAATGGGTTATTTTCATCCTTTTAAAAGGATTCTGTTGTGTCAAAGTATAGAATAACCACAAAGAACCTTGAAACAAGAATCATTTCAGATGAAGTCATTAAATCCTAACCACTAGTACTTTAGAATGACTGTTCTTGAAACCTAAGCTCCAGGGTATGGATATAGCTCAGTGATACAGATAGAATACTTGTGTGCCTGAGGCCCTGGGTTCAATCCTCAGCACTACAAAATAAACAACAGCAAACAACACCTTCTAAAAAGCAAAACAAACAACAAACACTAAGCTCTGCACATTCTCACAGATGTTAGGTAAGAAACAAAAAGTTATAGTTCATCTTAAACTAAAGATGGATTTAAAAAGACTGGAAAATAAAGTCCTATTAATTGTATGGCCAGGATTCTAATTCCTTGAGTTTTCTGTCCTAAATAAAGATAAACCATGAAAATATTTACTTTGGGTTCTTGAAAAAGAAAAGGGACATCCTCTTTCTGAAAGTGTAGTAACAAGTAAATTAAAAAGAGGAATTGAGACTATATCCTTTTAGGATATCCCAGTACTCTAAAAACATTAGAGGAAAGACATTTTTTAAGTAGAATCTTCTAAATTATATTTTCAAAGTAAAAAAATAATAAACATTCAACAAGAGCAATTTTGAGATAGAGCTGAATCCACCACTAACAGATATACTTTTTACTTTATACCTAAATTTGTCAAGAGTTCACACTTTGTGGTATATGTAACATTTTAGTCTACTTTGGCTGTGTCTAAAATTCCCACTATTGTGATTTTTTTTCAACAAGATATCAATTACTCCATAATTAAAATTTCATTAACACAGTAAAGGAGAAAATTAATTTGAAATGTGTGAATACTTTTTATAATAGGGGGTTCATTATGTAATAGGCAGTTCATTATGTAAACATAAACTTAAAAGTTCATATACTAATTAAAACTAGGTTAATCAGGTATTACTTAATAGATGTTGTTAGGAAATTAAGCTTAATAAAAAGAAAAAGAATGTTTTTTGTCTGTTATTAGTTGTTTATAACATTTTTGACACCTATTAAACTATTATACTGCATATACTAAGTGTTTTTCCTATGATAATTAATTTAACCCTTTCAGAAACCTTATAAGGTTAAGTACTAAAATTATCCTCATTGCATGAGTGAAAACACCAAGTTATTAAGTTTGTTTTGTAAGATTCTTCTTTACATAATGAATTAGCTTAGCAAACTTTTCTACCAAAGATTAAATAAAGGTAAATATTAGTCTAGCATATACATTCCAAATTAACTCCCTATAACCATTTCATTCAAAGTGAACTTCTTTCTAAACCACAGTAAAATACTATCCAGAGATGTTCTTCCTTTATAGGAAACAGCCTAGCACACATATTCTGAAGTAACCTTTTGTAATCATCTCATATAAAGTAAGCTTTTTAAAGTGTGTAAAAAAACAATAACATATTTGGAAATCTCTTCCATATGCAGGAAATAACTCATTTTTCTCAAGTATTTAATGGTTGACATAAAAAGAAAAACCTTACCTAAATTCTTCTTTCTCCCAGAAAAATAAAAAAACACCAACCAAGGATTTCTGATATATTTCTGTATAAATATTTGTTACTATTTTGTTTGAATTATTAAAGTTTAGTTATAATTCAACTTTTAGAAATCACATTAGCTTAAAATAAATAAATTGCTCGCAAAATTAATACTGCTTTTTTTTTTTTTTTTCTAAACCAGGGATTGAACCCAAGGGTGTTTTAACCACTAAATCACTTCCCCCAACCCTTTTTTATGTGTTATTAGAGATAGAGTCTCACTGAGTTGCTGAGGTTAGGTCTGAACTCGTGATCCTCCTGCCTCAGCCTCCTGAGTTGGCTGGAATTACAGACATGTGTCACCATGCCTGGCTGATATTTTGTTTTATTCTAATACTTTTCAGTATTTTGCAGAATCTTTATTATATAATTTTGCCACATTTAAAATTCTTAGCAAGGGATCTCCTCCCTAGGAAGTTTCAGTTTATTTATTTTGAGTACTGGGGAATGAACCCAGGGTGCTCTAGTACGAGCTACATCCCCAACTCCTTATTTATTTATTTATTTTTTTGAGACAGGATCTTGCTAAGCTTTTGAGGCTGGCCTCAAACTTCCTGTCCTCCTGCCTCAGACTCCCAAATTGCTGGGATTATAGGTGTCCTGGTGAAGTTTCTAGTTTATAATCTGTAACTATATAATGAAAAATTAAATAAGCATTGGAAGATCAATTGGAAGTTTTTTTTATACATGTATTACTTCTGTAATAAAGTTAATTAATTTTTTTAAAATGACATTTTTTTTTTTCCTAGAAACAGCAGTACGTTATTCAAATGGCTTAATGGTGCCACCTTGTGGCCTACCTACTTTTTGAGTTCAGCTTTAGCATCTGGTAAGTTGAAAAACAATAGGAGCACTTTTGGGCAACCCCTAACCCCTATCTAGTCCCTTGTATCCTACATAACTTTTGTCTCTTTTTCTTCTCACTTGAATAAATCCTCTTTTACACTCAAAAAAAAAAAAGGAGCACTTTGAAAGTTTTCTTCATTTCATTTCAGTTACTTATCATAAGCATCACTGATTATAAACTTGTGAAAATTCAGAATTCGGATAAAGTTAAATTTTTCTTTTAGAAAACATTTACTAAGAAAATTTATAGGATAAGTGATTCCAGCTATTCTAAAATCCAAACCTCATTAAAGTCACCTTAGCAGACTAATGTATATAAAGTACTAATTAATGACATTTTAATTCATTTATTCAGTGTTTCAAAATATAGGAACTACAATTTTTACAAAATTTTCCTTATTTTCTAAATATCTCACAAAATTTAAACCAGTTGGAAGGCACAAGATTGTGTTCTTGGAAGAAACTTAACTATTTCCTTGAGATATTGTAGAGCTGGAAGGGTCATCCAGGGTCATCCAACCTAATCTCTTTATTTTACTAATAAGGATACTCAGAATCAGAGAGCTGCAACTTCACAGGCTACAGTACTCATTACCCATCACCCCCAAGGTTCTAATCCTATACATGATTCACTATAGGAATATAAAGTATATTGCCTTCAATATGATAGCTTATTTTTCACAATTCTATTGTAATTTGACCCTTCTACACTCTAAATTTGTGCTAGGTGGGTGCTAGCATCCTTCATGCAAAGTATGCATTCTAGTGACAAGAGGATAGACAAGGGCCTTCCTCCCTGGATTAGACCACCCCACAGAGGATTTCTGAGGTGTGGACTCATATGTAAAGCTACACACATCACTCTAGTCTACTACATTTATGGCACAGGTAGAACCTTAAAATTCAGGAACTCCTTATATGCCCTTATTGAACCTACATTATACCCCAACTTCTAGTGGCCCTTGTAAATAAGTAGGACATACAATAAAAACAACAACTAGAGAGTAGACTAAGAAACCCAATTTAGCCAAATGACCAAAGTGGTATGTAGAGGAGCAAAAGCTATGTGATGGAGATAAGCTAGGCTTTTCAACAAATGATGCTAGAGTTAATGGACATTTGCGGTATAAGAAAACATACTTGGTCTTTGTTCCTGATTATAGTCACAGAGCTAAAAGCATTAGAATTTCTTCAGAAAAGTGTCTCCTGCTGTTTGTAAGAAGCCCTTTCAACTACACTTGAGTTTGTGCTAATGAGCTGTTTCATTAGCACAACCTTACCCTATCTATCTCCTGATTTGTAGCCTTTGTAACATTAAAAAAATACATAAAATGATCAAAATTTGACAGAAAAATTCGCTACATAGGGAGAAATTTCCTCTTTCTGCCCACTGGATATAATAAGCTTTAAAGATGAGACCCTTGCAGGAAGAAATAAATGGCTGATAAGTAAGAGAGCTGAGGAGTGCCTGACACCTTAAAGGGAGCCTTTGGTTCTTTTTTTGCTTTTGGCTAGGAGTAGTAACCTACTGGGCAGGCATCTTTTGATGCCCAGTAAAAAAAAAAATAGAAAGTCTATGCTTATAGATGGCCCTAGGTTCAAGAAAGAAAAATAGATTACCCTCACCTAGGTTTCCTAGCCCAGATTATGAGGATAATAGGCAGAAGTTGTATTTTTTGGCTAAAGTTTTCCTTAAGCTGTCACTTAGGAATCTAAGCAAGAAGTGGGAAACACCAATATTCTAATACAGAACTGACTCACTCAGCAGTCCCAATAGCTTCAGCAGAATAATGATTTTGAGTGGAAGAGCAATGAATGACAACAGTTTTCTTCCTGATTGAGACTTGGTGTCTCCACTAAAATGGCAGATCTGAGTTGGCTTTGTTTACATCTAGTACTCAGAGAGTTCTGAGAAATCTTTCAGAAATGGGAACAAACAATAATAAAACCCTATACTAGTTTCTCATGGAACTATTTTTAGACAGCTCAGAGACCCATCAGGCCATTGTGCCAATGTGGAGAAGGAAGGAGTAGTTAGTGACTAAGGATCTCAAGTTTTAATAGCTACATGGCTCTTCTAGACTTGCTGTATTCCAGGCATGTCTATTAAATAAATAGTTGTTGGGGGGATTTTGTACACTGTTAATTAAAATAGCTTGCTAGTTTTAGCAAATACAAGCCTCATTTTCCTTCTAGCTCTCCTCAATTTCTCAAAACTACTTAATATTTTGTCATTTGCTCTTTGACAAATACCAAGGAGACTGGAAATAATACATTAAAAATAAAAGTTCTATATGGCCTGAGGTAAGGAGCATGATAAACCATAAAACTTGTGAATTATTTTTAAGAAACTTTAAATGATTGCTACTCTGAGTTTTTGTTCTGGTACTAAAGAGAAATGCATTAAGAAAAGAATTATGATAGGCAAGTTGTTCTTTAAAATGCTATCAAAAGATCATGACTTCATAGTCTTCAAACAATAAATAGAAAAATAAGTTTCTTATTTTTTAAAAAATAGAACAAATTCTACTTCCAAAATTCACAAGTTTTGGATTTGGGGAAATGATCTATAGTATGAAATGTTTAGTTTCTTACATTGCAGAAAGTATACGAACAGACACAGCTAGGTATGATGGAGCATGCCTGAAATCCCAATGACTCAGAAGGCTGAAGCAGGAGGATTGCAAGTTTGAGACCAATCTCAGCAACTTAGCAAGACCCTGTCTCAAAATAAAAATGGGCCAGGGATGTGGCTTAGTGGTTAAGCACCGCTGGGTTTGTGACAAGGAAATAAACAAAAAAAAGCAGACACAGAAATAAGAACAAATTAAATACAAATTTAAGTTCAAGTTAAAATACACAATACCTTTATTTTTATGCAGTGCTGTGGATCAAACCTCACATGTGCTAGTCAAGTGCTCTACCACTGAGCTACAACCCCAGCCCTCAAGTTAAAAATTTACCACTCATGTTTTAGCATATTTCCTGTAGCAATACTAACACAAATGTATCTAAAATATTATCTATCATCTAATACCATGTCCTTCCATACAACTTCTGTCTTCTTTAGCCCAAATTTTAGTTTTTAATTAGCTTATTTAATGATTTTAGGTATGTAATTTATCCACATAAAAAAATAAACCCAAGAGTTCCTCAAACTTCTTAACCTCAAATACCTTTATCTCTACTTCACCTCAGTTGCCCTTACTTGGATTTTGCACATTTGGAAGTTAGTTCCACCACCCAGACCTTGACCCACAACTCCATCAGGATCTTCCATCTTTTCTACTCCCTTACACTATGAATTTTTCATTTGTTTCTCAATCTCTCCTTTAGCCCCCTTCTGGCCGCCCCAAGCAGGAAGAAATCTGCCTGTGCAACCGACCCTAACTCTATTCAGCCAGCTTCTAAGACAGATCACTGAAACTGTTCAGTATGAAGCCTTTCAGATTGGTTTCTTTCACTTAGGAACATGCATTTAAGAGCCAGTACATGACTATAACCCTAGCTACTCTGGAGGCTGAAGCAGGTTGATTCAATCTGAAGCCTGCCTGAGGAACACAGCAAGACACCACCCCCTGACACCTACCAAAAAAGAGAAAAAAGAATACGCATGCATTTAAGTTTATTCTATTTCTTTCATCGCTTGACAGTTCATTCCTCCATAGTGCTGAATATTACACTGTCTGAATGTGCCACAGTTTACTCATTCAACTACTGAATGGCATCTTGGTTGCTTCCAACTGTTGGCAATTTTGAAAAAAAAAAAAGCTACTGTAAACACCGTGGGCAGGTTTTTGTGTGGACCTATGTTTTTAACTCCTCTGCAAACAAAGATGGTTTTATTTCCTTTCCAATCTGTATAGCTTTTATGTCCTTATCTTTTCGTACTGCTTCATCTATGATTTCCAATATGGTGTTGAAAGGCAGTGGTAAGAGAGAACATCTTTGCCTTGTTCTTGATCTTAATGGAAATGCTTCAAGTTTCTCACTGTTAAGTATGGTGTTAGCTGTTTTGTCTATATGCTTTATCAAATTGATGAAGTTTCCCTTTATTCCAAGTTTACTGACAGATTCGGTTTTTATCATAAACAAATATTGGATTTTGTTAAATGCTTTTTTTGGCATCTACTTGATCATGTGATTTCTTCTTCTTTATTGATGTAATGAATTACATTGACTTTCAAATGTTGAAACTACCCTAGGAGACCTGGGATAAACCCCATTTGGTGGTGGTATATAACTTTTATATTGTTGAATTTAACTTGCTAATATTTTGTTAAAGATTTTTGTGAGTGCTTCCCGTCTGTAATTTTTTTTTCTTGCAATGTCTTTGGTTTTGGTTTAGGATAATACTACACTAACAAAATGAATTAAGTATTCCCTTAGCCTCCATAATTTGTAAGAGAGAGCTGGTACAACTTTTTCTTTAAATATCTGGTAGAATTCATCATCCTGGCACTGTTTTAGAAGAAGTTTAGTTCTTATTCAATTTCTTTGAAAGATACAGGTTTATTCAAATAGTCTATTTCTCCTTGTTTGAATTTTGATTGTTATATCTTTTAAGCAACTGGTTCATTTTATCTAAGCTATCAACTTTTGGGGTATAGAGTTCACTTCTTTTATTATCCTTTTAATGTCTATGGGATCTGTAGTGATGCCCTTTCATTCCTAATATCAGTAATTTGTGTTCTTTCTTGGTTTATTGATCTTTTTTTTAAAAAAACACAAATAGCATTTGGTTTGACTGATAAGTAACTTCCTATTTTTAATTTCACTGATTTTGTTCTAATTCTTATTTATTTTCCTCTTAATTTGGATTTTATTGCTCTTCTTCTAGCTTCCTAAGGTAGGAATTTAGATGATTTTACATCTTCTTTTCTCATACATGTTTTCAATGCTATAAATTTCCCTCTAAGCACTGCTTTTGCTGTATCCCACAGATTTTGATGTTTTCATTTTCATTTAATTAGTAATATTCATTTCTCTAGAAATTTCTTCAAGCCATGTGTTATTAATCTCCAAGTATTTTGAGTATTTTCCAGCTATCTTTGTTATTGGTATTTAATTTAATTGCTTTGTGCTCTGAAAGTAGATACTATATTACTTCTGGTTTTTCACATTTGTTAAAGTGAATGTGGCCTATCTTGGTGAATGTTTCACATCCTTGAGAAGAATGTGCATTCTGCTATTTTGGATGCAGCAGTCTAAGATGTCAATTATACCCAGTTGATTAATGGTGTTGCTGAGTTCAAATATGTCCTTAATGGCTTTCTGTCTGCTGGACCTGTCCATTTCTGATAGAAGTGTGTTAAGGTCTCTGACTAGAATAACAGATTCATCAATTTAGCCTTCCAGTCATACCAGATTTTGCCTCATGTACTTCGATGCTATTTCTGGGCACATACACCTTAAGGATGTTACATTTTCTTGAAGAATTGTTCCCCTTTATCATTATTCAATGACTTTCTTAATCTCTGATAGCTTTCCTTGCTCTGACTGAAATTATCATAGCCACTCTTGCTTTTTAAAAAATTAGTGTTAGTATGATCCCTTTCTCTATCCACTTACTTTTAATCTACATGTCATCAGATTTAAAACTTCTTTATTATAGACAACATATAGCTGGATTTTGTTTGTTTTTTGATTGACACATAATGTTTATGTATATTTATGAGGGACAATGTACAACGTGATTTTGACTCATGTATACAGTAGACAGGTATCTTGCTTTTTTGATCCAATTTTTTAATTGGTACATTTATGCCACTGATATATAAAATGACTATTGATATAGCTTGGTTAATATATTAGACAACATATATACTCATTACTATTTTCTACTCATTGCCTTTATTCTTTGTTCCTATTTTTATCTTTCACTCTTTTTTTCTGCCTTTTGTGGTTTTAATTGAGAATTTTATATTTTTCCATTTTTCTCTCTTAGCAAATTGGGTATTTAAAAAAACCTTTTGGGAGCATATTTTTATACAATTTTTTCTAGCTGCTGAAAGATCTCACTGTATTAACTGGAAGCAATATAATGGTACTGTCATTTCACATTGTCTGATTCCTTCAAAACTTAAAATATTCTCTCTCTTCTTTGAGATCTCTTTGACTAATTCCTTTTTCTTTTTCTTTTCTTTTTTTTTTTGTAGCAGAGTTTGAACTGAAGGGTGCTTAACCAATGAGCCACATCCCCAGCCATTTTTATTTTGAGACAGGGTCTCACTAGATTGCTTAAAGCCTTCCTAAATTGCTGAGGCTGGCTTTGAACCTGTGATCCTCCTCCCTGAGTCTCCTCCCAAGACACTGGGATTACAGGCATGAGCCACCACACCTAGCAACATTGATTCTTTATTTTACAGAAACTGAAATCTTACTGATGAGTTTTAGCTTTTGTGTCAAAGAAAAATTCTCAATTTGTCATCTCTTAATTTCATCAGGGTTATGTGAATCAATTTCAATACTGTCAATTTCACACTTTACTTGGAAACTCTGAACTTAGAATTATTTTGTAATAAAACATTTGATATGTATTAGTATTTGCAAAAATTATTTTTAAATAAACTACTGCTTTTATTTTTATAACTGGCTTTTAAAATACAATTTTTAAAATATGTCCACAATTCTTTGATATACCTCTGTTCAGTAGGTAGAACTTTATTCTGCTCCCTGTCTATATGGGCCAGATTTATTAACTCACATCTAACAAACAGAATATGGTGAAAGGGGCTTCCAGGACTAGGTCACAAAAGACACTGTAGCTCTTGTGTATCACTAGCTCTGAACAAGGCAAGATACCATGTTATATCACACTCAAGTAGTACTTCAAAGGAGACCATGTTGTGAGGCACTGAGTCCTCTTGCCTTAGCAAGGAATTGAAGGTTCATTTTGTCTTGGTTTTGAAAACTATACATTATTACGATTATTAGCAGTAGAATAGCTATTTTATTTCCATCAATCATTGATAAAATACTCCAAATCTAGCTACTAAGTAGCTGAAGTTAGAAGTAAAAATGAATAATAATGAGTGAATATAATGCTTTCAAATAATTTATATAAGATTCACAGCTAACTTCTCCCAAAGACTTGTCCAAACTTGCAATCCCCAATTCCTTTTCTCCTATTTGCTCTTGAAACAACACCAATCAGGTTTTCTCCCTCTTACTCTTGAAAGTACTCTGCAAGGTTGCCAATGACCTTCATATTGCCAATGGCAATAGTTATCTTCTAGTCTTCACTTCATCAGACTTGACAAATCAGCAGAAGGCAATACTGTTGATCACTTCCTCCTTGATAAACTCTCTTACTTTGGCCTTCAGCTCCACACTCACCTTCTTTTCCACCTACCTTCAAAAGCTTCTTCCTGGTCTCCTCTGAACTTGACTTCTTTTTCTTTGTTTTTGGTACTGAGGATTTAAACCCAGGGTCACTTAACCATACTCAGCCACATCCCCAGCCCTTTTTATATTTTATTTGGAGACAGGGTCTCACTGAGATGCTCAGGGCCTTGCTAAATTACTGAGGCTGGCTCTGAACTCTGAATACTTCTGCCTCGACTGCCTGAGCCGCTGGTATTACATCACATCTGGCTCCTCTGAACTTCTTAATCCTGCCCATTTGTGAACACAGAAAGTTCCCCAGCTCAATCCTCATTTCCTTAGATTATATCTCAGTTTCACAGTCTCAAATGCAGTCTTTCTACTGATGTGCAAATTTCTACTCCCATTTAAACCTTGCCTTTGAATTCTAGTCTCTCATCACCCATTTGAATAGGCATCTTAAACCTAACTAAATTAAACTGATTCCTGCTTCATCCACCTGCAGATACCTCTCCACCTTTGGTCTTTCTATCTCAGTATATAGCCACTGCATCCTTTCAATAGCTCAGGACAAAGGCCATGTCATGCTTCAGTCTTTCATTCTCTCATTCCAGTCAATCCATGAGCAAGCCTGTCAGCTACTCCTGGAATATGACTGCTTCTTACTATATAGTCCCCCTTTATCCATGGTTGCTTTCCATGGCTTCAGTTACCCAGGGTCAACTGTGGTCTGAAAAATCAGATGAAAAATTCCATAAATAATTCCTAAGTTTTAAATTGTGCACCATTCTATGTAGTAATGAAATCTCAAGCTCTCCAACTCTGTTCCCAATGGAACATAAAGCATCTTTTTGTTCAGTGTATCATCTCTGTATATGCTACCAGCCCTTTAGTCACTTAGTAGCTTTCTCAGTTATCAGATCAACTATTGTAGTATCAGTGTTGTATATGCTTATATTCAAGTAACCCCTATATAGTAATCTTCATCACTATGCCTATGTCATTCACCTTGCTTCATCTCATCACACAGGCATTGTGTCGCAAGAAGGGTGAGTATAGTATATCAGAAATTTTGAGAGAGACCACATTCACAAAACTTTTATTATAGTGTAATGTTATAATTCTTATTTTATTATTGTTTTTAATCTCTTACTAATGCCTAATTTATAAAGTAAATTTTTATCACAGGTATGTATGTATAGGAAAACACAGCAAACTTTATGTGGTATTTGGTCCCATCCAAGGTTTCAAGCATCCTCTAGAGGTATTGAAACATATTCCTCACAAATAAGAAGTAACTATGGTACCTCTATTACTACCACCTGGTCTAGGGCACTACCATTACTTGTATTACAGCACCTCCTCCTGACTGGTCTCTGTTTCCATGCTAGCTCTCACAGTTGATTCTGAACATAGCTGCCACAGTGATACTTTAAAAACATTGTCAGACCCCCCCCCCATTCCTCTGTTCAGATCCCTCTTACCACCTCCCTCCTCATTAGAAGCAAAAGTCAAAGTATTTACCAAGATCCATTAGGTTTCTGACCTCACCCTCCTCTCTACCCCCCATGCCCATCCCCATTATCCATCTGTTCAAACCCAATGGGCTCCTTGCTGGTCCTCCAATAAAACTGGCAGATTCTGGGCTTTTGTACTCACTTGATATGCTCTTCCTCTGATGGATCATGGTTATCCCACACTTCTTCACTTCTGGTCAGGAGCATTTTCTAGGGCACTAAGCCTTATTTTAAAACACATCTGCTCCTTCCATGGCACTTCCTATCCCCCTTAACTACTTTTTCTTCTTAGCAACTGTAACCACCTAACTGGATATATTTTAATTCTTAATTTGTTTACCATCCCTGCCTTATTCTGGTAGAATATTAGCTCTATGTGCAAAAGAAATTTGTTTTGTCACTCTTAAACTTTAGAATGGCATCTAGCCATGAAAGATAATCTGTATACATTTGCTGTTGAATGTTGAATGAATATTGAATACACAAACTCAAATCCTGAGAAGGCTAACAGACTTGGGATGCTATAATATCCAACCTCTTTCCACAATGGGAAATATAATTTCAGGTCTAACAATGATAGGAACTGTGAAAATCCTTTATCTTCCATATTAACTAATTCAATTTGCTCTAAGTAACATAGTGAAATTCTATTTTTTTAAATTTCACAGCCTCTCTCCAATATGCTTCAAAGAGCCTGTTAAATATTAACTTACTGTTATATCAAAAAATCTTTAATTTATTTCTGATACTGCTAACATAATATCGCAAAAGCTAAGTGAAATCATCAAAACTGATATGGAAACACAAGTAATGAAGCATGTTAACAACCAAACAGGTCTGTCTCTATTTCAAATCAGATTGTACTGAAGTAGTGAGGACCACAGTCCAATATTAACTTCATTATCACTATAATCCTCAGTGAGCAAACATTTTTCTCACTAAACTCCTTTTAAACTAAAAAGTAGTTGGTACAGGACTCTTGCTTATAGCCACGAATATTAAGTCTGAGAGAAATCAGTTTGGGCTACAAATCAAATTAGTAAGCAAAAATTACAGGGAATTACCATGTTTGGACAGATAACAGAAACAGACAATAGAATAAGGGAGATGAAGCTCAAATTCTGCTCATCCTTTGCCAGTTGTCTGACCTCCCATAAGTTAATTTTGACTGTGCTTCAGCTTCCTTATCTGCAAGTTGGAAATGGTACCTTATAACATTGTGCAAAAATTCAATAAAATTAGTAGTATTTAAAACACTTGGCACAACAATGACACAAAATAAGCACTGAAGATAGCTACTATTGTAATATAAAGAAAATCAGCCCCACGCCACTGATAAAACAGCTCTTTAAACCAAGAAGCTCCTAGGAAACCACTGTTCCCTGAAGAATAAAAAGTGTTACAATTCAATGGCACACGTTTACCTTATGTTTGGCAGCCAATTCTGAACACAGTGGAACGTTCTAAAGAATAAATGCCTTTTTCTCAAGGCAGCTGGACAATATGGAGAGAAAATGATCTGCTTCTTAGCACTGCATGTTAATTAGGAGTGGAGGTCTGTGATCACCTGAGGCCTAAGTGGAAAGTGTGCAAATCCTGTCTTATCACGGGCACTCCAGGGCCACATGCCATTCTGGACAGTGCACTCACATCTCCACAGCTTCCATTTACGGACTCCTCATTACTTTCCGTGATGATGAAAGCACCAGGTGTCCTAGGACCCGGGCAGGCTTCCCGCTGAAGAGCGCGTCCCCACCGCCCCAGGTCTCCCCATCGCGGTCGCGGGTGCACAGGACACCCTCCCCGGACAAGCACAACCATGGTCCTCAAAAGCAAGCATGAACCCTCGTGGACCTTTCCCCGGCCTTAACCGACAGCACAGCCCGCGGGGAAGCCCCCTCGGACCCGCGACGGCCCCCTCGGCCTGGCTCCCCGCGGCCACCGGGCAAGGTTCGGGGAGCCCGGTGCCTTCGCTTTTCAGGGCCCACGACCAGGTCTCAGGCCCGGCTCTGCGGGCCTGATTCAGGGCTGGCATGGGGATATCAGGGATTCCCGCCCAGGTACAGCCTCGGGCCCCTGGCCCAGTTACCTGTGAGACAAGCAGCGGCGACAGCGGCAGCAGCACCTCCCAGCTGGCAGCAGAGGAGGAGTTCGGCCACTGAGACAGACAGAGTGCTCGCCGAGCCAGAGCGGCCTAGCTGCACGGCTGCCGGCGCGCCCCCTGCAGGTGGGAGGTCTGCGCAGCGGCTCGGCCTGCTCCGAAATAAGGGAAGATCATCTAACAGAGGTTTATCCAGTCGAGCCCGGGAGCATTTTGCACTTTTTACCTCCTTTTCTAAGCGTACGTTCTATCCTCTTCATTAAATGGAGGTTTCAAAGGCAAGGGCGGTTTTATTAAGTGTTATAAGCATCAAAAAATAGTTGCTGGCTACTGGGCAAATCTTGCACAGAACCCAAATAGCAATAGCCAACTAATGGCTAATAGTTCTTATTCTAAAATAGGACCCATATTTATTTTTCAAAAATAGATTGAATGTTCACACCTCACTTTGTAGTAGTCCTTGACTTATTGCAACATGTGTACAGCCAAAACTAAAAGTGTGGTGGGAAGTTCATGACCCAAACATTCTTTCATTCAAAACTTTCTTCTTTTTAGTTGACTAACTTGGGTCCTACATCCAAAGACTTCCCCTCCACAGTAACCGTGCCTCATCTGAATTCCAGCACCACTCATTCAATCAAGCCACCCTCTAAGATGTCTCAGGTCCATCCATTCAAGGACCAGCTAGTTAGTCTACTAGTTCTTGGCACAATCATGTAAATGTTCAGGATTTCTATCAAATTTGAGGAGATCACAATCAATTTTTTCATATAAGAATTATAAGATCTCCAATCGAGGAGAGGAGGGAAAATAATGGGAGGGATGAAGGAAAGGAAAAGGGGGGGATGGGATTGAAATCAAATTCCTTGCATGTAGTATTTTGTCAGAATGAATCCAAATGCTATGCATAATTATAATACTCTAATAAAAATTTTAAAAAGAATTATAAGATCTCAGGGCCATTATAAGACCTCACATTTTCTTGTGTGGTGCCTAGTCATAAATATTACTCTTTGAATTAATGACACATTAATCAATTTGCCATTGATGTCCTCCTGGTGGTCATGTATTGAGTTTATATCTTCACAAATTCATAAATTGTGTCAAATCAGCAAGTAATTTAAGCCTTTCTACAATATATTCATACAATTACTTCATCTTCATTAATTGGTATGTCAAATAATCTAAGAGGTTATTCATTACTTACATTTAAATTTATCTCTTCCTCTTCATGAATTACTGCTTTGATTCGATTTTTTAAAAAAATTTTGGGACTCTGAAGATAGCTTTTTCTCCTCTGATGAGATTAAAGAAATGAACTGCCAGCAACACATATACTGACAGCAACACATATACTGTGGCTTCTTCATGTCACTGCACCTGGGGACTATGACATAATGGGTACTAGGAGTGTTCGTGGAAGTTACTCTTCACTCCAGTAATAACTTAATGCCACATGGAAGTGACCATGAACCACAAGAATATATCCTGCTAAATATAAAGCAAGTATTCCTAAGCACTTTTCTGTTTAGTGGGAGCCCCCAAAATACCTGTAACCACCTAGTGCTGCTCATCTAGGGGAGAAGACTATCTGGGGATATCTGAGTGGAAAGATTCTTAACAACAGTCTTAGTTGTAGCTAAAATACATTAATTTTGCAAACTCTACAAAAGTGAAGCATACTTCTATGAGTCCTGCTGTGGTGTGAACTGATTAATATAATCAATAAGTAAGTCATAGACATAGGTTATAGATTATAGGAATAAGGTAAGATAACATAGATAAGCAACAGTAAGACATAAGTTCATAGATAAGTCCATCAGGAGTAAGCCTAAGTAATAGTAATAAAATCATGTAACTGTAAGACATAGGATTTAAGCCACAGAAAAAGATATGGAACAGTGAAAGGTGATAAGTCAGTATGCCAGTATAGTTATAGATAAATATAAGCTGATGGGCTAATATAGATATAGACAAGGTTAAAGCAATATAGTTGTGAACAATTGTATTAGCTTGGTCATGGAGACATAAGGCTCATAGATATCAGTAGTAAAATGATGAGTAGATGAGATAATTATAAGCATCAAATCAGTTACTGGTACTGGGATAGTGGGAATGGAGTCACTGTGGCTGTATGAACAAAAAGTGTGGCTGTAGGGATTCCATCTTAACTGTTCTAGACTTTATCTTAGTTTTTCTGTTACTGCTCCTGTGTAGAGGGATTACATGACCCATTTCTGAGAAACAAAAATTAAAGTTGCCTTCTTTTTAAAATTTTATTTTTCTGTACTTTGTACCTCACAGAATGTACCCAACTCAGGATATAGTGGTGGTTGTGGTGAGCTACATCCTGGGTTTGAATACAGTCATGGGTCTACATGACTTTGAAATAGATTATTGCCCCCACTCAGCTGAAACTCAGGATACGGCTGTCTAACACTTATTTGAACCCGAGACGCAATTAACTAAGTTGTAAGCTAACTGCTTTTTTTAGCTTCTGTAACTTGCTTGCTTTCATGATGCTTAGAAAAGCCCTTAAATTGTGGGTTTTGGTCCTTAAATTCCCAAGACACAGGCCTGGAAATTGCTGTTCTCCCACAGAGCATAAGTCTCTATGGGTGGGTAACAGTCCCTGGCCAGGTAAATAAAGCTCTCTTTTGTTTGAGTTAGGACTTAGAGTGTTTTCTGAGCAGCTCCCCATGACAGTCTTTTTAAAGGACTATGTGAATATACTTCAAGGACTGTGTATTAGTTTCCTATTGTTACTGTAACAGATTATCATCATTTAATGGCTTAAAACATTGTTTTATCTTACAGGTCAGAAGGTCAGAAGCCCATGATCCATTTCTCCGGACTAAAATCCAAGTTCAGCATTGTGCTCCTTCTGGAGGCTCTCAGGAGAACCTGATTCCTTACCTTCTCTTGCTTCTAGAGGCACCTCCATTCCCTGGTTCCTGGATCCTTCCTCCATCTTCAAAGCCAGCAGCTTATATTCTCTCTGGATTTTGCTTCCATCCTTGTGTCTTCTCTAATTTTGAGTCTCCTGCCTTCTAAGGGCTCTTATGCTTACATTGGATACACTTGGATAATCCAGAACAATCTCCCCATTTTAAGATCTTAATCACCTCTACAAAGCCTTTTTTACCATGCAAGGTAACATTTTTATAGGTTCTGGAGATTAGGAGATAGACATCTTTGAGGGACTTGTTATCCAGCCTATCATAAGGGCCTGGAAGCTTACATTTCGTTTTCTTCAGGTAAATCTGCCTTTTTGTCTTCACTATCCTAAGTCTGGTCCAAATTCTGCTTGCGATGTTTCTACGGGGGAGGCACACCTGTAATTGCAGCTAGGATAGGAGTTACAAAGGGAAAGAGTAAATGAATGAAGAAAATAAAACATTTGCCCAGGGTAGGATTTTCATTTGGGAAGTTTCCTTCTTATCAGGGAAAAAGAAAGCTTTTGGCTTTACTGGATGCGGGCTTCCGTGCAGTCTTAAAAAAATGCAGAAGACTCTCAGAAACATAATTGAACACTTATCAGGAGATGCTCAAAGCGATCTAGGAACCCTCCCAGCATAACAAGTTGTCTTTTCAGAAAAGAGATGTGGTCAGAAAGGGGAGGGGTTTTAAAAACACATTGTACCTGCAAAGGAAGGGGCACTTCTTGCTGGTTTTCCGAGTTTTGCTCCCATGTTCCCAAAGTGCATTTTGTTTGTAATACTGAGGAATAACCAGGAGGGGGAGACATGTTCCAGAAAAGTGCAGCTTCTGCAGGTCTCCTTCGTGCCTCCAAGTTGGCTCCATCAGGTGTTTTAGCACAGTTCTCAGGCACAGCCACAGAATGGGAAACCCCCCGGCTATGAGGTAAGTGGTACTTATTTGTCTATGCCAGAGTTAGATTGATTTCAGCTCCATAGTAGTTTTAAACATTTAAATCATGGGGTCTGGGGGCTGGGGTGGGGGTTGGCTCGGGAAGAGGCGTGCCTGGGTGCCAGTCTTCAACATTGTCTTTGCAAAACAGTTTGAGGAAAATTTTGAAGCCTGGAAGAATAATACTAGTTATACAACCAGCATAACTAGAAAGTGTTTAAGCAAAACTTTCAGAGGGGAGCTCTCTCCCTTTGTTAATTGCAAGGTAAACATCTTAGATCTTGAAATTTTTGGAGTTACTGAGCTTAACAGCTAGAACTCTGGGAAGCAGGAAAAAGCCCAGCTTCTTGCTGCAACCTCATTTGGTGTTTTTCTTCACATACCCACATATGCCAGAACCATGCAGTTTCACACGTACATGAAATAATGCATTTGAAAGGAACATATGCAGTCCCTTGCCCCAGTTAACCTTCCCTTCCCAAAGTTAAGTATCGGATTCCTATTCGCAGAAGTTTAAGCAAATGCTGTGCAAATCCCTGCTGCTTCTGGGAGTCCTCAATCTAGTGTGTAGTGGTGGTCAGCAAGGCCTGCAGTCAAGAAGAGCTAGAAGTGAAGTAGAGGGGGTCAGTCTCTCTGCATCTGCATGTCACTTTATCTGATTGTGAAAAGACCTTCAGAGAGTAATGGCCCTGTATGAAAATGTCTCCCAATTTTCATGCAAAGTCCTCTTTGGATCAATCCTAAACTGGAACCATTCAGGAAAGAAGATTCTTAGTTCCCCAAGTAGCCAAATGGACCAAACAGAGCAGAATAAACAATCCAGGACTCGGTACAGATCCTTACAACTAAGTGTGCAATGGAGGAAACTGAGGGCTAAGTCAGGGGACTTGCCTAAAGTCACATGGACAACTAGAGGCAGAAGGAAGCACAGAATTCAGTTTAGGAGGATAATATGGCTCCTCCCACTTCACTAAATTGTGGAACTTAGAAACTTTTAAGTATTGCAAGCAGAAACTGTAGAAAATTTTCATATATCACTTCTGAGTTCCTGTGGGTTAAAAGTCTAATCAGTCTGCAGACCTTCTTCACTTCTCAAGCACTAGACTGCCTTGACTCTGTAATCTCTGGGCCCCTAAATTCCAGAGGCTCTTTGGTAAGGAGCAATGGCTGTGGCCAGCAGGTCTTAAAATCACTGAACAATGAGATATGAACTATTAGGCATTTAAAAGTAGAATTTTATCTGGATTGCAACATATGTGAGAACTGGGATTCTGAAACTCCTAAGAAATCATCTCCCAAAGGCTATATCATCAAAAATGTCAATAAAAGCTCTCCTGAGTGTATAAGAAAATGATGATGTCAGATGCTCAGTCATTTATTTTATTCTACAAAACATGCCCCAGAAACTGTCAAAGTCAGTAGCCTTTTAAATTTTCTCAGAGGCAGGCAAGCAAGGGCAATAGAAAATCAGATCAAAAAAGCTCCTAGTTCAGTTTACTCTTGCCTTTTCTCCATTTTTTTTTCCTGGCCCCATTTCGTTTCTAACCCTTTAATAAGCCCCCTCCTTAGAGACAGAACTAGTTAGGGCTTGTTATATCTGGGCACTGGAAAAGCTGAGGGTTCACGCTGGTCCTCAAAAGCCTGGGGATGTCTGCTTAGACCAGATAATGAGCAGCTTAGAAGATTCCAGTCATCCTGTGTGTTGTTAAGTGCTTACTTCAACCCTCACTTGGAGCTTAGCTCACCCCAGGGACTCAAACTGAACTGAAAATTTAGGCTTAGAGGGATCTGAACTCTCCTCTTAATCTCAAAACAAACTCCTGGCGATTACTCAGACAGAAGCAAAGCACACTTCTTTCTCAGGTTAAACCTTGCCTATTCTGTTTTGCTTCTCTCAGAATCCTGATCCAACACTTTCATTTCTACCTTACAAAATTCTGGTACCAATGTCAGGGTAAAGCCTGAGGATGTTCTACTCTGACTTTTGAGAATCTAGCCATACTCTGACAACTATTTTGCAACCATTTCTGGACCAGGTGTCTATGACACAAGAGTAACAAATATAGTTTTAAACTTCTGCTCTTGACCAGCAAGATAGGGAACTTCTGTCATCTGTACGGAGAAAAAAAGGTAGGTAAATAATAAAAACTGCTCTTAGCTTATGCATTTGTTTTGAGGCAAACAGAATGAGAAAAGACTCTTAACAATATACTACAAATTATTTTTAATTTTTTCAAAAATGTTAAAACATATTTTACGTGTCTATCTTATTCTAGCTCACAAGTTACATTAAAAATAAATGGAATTAATTGATGTCATGATTTGATGTGTCCACCAAATCTCAGATGTTGAAAAGTAATTGCCAATGTGAGAGTATTAAGAGGTGTGATATTTAAGGAGTGATTGAGTCATGAAGGAAGAACGCCCTAGATGGAATTATCACCTTATAAACGGACTTGAGGGAGGGAGATTTTAATCCTTCCATCTCTCCTGCCACATGAGGATGCAGCATTCATGTTCCCTGAAGGAAGCAGAAACAGGGCACCATCTTGGAAGCAGATAGCAATTCCTCATGGAACCTGCCAGCACCTTGGCCTTGGACTTCTTAACTTCCAGAACTGTGAGAAATAAATGCCTGTTATTTATAAATTATCCACTTTCAGGGCTTTGTTTCTTTAGGTGCCAAGGATTGAACCCGGGGCCTTGCATATGCTAGGCAATGCTCTGCCCCTAAGCTACATCCCTAAACTCCAGTCCCAGTTATTTTATTGTAACAGCACAAACCGACTGAACAGTTACCTTTTCTGTTGTTCTTGTTCTGCTAATCATCAAGCCAGATTTTTAAAAAAGTCTCAGGAAGGGATTTTGCAAAAAAGGAAGTAATGTTTTAGAATTTTTCTACAGCAAATTCACTCACTGCTCAGTCTATCTGTTTTGTGAATCTCCAGATTGCCTGTCATCTCTGTTGTAATTTTTATTAACAAAAAGAGAAAAGAGATAAAGGAGAAAAAAAGAGAGAGAATAACGAGTGTCCATGACACAAGAGTAACAAATACTTACAGAACATAGTTGATATAAATCCAGTTACCTGTAAAAATCTTGGGTTTAACCACTGTGATATGTACTCAGTCCATACATAAAAATAAACCTTGATCTACATCTTACTATTTTCTTCCTTAATGCATTGATATATAAATTATGGGAAGTAGAACCACATTCCCTTCAGGCATAGTAGGGTACTTATTGGCCTCTGGAAAGTGGGATGCTCCATCAGCTATTGTGAGGCAGTATTTAGGAATCAAATGATTTTTAAAAAAATATATATTATTTTAGTTGTAGGTGGACACAATACCTTTATTTTATTTATTTATGTGGTGCTGAGGATCAAATCCAGTGCTTCACACGTGCTAGGCAAGTGCTTTATCACTGAGCTCCAGCCCCAGCCCTCAAAGTTGATTTTTGAAAAGAACTTATCTCCAGGTGATTGACTTTCACAACATATGTAAGAAGCTTAATACTTACCATTTCACTTTTTTTTACTCATCATTTTTCTTTTGTGGAAAATCAAGTTCTGGACTTCCCTTGATTGGGACCAAGAGTTTTCCATTATCTCTTTCTCTGCACACAAGACCCCATTACTAAGGGGAGCTCCCCAGAAATTCTGCTGGGACCAGTTTCCAGCAAGAATAAGAGCATGCATGTCCATGGCAAAGCCATCTCCCATGTACCAGTCTCCACTTGCCACTCCAAGTGCCACCATCCACACAACTGCCGCAATCTAGAATCCATCAAATATGTGCTCACATGGAAAACTCATCAGGAGGTTCAGACATGTCTGTGTTTCCACATTTCTGGGAAATATACTATATTTGGTTGATGCAGGAGTAGTGCAAAAATCACTAGAGTCAGCACCTTTAAACCAACTGAATGAGTAACCTCTTTCAAGATATCACACAAGAAAAGCCCATCTAGCCACTAAAGACTTGACCCTACAGAAAAGCACCAAAGACCCAAACCCACCAACAACATCATGCAATTTTCTATAGCTCTGATTTTTCTTATCTGGTATCGAGTTTCTCACGACTAAACACTCAGGGTCACTCCAGGTGAACTGAGCTTCACGAAATAATCACACAAGAGACAGAGATACCTTTTTCTTTGGGTCCTGTGACAGCTCCTCCGACCTTAAGGGTCCACAGAAAGCAAGCACGTGCTGAATACTTTTATTGAAAAGAAGCCATTCAAATGAGGCAAGGGGTCAGGTTTCAGGAGGTTGAGTCTAGCTTCCTGATATCTGCTGTCAGCAGGTTGACTGACATCTAGGAAGGCCACACCCAAAGGCAGAGCAAGAGAAGGGGACACACACAGGGCATTTCCATGGAACATTCTATCCCAAACAGGAGAGAGAGGAAGGATTATGAAAGAAAAGGTGAGTGTAGCTCAACCCCATGGGTGACACACCTATACCTGAAGACACTCCTACTACTTCCCGGACAGACACAACGCCCAAGTCACCAGGAAATGAAGTGATTGGTCAGAGCCTCTTGCTTCAGGACTGGAAGGTGTGGCTCCCCACAATCTGGAAAATTATTATACAAATGACTTACTTCTTAAGAATATACCTGTTGGTCTGGGGTTGTGGCTCAGTGGAAGAGCGCTTGCCTCCCATGTGTGGGGCACTGAGTTCAACCCTCAGCACCACATAGATAAATAAAAGAAAGGTACTGTGTCCATCAAAAACTAAAAAAAAATTTAAAAAGAGAATACAACTGTTAGCTACTAAAAAGCAACTTATAAGCAAAGTACAATTATACATCAATAAAGTGGGAAAAGGGACAACTATAAAGTTTAAAAGCCATCTTATAAGGAATGACTGGTTAGCTGTACTTTTTCTGAGTTAACTCAGCACCTCTTATTTTTGTGTGACAGCAAAACATACCTACCTTTTTTCTTGGCATTTTTCTTAGATCACTGACAACAGGAATGAGATTACTTCATGAAAGAGAAAGATATTTTCCACTCCATCTCCTGCAATCTTGGGTCCTCACAGGCCCCTGGTGCCACTTGCCTGATGGGCCACTGTGCCCACACCACACCTGGGAGGAGGAATAACTAAACAGAACTCAGGGAAGTAGAGTTACCTTTGTCGCTGAGTTCTCTTCTGTGATTTTTTTTTTTTTTTGGTATTTTAGGATCATTTTGGCCACTGTTTTTCCACTGATGCTTGAAACCTATTTGGTTTCCACAAATTAAGACTGCTGAGCTCTTTTTGAATTTACTAATTGAAATGTTAAAATAAAATTTTTGTGGTTGTTATTATAGTTTGAATCTAGAGTGTCCCCAGGCTCCTGTGTTGAAGACTTGATCCTCAATGCAGCAATGTCCAGAGGGGAGGCTTTTTGGGAGCAGTTGGACAGTGAAAGCTGCAATCTCATCAGTGGGCTAGGCTAATCCATGGATGGATTCATAATCTGATGGCATTGTTTAGAGGTGATAGAAACTGAAGGAGGTGTGTCCTTAGAGAGAGGGGGAACTTGGGGGGCATGCCCTTGGGTACTGTGTCCCCTCCCTGGCTCCTTTCTGTGTTCTAGGTGTTGTGGGGTGAGCAGCTTTCCTTTGCCGTGCCCTCTGCATGATGTTCTGTTTCCCCTTTGAAACCGTGAGCAGAAATAAACCTTGCCTCTTCTGTTTTTCTCAGGTACTTAGGCACAGTGATGAAAAGCTGACTAATACGGTTGTCCACAAAGGGAGGTGTGCAAGCTCTAAGCACACCACACGCTGATCCACTCCCCTGGCCCTGGGGAAGAAGCCAGCTCTGCAGACAAGGGCTGTGCCTACTTCCCCCCACTGGAGCCAACTGGCTCTGACAAAAGGACTGCCCACGATTTAATCAGCTCTCCCCTTTTATCTCATTATAATTTTTTTGAAATTTGCAAACTCAAGTGTTGTTTGCCTGTGGACAAATTGCTTATGCTAATTATTTCAGAATATTAATATCTGTAAACACATGCATGTTTTAGTTTTAGTTTCTAGAAGTAACGTTGGTGAATGAGGTATATCAGGAGAAAATGTGGCTGTCAGGCAACCATTTTTGCAGGTAGAGTTGCCGCTTGGTATCTGTAGGGGATTCATTCCAGGATTCCCTGTGGCTACTAAAATCCATGAATTCTCAGGTCCCTTATATAAAATGGCACAGTATGTGCCAAGAGCAGTGGTGCACACTTGTAATCCCAGTGGCTCAGGAGGCTGAGGCAGGAGGATCACGAGTTCAAAGCCAGCCTCAGCAATTTAGCAAAACCCTAAGCAACTCAGTGAGAGTCTGTCTCTAAATAAAATACAAAAAAAGGGCGGGGGGAGCTGGGGATGTGGCTTAGTGGTTAAGTGCCTCTGAGTTCAATCCCTGTTTAAAAAAAAAAAAAATTGGCACAGTATGTGTATATAATCTACAATATACTCCATATACTTTAAAATCTCTTTAGATTACTTACAATTCCTAATAAAATGTAAATGCCATGTACTTATTGTCATTATATTGTTTAGGGAATAATAACAAGAAAAAAATCTGTACCTATTTAGCACAGACACAATCATCATAGGCTTAACTGCATTTTTGATCCACAAGGACACATCTCCTTCAGTTTCTATCACCTCTAAACAATGCCATCAGATTATGAATCCATCCTTGGATTAGCCACCCACCCTTAAGAGTTACACAAGGCTGTTGACAGTGGCTTACCTTATAAAGGCTGTGTGCAGACTGATGTCTCTTTCAGTACTGGGGTGGCTGTGCTGGTGGGAGGGGCCCTCTGTGAAGGGAGGTGGTCATCTCCAGGACTGACAGGAGTCCCACTCATCAACTCTCCCAGGGCCTGCAGCAGGAAGACCACTCTGGCAGTTGGAGTTGACTTTTTGCCCAATGATCAAGTATCTCAATCCAGAAGCAATTCAAACTTCCCAACTCCTTCTAGATTAAAAATA
Source organism: Marmota marmota marmota (assembly GCF_001458135.2). NCBI lineage: Eukaryota > Metazoa > Chordata > Mammalia > Rodentia > Sciuridae > Marmota > Marmota marmota. Next base: position 2,531,543 of record NW_025999949.1, read on the forward strand.
GGCCCAAGGAATACCCAGACAGGCTAATTGCCCCTTCTTCTCTCACAAAGCTACCAAGGGATGTGTATGTCATTTTACAAATTAGTTTGTGAATCTTATTTCTGCTATCCCTATTCCTGTAATTTTCCTGGTATGTAGCATGGAATGAAACTCATCACTTGTATTTTTCTTCTTGTATTCAGATATTTGATGATAACCTAACTGTTTTGAGAGAAAAAAAAAATCAAACAAATGTTCTGGTTTTGCCATCCTCAAATCCTCAAAACTGTTCCATTTATATTGTCAGGACACTGTCTCAGTACGTGCATGTATACTGATCCCTCTTACTCTGAGCTTTACCTGCTGACTACTCCATTAGCCTGCAAATTTGCCAGCACAGAGCAGATTCTCTCACTGCTTCCTATACACCGTTCTTATTCTCCCACCTGTATCTACATTTGCCTTTCTCTAATGTGCCCCTTCCTGCGCCCCCTGCATCTCTACTCTTTCATCGCAATCTCTCTTCCCCTTGGTGCTTTACTGATAGCCCTGCAACTTCCTTTGACACACAGGCCACACTATACTTTTGACACTGACTACAAGGAACTGGGATTATTCTTCTCACACGTGGAGTTGAAACACAAGTAATGGACACAATGGAATGATACTTTTTCACCTACAAAGACAGCAACTCCAATTACTTTAATCTATTACATGTATCTTCCTTTTTGATTGTTTGTTTGTGTGGTGCTGGGTGGAGATTGAACCCAGGGCCTCATACGTGCTAGGCAAGCGCTTTACCACACTTTCTGACACTCCCAGACCCTCTTTGCATCTTCTTACAAATTCTCCTTACATTTGACAGTCCCTTACACTGCGTAAGTGTTTTCTACTAAAAAGAGAAAGACTTTGGCTATTCTTAAGTAAGCAAACTAGTAAATCAGCTTCCGGTATGGCTATTGGCATTGATTTATAAACACTCTGATATTTTAGTAGACTATATTTCAAAAAGACCATCCACAGAATTTTCATCAGTAAATTCTATATTCAACAGAATATATTTCATATTTATTATGTCATTATACTACCGAGTTAGAAAATAACATTAGAATATCTCACTTTTTTCCTAATTACATTGTATAGATTCCTCTGTTCCTCTTCTTTATTGGGGTCCTAATTCTATACATAATTACATTAATTATCAAGAGACAACTGAATAAGGAAACTGTATAAGAAAACATCTTATGATAAAACACACGTATTTTTAAAGCTAAGAGACATAGAAGGTATTTGATGTCAAGTGCAGGGCCTTATATCTTTCTAAAATAAAAACATTCAGAACAGGTTGATGCTTATTGAACTGAATTCAATATTCTAAGGACAGAATGCAATTATAGCAGTGAAGAAACATAGGAGCAGGCAGCCTATTATTTTGAGGTCATCTGTACTGTTAGGCCCATATGTAAGAGAGAAATCAGCATTTTACCCAACCCCTGTACTAGCTCTGTGGTTAGATCAGAGAGGTCTGGATTTGTTTTCCAGTGATTCCATTTCTTAGAGCCATGTTTTCCTCTGCTGATTAGTCACATATTTAGAACATGACCCTGAACAAAATTTAGAACAAGCCTTTCAGGCATATAATGTCAGAACATCAGCAGATTTCATGAAAGCAGGTACAGGTCCATTTTAGAAAAAAAAAAAAGAATGAATTTCATATTAGTTGTCTCAAATCTGCCATTTGTTGTTTATGAACCATTAAAAACAAACTGTAGCTTTAGTTCCTGTATCTCTTTATCTCAAGATCTATACGGAGTGCTGCAGTAGTCTTGATGAATGGTCTATCTGAATGTTGGAAAAAGTGGAAAGAAGTCAAGAAATTTCCTGATGGTAGGAAGCCCGTGTTCAACTCCCAAGTTCCTTCGCTGTCTTGAGAGCATTAAAAAAAAAAAAGTTTTAAAAGGTGAGACTTCTCTTCAAAGATCTTCTTCTTTTATGGTCCCCAAAACACAGTCACCTTCTGCTCTCTTAATCTTTCTTTTTCTTGGTAGAAAACTAGAATAGTCCTTCTGTTGTAAAGTAAGCAGAGAGATCAGATTCATAAATAAGAGGAAATAATTTTCACAATAATAATAACAAAAAATTAAAGGATTTACCTGTTTAAGCAGTAGTTTTTTTAAAAAGGTTTTATCCTGCCGAAGCTTTATTTGGGGTTGGTGCTCATCTGGTAGGGCCAAGGACAGCGCCCCCTGCAGGGCTTCAGAGGAAGCCATATCCTAAGTGGCTTTTTTGAGCCCTGTCACTTCAGGAAAAGTTTAGCTCTGCCTGTCTTGTCCCTCTCTCCAATTTTAAAGTCATGTGACTTTCCATTTTTAACATTAATCTCAAATCTTCAGACCATAAAAACAAATTCTAAAATATCATTGTGATTATTTTCAAGCATTTTAAGAGGTCATGGTTACCACTAACCTCAGTGAGCATGTAGTTTCCTCTCAGTACTTAAGAAATCTCAGAGACAGGGCCTTCGGGGATACCTCACCAGGCAGATGGGTTAAAACTATTTTCTATGAGAAATGTCTTGATAAAGAAGCCCTTTGACAGAGTGGCTGAAGAGATAGATTTAATTGGTTATAAAAATAAAGACCACTGGATTCAGACTCTGGCTCTGGCTATGTGATCTTGGGCCAGCTACTTAACTTTTCTGTGTGTCAGTCCCGAAACCAAGGATAATAACAGGACCTGAGTTGTTAGGAGGATTAAATGAGTTTTATAGTTGGCCCTTGGAATCCATGGGCTCCACATCCACAGGTTTAACCAACCAGTGATGGAAATTATTTTTTAAATTTGCATCTGTACGGACCATGTAGACTTTTTCTTATTATTCCCTAAAGAATTCAATATTATAAGTATTTCAATAATAAAGTTTTACATAGCACTTATACTGTATCAGATATTACAAGTAATCTAGAGATGGTTTAAAATACATAGGGAGATGTATATAGATTACATGTAAATACTACACCATTTTATTTATATAAAAGGCCTGAACATCCAAAGATTTCAGCATCCCCCTTAGATACTGAGGGACAACTATACACGGAGATTCTAACTGTGCCTGGCTCCAAATGAAGCCTTGCTCAATAAATTGGGATTCAATATATTTGGACATCAGGCCCCTTGCTGACAAGCTGGCCCTGCTCAGAACTTGAGCACATTGGCCTGTTGTAAAATTGCTGCTCATCTGGAAGGACCACTGAATTAGCATCACTGTCAGTCATGGCTATGCTGTGTGTCCTGTGGTCTGTAGCTTCGCCACCATCAGACTCATCTGGAGGCTTGGTAAACAGATTGCTGGGCCCCTCCCCTGGAGTTTCTGATCCAGTAAGTTTGGAGCCCAAGAATTTGAGTTCAAATGATGCCCACACTGCTGGCCCAGGGACTATGCTTCGTGAACCACAATTCTAGCATAATAGTTCCAATCCTGGTTGTATATCAGAACCACTTGGAGAACTTTTAAAAATTCCATTGCCCAGGTTCTTCAGACCAATGAAATCAGAATCGCCAAGGTGGGGTCCAGCCATCCTTAGTTTCTAGAGCTCCCCAGGTGATTCCAATGTGGAGCCCAGGTTTAGAACCCCTGTTCTACGCTGCCACTGTGCTGCTGCAACAGTGGAATCAAAATTATGAGGTTATTCCCCTCTACAGTTTGCAGGAAATGGAGCTGAAGCTTGGTGCAGTGTTGGTGCTTGTGGGTGCACTGGGGTGCTTGTTATCAATGCTTATTTCCAAGGTCCCCACCGCAGATCTATTGCATCAATATTTAGGGGTGAGGACCAGGAGTCTGCCTTTTAAGATGCACTTCAGGAGTCCCTGATGCACATTTAGGTTTCTGATTTCTCTGAAGATACATAGCTTATAGCTGGTAGAGTTCCTGTCTCGCATCTAACCAGAAACCCTATCGTGAAAGAGAAAGCTTTGGTTATGCCATTTTGTTTTCTGAGCTCACTCAAGAAAAGGACCTTATGTACTCACATATTTACAAATATATTCTTATATATGAGGGACCATTATATATATAACAGACCCTGAGACAGATGCTAGATGGATGATTCATCCCATTCAAACACTACTTACAGGTCACCTTTATTTCATTGACTTACACTACAATTTGGACATAGAAAGCAATAATTAGCAAGTAGTTAAGGGCACAATTCTGGGATCAGACTGCTGGCTTCCTTCCCCATTGATTGCTGTTCAACCTTGGGTATGTCATTTAACTCTCTGAACCTTAGTTTCCTCAGTGGGTTTACAGAGATCTTTGGAGAGGACAAATGTGTTAATTCACATAGAAGAGCTCGGAATAGTGTCTGGCAATAAAAAAAATCCTTAATGATGTTGTTTATGATGATTCTATTATTGTTACCTACACAAAACTAAATACTCAAAGAAGTATCTTATAAACTTCAGAGTTGTTTTGAATAGGGTATATTGCTAAAAAAAAAATCTATGAAACAAAAACATACTGAATGCACTAAAATACATAAACTCAAAAGAGAACTTTCCAAAAAATGCATGGGATGCAGAAGAAAATCACTAAGGAATTTTGTGTTCCTCTTGGAAACTTTTCATGTGAAAATTTCCTTAGCCCCGCTGGATGTTACAACAAAAATAACTGTACTTTTGTGACAGCCTTCCGATCTACACAGAGTTTCTGAGCAATTCTGGCTTATTCTTGGAAATAGAATTACTTTGGGTAAAGAGGGAAAAAGAGCAGATTTATCAAAATTATAATGTTTCAATTACATCCTTTTACTCACAGACCTGGCTTTGTTGAACATGGTATTTTTGACTTTTGCCTTGTTCCAGGACTTCAATCTGCTAAATAGATTAGTAAAATGTCAGTCAGCACAGCCCAGAGAAAGCAAGCACACAAATCATCTATTTAACTAGCACATTTCCCTTCCACCATAATCCTCTTAATGGTCCCCAAGGCTGCCAGTCCCTAGGCACACATGCTTGTCATCTATGAACCCCCCTTCATTTGCCAGGGTCTAAATGTCACAGACACACCAGTCCCCAAAAGTGCAGGGAGGCTCTGTGTTTAACACTGGCGGTTGGCTGCCTATGGATTTTGCGATTTGACACAGCGTTTAAAATGACCTCACACGAAATGAAACGCGCTTCTAAATCCTGAGATAATCCACGGAGCTCCAATCCATATGCTGAATCAAAGCCAAGTGGGGCTTCGCTTAATCAAAAGGCACCATTAATCAAATGAAGAATCATACTGAAGTTCAAAGACACTTCACTAGATCTCATGTTCATGAGGTAAACTTAATATACCAGTCAGGATCCAGGAGGAAACAGATGGTACACCCCTGGGGTAACCATGAGAATTTTAAAAGGAACTATTTAGCATTTAATGGAGGTGTGGGCGGGTTTAAAGCGAGTCAGCCAAGGGATGCTGGACCCCCTGGGGGCTGCAGGGAGGGTGGGGGG
>NW_025999949.1:2537036-2580483 GCF_001458135.2 Marmota marmota marmota
AGGGTGGGGGGGGCGGGGATTCTTACCACCTCCTAGCTTGCAGGGGCAGTGGGGGTGGGGGAAGAGCTACTACTGGAACCACAGTAGCCTAGCTGCAGACTTCAGTAGAGGGATGTGAAACCAGAGGGACTCACCAGGGGCAGGACTGGAGAAATAAGTCGTCCAACCCCACTTTCCCCCCCACTCTCCAGCCTCCTACTGGGATTCCCACTGGGTGGTTCCGTGGAAGGCAAGGTCACAGTCCTCACTGATCAGTCTCAGGGCACAGTGCAGTGGGGGGAGAGTGAATCTTAGGGGCAGACAGTGTCTGGCACATCTAGAGAATGTGACCTAACCAGGGCTGGAGGACAGCGTTCTTAGACTTTTCTTCATGGAAAAATAAAGGATCATTAAACCAGTCTGCATCACGTGCAAAGCTCCCGCCAGGCACAGGGCACGCTGCTCTACAATGGTGGATGTCTCTGCACTAACTGCTTTTCTGTTCCAACACACACACTCCTTGAAGCTGGGTCTTGGTTTCCAGCCAGCATGTGGTAAACGCGGCCATTCATAGATGATAGGATGAAGGGGTGAAGGAGGAAATTCTTTACTGCTGCTTATCACTCACAAGAACTATGGAATGGGACATTCCAGAATAACTGAGGTAAACATCATTAAAAGCATGAACTTTTCACTATGGTTAATTTTGCTGTAATATAAGTTGCTTTCAGGGGATATACACAGGATTTCCTTTAGGTTAGCAGAATAGAAATCTTCGTGTATTTGAAGCCCATACCTCAATAATTTTAACCAGTTGTTAAGTTTGGTAAATGAGAAATTAATATTCTGATGTCATATGTGTTTGCTATTGTTATTTTTTTTATTATTTTGTAATGTGTTAGAGTTTATAGTCTTGTGCTGTGAATACAGAACTTGGGGGGAAAATTCTCATAATTTTTTTTCTCCCCTATTCTCCTTCCTTGAGACACACCAGAAGCACCACCTGTTGCTAGACACAGTGGCACACACCTATGGACACCCACTTGGGAGGCTGAGGTGGGAAGATCACTTGAGCCTGGGAGTCTGAAGCCAGCCTAGGCAACATAGCAAGACCCCATTTCCAAAAAGCACCAGTTGCCTTTTGAATAATCTTGCTTTGCCCCAAAACAGAGGTGAGATTGTTGGAAAGAGTGAGAGAGAGAAATACATATGGTGATGGCAATTGGGGGTGGATGAGAGGTATGGATGAGGCAACAGGAATTAAAAATCCACCTTGTTCTTGGCCACTTTTGAGAAAATCAATTTAGAGGTGAGACCCACTATCAAGAACACTGAAGGAAGAAAACACAAAAAAACTAGGTATAGATTAATCAAAATACAATTTTTATGTATTTTCAATTCAGAAAGTTATTCACCAGCCTATTCCTGATAGGACTTCCATGTATTCAGATTATAGTTCAACGCACAAAATAATAACAATATGCTTTCAGGAATCTTTAGTAACACATCTATTGTATAAAATACATCTACTTTCCTTTCTCAGAGTCTTTTAGAATCCTTTAGGTGGCAGAGGTTGTCGGTGGTCTACTCCATTATCCATTCTGCCCTCTACCCAGTTTTGTTTGGAAAGACAACACATCCTGCTAAAAAGACTACATTTGCCTGACTCCCTTGGGAGCAGGTGCCATGATGTGACTAACTCTTGGCCAACAAGCTACAGGTAGAAATTCTGTGTGAGACTCTCGAGACTCCTCCTTAAGGAAAAGAAGAAAGTCATTCTTCTTTCCTCCTTACACTTGCTGCCTAGAATGTGGGTGGAAAGACTGGCGCTCTAGCAGCCACATTGTGCGTGAGGTCTTTGGTGGCACTGTAGAACCACCATCTCAGCCCTAGACTGCCTACCTCTAGGCTTATTTTAGGTGAGAGAGAAACACACTTCTATTTTGCCTAAGGCACTTGCTTTGTCTTGTTTTGTTTTCTGTTATATGCAGCTAAACCTAAACCTAACTTTATTTTCAAATAAAACAATCCTTTAAAATTCTGCTCAAGTTAAAAGCAGTAGATATTAACAAAATTAATTTAGGCTTTTCTGTAGGCACATCACTTTTTTTTCCTTCTCATGGTTAAAATTGCCTTTAAGAATTTAAGGTGATGTTTGTTGTGGTTGTGTGTTTATATTATTCTTTATTGAATTTATTTGATTTGCATTTTAAAAATCTCTTCATGAACAGGTCAAGTCTTACCTTTGAAGGCATTGCCTAATGCTAACCTGCCTAATAGCACTAAATTTCTTTTTCTCATTCCATGTTAATAGGAAAAACCAGTACTTTTTAATTTAATCAGCTTCTAGGGACCCTCTGCTTTATTTATGGGGTTTATTTAGTCACAATTTTCTCAATTTTTCCCTCTTCCCCCAGATTCTTCAAGATTATCAAAATCTGGACTCAGGACCCACCTTGCCAAGTGGGGACGTCTGTCCTAGTGCACACAGACCTTCTATAGATGACATGTGCATGTATCAATTCAGACTGTGTTTGCCTAGAATGTCACAGTCTTGCACTTATATAGTGTTATGGTTTAGTTATGAGGGGTTCTCCAAAGCATGTGTATGAGACAATGCAAGGAAGCTTAGAGGTGAAATGATCGGGTTATGTGAGTCTTAACCTAATCAGTGCATTAATCCCCCTATAGAGATTAACTGGGTGGTAACTATAAGCAGGTATGGTGTGGCTGCAGGAAGTAGGTCTCAGAGGCCCTGTCTTTGGGGCTTTTATTTTGTCTGTGTTGAGGGGAGCATGTTCTCTCTTTCTCCACCCCCCTCCCCCCACACACACACACATCCTGAGCTGCTTTCCTCCACCACTCTCTTCCGCCATGATGTTCTACTTCACCTTGAGCCCAGCAATGAAGTTGACCGTCTATGGTCCAAGACCTCTGATATGGTGCACCTCAAAATAAATTTTTCCTCCTGTAATATTGGTCCTGTGTGGTCTTTTGTTGGTAGCAGGGACAAAACTGACTAAAACATACATACTTAAAGTCATAAAATGACTCTAGTCCACTGTCCTTCGTGGAAGTTCAGCACTCAGTGAGTTCAAAGTGAGTTCCTCTGTCTCTGCTTTACCTTCCCCAGTCCGCGTCCACCAGGAAACTCCAGATTGAAAGCCCTACAACACGCTCTTGAAAACTCAATTTTCAAGAGAAAAGGGGTGTCGGGGTGGCAGCTTTCGGTTCCCTTTCCCTTCCCCTTCCCCCTCCCCATCCCTTGGTGACCATGGGTCGGGACTTTTCACCTGGCTGAAGAGACCTTAAACTCAGCCCTTAAACTCCACTTGGTTTGGGCAAACTGCTAATGGTAGAAACAATTTAGTTGGCCTAGGCCCTCCTGCCTCTAGTGACCTATGTAGGTATTGCTCTTGCCTCCAGCAGGTGACTTCCCGGGCCCTCACCCTTTCACAGACTGGTAAACCTTGCCCAGGAGCGACCCCCAGCCTCTGCTCCCCTGTCTTCCAATAAAACTCCTTTTGGTGCCTTATTCTAGTTCCCTTAGGGGTTGAGGCTGCTCCTCTCCACCAAAGGAACAGCCAAAGGAACATGAGGATCTCTAGACCACCCGCCTTCATCCGATCTAGCAGGGTGGGGTAAGTCCCTTTCCCTTTGATCTTTCGACTCCCTCCTGTTTGCAGAGACTCTGTAAATCTTGTCCGTGTCAGAGACTCCCCTCCAACCCATCTAGGTCCCCAGTGGATTGTAAAGACTCGCAATCCCTGGCCAGCCCACTCATTCTCCAGTGAGTAGAGTAGGTAATTGGGATGCTTTTTTCCTTCCTGCTCACCCCTGGGTGACGAAAGACCATGGGAAACACAGAGTCCACTCTGGACCTCAAAACTCCCTTAGGGTGTCTATACATGAATTTTTCCAAATTGGGACTAGCTCAGGATTTATGCCGTAAACAGCTCCTTTTCTATTCCACTGTGGCCTGGCCACAATACACTTTAGATAATGGCTCTAAACGGCCTCTTGAGGGGACTTTTGATTTTAAAATCCTCACTGATTTGGACAATTTCTGCCAAGGGATGGAAAAGTGGTTAGAGGTTCCTTATCTTAGGCCTTTAGGGATTTATGCTCCCGCCCCTCTTTCTGCTCCACATGTTCCACTTTCCAAGTCCTTCTTGCTAAAGAAACTCCTCCTTCCAAGTCCCCCCTCCTCCTGACCCTGACTCCTCTCTGCTTACTGAACCTCCCAAGACACTCTCCTCACCACCCCCAGACCCTCCCATCCTGATCCTGCTCCTTATCCAGAATGGGCTCCACCTGAATTAGATCCCCTGTCTCTTCCCCAGTAAGTGCCCATACCAGGTCTCACCAAATGACCTAAGACACCGAACTTCTCTGTCCTCTCCACGAGGTGGCAGGATCTGAGGGCATCGTTCAAGTTCATGTCCCTTTTTCTTTATAAGACCTCTCCCAAATTGAAAAATGCTTAGGCTCCTTTTCTGCTGACCCCACTACCTATATTAAAAAAATTAAAATACCTTTCCCAAGCCTATGACCTTCCTTAGCATAATGTCCTTGTCATCCTTACCTCCACCCTTAAACCTCCCTGTCCTCGCCCCATGAACACACTCAAGTCCAGGTAGCTGCACGGGACCATGCAGACCAGGTTCATTTGACCAATGACACCATGCCTACAGGTGCGGTCACAGTCCCCGACACCAACCCTGATTAGGACTATCAAAATGGACAGGGCCAACGCCACTGTGCCCAGATGATAGAATGTCTGCTGGCAGGCATGCAGGCAGTTTCTGATAAGTTTTTAATTTTGATAAACTGAGAGAAGTCACTCAGGGGCCTGATGAGAATCCTGCAATGTTCCTTACCTGCTTAACAGAGGCCCTCTGGGGCGACCATTCTGGCCACTCATCTTATCACCTAGTCAGCCCCCGATATTAGAAAAAAGCTAAAGCGCACTGAGGATGGTTCCCAAACCCCCATCCAAGATCTGGTGAAAATGGCCTTTAAAGTTTACAGTGCCTGCGAGGAAACAGCTGAACTCAGCTGGCAGGCCCGCTTACACAAAAAGGTGGCACTCCAGACACAAAGAATCCCTAGGGACAAGATTGTCCTTCCTCCACTCCAAGCCCATGATCTCCTCTTCAACAACCACAAGTCACTTCACATCAGTCCCCAAACTCTCTTTCAATTCGTCCAACCTCTCTTTTACCTACCTGACATGTGTGACTTAATTCAACAGGTCCATTCCACATGTTCCATATGTTCCTCTGTCACGCCTCAAGGGGGCTTATGACCCAAGCTCCCCACTTATCAGATGCGAGGACATCAACCAGGCAAAGATTGGCAGTTAGATTTTACTCACATGCCCAGACACAAAAAGTTCCCATACCTACTCACCCTGGTTGATACCTTTTCAGGACGAGTTGAGGCTTTCCTGATCTCTCAAGAGACGCCGGACACTGTGACCTCAGTCCTCACTGAGCAGATCATCCCCAGATTCGGCCTTCTGATGTCCATCCAGTCAGACAATGGCCCTGCCTTCACTTCTCAAATAACTCAACAGGTCTCAGAAAGCCTCAACACCTCCTGGAAACTTCACATTCCTTATGGGCCGCAGTTCTTGGGTAAGGTTGAGCGGGCCCACAGGATCCTCAAGGACCACCTCATGAAACTCTCAATTGAGCTTCCAATCTCCTGGCCAGATCTGCTTCCCCTTGCACTTACCCAAATCCAAGCTGCCCCGAGAGACCCCTTTTACCTACCTGACATGTGTGACTTAATTCAAATTTAATTAGTTCGAACTTAATTAGTTCGAAGGGCCAAGTCCCTTTGAACTGCTCTACGGCCACCCCTTCCTAATTAATCACAACCTTCCCATCCAACCCCCACTCCTGGCCTCATATCTATCTCACCTTGCTCCGAAACCTCCTCTGGGAACATGTGGATCGCCACCTTCCTGCCCCAGCAGAACTAGTGCCTTCTGAGGGTCCACTTCAATCAGGAGACTGCCCTCTTAAAGGAACGCCATCCTTGATCACTCTAACTACGCTGGACTGGTTGGACGTGGTGATTCTCACCACGCCTACATCAGCCAAACTATTAGGCCACCCCTCTTGGTATCATGTTTTTCACCTCAAGCTTGCCATAGATCCAAAATCCTGGTCATTCCAATTTATGGGACCCACTAAGCTCAAGATCACCTGTGGGCCTCCCACTTTTTTCCCTCTTGAGTCTGTTCCTACAGGTGTCCCAGACCTGAACGACACGGCCTAATCCCTACTGCTGGCGTTTCCAGGTACAGGGGACCTGGGATGGTAAGACCCGGATATTAGGAACCGGCGATTGCCAATCTTCTGGTTGCCAAACAACTGTCTCCATTCTATTAACCATCCTCAGTCTTTCTGACCTAGTGCCCCTCCTCTGCTTTATGACCAAACCAAGCAGTACTGCAAGTTCAACCAGATATTTAGGGAGGATGCCCTCACACCTCCTGCAATATGCACAAGCTTAGAGAGACCACCCAAATCCAATTCCTATATACCGATTCTGGAGGTAGCACCTACCTGAACATCAGAGATCCCTGGGACAATTGCTGAGCCACAGAAGAAGAGGGTAAGCTGTACATCTAACCCTGGGACAGCCGGAACTCTTAAGATTTTCTGCACCTACACCCTGGTGATTCCTCAGCTCCACCAAGAAATCCTCCAGAAAGAAACTGCCCTCACTTACCAGCTAGGGGCACATGAGGCAGAGAAGGGAGACCCATTTTCATGGCTGGCCCTTGTACGTCACGGGTTACAACTCCTAAACTACTCCAGGGTCAATAATATTTCTGATTGTTTTCTGTGTGATGTTCTGCCCGCCCTTAATGGCAGTCCCTCACCTTTCCCCTTAACATCTCCCAAGGGGATGATGCCTCTCTGCCTCTGATGGGGATCCCCCTTTTTGACAATCCCCTGTAGTAGCAGCAAAACCTTTCCATCTGCTATGCCTCAAAAACCACTCCCAGGTTCAACGTAACTAATTATGGTGTCCTCTCAAGTCCATGAACTCCTGGGATTTTTCTTTTGGTGTAATGAGGCATTGATGAACTCCTCTACTGCCACTCCTTTCTATACCCCTGTCACCCTATTTCCTTAACTAACACTCTTTTTTTTTTCTTTTCTTGGCTTCTATTTATTTATGGTTGATTTTCTTTTTTTTATTGCGTAAAATTTTTTTATTTATATATAACAGCAGAATGCATTACAATTCTTATTACACATATAGAGCATAATTTTTCATATCTCTGGTTGTATACATAGTATATTCACACCAATTCATGTCTTCATACATTTCATACATGTACTTTGGATAATAATGATCATCACATTCCACCATCATTTCTAACCCCATGCCCCCTCCCTTCCCCTCCCATCTCTCTGCCCTATCTAGAGTTCCTCTATTCCTCCTATGCTTGCTCTCCCTGCCCCACTATGAATCAGCCTCCTTAGCCTGCTTCCACCCACTGGATCTCAAGGGTCAGCCTTTCTTCCAGTGATCACAGGCATTTCCATCACCTTCTCCCTGGTCCCCTCAGGCAATGGGCTGGGGCATTAGGCTATAGCTTAACCACAACTAAAGAGCTTGAAGAAAATTTACAGCTAGCAGTGAAGCCTCTGCCAACTCCCTGGCATCTCTCCAAAGACAAAGAACATCGCTTACACGGGTCACTCTCCAAAACAGGCGGGCCCTAGACCTGCTCACCACCGACAAAGGTGGTACCTGTCTGTTCCTCAGGGAAGAATGTTGCTATTACATGGAGGAGACCGGCCTAGCAGAAGAAAACATCGATGTGCTACCTCGGCTGAGATGAAGGTGGCAGCCGAGCACCTCACTCCTCCTGGGCTGGTAGAACTCCGCCCTCGCTGCTTGGTTGGGTCTGATTGTTGGCCCCATCCTCATGATCTGTGTCTTGCTAATGATTGCTCCTTGTCGCCTCAGATTTATCCAAAACCGCATCAGCAAAGTCTCACGGGTGGCAGTCAATCAGATGCTCCTCCACCCCTACAGCCGTCTTCCCAATGAGCCCCCAACTCCTGACCTTCTCTAGACCTCCTACCAGAATAAAAGTAGCCAGATGAGACCGGGCACCCTATAACATCAAAGAGGTTGGGATGTCGGTGGGCAGCTTTCCCTTCCCATCCCATGGTGGCCATGGGTGGAGACTTTTCACCTGGCTGAAGAGACCTGGCCCTTAAACTCAGCCCCTAAACTCCAATCGGCCAATTGCTAATGGTAGTAACAATTTAGTTGGCCTAGGCCTTCCTACCTCCAATGACCTATGTAGGTATTATTGTCGCCTGGAGCTTCCAGGACTTCCCGGGTCCTCACCCTTTCCCAAACCAGTGAACCAAAACCCCTTTTGGTGCCTTATTCTTGTTCCGTGGTTCCTGGCCTTGTGCGCCCTTTTCTGCTTTACAAGGGGGTCCTAACTTTTCCTTCCAAGAACCAAAATAAGAAGTGAAGAGTTCGTGAAAATAAAGCTTCTTGAATATTCGGTTAAAGCAATACAAGAGTATTGACTGGGGTGCGATTTTGCTGTTAGCCACAGGGATAAATGACAGATTCCAATTCATGTGCAAATGTAAGGATTGCCAACGGGGTTGTTTTCCTTGAGAACTTTAAATAGGTTATTTCCTTCTCCGTTTTATTGAGCTAACTCTTCAGCTATTCATCCTAGGAGTATTTCCTGCATCAAGTAGCTTACGTTTTATTCATCCACATTTGAGGGCACTTCTCCCTTTTAAGGAGGCTACTTCAGTTAATTACTTTTCTCTTTCTTCTGTTTCATATATGTAATAATCAAAGCCTACGAGGGTCCATTCTGCCTAAGAGGTTGGATTTTATTACTCTGTTTAAAAAGAGCCTCCTTTATTTAACTACTCTCTAGTACATTTTGAATTGTTCAATCACCAAGAGGCAGCGAATTTATTTCCCCTAGAAAGATATTTTTGGCTCTAGAAGAGAAACGAATTCGAAACACAATCATTTTCTCAGGAAAAAAGCTGTAAAGATTGATGTTAAACTTAAGATGTCATCCCCCATCTAATAATGGACTAAATTTTACTAAAAGCCTTTCTGAAGGTTTTCTATTGTATTTTTAAAAGATCAGTGTAATATTCTGAAAAGAATTAAATTTATAAATGTCAACGAGGCATTAGTATTTGTAATCATTTAAGAAAATCAAACTGTACTGTCTTATTGGGAACACGTATATTTTTCAATATAATTTGAAAAATTTTAAATCTCAGCAATTTTTTGCTTTACAGCTTGCTTACCAACCTTTTCAGAGAGTTAGTAGGCCTTTAATGAATAAATGTAGACTCAAAAGTAACTTATTTTTTATTTTTCATTATTTGGGATTGAATCCAATGTATAATACATAGCAGGCAAATACTCTACCACTAAACTACATTGCCAGCCTTTAAATTTTTTTTTTTTTTTTAATTCTGAGACAGTCTCATTAAGTTGCCCAGGCTGGCCTTGAACTTATGAGCCTCCTGCCTCAGCCTCTTGAGTAGCTGGAATTACAGGTGTGTGCCACCATACCCAGCTAAAGTTATTTTTACTTTGAGAAAAAGGGAAAACAAAAAACAAAAACTGAAAGAATTCCCCACGCAAAGACACTTCGCCGGGAGAATTCCAATTTTATTGCAAAAAGCAGTGTGCTTATATAGATCTAAGGAGAGATGGCAGGGCTTAGATAAATGGCAGGCAACCCGTTTATTGGCAAGTTCTTTCAGATATCAGCTCCGGAGCCCAGGAATTAGTTCTCATTGGGGCTAAGGTTCCCCGCCAGCGAGATTTGAAATTGGCGCCGGCGGGAGAGTTCACACGGGCGGGAACTTTTCGCGCCACTGCAGAAAAGAAGAAGGTAGGAAGAAGAGGTGCTTAGGCGCCATGTTGGGGTTTTTTCTCTGGGGTATGGCTGCCGTTTATACTTTTCCCAACAAAAACAACACAGGGGCTTGAGAGTTTCTTTCACACTCTGGCTTCCACCTAAGGCTAACGGGAATTTCCATTTGGCACAATGGAAGTATCGAGAGACTCTGGATTCTTTCTAGAGAAAACTCTAGAGCCTGCTTAAGATCCTCTGCACTGTGTCAAAGATCCCCTCAAGATCCGGACTTCATGATGTAGCTTTTATGACAAATCCAAAAGCTTCCATTTAGGGGAAGGAAGAAATAAAACAACACAGAGTAGAGAGTTACACAGTGCTCAGTTTCCAAAGATGGCTTCTCATTGGAAAAATGGCTTGACTTCTAAAGACTGAGAGTCTGACACCTGGCCATCCTGACCGTGGAGCCCCAGAGGCTAGAGGAGCTCACTTTAGCAGCGTGGACTCCACCATGGGGACCAGACCGGAGCCTGGGGACTCAGGGGTGTGGTCTGGTCTCCCAGTGTTGGCTCACAGTGGGAACAAGGACACAGAGGACAGCACTTACCATTTCTGGACTCTCAGCAGCCAGTTTTACCATCTTCTCTGAGATCATCTTTTTCAAGCAGCTACTCAGCAGAAAAGCCTATAAAATCCAGAAATAAAAACACTCTATTAAAGAGATTTTCATTTTCTTCCTTCCCTCCCTAGTGCTACAGAGCAGATTTTGAACTCTACTTAAAATCCAATAGCATGTTTTCAAGAATTTAGATTTCTTTTTTAACTTGCAGAAATTTGCATAAAATTGTAATTAACAAACAAAACAAACAAAACTCTATAAATTCCCCCAACTATATAGATATATTTATGGTAAATATGGACAGCTAAAAATGGGCCCAATCTCATTACTAATCTTTTAAAAATTCCTTTCTTACATATTTTCTATTGTTTTGCAAGCAGATTATGTTCTATGAGCATTACATTATGTAAACTGTTTATTATCATAATCAAATAAACTGATGATATTTAATTGCATCCATCATTATTGAGAGACTTGTTATGAGGCATAAAGAGTAACCTGATTGAAAGAATATACAGTAATCTTATTACTTTTACTGAAATTTTTAAAGTGAGTTGTTTTCTTCACTCTCATTTTAAAATTTTTTATCACTCATTTGCAAGGCAGGTAGCTGTCCCCTGATCATTTGTGGTTTAATCATCCTTACTGCTGAGACACTCACCACTGAGTGAGAGTTACACAGTGCTCAGTTTCCAAAGATGGCTTCTCATTGGAAAAATGGCCTGACTTTTAAAGAAGAGAAGTCAAGCCATTTGTACTTCTTGCTACCCAAAGGCGGGGACTTCCTAGTTCCAGGATCTTCACCTTTCTTGTCTTGCTCTTATTTCTTGGTTTGCTGTTTCTCTTTTGTCCCTACTAAGGTTTGAGACTACTGAAACTCATAGCTTGGGGCTCTAGGACCTCAGCACTGGGTTGTACTCAGGGATAATCATTGTGTTGGAGAGGAGGAGGGAGGGGACAGAGAGAAACCCAGGCCAGGGTGGCAGCCAAAGTGGAAAGGCCTTGGAGGACAGAACACAGATAACAGAATTAGGCAGAGATGGGTGGCATGCAGGTAACACTGCACTGTCTCGCAGGGCTACAGAGCACAAGATTGAAATTTACTTAAGTGGAAACGGTGGAAAAGAGGAGAAATGTGACATGCAGACACAAAGTTTGACTTGCTAGCTTGGCTAAGAACTAGCCCTGTTTATCTGCACATATTCAATGATGCACACAAAGCCAGAGTATGAAATAGTCAACAATTAACTCCTGAACTGGTGCAGCCAGGGGGAAATTTTAGGATGCTTCAAGATACAGACTGATTCCACTTTCCACCCCATGTGCACAAATATGTTGGCTAGGACTCTACTATAAACCAAGTAAGGTTTATTCAACACGAAGAACTGAGCTTTTGCTAGGCAGTGGTGTACACCTGTAATCCCAGCTATTCGAAGGTGAGGCAGAAGGATCGCAAGTTCAAGGCCAGCTTTGGTAACTTAGTGAGATCCTGTCTTGTAATAAAAAATGAAAAGGGCTGAGGATGCTGTTCAGTGGTATAGAGCTTGCCTGGCGTGTGCAAAGCCCTAGGTTTGATCCCCAAATAAATCCAACTGCAAATAAATAAATAAATGAAACTAAGCTTTTGTTTAAAGAAATAAAAAAGATTTGGGCCCAAGGCTTTGTTTGTATTTACAAGGCACACAAGTCACATTTCTGGCTGTGGTAGAAGTACATCAATAAAACTCACACTCCCAGGAAATAAGATCTTACTAGGAATCCTTTAAAAGAAGGTTTATTGCACCACTCTGTAGTGGCGCAAACTCATTTGCTACTGTTTAGATTAAAAGGCCATCATAAAATTTAACTGCACTTAGCATTCTAAAGGGGTGGGTAGGGGGTTGGTTTCACTGCCAAAAATCTCTCTGTGTTTGCAAGTGACTGCAAATCTTATCTCAGCAAACCATCCTACTATTTCCCTAGGATGTTTCATATTTAAGATGAACCTAAAGGACCCATGTCTTCCACCTTGGATTGAGGTTCAGTACTCTATTTTTCAGAGTGCCTTGATGTCTGACAACTGTACTGGAAGTGGAGGGTTGGAAAAGGGCTTTGTTTACCGGAAATCAGAATGTTCTACGGAACTTAAGTTAGTGGGACTCAAGTTAAACATAATGTCAATGCAGATGTTATTTTGATTCCATTTTAGAGATCCTGTATTTTTGAATCTAATTTGAAATAGCGTAAGTTAGTTTAGTAGCTCAGTAAAAATTTTTCAATTGGATTTGGTGTTTTAAAAATTAGCTTTTTTGCAGGATGTGGTGGTGCCCACCTATAATCCCAGCAGCTTGGGAGGCTGAGGCAGGAGGATTGCAAGTTCAAAGCCAGCCTCAACAACTTAGCGAGGCCCTAAGCAACTCAGTGAGACCTCATCCCTGGGTTCCAGGCCCAGTACAAAAAAAAAGCCTTTTATCTGCTTAGGTAAGGCCAAGGAAATGAAAAAGATTCCAAAACATCTATTTTCAATATTCCTATTAAGTGAGATAATGAAATCTATATTGTCTAAGCCAGGGATCAGAAAAAAAAAATCTAGCTCATCACCTGTTTTTGTAAATAAAGTCTTGTTAGAACCCAACCAGGCCCATTTGCTTATGTATCATCTGTGGTTGCTGTTGATAGAGCTCAGTAGTTGCAATAGAGACCGTGTGAACCACAGATCCTAAAACATTCCCATCTAGACCTTTAAAAACTAGTTTGCTCACCCCATGGCTCAGCCAGTTAGTTGAGTCTCCGTTAATTGGGCAATTGTTAAGATTTAGATCTTAAATGTCCCCCTAAAATGCATGTGTTAAAGGCCTGGTCCCCAGCTCATGGCACTAATAGATGGTGGTGGAAACGTTAGGGGGTGGGTCCTAGTTAGAGAAAGTTAGATCATTGGAGGCACGTCCTTAAAAAATATATTGGGATCTGGGTCACTACGTTTTCCACTTTTTGCTCCCTGACCACAATCGGGTAAATAGCTTCGCTCCACCATGTGCTCCCCACTGTGATGTTCTGCTTCACTCCAGGCCCAAAGCAATAGGGTCAAGAGACTATGGACTACAGCCTCTGAAACCATGAGCTAGAATAAACCTTTCCTCCTTTAAGTGTATTTGTCTCAGGTATTTTGTCACAGGGAAGGAAAGCTAGCCCAATAACTAAATTGATTTCTAATTGATACGAAGGCCATAGTGATTGACAAAATTAAACAAAACAGAACCCAAAGAAAAGAAGAGATATTACAGTCCAAAAAGAACATGCATAGCACACTCGAGTCCCCTGCTCTTGTTGGGTTACGGTAATATGCTTTGTCCACCTCAACCAGCAGGACAGCATTCCAGCACAAAGGGTTATCATGCTCTGCCCTGAGAACTCACCTGTTTGGTGTAAATAAAAAACCACTGCCAGCGACTCTCCTCGCTGTACTGAAATCTGAGCTCTAAGTTCTGATTGAGAATTCGCTGGGGTCCATCCATATCCAGCAGAGTTCCCTACAGACAGAGGAAAAGATAGTATTTGATTTTCAATAGAAATCTAAGTGCCTATTTTTGTGCTAGGCAAAATATCAAAATAAGATTGTCCCTACATCCAAGAAACTACTAGTAATTGAGAAGCCAGGAAGGTAAATCACCACAGCATGATATGGTAAATGTGATCAGGGAAGTAAACACAGCTCTAGGGAAGGAAACAGAATGGCACCTGGCTCAGGCTAGGAGGGCAAAGAAAGGCCCCCGGAGGGGGGGGCATCTGAGCAAAAGTAGGAGCTGTCCTAGTTTGTTGGGTGGTTTTTTTTTTGGGGGGGGGGGCTTTTTTTTTTTTTTGATTGAACCCAGGGNGCATCCCCACTTGTGGGTGTTTTTTTTTTTTTTTTAAGGAGAGGAAGGTGAGGGGTGAATCCTGTTAGAAGAAATACAAATGCAAATCCCATGAGGCCTGAGGGAACCTGGCATGTTGGAGATGCTGTGAGAGATAGTGTGTGGCTGTAGCACAGGCTCCAAACTCACAGTGGGCTGGGAGAGGTGGGGTAGGGCCAGATCCTAAAATCCTGGCAGGGAACATCTACAAATTTTGACTACAGAGCAAAATTTGACTCTGACTCTTTCTCCTAGTAATAGTGTCTCATATTTCTTTGGGAAAAGCATCCCTCTTCCACAGGAGGCTATCTGGTGGGATTTTCAGAGAGTGACATATGACCCAAGTTTAGGCCAATTGGACGAATGTTCTCTGTGACCCTATTTGATTCAAAGTCAAGAGATCCAAGCATCAGATCTTGGTTAAATTCCTGTTTCCTAGAAAGCTACTTTGGTTCTTGACTCTCTTGAGCCTCAGCTTCAGTGTTTTGAATCTGTAGGTTGCTCCACATCCTTCTAAGCCATGCGTCCCCTCCTTGGCTGGAGTCTGATGTGTTGGTTTCTGTTGCTTGCCACTAACGAACCATAATTCTTACATGCTTCAGACGCTAAGTTAAGGATTTTAGACTTTATCCTGAGGCAACACATATCAAAGGATTTTAAAAGCTGGATAATTCCACTGGATTGATATTGTAGACATATTGGTCTGACAGCACCGGTGTAAAAACATAAATTGAGCAACAGCTCTTTGCAGACAATGAACAATACATAATTCCAGAGATAAGGAAAACAAACGAGGGGAGCTCCAGGATTTCCCCAGCTTACTCACTAGAGGAGTTTCCAAGATGTAGCAAGGAAAGGGACCCCAAAGGGCTCGCTGAGTTGAGAAGAAAGAGAAAATTTTGAAGCAGTTGAGGTAAGAATTCACAGGGCAGAATACCCTGAACTCCAGAGAGCTCCTCTCAACTCTTTGCCTGAGTAGTGATCCGAGCAACCCCACCAAAAAGCAGCAGACTGAACAATTCCAGGAGCTGGCAAAGAAGGCTGGGAGGAGTTTGTACTCCCATCAATCCAAGTACAGAGGCCATACTAGGTAAGATGTTGGGCAGAGTTCTAGGGAGGTAGCTAATGAGTAAAGGGTTAAATTAGCCCTAGACTAAAGATGATCCTGGACTTCCATTAAGTGTAACAGCAAGCCTCCAAAGAGTCAAAACAGTCCCAATGTTCTGCATTACAAAGCAAAGTCTAATATTTTTAAAGGAATACAAGAAAACCCCACATTCAACAATGTGAAATTCACGTTTAGCATACCACAAAAATACTTGGCATGCAAAACAGGTGAGAAACCAATCACTAAAAACAAACTCAGAAGTGACAGAGATGATGGAGTTAGTAGGCAAAAATATTAAAAGTTACATCCAGGTGTCCCTTAACAATGGGACTATGTTCTGAAAAATGTTCTTGTTAGGCATTTCTGTCATTGTGTAAAGATCATAGAATGTACTCACACCAGCCTAGATGGGACAGGTCAATCACTTGATGTGACAGTTATGTGGGGGAGAGAGGGATTTAACCCCAGGCCTTGGGCATGCTAAGCACATGCTCTACCCACATCGATCATTCAATATGGCCTCTTGATGCAATCAAGGAATGTAGGTGCAGCGTGGCATGCTGTTATACAGTAAACTTTTTTTGGTAAGTAGAAGGACTACACTCTAATGATAAAAAGTATAAGAATTAAATAAGCCAGAAACATAGTCTTTTATTATTACTATCAAGTATTAAGTGTTGTACATAATTGTGTATGTTACATTTTCTATATAACCGGCAGTACAGTTGGTTACACCGATACCACCAGAGACACAT
Source organism: Marmota marmota marmota (assembly GCF_001458135.2). Classification (NCBI taxonomy): domain Eukaryota; kingdom Metazoa; phylum Chordata; class Mammalia; order Rodentia; family Sciuridae; genus Marmota; species Marmota marmota. The sequence goes on from NW_025999949.1 coordinate 2,553,265, forward strand.
GAGTAATGCATCATGCTATGGCATTATGGCAGCTACAACATCACTAAGCAAAGGGAATTTTTCAGCTCCATTATCATCTTATAGGACACCACTGTATATGCAATCTGTCATTGTTCAAAACATCATTATGCAATGCATGACTATATTTAAAATATGCTCCACACACTGAAGAATTTATAGAAAAACATAAGCATGTTGAGGAGGAAAATGAAAGATTTTTTTTTTTTAAGATCCAAATGGAACTTCTGGAGATGAAAAGCATAATATTAGAAGTAAAAACATACTGGACAGGATAAATAGCACATTATGACACTAGAGGAGAAAAGATCAGTGACTTGGAGACATAGCAATAGTGAGGACCCAAGATGAAGCACAAAGAGAAGAAAGACTGAAATAAAGAAAACCACAATGAAATATCACTTTGGACCCATTATGCTGGCTATAATTTTAAACATCAAATAATGATTAGTATTGACAAGAATGTGAGGGAATTAGAACCCTCAACCACTGCTAGTGGAAACTAAAATGGTACAACCAATGTGGCCCACAGGTTGGCAGTTCCTCAAAGTCAAATGCAGAATTACCATTTGATCCAATAATTCCACTCCTAGGTTTATATTCAAGAGAAATGAAAACACATGCCCACCAAAGCTTGCACACAAATGTGCATAGCAGCCTAATTCATTACAGCCAAAAGATAGAAATGGATGATGACTAGATGAATAAAACATGGTATAGCCAATCATACAGTGAAATATTATTTGGTCATAAAAAAGAATAGGGTACTCATACATGTTATAATAAATATGAACCTTGGAAACATTATGCTTAGTAAAAAACTAGTCACAGGGTGGTGACAGCTAAAGGGTATGTGGCTTCTTTTTGACACAATAAAAGTGTTCTGAAATGACCATGGTGATACCTGCACAACTCTGAATAAGCTGAATACCATCGAATTGTATATTTCATGTGGATGAATTGTATGGTACATAAATTACATCTTAGTAAGACTGTTAAAAGGAAAGAAAACGATTGTGTTGTTCTGGTGGAGGAACAGACACATAGACCAGCAGAACAGAACAGAAAACTCAGAAGGAGGCCCACACAAATGGGCCTTAGTAATTTTTGACAAGGATGCAAAAGCCATTGCATTTAGGACAGACGGGCTTGTTAACAAGCAGACGGGGAGCAACGCGACTTCCAGAGGCAAGAAAGGGAGACGTCTGTCTCATACCCTATACCAAAACCCACTCAAAATTACTTATATAGAGACTTCTATGTAAAACCTATAACTATAAAACTTTAAGAAAAGAAACAGAAAAAAAGCTTCATGATCTAGGGTTTGTCAAAGAGGTCTTAGGCTTGAAACCAAAAGCATAATCCATAAAAGAAAAAAAATGGATGCATTGCATTTCACCAATATGAAAAACTTTTGCTCTACCAAAGACCCTGCTATGTAGTTTTTCAAAACTACAGAAAGAGAGAGAGAAAAACATTTGCAAATCAGATGGCCAGCAAAGGACTAGCATCTAGAATCCATAAGGCATTCTCAAGCCTCGACAGTTAAAAAAGCAGATAACCTTTGACTGGCATGGAGCCCAGTGGTAGAACACTTGTCTAGCATGGGTGAGGCCCTGGGTTCCATCTCCAATATCACAAAAGAAAAAAAGAAAGAAAGAGAAAAGAGAATTAAACAACCCAATTAGAAAATGGACAAAAGAAATGTTAAGAAGCAGTTTACTGAAGAAGATAAACAGATGGCAGATAAGCCTGCAAGACGCTCAATATCATTAGCTATGAGCAAAATGCAAATTAAAACCACAATTAGATACCATTACTGTTTTAGTCAGCTTTCTCACTGTAACTAAAAGACCCAACCAGAACCATTGTAGAGGAGGAAGTTTATTTAAGGGCTCTTGATTTCAGAGGTCTCAGTCCATATATAGCCAGCTCCATCATAGAGGAAGAGTATGGCAGAGGGAAGCAGCTCACATGATGATCAGAGAGCACAGAAAGACATTCCACTCTCCAGATACAAAATATATACCCCAAAGTCATGCCCCCAATGAACCACTTCCTCCAGCCACCCCCTACTACTTCAGTTTCCACTCAGTTAATCCTGATTAGGGGATTAATTCACTGATTGGGTTAAGACTTTCACAACCCAATCGTTTCTCCTCTGAACCTTCTTGCATTGTCTCACTCATGAGGTTTCAGGGGACACCACATCTAAACCATAATAATTACATACCTACCAGAATGACTAAAATTAAAAAAAATAGTGATACCACCAAATATTGGTGAAGATGCAAAGAAACTGGATCACTCCTATTGCTGATGGGAATGTAAGATGATACAGCCACCCTCGAAAGCAGCCTGGCAGTTTCTAAAACCTAAACATGTAATTAACAATCAACCCAGCCATTGCACTCCTGGGCATTTATTCCAGAGAAATGAAGACTTGAGCTCAGATAAAAGCTGATTCATGAATATTACAACAGCTATATTCATAAGAACTAAAAACTAAAAACAACCCTAAGTCCTTCAAAGGGATAGTTAACTGCACTTTAGTACATCCATAGCATGGACTATTGTTCAGTAATACAAAGAATATATTGTACCATTGATAAATACAACAACTTGGATGGATTTCCAAAGAATTATGCTGTGAAAAAAAGAAAAAATAAAAGCCAATCCCTAAAGGAACTGACAGGTATAGAACATTCCACCCAACAGCCAAAGACACTCTAAGTGCATAAGGAACATTTACCAAGATAGATCCAATTGGGGGCTGCAAAACAAGTTTCCCCAAACTTTAAAAGAACTGAAATCATATAACGTATTTTCTTTTTTTTTTTTTGATGTTATATAATGTATTTTCTTTGACTCCAAAGGAGAAAGAGTGAGGAAAGGAGAAGGGTTAGGATGCTGTGCCATCCATCCATGTGGGGAATATGGAGACCAAGCTGTGAGGGTGGAGAGAAGGGACATCTTTGAGGGATGGCAAGGGAGCAGGCTGGGTAGGTCTCCATCGGCGACATCCCTGGTTGGCAGCCAGCGAGTGGGTGGTGGTGGAGGCCCCGTTTGTCATCACATAGAACACAGGAGGCCCAAGAGCAGCACAGGCTTGAGAGCAAAGGACAATTCTGCTCCTGGGGAAAGGCTGAGTTTATGATGTCATTGAGACATCTGGAGAAGGTGGAAGGGGGCCACGGGAAACGCCAGGGATCTGGTAGTTGATTTCTGCAGAGAAAAAAAAATACTAGAAATGGAACCCCAGAAAAAAATGAGCCTTTCAGCAAGGCTCAGAGGAAGTGACCCACAACAAGAGCAGAAGGAAAGGAGATTGTGAAAAGGAAGAAATGGTTGACGTGTCAAGAGCCAAAGAGAGGTCAAGGATGAGGAAGCTAAAAAGTCCCCACAGGTCCCATGGGTTTAACAGCTGGGTATTATAATTGCTCTAGAAGCTCCTCTTCTGCCAATTTGTCTTCTGCATAAAGATGATAATCCCAGTTAGCTCACTGAGTACTGGTTAGAATTTAATTAAGTAACAGATGTGGCCGAGGCCAGCACAGGACCTGGTACCAAGTAGGCACTCCATACATCTGATCAGAATGGTTTGCTGACAAGGAGATAGCAATGTAAGCAGGCTGCCATGGCTCCTTCCCAAGGGCTCTGCTGGTCAGCATCCAGTTTCTTGCCCGCACTGAGCACATAGAAAGTGCTCATCACTTCTGTCACTCTTGCCACCTTTCCAGCACTAGGGAAGGCTGTTGAAGATCGGTGCCTCTACTGCCTCAACTGCACCAGATGGGGAACCTATTCCCACTTTAGACAGGCTTTACTTCTAAGTGATGTTTAAAGTGGTTTAGATGCCTCTGCACGAGGTACCAGAATCCAATGGCCAGTCCATCTCCCTAGCACCAACTCTGTCATCCAAGAGCAACAGGATCGTAAAATCATGAGCAAAGCCAGGTGCCAAGATACTCACAAGGAAAGTGACCTGCCAGCACTTCACCCTGCTCATCTGGAAGGTGACATCCTGGGTCTGGTTGTCAGGCAGTGTTATGCAGCAGCTGATCTCATGATTGCCCACAGAAAGAAGAGCCCTGCAGCCTGGTTCCGGGTAGTCACAGGTGCATGGGTCCAGTTGCATGCATCCGTAGTGTCGCACCTCCTGGGACAGCTCCAAAAACTGCGGAGGCACGTGGTGAGGGGGAGGAGAAAGCAAAAGACCGCTTGAAGCAGGTGAAAACCTCATGTGAAAACCTCCTGCCATTCTAACAGCAGGCTGGATTTGCTCACAGCAAAAACACCTTTTCTTCTGGACCACATCTTGCCCTCTGTGCTAACAATAAGCCCTGGGGAAATTCAAGGTGTGTCCTGCAGGGCAGGGTTCATTCCTGCCTCATTCACCACTGTGTCCCCAAAGTATCTTTTAAAAACTAACCTGAGCAGGGCGTGGTGGCACACACCTATAATTCCAGCAACTTGGGAGGCTGAGGCAGGAGAATCGCAAGTTCAAAGCCAGCCTTGGCAATTTAGCAAGGCCTTAAGTAACTCAGTGAGACCCTGACTCTTAAATTAAACACAAAAAGGATTGGGGATGTGGCTTAGTGGTTGAGCACCCTTGGATTCACTCCCCAGTACAAAAAGAAATAAAATAAAATAAAAATTAACCTGAGATCTAAATAGGAGGAAAAGTCGTCGTTTTTCAGGCTACTTTATACGACCGTGGAGAAAGAGACTTTGGAAATGGCCAGTTAGAGCACAAGTAGATCTCTTTCCTAAGCAAGTTGTGGACAGCGTCCAAATGCCAAGGGGTCACTTTTATGTTAATTGTAAAGTTTAGCTTTTCATCTGCTTCTGAACTGACCTCAGAACAGAGGTTCACACCTGCAGTCCTGGCATCCTGTCCCATTAACATCTATCCAGGATTTTTAGTTTTTTAACCATGTATTATTATTAATGATTGTGTTAAAATGAGCTAACATGGGTTTGGTGACCTCCACCTTGTTTTTACAGCTGTCACCCTGGTCCTGGTCTAATGGAGTGTGAGATGTGTGTACAGAGAACAGAATTCTCAGTTTAGCACATGGAAAATTAGAAAGACTACCAACCCATGACAATCTTGCTCTTTCCCCATCCTTTTCTGAAGCAAGGGAACTTACATCTCCCTTTCAAGGACCACGTGTGGCATAAAGTAAAACATGGCAAGATGTAAGCAAAGAGGGTCAACAGACTCTCGATCTCACAATGATAGCACGAGGATCTCACAATGATAGCATGAGCATTCGAAGCTACTGTCTCTTCCAGTCACGGGGACCAGCTTCAGCCCATACTTCACCTTAAGAGATGCATTCAGCTGCCTAGCCTCTGGTTGAGTCAGTGGAAAATATCAGAAACTACAGAGTGGGAGGACATGGTACTGAGTCTTTTTGTCACAGAAAAAAAGAGAGAGTTTAATGTGGTTTAGAGAGGCATCTGGATCACATTAAATATCACTTAGTAGTAAAACCCATCTAAAGGTTTCAGGCATTTGCTAAGATACTTTCTTACTTGAAATGTGGCATAAGTCTTATCTGAAAACACTTTTAAAAATTGCAATAAACTCTTGGCTGCAATGAATTTGAAGAGATGAAAGTGTTTAATTAAAACTAAGGTTCCACTTTGGAAGGACGTTGATGATAAATAAGTAACTTACTCAACATACTTATTGGCATTTGTCATTCATAAAGGAATGCTGTGATATCACCAACTATATGAAAACCAGAAGACAGAAACCTGGAAGGATTATCTACTTGAAAAACTAGTTCTTTTAAAAAGAATATACCTGAAAAAGACAATTTCATATATATAGCTGCAGAAGATGTTTGTCTATTTCCATTAAAAGCAGGGGGCTGGCAAAGTCTTCTGTAAAGAGCCATATAGTAAATACTTCTGGCTTTAGGGACATATGGTCTGTGAAGCAACTTATCACCTCTGCCACTGCAGCCTTAGATAATAATATATAAATGAATAAGCAAGACTGGTGCCAATAAAAGTTCATATACAAAAGTGGCCCATGAGCCATAGTTAGCTTATCCCGATAACTATGCTGATTCCAATCAAATGACTCTTTAAGTTAATCTCACTCACTTCCAATTCCAAGTTTTTCTGTACATGTACATAAAGCAAAGCAAAAATTGTTAATATGTTTGTTCCATTAGCAGTAGAACTCTACAAGCACTTAAATAATGCTGGTTATGGATTAGCACACTTAGAGGCTGTGAGAGAAAACAAGTTCATTTCATTAATGACTCAATTTTTAAAATCTAATTTGTGTATTCAAAGTTTGTAAAAGACAATCACAAATCACATGGCATTTTTAGGTGAAATGTTTATAATATAAGATAAAATTTGTTTTGCAGAAAAAAATACAAATACACATTCCACTAGAGCACAGATACATAGTAAAAACAGTATTTTTGCTAAAATAAGAAGTTAGAGCTGGTATGCACTGCTTTGGTGTATACAACTTGTAACTGTGACCAAAGGAGCAGTACTACCTATCAAAATAGAAGCTGTACTTGTCAAAATGTACAGACACACAAGAAACTGAACTCCCAGTGTTTTCTGTCTTAGCAAAGTGGAAGTGGAATACCAAGGGGGAAATGCTAAACTGGCAGTAGGGGCCTTTCCTTTTGTTTACTTTTTTCTTTCTTTGCAATCCATCCATAAATATCTCCAAGTATCTGAGCCTTTGCAGAATTATTTTCTATGTGAACCTAAATACAAATGAGTCCTCTACATTTTGGTGGTATTTTGTTCAAACCAGTGCTGCAGTTGCAAACACAGGCAAAGTCTAAAGAATGAGAAAAAACAGCACGGTGAGGTAGAGGCCATGCCTTCTGCTAAAGCCTGCCTTGGGCTCACATATCCTGCTCAGGGGCAGGAGGTATGCGAGTGGGTACTGCTGTCATATAAGCTTAAAAATGGATGTTCCCATGGAATAACAGAACACACAGCTAAAGGTGGAGATGTTGGCGGCAGTATTCTCAGAGCTTCACCAAGACCTGTTCCAGGTGCTGGGAACACAGAGAGTAGGTATAAATTAAATACAGTCCTGGACCTTATGATACTCACTGCCAAAGTGATTTATAGAGGCAAAAGCTAGAAACAACCTGACTCTAATAATAGAAATAGGCTAGCTAAATGATAACCCAACCACAAAACGAGGAATACTCTGGAGTCGTTGAAAACTATGTGGAGGATCTACATTAATTAACTTGGCAAAGAACTCATAACATACTGTCTGTATTTTTTAGAATCTTTAAGCAATAAGCTTTTATTAATTCTATAATCATAAAAATCAATGAAAGCGTTCTCTTTTTTTTAAAAAAGAGAGTCTTACTTTTAGTGTTTAATGGGTTTATAAATTATAGAAACAGCTCAATTCTAATAGGAACTCCCTTCTAAGGATGTCTCTTGGTACAGTTTTTGACTCACCTTTATTTGATTGTTTTCTTTCTGGAAAGCCTCTAATTCCTGCCTCTGGGACTGTGTGGGTTTGGCACATTCTTCTTCAATGTCCTGTACTGCCTTCAAACAACAGAAATTGACAATTTACCGACTTTAGCAGAAATGAATTAATCTGACAAAAACATACTCATGTTTGAAGGGCTATAAAAATAGTCCCAAGCAGATCTATGTAGATACTTAACATGACAGGAAGGTTGCTTTTTAAATTAGTGGGTAGAAAAAGATTGTACAACAGTTTGGGGACAATAGGCAACACTTGGTTAAAAAAAAAAATACCCCCCCCACAAGAACCAGGAAAATAAAGGTGAGTATGTTTATCTGATCTTAAGGTAAGAACCATTTTTTTAAAGGTATACAGACAAAATGTCATAATGAAGGAGTAATCATATATAATTACACGAAAACATGAATAGCTGCCATAAACCCACCAAGAACAAAACAGAGAAGCAAATGGTAAACCAGGGGAAATGACTGCATTGTATATGGCATGGAGTTAACATTGATGCAAAGCAACAGGAAAAATGTAAATATCCCCAACATGAAGACGAACAAAAGATATATATTGGCAATTGATCAAAAGGAATTCCAGATAACAAATATATATTCAGCCTTTCTAGCAATCAAAGAAATTTTTGCCTCTTAATTTGGCACACAATCAGAATTGACTAGGGTTTGGGGAAACTGGACATTCCATATAGGACTAATGGGCTTAATTGATAACTTTCTAGAGCTAATTTGGTGATACAAATAGAAAACTACCTGTAAAAATCATAAGCACAGATGTGGGGAAAATATTTATAAAATTATTGCTGCTACTGTTTGTAATAATTTAAAATTTTTTAAATTTATTAAAATTGGCAAACCCACACAGTGTCTCCTCTGTACCCCTGGGTTCCACATCCATTGATTACACCAAAATGGATAGAATACATTTTGGTGAAAACTGCACCTATGCTGAATGTTTAGACTTCATTATTTTTCTTCTTTTTTTTTTTTTTTAGTATTTTTCCTTCATTATTATTCCTTAAACAACACAATCTAACTATGATTTACATAGCATTTTAACTGCATTAGGTATTATAATAATGCAATCTAGAAATTTAAGTATTTGAAAGGATGTGAGTAGATTATATGGACATACTACAATGTTTTATTGAAGAGACTTAAGCATTCTTAAATTTGGTATCTGTAGTGGGTCCTGGAATCAATTTCCTGTGGATACTGAGGGACATTTGTATAGTGCTCACTATGTATGAGGAAAGGTTCTAATTGCTCTAAAACAAAAGTAATCCTTAGGGCCACTGTGCAAGGTAGGTGCTATTATGAAATGCTCCAAAATAAGTAATTGACCATACATTTAAGCAAATAATAGGTTATTCCCTCATTCAAAATTATATAGAACATTTTTAAAGTGGGGACAATCAGTAAGGTATTGATACAAGAAAAGAAGAATATCAGGTTACAAAATAAGAGTATAATAATAGACCCTAATTTTTTGTAGAACAACAAAATAAATATTTATCAAAACAATCTCATATGAGCATTACAAATCAAGGAAGTGGAAGTGCATGTAAACTAAATATGTATGAAATAAACACATCAAAAAAAGTTAAGAGTTGGGAGTACATAGCTCATTTAAGGTCTTGGGTAACATTAAATTTTGTTGTACGGTTTTCTAGACTTGTAAAACTTTTAAAAGAAGAAAAAAATTTTTTTGCATGTTAAAAAAATTAAAATTGAATGTATCACTGGGCTCCGTCTGCTCAGTTTTGTGTCACCACCATCCACAAATGTTTTCAAACTCCAAAGCCCTAGTGGGTTTCTCAGTTGTCTCCTAATCCAAGGTGGGTCCCAGCAGAACAACTCCGGGATCAAAGGCAGAAGGTGCCTAGAGGACATCCACCCCCTGAGGAAGCTCATCAGGATTGATCTGAAGCCAGGTGAAAAGTGGAAGCCACCAGGCTGGGGTTGTGGCTCAGTGGCACAGCGCTCGCCTAGCATATGTGAGGCATTGGGTTTGATCCTCAGCACCACATAATATAAAAAATAAAGATATTGTATCCACCTATAAGTAAAAAATAAATATTTGTTTAAAAATGGAAGCCATAAAGTCCATTGACTGCAACCCGCCTGTGTGCTGCAGGGACCTTCTGGAACACCTCCCAGCTCCCTTCCCCTTGTGCCAGCCTGGCCCCGGAAGCTCTGGTGTGAGGTGCACCTCATCACCCAAGAGCTACTTCTGTGTCTCCTGATTGAAAAGCATTTGCCATTACTCCTCAGTCTGTCAACCCTTCAAGGGAAGAACTGGTGTCTTTCACCTCAGTGCATCTGCCCAGTGTCCCGTATACAGCAAACACTCAACAGTTGTTCATCACTTACCAGGACTTCCTTTATACCTTAGCCTGGACATAAGTCTGTGTGTTTTGTCCTGGCTGGATATGCCTTATCTCCAAAAGGAAAATGAAAAGCTGAATACATTTTTTTGCACTTCTGTTTATATTGGGGGAAAGATATATAAGATTTAAAGAGAAGAAAAATAACATTTATTGAGAGTCTACTTTAGCTAGGTTTTCTCATTGACTTTTTCCTAACTATTCTAAGGGACAGGAATGATTATCACCATTTTATAGATGGATAAAATGAGGTCCAGAGAGGGTATGATGTTCAAGATGACCCAGTCAATAAGTGGCAGGAGTTAGGTTAAACCCTGGTCTGACCACAATACCAAAGCCTTGTACTGTTACCCAAGATGCTGAATTCTTACAGGGTAGGCAGCTCCCTCCCCAAGGCTTTCTCTTTGTCACTAAATGTCCTCAAAAGTGAACCTGCATACTGTACCAGATTGGAGCCAGAACGATCATTTTCATGAATTCGATACGATGTTAGAGCCCCTAAGGACAGTGAACACAGGGTACAATGTCCGAGGGGAGGCATAACTAATTAATGTAGATAAACAGCAACCACGGCAGGAAGTATTGGCTGAAGACTTATTCGGCATCGGGATTACCCAGGATTCTCAAGCACTGAGATTTAAGTGTCCTTTAATGTAAGCAGGACAACTGGTTTTGTTTGGCTATCTTTCTAAAGAGATGGCCCTGATGATGGGTTCACAAGTCATCACTCAAATGCATCATATACAGGACCTCCCTCCCAGATGGTCAAACCATAGGGGAGTCAAGTCCAGACAAACGTCTCTACTCAGTCACATGGGGCCTGAACACTGGCTAATGGGGACTCATGCAGAACCTAATTTTAACAATCAAGCAAAATCACAAAAGTCGTGGTTTTCAAGAGCTTCAATCACACACGCTCTGCAGAAGGTACAATGGTGAGAAATGGAGAGCACATGTGTGTCCAAGGAAGGCCTCGGCTACTCCACTCTGGCTGGTTGAAATCGGTACAGGAAGACCCAGAACATGTGTGCCTGCATGTGACCTCACAGTGCTGGGGGACTAGGGATCAGCCCACACCCCCCTCATCAAGTCACTGCACTGACAAGAGGCTAGCCCCTTTCAGCGAAGGGGCACACCTTTTTCTAACTTCTTTTACTGTTTCTTTTGTCTTGTCTTTTTTGGGTGCTGGGGATCAAACCCAGAGCCTCACGCATGCTAGGCAAGAATGCTGGCCTGGTGTCTGGGAACACCTGGGAACAGCCAGTAAAGCAGTAGAGAATTGAGGAGGGGGTCCCCAGGGCACATCAAAGGCAGCATCTGCTACCATTTCACTGCCTGGCAGAATCTTTGCCACACAAGACAGGGGAAGGGAAAGGAGACTGAACTCTAAATTTACTTTTTGTGGGGTTAGGGGGTGAAGGTAAGCAGGACCAACTATATAATTTTCAGGGCTTACCGAGCACAAAAGAAAATGCAGAGGCCCTTGTTCAAAAGTAATTAAGAATTTTAAAATGGCAACAGCAGAGCATCAGACAAGCCCAGGAGGGCCTTCTGAGCACTGGGCCCAATGTGACTGCACGGGCTATGTGCCCATAAAGCCAGCCCTAGAGCAGGTGTGCCCTCTCCTGGATCAGGGAACAGCAGGTTATGTAGAGTGAGATTTAGGGACCATGTGTGGCCTTACATTTGCAGGGTCTTCCTTTCTAGTCTCATCTAATTAGCCTAGTGACAGGATCACCCACAAATTCACAGAGTGATTATTAAAATAAAGATTGAAATATTATTTCCCTCTTCTAAACTGCTCTACTTTTTAAATTTTAAAATTATGATAAATTTATGCAGCATAACATTTATCACCATTCATAAGTGTTCAGTGATACTGTATACATTCACAATATCGTATAACCGTTACCACTATCTATACTGAAATTATTTTCACTATCCTCCAACAAAAAATTCTGTACCTGTTAAATAGTAACTTTCCCTTCTCTTTTCCCCCAGTCCCTAGTCACCTCTACTGTAGTTGAATCTGTCTATTCTAAGTATGGAGATACAATCCTTAACTATTATATATTTTTTAATGATTCTAAACCAAGTGGCCTAAATACACAGGATTCTCACCTGCATGTACAGCAGATCTACGGCTGCTCTGCAGTCCATCAGCACAGAGTCAAGGGCTGGATCCATGTACCTACGTAATTTAGGAACATTACATGAATTTATAAGACAGGCTAATGGCACACCTGGGAGGAAGTGCATTTGAAAGCAGTGGCCTCTTCTATCACAAAGGCACCCCCTCTGCCCCCTGCACTTGCCTAGCCTTCACTGTCTGCCTCCAGCGCTTCTGTTTCCATTTTTTTTTTTTTTTTGTAATGCTATGAGTCTTTCCCAATGAGCTCTGAGAGTAAAAATGCAAAAAATAAAATAGTAAAGCTTTGGGGACATGGTCTGCATTCCTGGTCCCACTCAGCCTCACTCTTGGCCACCCAGTCCTGGATTCCCTTTCCCATCCCTCAACACCTGGCATGATCACCTGCCCCACATCTACCACCATTGCCTACCTGCACTTGAGCTGCTTAGGGAAGCTCCTTCCCAGGCTTTCTGCCTCACTCTCATGCTCATAGTCCAACACAAGTGGCTGTTGTCTGACAGTCAGAGTTGTAGGAGTTGGGTCATTTATTCTGTTTACTTCTGAGGTCCTTTATGGGGCCACCCCTGCCCTCACTTCCATTCTATCTCTTATCATTCCCATACCCAACTCTACATTCCAAGTGAGCTTCTCTACTCTCCTCCTACCCTGACAGAGCATGCCTCAGGGCCCTCCTGCCCTGACTTATCTCCCTTTTTCTGCAAGCCTCCCCAAGGCTGTGTTAGCAACCCATCTTCTGTGCTTTGTCAGCATGGAGCTTATCCTGACCGCTGCTCTGATCAAGTTTTCTTGACAAGAGATGTCAAGACCCCAACCTCTGTTGAGAAGTGCCCTCCTGGGTCTTGGCAGAATGAGTGGCAAATAGCAGGGGCTCCATTTCTGTCTATCAGAACCAGAATCACCAGAACAGACTGAAATTCAGGACTGTGTATGCACAGCAGCATGCTAAGAATGGGCGGAAACAGGAAGGGCGTGCCCTGGCTGATCTATTGATCTACAGTCAACTGGAAGGCAAGCAGTCACTGTTCTGGGAAGCACAGTGTGACTAGACTGGCAGGGCTGACAGACTCAGAAAGGGATGAAAATGGAGATTGAGGGTCAACTTCATTTGGGGGGTGGGGAGAAGGAACTGAAGCATTCATATGGTAAATAGCTAAATACAAATGACATTGCATTTAGCTATTTACCATATCCCAGAGGATCCTGTGGAGCACAGAATAGTGTCTGTCACACCAGAAAGTTGGAGGTCCCAAACCCATCCTAAGATGGGACTCTGGAGGCAGTGGGGGATACAGAGCAGGCACCATCTGGTCTGGAAGAAACTATATCATCACTGGAAGAAGAGGCCTCACCTACTGGAATCACACAGCTCTTAGAACTGGCCTCCCTACCTCCACCTGATAAAACCTCCACTGGAAAGAGGGGGAGGCATTGTGGGAGGCTCTGCCAGGCTCTCCCCCCAGGAGATCTCTCTGCTGAGGATCTGGAGACCTGATCCTCAGCTCCAGGAACAGAAGCAAACTCCCTTCTTTCCACAGTCACAGATGATTTGCTTAGCCCTGCTGCTGGCTTGTGATTGGCAGGTATTTTATCTTGCATTTACCATCTAGGATTTATTTTTTAAATGAAGACATAGGCAAAACCTGATTTCTAATTCAAGCCTCAAGGTTAGGGACAGAATCCTCCTCTCTCCTGTGATCTCAGGTGAAAAAGCTAAGCCCCAAAGACTTTTATGGTTGCTATGATCATCAATATCATCAATATTATGATAAAAAAAATGACCAAAACTTTTGGAGCATATATAATCACTCTTCAAGAATCCTAAGAGGGCCAGGTGTGTGAGTTCAAAGCCAGCCTCATCAACTTAGCTAGGTGCTAAGCAACTCAGTGAGACCCTGTCTCTAAATAAACTATAAAATAGGGATGGGGGATGGGAGGATTAAATGAACTCTAGATAGGGCAAAGGGAAAAAGGGGAGGGAGGAGAAGGGAGGGGGCACAGGGGTAGGAAAAACAGTGGAATGCGATGGTCATCATTACCCTAAGTACATGTATGAAGACACGAAGGATGTGACTCTACCTTTTGTACAATCAGATATGAAAAACTGTACTCTATATGTGTAATATGAATTGTAATACAACCTGTTGTCATATACAACAAATTAAAATTAAAAAAAAAGAGATGGGGATGTGGCTCAGAGGTTGAGTGCCTCTGAGTTCATACCCAGTACCAAAAAAAGAAAGAAAAAGAAAAAGAAAAAAATCCTAGGAAGAAAACACTATTATTCCCATATTACAGATAAAGAAACTGAGGATTAGGGGCTTAAATAACTTGGCTAAGGTTATGAAGCTGAGAGCTGGGACTTAGATACAGGAACTTTGATTCAGGAACCACCATGCTCAGCCACTTTGTAGTAAGCAGCTTACAAACAGTTATTCTCTAACTCTTAGATGGACCCAAGTCCTTTACTTCTCAGGGTTTTTTGATGATTTCTCAGAATACTTCTGAGCAATTAACTTCTATCCTTGCTGGGGATATCCTAAAATTCAAAACCATAAACTGGAGCTCTAGTAAGGCATCACAAGATCAAGTTAACTACTATCCCCAGATTTTGAAATGCCTTTCTTTAAGGCTTCTGCACTCAGGTTGCAGAATAACGGGGCTGGGAGAAAGCAAACTTAAGTAGCAATGGTATCTAGAGCCTACAGATGATAGGATTGCAGGTGTGTAAATGTCCTGTTTCTCATTGTCACTGTCTGTCTGATGTTCTCCAGAGGACCCCTGTTTCTGGGGAACGATAGGATTTTCTGCAGAGGAACACTTGCATTCTATTGATCTAGAAACATGAGTAGCCCTGGTACATACAACCCTGGCATAGCCTTTATGAATGCAAGCTGAATTCTTAAGAGTTCAAATTCACTGCAAATTGGTTGAGTTCACCTTTTGCCTCCAGGGAATACTACAGTGCAATAACAGATGAATCAGACTTGCTGGGTAATTATCAACAAATCCTTCGATTAATACAGTCAGGAATCCATTCCAGAGCAAACCCATGACATCTTGCTCCCATCTACTCTGCCCCTACTGCTGTCTCTCAAGCCTTCCTTTCTTGCTTGCCTTTCAGCAAAACGGAAGCCACAGTCCTCATTATAATATCCCCGAGGATTCCCTTGAGACTAGTGAAAGTCTTCCTCCACATCTTCTTTAGCACATATATTGCTGTTCATGTCACCCCCTATCTTCCTCATGACTTTCCTTTTAACTTTCCCCAAGTTCCTGGTCTCTCTCCTGTGGTGGGGCTGTGGGCAGGCCATGGTGAGACACTGACATGTTCTGATCCACAAGGGTTTCTATCACCATAACAACTTACCACTTTCTGAGTCCAACCTTACAGTTTTCCACCTCAGCATTGCAAAGACAAACGTAAGGGAGTTCAAAGTCTGCCAACTTCTTCACAACTAGAGACAGGGGAAAGAAAGGCAGGCTGGTCAAAACAGCACACAGAGGTGACACACAGAAGCTTTCAAATGAGAAAGGAAGACATTACTTTTTGGGGGAAAAAATCACACTAAGAATATTCTCTTGTATGAGGATATAATTTTTTACCTTTCTGAAGTTCATCAAAAAATAAATACTATTTGATCTGCATCAAATCCCAGGTCCTTGGGTAGGATATTTACACTGTGATACAGATGGAGAAATAGATTCAGAGATACCCAGGGCCATGGCTGGCCTTAGTTCCTCAGGCCCAGCCTCCCACATCCCTTGGCTTCCATCAAACCACCTCCCACTGCTTCTTGAGAAAACATATAAACTAAGATAACTAATACCATTTCATATCTTTAAAAGCCTTGTAATATGTAGAATGAACCAGAATGGAAAGCAAAGCCACAGAAATCAGACTGTTATCTCTCATTAGAACTTTTTTTTAAGGAATCTAAAAGTTATCATATCATCCACATTTGATAACAAATATTCCCTAAGAAGGAAATGTCATACTGTATGAGATGTCCTGAAATCTGGGGTCTAGCACTCACAAGGAGGGTGAGGCATGGCCCATGGCCAGAAGCCAGGACAGGCCCAGGGGTGAATGGGAGAGGACATCAGATTGGAATTGGCAGGCACAGAAAAGAACAGGTACCAGAATGACCCAAGGTCTTGCTCTTAACAATTTCTGTTTCTCTGGGGCTACTCATCCCAGCTCAGTCTGAATAAGAACACAATCTCTTATTCCCATTTTTGATCCAGAGCTGAGAACAGTGGTCCCAACACCACAACTCCTTTGCTATGACTCTTGCATCTCCTGGGCTGAACCTCTGTTCACACCTACCCTCTCCATCCCCAGGCTGCCCATATTCCTTCTTACCAGAAAGCTTGCCCTCCTTGCAAAACCGAATGAGAAAGAGGCCAAAGTAGCCCACAAGTTCCTGACGCAGTCCAAGCTTGTGCGACACCACCTTTAACCAGAGACAAGCAAAAGGAAGAATATCAGGGAGCCAACCACACATCCTAAATGTGATGTGAAGGACTGGAGTGACCTATACATGTAGGTTACAAGTGCTTTTGTGAGACAGTAGACATAGAAATCTTTCTGGAATCTAAAAATGATACATGCTCATTTTAGAAAAGTTAAAGTGAAGAAAATACAAGCCAGTCCCACCTCAGTGCCCAGTGACTGGCTTCCGTCAAGGCTGGTTGTCACATATTGGGTGTGGACACCACATGTCCTGCCTCATTTTGGTGCCTATTGTCCCCTGGAGGGCAGTAACCATTCTCTATAAACATCTGTCTTCTGAAATATCTGCCCCGTGGGCTGCATGCCATTATACCTCCCTGTCACTGGACTACCAGACACCTGGAAAAGGGTCATTTGCCACCACTTAGCTGGCATACAAACGTGCATGTGTAATGTCCACTTCTGGCACACTAGGCCTGCTTCTCTGATGCTTCCTGTGACAGTGACGTGTCATTTACTATGACACTTGCTCAGTGGAAAACTCCAATCTCTGATGCTGGCTGCCTTTATTTCATAGTCCTCTTTGAGTGACATCAGTCAGCTTTCATTTTAACACCAGCGACTTCATCTTTACCATCAGGTCACCCAAACTGTGACCTCACCACGTTGTCTGTCGTCCACCTTTCCCCAGCTGGAACTTCCAAGATACCACAGGCTATTTCCCTCCCCCAACCAGTGGGGTCCCCTTTAAGACTGGGCTCCCTTTCCTTGAACTCCCAGCCTTTTTTCTAATTCCCATTTATGGGGAATCATACAATGGTATGATACATATATACATTGTGTAAGGTTCAAATCGGGGTAAGTACCTCTTTTTTCTCAAACCTTTATATATTTTTTTCAAGGCAAAAGCATTTGAAATCCTTTCTTCCAGCTACTTCAATACACAGTACATTATTATTATTTATAGTCACCTTGCTATCCAATAGAGTACCTAATTTTTTCCTCTCATCCAACTGTACAGTGGTACCTAGGCACCTTGGTTTTCACTTCCTAGGTCCCCTCTGCAGCCCTGGAGGATCAGCCTCCACAGCCCCGCATACTCGGAGGCTCTAAGCTCCGCTCCAGTTCTCCAGGTGGCAGTAGGATAAATGCCAGCCTCAAAGGGGTACTTTTACTGTCAGAGGTTTGTAAATTACCTCTTGAGACAGTCTGACTAGGTGCCTGGTATGGGTGTGTGTTCTTGGCATGGCTGTAATAAATAGCGTGGGAGCGCTCTCACACATGCTACTCAATGCGCAAGCGCTTTCCTCCACCCTTTGTGCATCTCAGGTTGAACTCAGGGTGCTTAACCACTGAGCAATATCTCCAGCATTTTTTTAAAAATACCTTGATTACACAGTGTCTCTCTAAGTTGCTTAGAGCCTCTCTAAGTTGCTGAGGCTGGCTTTGAACTAGTGATCCTCCTGCCTCTGCCTCCTGAGCAGCTGGGATTAGAGGCTTGAGCCACCACTCACGACTGCCCTTCTTTTTCTCTCACTTTTCTCCCCATCCTCTTACAAAACATCCCAGACTGATGATGCAGGGCTCCCCCATATGCATGGGTGAATGTGTGTGTGGTAAGAAATTGTATCGCAGACTTCTTTTTCCTACAGTAAATCTGGCCCATGTCCACAGATTTCCCTCTTTTGTGATCCACTTAGCAAAAGCCACGAGAGGAGCACAGAAGCCTTTTAGAATTGCTAGCATTTGGATCTGGAATGCTACACCCACCCCAGGCCTGACCCAAGGCCCCTGTGCTAAATCTTAGGTGGTAGACCTTTAAGAAATGGGACCAGGGGGCTGGGGATGTGGCTCAAGCGGTAGCACGCTCGCCTGGCATGCGTGCGGCCCAGGTTCGATCCTCAGCACCACATACAAACAAAGATGTTGTGTCTGCCGAAAACTAAAAAATAAATATTTAAAATTCTCTCTCTCTCTTTTTAAAAAAAGAAAGAAAGAAAGAAATGGGACCAGAAGGCCATGGAGACATACCTTTAAAGGGGATTGTGAGACCCTGATGTCTGTCTTTCCCCCCACCCGCCTCTCTCCTTCTGGCAATGAGGTGAGGGGAGTCTTGCTCTGCCACACACTTCTGCCAGTATATTCTGCCTCACCATAGGCCCCTTGCAATTTGGCTGACCAATCATGGACTGGAACCTCCAAAACTGTGAGGCTGGTTGTCCTATTTTGGATGTGGACAGGTATCCTGCCTCATGTTGGGGAGGAGGGACCTTCAAGAAATCCCCTGTCACCCTCCAACAGGACCTGTCACCACCATCCTAAGTATGGCCTATTCCAGAATCAGCTGGTCACCACCCCTCTGCCTGCTCCCAACCCTGGTGCAGCCCACAAAAAATCATTTAGTATATTTCCAGGTCATATCCTAGCTAAGTTCCAAAGAGGTGACAGCAGCCTTAGGAATTCCCTCAGAGCTCTCAGGAAAATTGACGCCCACAGAGGGATAAAACCAAGGAGGCCCTGAAGGATTGGCTGATACTGAGTTTCCTTAGTCAGTCTTCCAGGAAATCCCAGCAACTTCTGTAGGTAAGTCAACAACAGCATAAAAGACCAGGCAGAAAACTTCCGGAAGTTAATCATGTGCCAGTTCCCTGCTTTTAAAGTAGAATTGTTACTAGATTCAGCTGGAGTTTAAACAAAACTTACCTCTAGGATTCTTTCAGCCATATCTGATGTTAGAATTTCCACTTTAATGCTCCTTCCATTGGGCAGAAATACATCCAGAGCAGCTTTCTCCGTAGCAACATCAAACGTGTTCTGTAAGTGACAGAAAAACAGAGGGGCAGCTTTACCTGCTGCTCTTTAGGTGGTCAGTTCCTACGAGAGAGTGTGCACTGCAGAGATTTTTGGTGGGGGTTCTTTTGGGGGACAAAGTGAGGGTGATAGGGGTGTGGAAAGGGGCCAAGACAGAGCAATAACACAAAGCTTGAAAAATTTTCAAACAACAGAGCATCCATTCTGGAAGATATTTTATTTTTATAAAATCATCCATATCCTCAGTGATCTCAGAGTTAACTCTCACCATTTTTAATATTAAGCATTGCTAAAAGTCCATATCTCACGTTTTTTCCTGACGTTAGTGTGTGGCAGTCTGAAGCTCTCCAAACTCCACCATTTAGGGGGTTCATAGAGGTTCCGTCACTCATGCCATGTGACTGTGTGCAAACCTGGGCAGGTAACTCCCCCGCTTCATACTGCATTCCTTCAGCCCTAAAATAAGGATAATCTAGTGCTCATCTTAGAGAGCTGAGGCGAGGATTCACGGAGGCAATGCAGAAATGATCTGGAACATGCCTTATCACAAACACTCATGGTGGCTTTGTTGTTTCAATGCAGTAGGAAGTTAGTTACATAGTTTTGATTTCATTTAGTATCTATAGGTAAGAAATAAAGGGAGTCGAGAAAGCTTTAGGGAGTGTTTTCAACACTCCTATGCAATGAGATACTAAGATTGCTAATTCATTATCTTAAACTGTTTCTGAAGTCCATCCACGTGTCTTCAGCTCCAGCACTTTAGACCCATCTCTCACCTCCCCTGGCCTCGACTCCTGCACAAGCCTCCTTAGCAGGTCTGCTTTTTCTATTCTTCTTCCCACAAAGCAGTCCCCACCAGCAGTCCGAGAAATCTTTAAAAAGGCAAACCCCAAAATGTCTCTCTCTTGCTTAAAATCTCCCAACGTCGTCACGTTGCTCATGGGACACCCAACTCTTCACCACTGGTCAGGAGGAGACAGGTTGTATTGGCAACTGCTCCTCACCTGCTTTACTCCTTCTCTCCAGAACATCTCCCAGAGGAGTTCTCTGTCCATTAGAAGGAAGGTTGGAGCTCACTCTTTAACCTAGGCTCTAACCTTACCATGATGCAGACCAGGGTCTCAGAGAATTCAGTCTACACAGAGGAAAGCAGCCCTTGGAGTAGGAAGAAAGAAGAGGGAGCCAACCAAATTTCCATGATTTGTATCCCTTACAGTCAAAAAAGACCTGATGAAAATGGAAGCCATTGAGCTCTACCTTATCTACTAAATATTTGTTGGTTGAATGTTCTTGACTTTTCAATACTTCATTTGCTTAAAGTGAGGGAGATATAAAAGGACCAGGGCAAGATGGCAAGTGAGGAGGTCAGGGGCAGGCTCAGAACAGAGGAACATGGAGAGGGTCTTCCAATGAGGTCAACTGACAGAAGTGCTTGTGGACACAAGCTGGGGACCCAATCAGACAGACACTTCTGTTCTCGTGCTCCTAAGCAGGAGAACCAATAGAAAACCTAAAATAGACATATGGACCCAGGGGTGGAGGGCACCAATCAATAGCAGTGAAGAGAGCATGGTCAGGGGAGGAGATAAGGAAAGAAGGAAATTCAGAGACCATAGAAAGTACAGGCCAAAACTCCCCCACTGGACTCCCAGCTCCAAGGCCCCCTTTCTTTGGAGAAGTCTGTTACTATCATTTTTCCAAAAACCCTGCTGCTTGCTCGCTATCTCTATGTCCTGCTCTTCAATTCTTTGCTGAGCAGAGACATCTAGATGCTAATCCAGCATCCCTAGATGGTAACAAAAACTTGATTAGATAGTAAACTCCTTCAGAGCAGGATCATGTGGACATGTGCTAATATCAACAGACACTTGAATCTTGGTACTATATTCTCAAAATAATCCAAATGAGAGATAAAAAGAAGTAGAATCGTGGCACCTAAACTGGAACATCTGGAAATGAATTGTTTCTGTGCATAACCTCCTTCTCTAGCCCAACAGAATGTGCTTACCCTACAGGTATTTGAGAAAAGAACACTAAGGTTAAGTCTCTCCAATGTTCTCTTTTGACACGGCCACACTGGTGTTGATTGGCAGAACCTCTTCTCAGTGGATAACTGCTACATTGAGGGATGTGATAGGTTAAAGGGCACCCAGATCTTTGCCTTGGTCAGATGAGCAAATTGGTGGACAACTGCCCTTCCCTTTCCTTCCCCCTGCTCCCTAGCACATCCCAGGGATGGCCTTACCCAGTGGCATCTGATTCACATTCTAGTCTAACCTTCTCCACTTTCCCCAAGACTCCAGCCACACCTACCTCCTTCCTATCCCCCCTTAACCTCACTTCCCATAAGTCACAGAGAAAACACCAAGATGGGAACTTAATCTATTTCTGCTCATAGTCACAGTCCAAGCTTGGACTATATCTGTAGCTTCGCCTATTCTTTGCCTGTGTCTCACATTCAGTTTTAGAGAGGCCTTCCTCTGCCTGACTCCAGGTGGTGTTAATCATCCTTCCTCAAGGACTTGGGGCTACTGACTACTCAGGCCCTCCTGCCCACTCCCCTCCTCTCCTGGTTCCTTCCCTACCAGGCAAAGTCTCATTCTAAACAACAGAAAGACAAAAGCTCTTGGTGGATCATTTCCAAGAGAGAATCTGACCCGTTTGACCCTGGAGAAAATTCTGATTTTAGCACTTCACAAGCATCAAAAGAGTCATACATTTAAGCACAAATATCTATATATCTATATCTATATCTATCTATCTATCTATCTATCTATCTAATCTCTAAGTCTTTTAATGGTTCTGTTTAACTTGAAGAAAAATGCAGGTTGTTCAAGAGAAAAAAAAAATATTGCTTGGTTCCGAAGGAAAAGTATTTTGAAAACACTAAGGATTTAATTTATTAAAATTGTGACATAACAAAGTTAGGGAGCGGGTAGGTATAGAAGAGGAGATAAAAGAAAGCTGAAGTCCCCATCTCCATAACACTCTGTGGAAAATGTTGAAAAATTGAATACAAGACAGTCTGAGATAAGCAGGTACATGAAAACATAAAGACTTTTTTAAATTTTGCCTTTTCAAAAGTCCCTTATCTCTAAAGTGATCACAAAAATCCAGAGTTTAGTGAGTTGGGGAGGGGGGTCTAGACACATAAGACAAAGGGATCATGTGGGGGCAGGGTTGGGTAGGTACCCCCACTCTAGAAATATCTCCTAGCATGAAAGGAGCCGAGGCTCTGGACCCAGGCTCCATGAATGAGGTTGAGGACTCTCTAAAGGCGGGTCCTCAACCTCAAGTAATACTATCTCCTTCCACCAGTCATGAGAAACAGCATGAAGCACTGGGCCAAATCAGTGAAAGGCTCCTTTAGGGGTAAAATGCCTTTAATTTTTGCATCTAGGCTTTGACCATCCCTGATAGTAGCTTTCCTGGGAAGGATTCCTAGAATGTCATGTCCATACACACTTTTAATATCCAGAGGCAGGAAGATGCTCTTGTATTTTCTGAGCCTTGAAGGGCCAGGCCTGGATTGTGTGATTATTTGGCAATAACCACCAGGAAACTACTAGCTACTGCACTTAGCAGATGAAGGGAAAATATCCAGGTGGGGAAACTCATCCCTACTTCATGGCAGATCCACAAATCACTGCTCATTCTGAGCCTCCCAGCCCCCCAGCCCCCCAGCCTCCCAGCCTCGTAGGAGTAATCCTGCCATAAGCTCCACTGGCTATTTCTCTCCTGTGTTGCCTAACTCTATGTACTGCCATGGATCCTTCCGGTTCTGGAGGGCACTCAGGGGCAGGGTCTGCGGGCAGCAGGGAAGTGGGAGTAGGCTCACCTGCCACATGATGTGACCACTGCTTCCCTTTCACCCGTATTGTCCTGATTCTCCCCACACCTCCAGATACTATGTTCATTGTTTCCTTCCTTCAAGGGAAAAAATTTAAAAGCCAGAGTATATGTGATCTTCCTGCCCACTCTGGAAACCTTCAAAGAGCAGCTAAATGTCACTTCCTTTAGAACATCACCCCAGCCATGGTCTCACCATGTCTTCCAGACACACTCATCCTATGGTAATGCCTCCTGGCTGTCTTTTCACCAGGTCACACTTGACAGGTGACAGCATTTGCACTGCACACCTGGGTAAGTAGGCGTGCACTGCTGCGGGTAGCAGAGTCCGTAAATACCACACCAGAGTTGATGGGACGAAAATCTTGACACATTGCTAACCATCTCCGGCAACACAGCCGTGCACCATAGCACTCCGTGTGTACCACGTGTATGGTGCGCCCCAGTGCAGGGCCTGGTACTATGGCATAGTGCCCACTGCAGTTAATGACGTGCCAAGTGACATTTCTGTCTCCCCAAGAAAACAAACTCTGTGAGCCAGACTGGGCATCATTTACTGATGTCTCACCTGCCTCTAGTAGAGTGTCAGCTCACAGCAATCATTAACACATATTTGTTAAATGTAGAGCAACAGATGATGGGATAAACCAGGCAGGTACGATACAATGAACTTAACTTCCCTTTCAAAACCGTAATGCAAACCTCCTTTTTAGATATTTTCGAAAGTAGAACCACGTCTGCCCTGCTCTCCTTTTAGAGGCAAAGAGAAAACAATTAGAAGGAAAACTATCTTGGATTAAAAAGTTAAAATAGTTCCAGGCCTGCACCACTGGATATTGGAGGGGCTGCCAAGCACTGATATTGGAGATGGGGGTGGGGCGGGGAAAAGAGGACTCAAGAAGTAATACAGAAGCTATCTGAAAGCAGTTCATCAGGGAGGGCTCAGCAGGGCTGGGAGCATAACTCTGGGCTCCATTTGACACTGCCTAGATGCAGGGGAGAGTGAAGAAATGTGCAGAAACTCCATCTTTGCAATCTCTCAGCATGGTTGAGAAGAGAAAAAGGCATAAACTACAGTAGTGACTACCCCTTAAGCATTAAAGTTGTTCCAGATGGTATTTAAGGGCTCAAAGGAGTATTAGTTAATTTAATCCTCAAAGCAACAATAAGAGAAGAACTCCTCTCCCCTTTACAGATGGAGATACTAAAATGCAAAGAGGCTAAAATTTTCTCAGACATATGACTTGAGAGTCAAGTGGCCAAAATTTGAACCTGGATCATCTCATTCCTGACCCTGAACTCTTTAACCACTACACTAGTTCTGGGGCTGCTGATCTGAGCTAACAGAAGGATTTAAAATGCTAAGCCATGATCCAGGGAGCTGTGGTTTATGCTTCATTGCTAAACGAAACACTTGGGTCTTATGGCAGAGAATTAGTGAGAAAACGTTCAGAAACAAGAGGCAAGATCCAGAAATACAACAGACAGTCTCAAGAGACCCAAATCAAGTCCCTCCCTACAGCTTAGCATGCATGGGCAAACAGCTAGGGCACAAAGCACAGCCCTTCCAAAGTTGAACAATAACCTGAAAAGAATTGCTAAGGAATCCATGCAAAAATCCTGGAAAATTCGAAGAAGAAACACAATCCACTATCGGCATAAAATATATACCTGGGGGGTTGGAGTTGTAGCTTAGTGGTAGAGCACTTGCCTGGCATGTGTGAGGCCCTGGGTTCGATCCTCAGCACTGCATATAAATAAATAAATAAAAGATCCATGTACAACTAAAAAATATTTTTAAAAAATATGTACCTGAAAAAATTATACTACTAAGCAGGTGAACATGCATTAATAAAAATATGGCATCTCTGAATGAAGATCTTAAAGAACAGAGGAAGGCCTTAACTAAGAGGTGAGGAAGAAAAGAATTGAAAATTGAGTTGGCAAATTCATGGGGAAAGTGGAAGAGAAAAAGAAGGTCATTACAAAATTGAAAAACACTTCAGAAGAAGCAAAAAGAGATATTGCAAACTGCACCTGGGCTACTAGGCTTTTGTGTAAAATTATAAAGGCAACATACTGGTGCTGGGGTTGTGGCTCACTAGTAGAGTGCTCGCTTAGCATGCGTGAGGCACTGGATTCGATCCTCAGCACCACATAAAAATGAAATAAAGATATTGTGTGTCCACCTTCAACTAAAAAATAAAGATTTTTTTAAAAATAAAATAAAGGCAACATACTAAGAGAACTAAAATCTGGCACAAACCTTCCAAGTTATCAGAAAAAGTATATGCAAAACAAAGCTCCGTAACATTGATACTCCATGAATGATTTTTTAATTTTTTAAAATATTTATTTTTTAGTTATAGTTGGACACAATACCTTTATTTCACTTATTTATTTTTATGTGGTGCTGAGGATCGAACCCTGGGTCTCGCACATGCGAGGCGAGCACTCTACCACTGAGCCACAACCCCAGCCCCTCCGTGAATAATTTTTTAAAAGCATTAAAAGCAAAATCCATAATGTACCCCCAAAAGAACAAGTCAAACTTATCTTTAAATGTACTGAGATAGAATGACCCTCAAGATTTCAAGTTTTAAAAAGCAAGGCCCAATGAGTTTTCCAGACAGGGTGGGTATACTCAGTGGTAGGGCACTTGCCTAGCATACATGAGGTCAGAGTTCAATCCCCAGCTCCACACACATTCCCAAAAGTATGCATGGCTTGTGTTTATATTTTTATATGCAGAAAAATGTGTAGAAAGAACACATTGAACTGTGAATAACAATTATTCTGGAGAGTGGGGCTAGGGGAAGAAAAGGTTATTTTTCACTGTATATACTTTTGTTGAAATTTTATTGTTATCATCACCTCCTCGACACAAACTTTTCAAAGAAAAAAGTATGTATATATTTAAACCATCAAGTGTACGTGAAAATAAGAACCACTTCACCATGGAAGGTTCTAGGGCCATATTTCAGATTAAGAGGGCCAGTCAATGGAGCAACACCCTTGGACCCCTGTCTAAATAAAATCTCCTCTGGTCTTAGCAAATCTGATCAAGGTATCGTCTTTCCCTTTGCTAGGGGTCAAATTCAATGATAAATCATTATATGACTTTAATCACTTCAGAGTTCTACCATTCAGTCAAGCTCATGCTTTCAGGCACAAAAACATTTCCATATGTACAATTAGAATGAATATGTTTTAAACGAAGGGACTTCACAAAATTCCGGCCTGTGGGGACAAGCTGCCAGTGGTTCTTCAAACCATCCACCAAAAGGGAATTGCTGTATGTTACTCTGTTCAGCCTGGATTTTCTCCATTTACAATAAAATTAAGAGCAGAGAATATAGAAGTAATAGCTGTTAAAACCTCCTGTCCTGATATCTTCACCATAACCCTCTTGGAAATCTCAGTGACTAAAACTCAGTATGGGGTCCATTAGTGATAAAGCTGTACACTAAGACTGTCTTCTTCAGGCCAATTTTTTTTAGGGAGGGCGGTAGGGAGGCTACTGGGGATTGAACCCAGGGGTGCTTAACCACTGAGCCACATACCTAGCACTTTTTTATATTTTATTTAGAGACGGGGTCTTGCTGAGTTGCATCAGGCCTTGCTAAATTGCTGAGGTTGGCTTTGAACTCACAATCTTCCTGCCTTAGCTTCCGGAGCTGCTGTGATGTGGCACCATGCCTGGCCTCAGGCCAGTTTTGACATGGATGATATTTAGGCTACAGAAAAAAGGTATCTGCTTATAAAAAAAAAAAAAAAAAAGCCAAAGTTTCATTTTCCATATAGAATCTAAACCTTTGTGTTAGTTGGCTTTTCATCACTGTAATAAAAATATCTGACACACACAAAAAAAAAACTTAAAGGAGGAAAGATTGATTTTTTGCTCAGGTTTCAGAGATTCAGTCCATGGTTGGCCAACTGGCTGGCTCCAAAGCAGAAACATCATGGCTGAAAGGAGAGGGGTGGGTGGGGGAGGGACGGAGGGAGGGAGAGAGAGAGAGAGAGAGAGAGAGAGAGAGAGA
>NW_025999949.1:2580494-2595713 GCF_001458135.2 Marmota marmota marmota
GACAGGAGAGAGAGAGAGAGAGAGAGAGAGAGAGAGAGAGAGAGAGAGAAGCCAAAGACAACATATAGTCCCCAAGGGCACGCCCCCATTGACTTTTTTCCTCCAGCCACGTCCTATCTGCCTATGGTAACCAGTCAGTAGTCCATTCAAATTATTAATCCATCAGATGGATTAATCCATTGATGAGGCTACATCCCTCGCAATCCAATCATTTCAGCTCTGAACATTGCTGCACTAAAACATGAGCTTTTAGGGGGGCATTCCTGACCCAAACTATAATAACCTCCAAAATAGCAACTATCCTCCAATCTACTCAAAATGAATGTATTTTACCCAAGTCCAGGCTATGTGGAGTTGACGGTCAAAGCACACACATGCTCTTTTGCAAAAATACATGCTTAATAGACACATGTTCTACAGATATATAATGACCTCAATAAGGAAGAGCAGGCTTACCAGCTGTATCCGTTTTAAAAATTCAATGAAGACATCACTTCTCAACATGTTTGGGTCTGCAGTTACTGAAAAACACGAACACAGTGAGCTGGGTTAGCACAGGCTGGGCTAAGCCTTGACTATACCTAATTGATCTCTCCTCCAGGGGACCCTCTGGACCTCGCCAGCACACAGTAATCTCCCTGAAGGTGATGGAGGTTGTGACCTCTCAAATGCAGAAAAATCCTCAAAGCTTGCCTCCTCCAGGCAGCCTTGACAACAACATGAACCCACCATGCCAAGCCAGGCTGACAATGTTCCCAGGAACCTCACTTCATTCATGCATGCCTGTGCTGCTCAATATCCACCTTGTTGACCTACTGGGATGATGATAAAGTCAACATGAAGAAGCAGGGCTGGGGCTGCAGCTCAGTGGTAGAGCACTTGTTTCCATGTATGAGGCCTTGGGTTCAATTCCCAGCAACACAAGAAAGAAATTTTTGTTTAAATCAAGAAACAAAAGATTCTAAAAGTTGGATCTAGGTACCCCTTTTAGCAAGAAGCATGGTAATTTGAAAATTTTAAATCAACCAGTAAGTATCAAGAGAAAGTATCTCTTTGAATGATGGGAGCTCTCAAGAGGTTACCCAAGAAACAACAAGACAGATTTGAAGTGCTTCTTTCTATTCTTACAAAAACCACTGCCCCCAACCACCTCCTTCCATCCCTTTGTTTTAAAGCTCTGTACAGCAATTGCCAGGTGTTGTGACAAGAGGGACAGAGTAGATGCCCTTTTGAGAGCTGCAGAGGCCTGGCACTGCCACCCTGCTTCCTCCTGGCTTGTCTCCCTCCCCGGATCCTCTTCTGGGCCCTGCTCTTGAGCCAAACTTATGTATTTACTAAACTGCTCTTCAATTTTTTTTTCTTCTGTTCATTTTGTTGCTGCTTTTCTGATCTCATCAAGGAGAGTCTACCAACATTCAAAACTAGCACTGACTTCATTATGGATGCACCTTCCCAAATGATGTCATGTTTAAGAGAGAGACTTGGTCACATGAGAAATTTTTTATAAGACTCATTCCCTCTGTTTTGAGAGGTAGTTTGGGGACTGGGCAGGGGACGCTTGTCTCATTTTCTGGAATAAAAAGAGTGCAAACTAACTTTATGTTCCTTAGTATGGATCTTAAGAATGGAGAAAGCTATTGAAAAAAGTATTCATCCAGTTAGTATTTACCGTATGAGTGTTAAGTTCCAGATGCTGGGCTAAGTACTACACATTTTAGCTCATTTAAACTACATGAAGGCGGGCTGGGGATGTGGCTCAAGCGGTAGCGCGCTCGCCTGGCATGCGTGCGGCCCGGGTTCGATCCTCAGCACCACATACAAACAAGGATGTTGTGTCCGCCTAAAACTAAAAAATAAATATTAAAAAAAAAATTCTCTAAACTACATGAAGGGGCTGGGGTTGTAGCTCAGTGGCAGAGCGCTTGCCTCACACATGTGAGGCACTGGGTTCGATCCTCAGCACCACATAAAAATGAATAAACCAAATAAAGATATTGTATCCATTTGTAACTAAAAAAATAAAATATATATAAATAAATAAACTACATGAGGAACCATAAGGCAACCATTATTACCATTTCATAGCTAAAGACACTGAGATTCAGAGGAGATAAGTATCTTGCTCAAGGTCATACAGTCAGTGAGAAGCAAAACCGGGATTTGACTCTGAAGTTGATTCCAGAGTCCAAGCTCTCAGTTATGACACTTGTCTGTGCTGTTCCCTTACTTGACCTTATCAGAGGATGCACAAGACATCCTGATGATGTCGGGGGGAGACCAGGCCTGGAACAGTGGCCCCTGAAGCACTGTGTTCACTTGTGAAAAGGCCAGTATTATTAAAGGTGTGTTTTGCTAAGACTTGAGAAAACAAACCAAGAGAAAATGAAGACTCAAAAGAAATACAATTTGAGCTTGAAAAGTCTTATCCAACAGGTCTAAAAGGAAGTATAGGTTTCATTACACACACACACAAAAAAAAAATCCTGGGATATAGATGGTTTCTAGAATTTTGACTATGTTTAAGAAAAAATATATAGTCATGAGCTGGGCATGGTGTGCACATGTGTAATGCCAGTTGCTCAGAAGCCTGAGGCAGGAGGATCACAAATTCCACGTCAGCCTCAGCAGCTTAGCAAGGCCCTAAGCAATTTAGTGAGACTTTGTCTCAAATAAAAAGACTGCAGGTGTGACTCAGTGGTAAGGGACTCCCGGTTCACCCCAGTACTCACCCCCTAATCATGTAATCATGAAAATAATGAGGTAAATTTATAATTGTTCATGTCAACTGATCTCTAAGATATATATTTTATATCAGAAGAAAAAACTTTTTTTCTTTAACTACGAAGGACATCAGTGTGGTAGTTGTTGAAGTTTAAATAAGGTTTCTAGATAACATGACTGTATTTGTGTTGATTTTCTGATTTGGATAACTATATTACAGTTATATAAGACAGTGTCCTTGATCTTAGGAAAGACACACAGAAGTATAAAGGATAAAATGACATAGGTGTGTAACACTCAAACCTTTAAAAAAAACATACATACATCTATAACACACACATACACATACACAGATGGGAAAGAGAATAATAAAGCAAATGTAAAATGTTAATTGGGAAATCTAGGTGAATATATGGAAATTTTTTGTATTATTTTTTGCACTTTTTCTGTAAGTTAGAGTTTCAGAGCAAAATGTTATAAAGAATCAGGGACAGAAAAGTGTGTATAGTAAACTTCAACTTATGTTGAACAAGAAGAGATGGACATACATCCGTACACATGGATTGCTTCCAAGGAATACAGGAATCACTGGTAGTATTGTTTGCCTCTGGAGGCCTGGGGTGGGAGGGAGATTTACCTTTCATTGCATATTCCTTTGCATAGTCTCTATTTTTTAAAATATTATGTGTATAAACTGATTCCTAATTTTAAAATCTTTAAATATTTTAATGCTAATTTTTCTCTATACACTGAACTCCCTCTTTTGTATAAGAGCTTCATCTTGTCAATCACAGTCTTGCAGGGACAATATTTGCAGGACCCAGGTACCAGGCAACACCGTGGTACTGTCGACCTCACAGCGGCCAGCTCAGGTCTCTGAGCATCCTTGTACCTTCACAACGCCTCTTCCAAAGTGAAAGTGCAATCTCTGGCACTGTTGTTAATAAACACCTCTGATACCTCCCTATATCTTTCCTGTGCACAGTTCAGCTCACCCCTTGTTCCATCCTAATCCAGGTCACATTTGTTTGATTTCTACAAAGTCAACATATGGCACCCAAGGGTGAATTTGAACATAAAGTATTTTTAAAACTCAATACAAAGAACACATACCATATGATTCCATATATATATATATAAAATATATATATATAATGACCAGAATAAGCAAATCTCTAGAAATCCAAATTAGAATATTGATTGCCAGGGCTGGTGGAAGAAGGCTAAAATAGGGGTGACTGCTAATAGGCACAAGGTTTCTTTTGGGGGTATACAGCAACATTTTGAAAGTAATTCTAGTGATGGTTTCCCAATTATATTAATATGTTAAACCCCACAGAATTACAAACTTTAAATGGATGAATTTTGTATTATGCAACTTATTTCTCAAATCTGTAATAGAATCCCAAATATATACCATTTTGCAAATATCGTTCCAGCTGGTCCCTCCTCTCCTCAGCCATAGATGGGGTCATTGCCAGATAGTACTTTGGTGGAAAAGGTGGTAGGGAATTTCCAAAGACCCGCCTCAGCTGAAAGATTCAGAAAACACAGTTAAGACAAGTGAGAATCCAATTCAAGGCTGATGAGATACTGAAGCTTCAGTGGGGTGTGGTGGTGCACAACTGTAACTCCAGCTACTTGGAGTGGGGAGAGTTGAGGCAGGAAGATCTCAAGTTTGAGGCCAGTCTCAGCAACTTAGTGAGATTCTGTCTCAAAAAGAATATATAGGGTGAAACTACAGCTCAAATATAAGTACCCCTAGGTTGAATTCCCAGTGCCAGGGAATGTAGGGGTGGGAGGATACTAAAGCCTCTCCTTAGAGCAAAGCCCAGTACTTTATTTAAAATTCACCCTTCTTGGTGGCCAAAAGGAGGAAAATAGATTAATTCTATTTTCTTAAAGATGAATACTGTGGGCTGGGGTTGTGGCTCAGCAGTACAGCGTTCACCTAGCGCGTGTGAGGCCCTGGGTTCAATCCTCAACACCACATAAAAATAAATAAATAAAACAAAGGTATTGTGTCCAACTACAACTAAAAAATAAATATTTTTTTAAAAGGTGAATATATACATACGTCACACAATGTCAACTCCAGTCTAATTTTGGTAGAGTTGGGGTGTATTTTGATTTTCTATTTGTTTATAAGACTGCCAACAACTCAAAATTTTCTTAATTCATTTTATAATAATTATGTGTTTTTGTGATTACAGTTACTCCTAACCTCATCTGTATCATATCTGAACTTGACAGATATGTTTAGAGTTGTACTAATGCAAAAAGCTACTAATAATGGTAGCTATGAACACTTGAAATGTGTCTAGTCTAAACTCAAGTACTATAAGGGGAAAATACACTTCAGATTTCAAAAACTTTAGTTTGAAGAAAAAAGAATGTTAAATATTTCATTGATAACTTTTTTTTTTTTTTGGTATTGGGTATTGAACCCAGGGGCGCTGAACCACTGAGCCACATCTCCAGCCGTTTTTTTATATTTTACTTAGAGACAGAGTCTCACTGAGTTGCTTAGGACTTTGCTAAGTTCCTGAAGCTGACCTCAAACTCACAATCCTCCTGCCTCAGCCTCCTGAGCCACTGGATTATAGGCATGCACCACCAAACTCAGTGGCTCACTGATAACTTTTCATATTGACTACACATTTGAACTGATAATACTATGGTTATATTAAATTAAATCCATAATCTAAATTAATTCCACATGTTTCTTTTACTCTTTTTAATGTAGTTACCAGAAAGTTTTAAATTACATACATGGTACATATATTTCTATAGGATAGTGCTGGTTACAGAATTCCTATAAAGCTGACATATAATCCTAATAGAAACCCAGCAGGCCCTTCCCTCCCACTCACCTATAAATGACCCAAGACCACAGTGGTAATTTTTTTTATAGAAGATTCATAAAAATAATTTTAAAATTAAGAAACAATAGTTCCAGTGCTAAACTTGCAATGACAGCTCAACAGCAAGGCAATATCAAAAAAAGAGACTGGACCAGAACTTCATCAGGTTTTATGGCATTTCTTGATCAGGAGGGCTGAAAACAATTACCATTACGTACTATTACAGTAGTCTGTGGTTTAAAGAAAGCATAAGGCAGATCCAAGGGAAATAGAACTGCAAACAGGCAAAATTCAAATTTTAATTTAATTGTGATTGCTTTTGCCACAATTAGTAGTGTGTATCTGGCAAACATTTTCCTTGCATAGACTCTAACTTCAAAATACATCAAGAATCTGACCACTTCCTTCTTTTCGCCGTCCCTAATACCATTATGCTGGTCCAAGCCTTGTCATCTGTTTTCTAGATTACTGCAGTAGCCTTCCAAAGGGTCTCTCTGCATCTTCACTTGACCCCCTTCAGTCTATTCTAACACAGCATCTAAGGTGATACTTCAAAATTGTAAGTCAAATCATTGCACTGCCCTGCTCAAATCCTCTGTGGCTTCCCATCTCACCCAAGGAAAAGTCAAAATCTTTATAACCTAGAACTATGTCATCCAATATGGTGGCCATTCACCATCTGTGAGTAAATGTAAACTTAATTGAAATAAAACAAAGAATACAAATTCAGTTTCACAGTCATTCTAGCCACATTTCAAGTGTTGCCTAGCTGCCTGAAACATGGCAAGTTGTTATTGAATTGGACAAAGCAGATAGAGAGCATTTTCAACAGCACAGAAAGTTCTATTGGACAGTGTTGGTCTAACATCTTGAAAGATAGACTGTCAGTTTGAGGGCAAAATATAGCTCCCTGATGCGTTTAGTTTGGTTGATCAATTTTTAGAGAATTTTAACTTAATGCCAATATTTATTTATAAGATTTTAAAATTAAAAAACTTATATCCTGGAGAGAATGCAAAATATTTCAGCCACTTTGGAAAACAGTTTGACAATGCTTTACAAAGCTAAACATAGTCTTCCATGTAATCCAGTGATTACACTCCTAAGTATTTATCCAACTGATTTGAAAACTATGTCCACATAAAAACTTGCATGTGAACATTTATAGCAGCTTTATTAATAGCTCTCCAAACTAAAAGCAATAAAGATGTCCTCAAATGCATAGATTAAAAAATTGAGAAATATCTATATAATAGAATATTATTCTTCAATAAAAGGAAATGAATTATGGAACCACAAAAAGACATGGATGAGTCTTAAATGCATATTGCCAAGTGGAAATTAGGCAGTCTGAAAAAGCTACATACTATATGATTTCAATTATATGGCATTCTGGAAAAGGAAAAGGCAAGACTACAGAGACCATTAAAAAAACAACAGTAACCAGGGGCTTGGGGTGAAGGGGTACTGAATAGATGAAGCACATGGGATTTTTTTCTTTTTTAAAGTCATTTATTAGCATATATAATGTGATCAGATTGAGGGGCTCAGATGATACTGAGAGGACTGTGTGTGCAGCACATGATTTTTTTTTTTTTTAGGGAAGTAAAGTTATTCTGTATGATATAACTGTGGACATGACAGTATACATTTGTTAAAACCCACTGAACCTTACAATGCAAGCTTAACAAAGCAAATATTTTTAATAATCATTTAGGAAGTAGAAGAATCCCAGGATGGTATACAGGGTGTGCCAAAACAAGCTAATTATATTATCAATGTATAAAACCACAGGAATGAGGGCTGTAAAGGACTGACCTAAAGAACTTTGGAATTGAGTGAAGTCTGTAGAACCCAATGGCATGGCAACTAGCTGGACATAAGCATTTGAGTTGATAAAAGTTGTTTCCCACAGGAGTATGAGTTAACAATTCTAATACTGCTCTGTGTGTATACACAGCCAACAAGTTAGTAAATAACAGCAGATAGTGGGAGTCAGGTTTCTCACTGTTATTATGGGAATTTGCAGATAAGACCAGGAGGCAAGAATGACCAAGAATAAGATATCAGAGTTAGACGAACTGGCATGCACTCACTTTTAGCTTAGCATAGATACAGATGGATACATATGGAAATACTTACAGGTAAGTCCATATACATTGGTTATTGTACACACATTCACTTCCTTGCTGCAGGAGAGAGGACCTAGAAACAGCAACCCTTCAGTAGCCCTGAACACAGCTAGCACCTAGACCTTGGTTTCTAATGCCGTTCTTCAACAAAAGCAACCAAGGATCCATGGAAAATGGCTGACTCCAGGACTGAGATAGGCCCAAACAAGATGATCCCGAGTATCTTGTAACCCCAGGAAGTAAGGAAGTACTCAAAACAAAAGAAAATCAACACTGGGAGCATATCAAAGACACTCAGGAGCAAATTCAAAGAGCTCCCATGGGCCAAAGTTGGGATAATTTGATCCAAAAAATAAAGTAGTATTGATATTGAGCCCAAAGTATAAAGTGAATATCCATCATTCTATACAGATAAAAATTGTTGAATGAACAAATAGGAGAAAACAGACAAATCTGTGCAGAAGAATTTCTGAGACTCATTGCTCAAGGAGGGGAGCATAAAGCCTGCTCTCAGTGTGGGCTGTGCATAGTGACTTCCTTCCAAAGAGTACACCAGGAAAGGGAGCTTTACAGTGGAGAAACCAGGTAAGCACCACCTCAACCAAATGATGGGTAATGACAACAGTGATAAGATATGTGGACAATAGGTACCCAGGACAGGATGTGCTTAGAAAGGTGCTTTACCCAGCTCAATTCACAATAGCTAAACTAGGTGCCCTTCAACAGATGAATGGATAAAGAAAATGTGGTACATATACACAGTGGAATACTACTCAGCCATAAAAAGAAAGAAATATGGCATTTGCTAGTAAATGGATGAAACTAGAGACTATCATGCTTAGTGAAATAAACCAATCCTTCAAAACCAAAAAACCCAATGTTCTCTCTAATATGCTAATGCTGACTCACAATGGGGTGGGGGAGTTTACTGGATTGGACAAAGGAGAATGAAGAGAAGGGAGGGGGAATGGGAATGAGAAAGACTGTAGAATAAATCAGACACTACTTTCCTATGTTCTTATATGAATATGCGACCAGTATAACTGCACACCATGTACAACCTCAAAAATGAGAAGTTATACTCCATTATGTACCATACGTCAAAATACATTCCATTGTCATGTATTAGAAAAGAAAAGAAAGGTGCTTTACCTCTGAGATCTTCATCCCTTCCCAAACCTATAATCTTATTCTCATTGTGTGAAAAACATAAGATTCCAATAGAGGGGCATCCCATAAAATATGTGACCAGTACTTTTCAAAACTGTCATATTGTTAAAAAGAAGGAAAGTCTGAGAAACTGTCATAGTCCAAGGAGCTTAAGGAGACAAAATGACTAAATATAGAGTCCTGGTCCTGGATTAGAAATAGGACAGTAGGCAAAAACGAAGAAAGTCTGAATAACATGGAGTACATGGGAAGTCTCTGTACTATCTTTTCTGTAAACTAAGACTGTTCCCCAAAAATGAGGTTTGCATTTTAAAAATACTTGATGTACTTGCTTCTCTTGAAAAACCAGA
This sequence comes from Marmota marmota marmota, assembly GCF_001458135.2. Classification (NCBI taxonomy): domain Eukaryota; kingdom Metazoa; phylum Chordata; class Mammalia; order Rodentia; family Sciuridae; genus Marmota; species Marmota marmota. The sequence goes on from NW_025999949.1 coordinate 2,589,732, forward strand.
AGGTCTAGAATCCATGGATTCACTCTCTTATGCAATCCCAACTGACTGATAAGAGACAAGCAGTTCCATGCTCTGCTTCTCACCTCCTTTAAATTGCTTGCCTGACCCCTGGAGCCCTTGAAGTTTGCCACCTTTTATGTAACTCTAGCACAAAACATTGTTGCAACCATTGTGTTTCTTTGAAACTCAAGGAAATATTCCACCCTGCCAGAGACTGTCAAAAGGCACCCCAGCTGGAGCTCCATGCCAGGCAGGGCTGCTTAAACAATCCAGGGATTTATGCACCCCCATCTCTGCTAATTCCACTCAGCAAAGCAGAGAGCTGTCTTCTTTGCGTGCAATTATTTCTTGATTAACTGATTAAATGATCTTTAAAAGGCAATTGTCTTTTTTGGCATGTGTTCATCAATGTCACAGATGCTGCCAAATTGGTTCTTATCAGAGCAACCTTGAGACAACAGGGCTACCCAAGGTTTGCCTCTGCAGGAGGGCATCAGGGGGAACCCCTGTCTGAGGCCAAAGGCTGTGGGGAAGTTAGCAAGGATTAGGTTTTAATGCCCAGAACAGAGCAAAAAGCGTCCCAGAAGATTTTCAACCTGATCTGACTTCTCAAGAAACCTTTTGCCTCCCTTCTCTAATATGGTAAGAGGTTAAACATACAGTAAACAGTAGTTAATCCTGCAGGAAGTCAATGCCACGGCTCAACTCTATCACCATAGAACCTTCTCTATGGGTTTCAGATAGCACATAGTCTAGTTATGGAAACCTCTTGCATACTAAGAATTAGCTGGTATAAGAGTTTGGCTCAATCCCTCTGTCAAAAAAAAAATGTTCAAAAAGATCAAAAGGAAAACACAGCTCTTACTATGAGACATTTTTTGTTGGTTTCAGCTGTTTTTTTTTTTTTTTTTTTCTGGAGGACCCTGTTCAGATTTTTTTCAAATCTCAGAACCTCTTACACTGAACTTCCCCATTGTGCAGTTCTGCTTTATAACATAAGTGGGACCATTCTGACCAGCTGAAAGTGTCACCTCCTTCTCCTGTGTTCAGACAGCACCCATATCAACTCCAGAGGGGTAAGAATCTGGAACAAGTGGAATTAGAGATATAAACACAGAGTTTTCTACAGTCTCTGTTTTTAATGTTGACTCATTCATCTCGCATCTCCAAGTCCCAGACTCACCAGAAAAGGGCACAGCTCAAAGCGATATTGGTTGGGGCATCTAAACTCGATGTGGGAGAAGAGTCAGAGAAAGGCATCTCATGCAATCAAGGGGGGCTTCCTGGGAAAGGTGGGACTTGAGAAAGGACTGGTTCCTGACAGGTGGACTGGAAATTAAGAGTACTCCAAGCAGGGGAAATAAGCAAGGCAGGGGCAATGATTGGGCCAGCCTGTTAGGAACCAGATATTCGAGTAGAGAAATGAGGAGATCATGTTAGCTCAGCGTGAGGAAGGAGCCAGGTAGGACCTGCACCTGGCAGGGAGGGGCAAAGAAGCAGTGTGAGAGGTTTGCACAGCCCTCCCCTCCTGCTAAAGTATCCTTTGCAAGCTTTCCTGACTTGTCCCCATTGCCACCCAGGTCTGATGCTGCCTGATTGCAAGAGGCAAGCACCCTGTTCGTAGAGCCCAGCATCACTTACACGACACTGGGCCAAAATGAGCTGATTACATGTTGCCATCACAGATTTTATAGCTGTTTAGGAAGGGTAGTGCCGGCAAGGCAGAGGTCTGAATCAAACTGGTTTTATTTATCAAGAGACCCAGAGAAAAGGTGGCTCAGCCAGTTCAAACAGCAAAGAGATGTGAGCAGTGGTCAGCAGTATAGGGACATGCTGCCAGTCCTCCAGGGAGCCTCACTGAGGGACGGGACTCAGAGGATGATGTCAGAGAACACGAGTCACAGCTGACCATCTTTTCTTTCCTAGGTCCAGTCTTATGCGTACCCTGGAGTGTTAGGGGGATGTGCCAGAAGTCACTGCATCTAGGCAGGTGTACCTCCTCAATCTCAGAAGTATCTAACATATAAAATACAAATTGAATTATTTGGGGGGGGGGTGCTGGGGATTGAACTTGGGGGCACTTAACTACTGAGCCACATCCCCAGCCCTATTTTGTATTTTATTTAGAGACAGGGTCTCACTGAGTTGCTTAATACCTCGATATTGCTGAGGCTGGCTTTGAACTCATGATCCTCCTGCCTCAGCCTCCCGAGCTGCTGGGATTACAGGCATGCACCACTGTGCCCAGCTATAAATCCAATTCTTATAACCAAAAATTACATATGCTACAGTCATAGTATTTGCTTAATTTAAGTACACAGCATACAATAGGAACTTTGTAAGTATTTCTTAAATAAATATGCTAGTAATAAGCTTATTCTTACCACAAACACATATACATGGCTACACACACACATACACACACACACACACACACGAGACTTTTCTACCATTTCCCTTTTTAAAGTGCTTTGTATTGAATCAGATTAAGAATTTGGAAGTTTCATATCCTCCACAGACGAGGAAAATAAAAACCAACAGAGAAATGGCTGGAAAAGCTCACCCAACCTTTCAATGTCCCACTCCGGTGACCAGTATAATACAGGATGCCCAGTTAAGTATGTCCCAAAGAGTACATAGGACATCTTATATTTAAAAAATTGATTATTTACCTAAAATTAAAATTTAATTGGGGATCCTGTATTTCTGTGTGTTAAATCTGGCCACCCTACTCCATTCTTTATCTATTAAATGGGAGTGACGATGCCGATGCCCTGGTGGGGTTGCTGGGCAGCTCCAGCAAAATCCTGGGCAGCAACTCTGATGACAGAAAGTAGGTCCTATGGCCTGGGGGCCAGGATTGAATGGAGGGAATCAAGGGCAAAGAGGACAAAGAGACTTCCTTCCTTCCTTCCTTTCTTCCTTCCTTCTTCTAGGATTACGGGAGTCACTGCGTCTCACAGTTACTGCACTACTAGGGATTGAACCCAGGCCTGCTCTACCACTGAACTACATCACCAGCCTTTTTTATTTTTTTATTTTGAGACAAATTCTAGCTAAGTTGCTGGAACTTGCCATCCTCCTGCCTCAGCCTCCCAAGTTGCTGGGATTACAGGCCTGGCCACCGTGTCTAGTTCAAGGGGACTTTCAGAGTGATAAAACTGTTCTTTGTCTTGATTATGGTGGTATTGACCATGTACATTTACTGAAAGTCATCACACTAAACACGTACAATTGGGTAATATCATTATGTTATTCCAAAATATAGTAAAAGCAAGTTGGGTTAGGACTCAATTGTCTTACTGATACTTTATTTTTGTCAAGTTTAATAAGAAATCATGTAATATGGCTGGGTGCAGTGGCATAACCTATAATCCCAGTGACTCAGGAGGCTGAGGCAGGAGGATCCTAGGTTTGAGGACAACCTTGACAACTTAATGAGACCCTATCTCAAAATAAAATTTAAGAAGGGCTGGAGATGTAGCTCAGTGGTCAAAGTGGTAAAGTGTCCCTGGATTCAATCCTCAGCATTGAAAAAAAGAAGGAGAAGGGGAAGAAAAAGAAGAATGAGAAAAAAAAGAAGAGGAGGAGAAGGAGGAGGAGGAAGAAGAAAAGAAACCACAAAAGGTAAGGGTCAGAGTATGTTCTAAACATCAAATCCTGGCCCCTAACTGTCACAAGCACCCTAAGAGGTTGACATCCATATGTAAGTGCTTGCTTATTATTTCTGGTGAGAAAACTGAAGGTCAGAGGAGAGGTGAGCAGCCTGGAAGCAGAGGGTCCCATATTCTCCCCGCTGCCTCCTGCTTTGCACTCATGTTGGCCCCTTCCTCATTCCCCTCTCACATTCCAGGAAGAGCCATGGAGGCAGGAGAGGATACCCTGACTTCTGCTACCAAATGTCTGAAACATCTCTCCTTTCTCTTCCTTCGAGATCTTCATCTGCCCACCTGCAGCTCCCCAAATGTGTATTGGTCAAAAGCAATTTCTCATCTTTCAGAAATCTGAATGCACATCCTTCTTTATCCAGTCATTTACCAATCATTCCTGAGGGTCACTGGGTTGCCGGCACTGCTAATACACTCAAATTATTGCTAGTAATCACATTGCAATGTTTTTCTTGTTAAGTCCAGAGATATTTAATCATACCTTGAAAATGGACTTTTCCAATTCACTACAACATATGAATGAGAAGACTTGCCATAGTAACCCTTTCTTTTTCTTTTTGTTATTAGATCTTTATGGATATACATAGTAATTGGGTTCATCCTGATAAACTTAGACATGCATGGAAATCTGTTCCTTTTCCCTGTCCCTTTCCCTTCTCATCCCCCACTTCTCTTTTGTCTACTAGACTTCCTTTTGCTGGTATTTGATTTGTATTTGATGGGTTCTTTACACCTTTTCAATAGTAGAAAAACTTAGCTGTCCACTATCAGAAGATGGTTAAATGAAATACGGCATCACTGTTCACTAGGAACCCAGAGACTTTCAATGTCAGACTCTGGTGACCAGTATAATACAGGATGCCCAGTTAAGTATGTCCCAAAGAGTACATAGGACATCTTATATTTTAAAAAATGATTATTTACCTAAAATGAAAATTTAATTGGGGATCCTGTATTTCTGTGTATTAAATCTGGCCACCCCACTCGATTCCAGACTTTCTCTAGATTCCTAGTGAATAGCATGAAATAGTTCCTAGTGAACCTGTAATGAAAGGTCCCCTTTCCAATGTTAATAGCTATTGCCTTCTGTCTTCTTTATCCTCTTTTTAACATGAGGTATGTGTTCTTTAAAATCTAAACTCTAGAAAAAGAAAAGAAACAACTACTTGTGGAGAAAGATGGAAGGAGAATTTGAACTTTATTTCCCAAATTTCACTTACTTCTCTAACCATTTGGAAGACTTATACCTCCTCATAAAACCAATAAAATCCATTAGAGCAAACTAATAAATCCACCTACCACCCAGAGGAAATAGTAGGCACACCAGGGTAAGAAACTGCAGTAGGAAATTACCTCCTAAGTTGGTAAGTCATCTGTTTTCTGGGTTCCCCAGTTACTAGGATTTGAAATTTATGATTATGAAATTATGATTTGAAAACAAAAACAGACACACATTTTTTTAAAGGTGGCAAACTTAAAATCTCTAGAGAGAAAGGAGATTGCTCATGTTCTAGATTCCTAAGACTACACTTTTGTCTTGATTTAATTTGCTCATTTTGAAAGGGGACCCTGCCCTGGGGAACAGTTGGCACTGAAATGAAGCCCACTATAGATCCAGCACCCTACAGATGGGGCTGGGTGAGCTGAAAATGGGTTGAGAAAGTCACATGTGCCCTGTTCCTCATCTCATATCTGTAGGTGATTAGGAGCCAAAACATGTAATCATGAAGCTGTATGCCAAGCAATTCACATTTAATCCTTACCAGTTTTAGGGATTAGGAAACCGAAGCCCCCCAAAGTCTAAAATCTTAGTCACACAACTAGAGCTCTTTGGGCAACACTTTCCCCCACCTGTCTCGGGTGGGGGGGTGGCTACTTGCTTCTGACCTGCTCACCTGTTCGTTCCAACGGTGTAGCTGGCTGTAGCGCACCTTGCAGAAGAGGAATCCGTCCAGGTACACGGAGTACAGCTACAAACACACAGATCCCGCCCCGAATTAGCTAAGGGAGCAGGTGAGCAGGGTCACCCTCTCCCTAGCCACTCAGCCCGACCCCGGCCCCAGGCGCACCACGTAGCGGCCTCCCAGCGAGTCCGACCGCTGCTGGGACACCGGGATACAGAAGTGCATCTTCATGACTGGAGCAGCGACCCCGAAGGAGCGCAGGGAGACTGACCTGCGGTGGCGACACGATCAGCTGTTCTGCACGGGACAGCGGTGGCGGTAGCTGGGCTGACCTCGCCGCGGAGGCGGGTCCCTGAGCCAGCTCACCCAAGCCCAAACCGTCCCCAGGTGGGCGGGGCCGAGGCGGTGAC
>NW_025999949.1:2595858-2601242 GCF_001458135.2 Marmota marmota marmota
AAAAAAAAAAAATATATATATATATATATATATATATATATACACACACACACACACACACACACACACACACACACACACGCCCGCACGCGCGTGCGCGCACACACACACACAGTCTGCCACAACATATGTAATTTAGTTTTTTTAATCTTTTTTCCCTTTAATATTAATGTATTAGAAACCTCCAAAAAATGGAAGCGACTTAGGACTCTCTTGATCCCAGAGAAGCCCTGGTGTCAAATAGTTGCTTCACCCTCTCAACTGGGTTCACCTCAACTACCTGCCCATCTCAAGTTCTTTCAACAATCTCTCATTTTTAATTTCTGTGAAAAGGAGTCCTTTTAATTCTCTAATTTTGGCTCAGTTGGAATGGAATTCCTCCCACCTTGCCGTGGTCCCTGGTTGGAGGAAGAGCCTTGTGGACCTGATAGGCCAGCATTTTGGTTGACTCCATCCTTCCTTCTCTCCTTAATCAGCCCATAACTCTTCTGGTTTTAGATCAACATCCTACCAATGACAAAACGGACCCAGAGAGTGCAATAACTTCTCCAGGGTTACAGGGCATTCCCCCCGCCCTCCCCTCATACATCTGAGAAGTTTACTGAAAGATTTGGGGATAACCCTTGAAAGCTCTTGAAGATGCCTGTCAGCCTTGGGAAGGGCTGGCTGTTGAAAGGGGAATCTGGGACACAACAGGTGCCAGGCCCTAACCTATGTATGCCATTTAATTTTCATAGGAACCTGTAGCTAGGAACCTCTGCAGAGTCTGGCTTTACAAAAAAAGGGAATTGAGACTTAGAGCTGTTAAATGTGGGTGGTGTTGCCATGCAGCGGTTAATTAAAAGAATTTAACAGGAACCTGTCTCCTCAATTGGTGGCTTCTAGTTGAGTGGTCTTGAATAAGTTCGTGGACTATTTAAGCTGTAATTTCCTCTTCTATGAAAATGTGTAAATACCTGTACTCATTTAAGGGAATTTTCAGTGCAGGGTGGAAGAGCTTTAGAGTTTATTTCCTGCCATTGATCAATGGTCTGGAGGAATCTCTCAGTGGCTCCTGGGGCAAAAGCCGATCAGGGAGGCCCTGGAATCTGGTCCAGTCCACAGGGCAGCAAGATAGAGTATCTTTGTCAGTCCCAGAAGTAGCCCCAGCCTTCCCTGGAAATTTCTTCCATCTATGGATGGCCAGGGCTCTGGCTCTGTCCATTGGCAATGTCCAATCAGGATCTTTTCCTTTCTCTCATTGTGCACCCCACCCCCAAACTGAACTGGAACAGGTCCGGCCTCTGTGTAAGTCCTTGCCTTCCTACATTGCTGACCTCTGGTCCACCCGGCAGCTCTTTTGAACTCATCCAGTCAGTGGATACTACTGAGTGCCGTCTGTATTATGATGTGTTGGGTGCTCTAGGGTCCTTTGGGATTTGCAGGAATATAAAAAACCTAGGATACACAGGACAGGTACACAATCACACCAGGAATGGGCAGTTCTGAAACGTTCTTGGCTCCTGGATGATCTTCTTGCCTGGAGACCAAAGTTGCCTGAATAGTGTCCTCCAAGTATCCATGTCTACTTGGAATCTCAGAACATGACAATTTAGAAGTAGGGTTTTTGCAGATATATTTAAAGTCAGGCTCAAAATGAAGTCCTATTGGATTAGTGTAACTTTAAAGCCAATGGGAGTGTCCTTATAAGACACAGTAAAGGAGACACAGATGCAGAGGACAAGGCCATGTAAGATAGAGGCAGAGAGGTGGAGATTGGAGTTTGGCTGCCACAAGCCGAGGAACATGTTAGGCCACCAAAAGCCAGAAATAGGCAAAAAAGAATTTTCCCCTAAAGCCCTCAGAGGGAGTATAGCCCCGCACTTGATTCCAGATTTGTAGCTTCCAAAACTGTGAGAGAATAAATTTCTGTGGTTGTAAGTCACTCGGTTTGTGGAGCTTTTTTATAGCAGCCAAGAGATAAAACTACACCAATCCTATGGTCACAATCACCCTCATGCTAGAGCTAACCACCAGCACCCTGGAGAGGCAGGCAGGGTGGGCTGAGCCCCTGGTACATGCCTGTGTATGGGCCTATGAGAGAAACGAACAGATGGAGGGTAACCCATAGGAAAGGAGACCTGTGATTGAGGGGCACTGTCCTGAAAATAGTGACAAGACTGGCTGCCCCATGTAGCCCCACTATGGACCAGGAAGGATACTATGTGTTAACATGCACAGGCTCATTTCATCCTTGAAACAACCACGTGAACTCAGAGTGATGGCTATTCCTGTTTTATAGGAGATGAAACATGGTGGAAGGAAATTAATTAATAGTCACATTTTGAGGTTCCGAGTGACTACTTGCAGGACAATATTCAGTCAACTATAATAGGTCTCCAGGTCAGAAGATCATCCAGGATCCAAGAACATTTCAGAACTGCCCATTATTAATGTGATTTTGTACTTCTCCTGTGTATCCAAGACTTCTTTTTATTTCTTCGAATCCCGAAGGACCCTAGAGCACATAACACAATCAATACAGGGCAAGTCAAGACAAAGAGAGATACTCACCCAAGTCCTGCAGCCTTACCTTTTGAGCTATTTGAATCTTAAGGGAGTGAAGGGGACATTGGCCCAAAGTCACATGTCTTATAGGAGGGAATCAGAATCCAGATTTGGGCAAATAAGCTCCTAATCATATCTCCATGCAAAAAAAAAAAATAACTTTCAGTCTACTTTTTTAAAAATTTAATTTAATTTAATTTTTTACACAAATGGAGCACAACTTTTCATTTCTCGGTTGTACATGATATAGAGTCACACAATTCCTGCAATCATACCTGTATACAGGATAATAATGTCCATCTCATTCCACCATCTCCCCCACCCTGCTCAGATTATTCTTACTAAGGGGATAAAGGCTAGAAAATCAAGGATCCCAGATGTGGGGGAGGGCATTACGAAAGGATCCCTCTATGGAAGTGAAACTGCAGGGAATGGAGTCATTGCAGAAGTGACCCTTCAGAGGGGCATGGGAACATGATGCCTAGCAGCTCACTTCCACTCAAGGCCTTTGTGCAGGCACTGCATTAAGTGTGGGAATGGAAAGATGAAGACCAAAGATGGGGTAACTGCTCCTGCCCACAGCCTCCTAGCTACCAGCACCCGGGAGAAACAGACAGGATAGGGTCTAGGTCGATCACTCTTTGAGTGTGCAGAGAATTAATGAAGGCCATAGCATAACCAGAGGCAGCCAGCCTAGCAAGGATACTTGTCCCCAAAAGACATCATAAAACACAAGTAAGATGCTCCCCCCAAACAGGGTGCCCTGGTATAGGAGGCCTGGGAAAATTTGTGATCATTCCCACTTGGACAGTCGCAGGGTTCTTTAGTGTATTGAGGGCTCTGAGCCATTTGCAAGAGAAACCCAGAACTTTGTTTTAGGTCACCCTGTGGGGGGCTGATGGCCTGGAAAAGCCCGCATGGTGCAGGACAAGCTCAGGCATTTAGAAGTAAAGAAAGGGGCAGTTAAGGGAGACCCCAGGCTGTCTTAGGGTTCCTCAGGGTTTGGGCAGGAAAGGCTTAATGGACAATAGAGCCACCATCTGGAAAGGTAACAGATGTGAGTATGAGGAGCAGGGTTCAAGCTGAGTTTGGACACACTGAGTTTGTTGTGCTGGAGGAGATCCAGTTGGAGGTCTGGAGTGGAGGGATAGGACTGTGAAGGGGGAATGCAGGTGAAGTCAGCTTTTCATCATTGTGACAAAATGCTTCACAAGAACAACTTAGAGCTGGGTGTAGTGGTGCATGCCTGTAATTCCAGTGGCTCAGGAGGCTGAGGCAGGAGGATGGCGAGTTCAAAGCCAGCTTCAGCAAAAGCAAGGCGCTAAGCAACTCAGTGAGACCCTGTGTCTAAATAAAATACACAATAGAGCTGGGATGTGGCTCAGTGTAGAGTGCCCCTGAGTCCAATCCCTGGTACCCATTCACCCCTCAGAAAAGAACAATTTAAATTAGGGAAGGTTTAATTGGGCTCATGGATTCTGAGGTTGCAGTCCACGGCCAGCTGGCTCTAAGGCAGAAACATTATGGCTGAAGGACTTGGTAGAGGAAAGCTGCTCAGCTCACAGAAGCCAGCAAGCAGAGAGAAGGAGGAGGAGAAAGAGGAGGAAGGGGCTGAGAGAAGATAAACCCTTCCAGGGCACAGCCCCAGTGACCTACTTTGTCCACCTCCCAGTGGTCCATTCCGTCAAAGCCCTCGTTACACGATCATTGTCTAAAATCCCCACTCTGACCCTGGCTGCATTGGGACCACACTGTCAATACAGAAACTTCTGGAGGACATTCCAGATGCAAACCATCATAGTATCATAGGAGAGGACACTTGGTGAGGGCACAGAGTGGGAGGAGGGTAGCAGACTGATGTTATGGGCCTTGGGAAAAACCTGCCAGGTGTGGCCAGGTGAATAGATGGCCTCTGGGGTGAAGTGAAATGAGATTTGTAACCTTGCTGCATTGCCCCTGCTGTGAGCCTCTGGACAGGGAATGCTAAGAGCAGCTGGGTTGATGGAGTGCCTAGGAAAGGGCCAACAAAGAACCAAGTTGCCTCCCACCCTCACCCACGTTCTATCAAAGGGAGGAGGAGCACCTGTCTCATCAGCACGTGGATTCTAACTGCCAGCCTTGTGGGGCAGGGAAAGTTCATCAGGCTTCCATACAGCCAGGGGTAAGATCACGCAAGACCACCCAGTTTCCTCTGCTTAGACCAATGCTCACTAAACAGCCTCTGAGCAGTGATTTGGGGTGTGTGAGGGGCAATGCTCTGGTGAGCCCATGGAGAAGAGCCTTCCCCCTGGTAGTTCAAGGCACCAGGCCCATTGATACATGGGTTTCCTATGTGCCTGGTTCTTGTGTCCTTCCTGAGCCTGATTCATTCTAGGTCTCCTGCAGGCCTGTGATGATGGCGGGAGACACCTGCTGTGATGCTGTGTGAGCTCCAGAGGGGGCAGGCAGCAAGCACCCCCTTCAGCAACTGTCCTTAAGGGCTGCACCGCTTTTTGGTGGAAAGAATTAGCTGTGCACATCATAGTTACCATCAATATGACGAATGAGAAGGATACTGAACAAATGACCTTTCTTCAAGAAACAGGATAAAGCTGGGCACCGGGGTACACGCCTGTAATCCCAGTAGCTCAGGAGGTTGAGACAAGAGGGTGTAGAGTTTAAAGCCAGACTCAGCAACTTAGTGGGACCCTAAGCAACTTAGTGAGACCCTGTCTCTAAATAAAATATAAAAGGGATGGGGATGTGGCTCAGTGGTTAAGTGCCCCCGGGTTCAGTCCCCAGTATCAAAAAAAAAAAAAAAAAAAAAAAAAAAAAAAAAAAAAAAAAAAAAAAAAAAA
>NW_025999949.1:2601603-2628586 GCF_001458135.2 Marmota marmota marmota
AAAAAAAAAAAAAAAAAAAAAAAGAAAGAAAGAAAGAAAAGAAAAGAAAAAGAAAGAAAGAAAAGAAATAGAATGTGAATATGTGCTATTAAACTATTGCCATCCTATAGATCACAGTCATATACACACAAAGTTTTAAGGACCACCCAGAATATGACCCAAAAGCTACAGTGGAGTTTCCTGCCTTTCAAAGGTGGCATGAATATTACCAAGGAAAATTTCATCCAAGTTGCAGAAGAGTCTGAATAACAGTTGCTACTTCGTTTGTCATGTTGATGGTAACCGTGGTGTGCACAGCTAATACTTTCAGGATTTCCTCAGGACCAAGCACTTCCCACTTTACATGTTCTGTACTGACCTACTTCATCCCTATGGTGACCTTGAGATAGATACTGTGGTCTCTTTTCCATTTGAAGAAACAGAAGCACAGGGGCCTCCAGAGCCTCCCAGGGATTCAGCTGATGACCTTTCTGGACTCTTCTGGGCTGCCCAGCTCTCCACCCCCTCTCCATAGTTTCCTTCCCTCTGCTGCCTGGCCGGGCTTCCTATGTCTCCTTCAGCACCTGCTGGGGGCTTGGATGTTTACCTTTCCTGCACTAATTCTCCACAAAGCTTCAGGAGCAAGGCCACTTCAGGCTCAAATGGGCCACCTGGCCATGTCTTCTCTTTGAACTCTTGGAAGGGGTCCTATTGAGTGTTGGGCACATGTTAGCAAATAGGGAGGCGATGTTCCCTTAAAACTCTATAAAATGCTAGAACACAAACAGGACTACATGGGGATCCCCCAAACCAAATACCTCTCACAAAGGTCAGAGAATACCACGAAGCTCTGACCTCCTCGGGGCCGCATACTGGATCCTTTTCTGACCCCCTATCTCATCAAGGTATTCTATTAGCATCCACTTGTATTTTTCAGTATCAACATTAGCCAGCATCTATGATTCATTAGTGTTTGTGGAAACATTCACAAATCCATGGGATTTTGTTTGGGCCTCAGTGGTGCTATTCAGCTCTGACTCTAGGTTAGACTCACTGAGGGAGCTTCACAAAAATACAAATGGCTGGGTCCCACCATTAGGGATCCTGATTTAATTGGTCTGGGGTATCTATGGGTATCAGAATTTTAATACTCCCTAGGTGTGAAATCAACTGGAGCATGAATAAATCCCACTGTGGTTAGATCTCTTCACAGCTATGAGATTTCTGCAGATTGATTTGGGCTCTGGCTTGTGCCAGCTGGGGGTCTGGTCTTGAAAAAATGCTTCCCTGCAGGAGAATTTCAGTCATGGGACACCTCTAGTCTGTCAAACATCACCTGGACTATATTCAAAGTCCTTTCCATCCATCTGCAGAATAAAGATTTGTTTGACATGCTGCCAGGGGCCTACTGAGAGGGAATGGAGGCTCAGAAGCTGAGCAGAGACATTAGTCAGGGGAAAAAAAAATCACAGGTAAATGGTGAGTGCTCACAGGGTGCCAGGCACTCTTCAGAGCACCCAAAATTATTAATTCATTTAATCCTCACAACAAACTGCGAAATAGATACAGTTATGCACATATAACTGATAAGAAAACTGAAAACACAGAGAGGTTAAATATCTTGCCCAAAGTTGTCCAGCTGGTAAGCTCTGCAGCCAAGATTTGAAACTTGACTTGCTTTGGCTCTGCAGTGACGTGGACCAGAGTGGACTTTGTGTGAGTCCACAGGGGAATGCTTCTGGGGACTGCTATACCCAAAACCTATTCCTAAATGTGAGACTCAGGCATCTATATTTTTATAAATTGCCCCTGGTATTCTTTATGGTTGAGCATGAATCAGTGACAGCTATTTGATCGCTCTTTATCACACTATTTGATCACTACTCTGTACTCTGATAGATTTGAAGGAATCGGGTTTCAGTCAGTACAGTGTTTTTTTTTTTTTTTGTCTGATTTTATTATTGTTGTTGTTTGTTTGTTTTAGTACTGTGGTTTTGAAGCAAACTTAAAGGCAGAAAATGTATCAATTTTAGGAATTTAGACTCATGGATTACAGAGTAATATCAAGAAATAAGGAAGCCAGTTGGGTGGTGCACACCTGTCATCCCAGAGGCTGCGGAAGTTGAGGCAGGAGAATCTCGAGTTCAAAGCCAGCCTCAGCAAAAGCTTCACCGAGGGGCTAAGCAACTCAGTGAGACCCTGTCTCTAAATAAAATACAAAATAAGGCTGGGGGTGTGGCTCAGTGGTCGAGTGCCCCTGAGTTCAATTCCTGGTACCCCCCTCCTCCCCCTGCAAAAAAAAAAGAAAGAAGGAAAATAAGGATGTTTAGGGGGACATCACTGTCCCTTTCATTTGGGTGTCAAGGTGGTACAGCAGGACCTTCCTAAGCCCTCCTGGTGTGGCTCTCAGAGGTAGATGCCCACACAGGCCAGGTCTTAGACCTAAAGCATTTTAATTATTTTTCTGTTTGTTTACAACTGATGGCCATCTTCAGGGGGTTATAAGGAACGAGAATGTGTCTTGCTTTCTGAACAAAAGAAGCAATTCCACGGTTGTCAGAAACATCTTGAATTGTAAACACATGTGTCTTATAGCAAAAGCAATGTCAATTCATTGGATCAAGTTCAGAAAATACAGGGAAGCCAAGGGAAGAAAGTAAAAAGCTTCCTGTGCCCAAGACAAAGAGGAATTACTCTTGGAGTGTTGTTGGTTTGTAGGTTTGCACATGTTTGGTACAATTTTAGTTTGTATTTTCTTAGTCATTTTAACTCTGGGTTTATACACTCCCTTCCACCCCCAAAATGAATCTTTTAATACACTTAATATTAAAAGATTAATAGTTTTAGAGACTTTATTTTTTTTCTTCAAAAATCATCTTCCTTCCTCTGTCTCCCCTCATTCCCTGATAATAGGTAAAGTAAGGAAACAACTGTATCACTTCTCAGGATAATGAAAGAGTTAATAATAAACAACAGGAAAAACGATTCTGTGGAGAACAAAAAAGAAAATATAATTGAGACCGCTCCTTGGCCAAAGTAAATATTATATCAATTATTATTGTTACTCTTTTTTTTTTTTTGGTACTGGGGATTGAACCCAGGGGTGCCTAACAACTGAGCAACCCCAGCCCTTTTTATTTAGAGACAAGATCTCTCTGAGTTGCTTAGGGCCTCATTAAGCTTCCTTAGCTGCTGGGATTATAGGCATATGCCACCTCACCCAGCTATTATTGTTACTCTTAAATTACCACTTATACAGCATTTATAATCTTCCAGATACCCCCCCCCCTTTTTTTTTGCCATACCAAGGTTCACCGAAGATCTCACACATGCTAGTCACACATGAGTCACATCCCCACAAGATCTACCACTGAGTCACATCCCCAGCCCCAGATGCTATCTTCATGTGTGTTACCTCATTCAACTCTCATGCCTACCCCCCCAAATCAGAAAATAGTGATTGTTATAATAGTAATAGTATACTGATTTTAAAGATTAAAGAACTGAGGCAGAAAGGAGTGAGCTTCCTCTAGATCCCACCATTTAACACTGGGAATTGAATTCCCACTTCTAAGGCTAAACTCTTAACAACAATTTCTCTAATTTATTTTAAATTTACGTCATTTGAGCTATTCACTACTGATTTTGTTAAGGTGAGATTACAAGAAATCACTGAGTCGATCTTAAAGCAGGAGATGGAAACTTTATTCTCCAGCCAGGGGTCTGGATCCACAGCTGGTGGCCAAGGGGAAGGCGGCAAGTCCATCCCCTTAAGCCCTCTCCAGGGGTTCGAGTACACCTTTTATACCATAAGTAAAGCATGTCAGTGCATTAATCAGAAGTGGCTGTTGCTATGATTCAAGACCATAAGCAAACATCATGAGATCTCAAATCATAAGCAGAGAGGAAGTGGGTCAAAACGACCCTAGCTGAGTACAAGGTAAAGAATGGTACAGGGAACATTGCCCAAGAAAAATGGGAACCAAAAGGAGAACAATTTTCCATTGTATAAGAATTGCCATTTTGTATTGCCAAATATGCTATGCCAAGCAACTGTTGACGGGTACAGAGGCGGGGTGTTCCCAAGGGAGAAGCATTTCTTACATGATATGGAGTCTCAGGGTAAAATGAAGTCTGTTTGGTCATTGCCCATATAGCCTGGCCCATAACAATTTAAGCTGTTTCCTGTGAGTATGATGTTTTGTGCACCCCACAGGCTCTTTAGAGTGGTATGGAAGAATCATTTTCTATACGGGAGATCAAGCCAGGTACAGCAATGTCACCCATTCATGGAGAGGCAAGATCCCTGGCTCCACAGCAGAAGTTACAGACTCGACACTCAGAGAGCGTCCATATGCAGCCACCCCTGCTAATATCGTCAGACGCTGGCATTCTTGCTGTGAATCTTTCCTCTCCAAAGACCAAAAGACTAGCCAGAAAATAAGCTAACAAAGGCATTCACACTAAAATCGTAGTCAAAATAGTATTTCCAAAAGGGTCGCTTTAAGGGGTACTGGGTGAGACTCCTAAAGTGCAAGAAATAAAATCAAGAATTAATAAATGGGATGGATTCAAACTAAAAAGCTTTTTCTCAGTCACAGAAACAATCAATAATGTGAAGAGAGATCCCACAGAGTGGGAGAACATCTTTACTACATGCACATCAAATAGGGCATGAATTTCCAGGATATATAAAGAACTCAAAAAAACAACACCAAAAAAATAAATAACCC
Organism: Marmota marmota marmota; assembly: GCF_001458135.2. Classification (NCBI taxonomy): domain Eukaryota; kingdom Metazoa; phylum Chordata; class Mammalia; order Rodentia; family Sciuridae; genus Marmota; species Marmota marmota. The sequence goes on from NW_025999949.1 coordinate 2,606,316, forward strand.
AATCAATAAATGGGCTAAGGAACTGAACAAACACTTCTCAGAAGATATAAAATTGATCAACAAATATATAAAAAAATTTTCAACATCTCTAGTAATTACAGAAATGAAAATCAAAATTACTCTAAGATTTCATCTCACTCTAGTCAGAATGGCAGTTATCAAGAATACAAGCAATAATAAGTGTTGGTGAAAATGTGAGGAAAAAGGTTCACTCATACATTGCTGGTGGCACTGGAAATTGGTGCAATATCAATGGAAAGCAGTATGGAGATCCCTTGGAAAACCTGGAATGGAACTACCATTTGACCCAGCTATTCCATTGCTCAGTCTATACCCAAAGGACATAAAATCAGCATATTATAGTATGCAACTATAGTATGCAACCACATCAATGTTCATAGCAACTCAATTCACAATAGCTAAACTGTGGAACCAACCTAAATATCCTTAATGACGAATGGATAAAGAACATGTGGTACATATACACAATGGAATATTACTCAGCATTAAAAGATAATAAAATTATGGCATTTGCAGGTAAATGGATGGAGTTAGAGAATATCATGCTAAGAGAATAAATCAATCCCCCAAAAAACAAAGACCAAATATTCCACTATGTGTGTGGGGGAGAATGGAGGAACTTTAATAGGGGAATGGGGAGGACGGGGAAGGGAAGGGGCATGGGGGAGGAAAGATGGTTGAATGAAAAGGACATCATTACCCTAGGTACATGTATGACTACACATGTAGTGCAATTCTACATTGTTTCCAACCAGAGAAACGAAAAAGTTGTGCTCCATTTGTATAAATCAAAATGCATTCTTCTGTCATGTATAGCTAATTAGAACAAATTAAAAAAAAAAAGAAGAAGCAGTAGCACTGGGGTCCAGTTCTGCTAGCCCTTCAAGAACTGGCCTACACATCAAGTATTCAAACCAAGAGAGCTTGGACCATCCCATTTACCATCCACTTGCTTGACATTGTCCAGTTTTTCTGGAGCACTTTGATGAATGTTCCTGCATTCAACCTTCACAGAGCCCAGAGAGGCAGGTTAAGTATTATAATTCTAGATTACTGATGGAAAACACTGAGGCCCAGGGGGGTTCCAAGGACTGGTAATTGATAGAATCATAAACTTTTGCAAATGAAAGACAATCAAAAAGTTCATCTTAATCAGGGATAACAAATATTCCTAGGATATCGAGTGTTGACTCTGACCCAGGTAGCCCCCAGCTGGGGCACTGTGTTAAGAAGGATAGAGTTAGTGGGAAATAGGAACAGCTAATATTTCTTTTTTGTTTTTCTTAGTCATGGAGTTATAAATGACACAATAAATCACACTTGCTTAAACTGTACAATTTGGTAAATTTTGGCACATACATACACCTATAAAACCATCATCACAATTAAAAATAGGGAACATACTGATCACCCCCAAAAGTTACCTCCTGCCCCTCTGCAATCTTTTCCTCCCATCTCTCCCTGCCTCCCCCTGCCCCAGCAACCACCCATCTGCTTTCTTTCCCTATGGATTAGTTTGCATTTTTAGGAACTCTATAGAATAGATTCATATGGTATGTACTTTGTTGTCTACCCTCTTTTTCTTAGCAGAGTTATTTTGAATTCATCCAGGCTGCTATGCGTGGTTATCACATGCACGCACGTGCGCACACCCCCCCACACACACACACACATACACACACATACATATATATGAATAACCTTGGGCAGGTTCCTCAAATATATGTATTTGGCTGAGTAGTATTGCATTTATTTTAATGATTTTATCTCTTTTCATTGCTGAGTAGTATTCCACTGTGTGTCTATACCACAATTACTTTATCTATTCACCTACTGATAGACATACTTGGGCTGTATCCATACTTTGGCTTAAGAGTTATTATTTTCCCAGCATTTAAGTTTGGGCCATTCACACACAACACACCATGGAGCATTCACCATTTCCCATCAGCATCTCCTGGCTGCCGGGGAGCTGCGGCTCATTGCTACCCCCCAGCATGTCCAGAGAAAATTGGATAGCATGTTGATAGTCAGTGAAAACTGAATCAGAATTCAGCTGGGTGCAACAACACACAATTGTAATCTCAACAGCTGAAGAGGCTGATGCAGGAGGTTCGTGAGTTCAAAGCCAGCCTCAGCAACTTAGCGAGACCCTGTCTATAGATAAAATATAAAAAAGGGCTGGGGATGTGGCTCGGTGGTTAAGTGGCCCTGGGTTCAATCCCAGAGACAACAAACAAACAAAAATCAAAATTCAAAAAATTTGAAGTACAACTTCTACTGAATGCATGTTACCTTTGTTCCATAGTAAAGTTACAAAATCATCAAGTCAAACTATCAAAAATGGGGAGACTTTGTATATTGAGTCATTTAATTGCTCAACCAACCCCATGCATAAGGTAGGTGCACTTCTGCTCCTACTTTACTGATATCTGACTGAGGCACTGTGTGGTTGAGGTAACTGCCCAAGATCATGCATCTGTTAAGTGACAGAGCCAGGATCCAAGCCCAGCCAGATTTGTTCTAGAGCTGACATTCTCAACTGCTAAACTGCTACAATTACTTGGCAGCACATGTATGGGGCAGAGGTGGGGAGTGATGGGGAGTGATTCATTTGTCCCATGAATCTGCAGCATCCATGTTCTGACTGCCACACTCCCACACCTACACTGTCCCCCAGATGTTTAAGTCCACTCTACCACATCTGTTGGCTGCAGAACGTTTCCAACTATGAGTTTGTTTTCTGTTTCAAAAATAGAGTATCCTAACACAATTGGTCTAATGTTTTTTAAATATGCTTTTGACTTCTTTCAAAAAGAGATCAATGAAAACAGGAACACATGACTGTCAATGAGCAGTGTCTCTGTGTTTGAGAGTCAAGAGACCTGAGTGGTCCTCTTCTCCACAGTACTACTGGCAACGACCCACCCAGCCCCTCTCTGAGAGCACGGGCATTTGCTGATGCCTTTTCGGAGAAGTTGTTTTGTTTCTGCTTTTGATTCTTTTTGGCTGCTCTTCCTCAAGAGGAAAGGGACTTCGTGAATTCCAGCAGTGTGCCTCTCAGCTTTGCAGAAGGGAGAAGTTAGAAGTAGTTGGAGCAGGGCCCTCTCTGCCCCTGGAAGCCCCATCATTTGAGGGTTCACATAAAAAAAGGTTTTGTTTCTTCAACAGTCATGAGGGCCTTGCTCCATGACGGGGAGACAAAGGAAGGGCATTTCCAGCCCTGCCCGGTGCACTGCAGACAATACCCTGCTGAGCCTGTTTTACCATTCAGCGATCACACTTTGATTCCCGTAAACAAACATGAACTTGGGGACAACCAGCTTTTCTGCATCTCTAGTCAGGGAGTTGTAGGAACAAGGTTGAGCTGGTGGCTTGGCGGTCAGCTGTCCAGGCAAGGTGGCCTGATCTTCAGCCAAGATGGGAGAGGAGGCACATTGAGCAGATTTCTTCTGTTTGCCTGGCACTGTGCCTGGGCTGTGGGGGCTACAGTGGAGGTGCCAGATGTTGTCCCTGTGCTTACACAGTCTCAAGGGGAAGCTCAAGTTCTGCAGGAGCACATTGTGGAGGGCAGACACAGAGAGCAGAGCACAGGCAGGGTGGGGTGTCTGGGGACCGGGAAAACTCACCTGCACTAGGGACCCTTAGCGGTGGCCTGAAGTGGGAGCCTGGATTAGCCAGACAAAAGCCTGAAGAGGAGAAGGTGGTGTAGCCCGAGGAGGGGCCAGAAAAGCCCCAGGTGTGAGAGAGTTTCAGAGAAACAGACTGGCCGTGAACTTGAGCAGAGAACAGCTTTTAAAATGCTCCCTTATATATTCCTGGACACTGTCACTATGAGCTCGGGATTATCTTCTCCCCCATCCTAGCAAGGAAAATGAGGCTCCGAGAGGTGACTTGAAGCACTCCTGTTTTTGCAGAGAGGGACTCCTCCGAGCTCAACACTCACCTTTGTGCAGCATTTCACTATGTCACTCCACTTTCTGGAAATCTTTTAAAATGTGCCCGTTTTAAAGAATAAACTGAGGCTCAGAAAAAAAAATTTTTGCTTAAGATGACATAGTTTCTAAAACTCTCCCTGTCTCTTTTCCTCTTTCTGTAAATCTGCACCTCAGCTTTCCTTATTTCCTTAAATCATGGAAGCAGCAGAGGCACGTGGGTGCTCAAGCTTTGCTTCCAAAACTCCCTCTCTCCCTCTACCTCTCCCTCCCTCTCTCTATCTTTCTGTCCATTTGTCTCTCCCTCCCTCAACAGTAGCTCACAAACTTGAGAGAAAATACTAAGAACTTTAAATAAAGGTCAGGTGCTGGGGCTTCTCCCCCAGATGAACTGATTGGTGTGGCCTTGGGCAAGTCCTCAGCACCCCACCCCCTTCAGTTTCCATTGCATTGTCCCTTGGGAGGTCAGTAGATAGAGCCTAAGTCAAGAGAGCCACTTCACAAGTGTGGAATTTGGGACATGGACTTTATCAGCAAACCCAGGAAAAGGTGTCTCTTGAGAGAGGCTATGGAATGAGGCCTGAGACTCCAGTTCTCTCCCAAAACCTTGAACTAGTTGACTCTTTAGCCAAAGGCAGCTCTCCCCTGGATTACAACTTTGAAAATTAAATCCTCCCACTTTCTATCACCTGTGCTTTGTCAGAATTTCTGATTAAAATTCAAATCCAGGAATATTGCCTGTTGTGCCTGGAGAACTGGTCAGCCCCTGAAACACAGTAGATCTCACCTCCCAGGCTGTGAGCACCTCTGATCTAAGTTGACCTAGTTTGATGCAACTGGAGAACTTGGAATGCCTCTAGGAATAAGGTGTTAACTCAGAACTCTTTAGAGGCAAGTCAGAAACAAAGAGGGGAAATGTGCTCCCTGACCTAGGGGTCCCTGAAGAACTGCAGCCAGGATACAGTTGGGACTTGAGAAGGGATAAGTCATGGAACTGGAAAGTTGCTAAAACTCTTCTCTTTTTCTTTTCCTCTTTCTGTATATCTGTAGCTCAGCTTTCCCTATTTCCCTAAATCATCTGGTGGAATCCAGGCAAGTCAACGCTGTTCCCCTCGTCTACGTAAACAAAGCATTTCTTGTACAATTTTAGGACACACTGAATTGTCCTTGATGTTACTATGCATAACGTGGGGGAAAAGTGTATTTTCTTTTGTCAGAGATGTTTGATGTTTTTATGTTTCAGAAATCCCATCTCTGATGGCACCCTGGTTTTCACCTTACTTGTAACAATCCCAGCCATAGAGCTCATGGAGGCCCTGATTTGAAGTTTCTGGCAAAGAGAATTTGGTCCATCCCTGGAGCAATCAGCTGTGCTCAGAGAATGTGGCCCTACCATATGGATATGTCTGCTAGGACCTGTGTGTGTGTCTGTGGGGGGAAAAAAAAAAGGTGAATCTTTTGCTCATAGGCTTTCCTGACTCTGACCTACTAGGACAAAACAACCTAGAGATCACTTCTCTGCTCTATTGCCACTTTCCTGATTTTTTTTTAAATCCCGTAGTAATAATTATTAAATAAAATTTATAGAAGACCTTGTTTTGGACTGAGTGCCTGTACTAGGGTCAACTGGTCAAACCAAAATGGAGTCACCACACCAAAATCTTCCAAGAAATCAGAAAGACAGAGAGAGAGAATGGCCAAACCCCCAACAAGCCATTTTAGCTGGTGCTCCCTCTGCTTTAACCTTTAAAAGAAAAATAACTTTGAAACATCCTATCTGCTTTTTGTTCTGTTTCTGCTTTCCTCGGCCTCCCCGTCTATAAAACCAACCTCTTTTGTTCAGCTCACTGAAACCCTCTATTTAACAGAAGAGGTGTTGCCCAATTCTAGAACGGCAAATAAGAGCCAACTAAGATCTTTAACTAAATTTGTTATAATTTTGTCTCTTGACATAGTAAAAATCATTTAACGAGGAAAAAAATTAAATGATATGTCCAACTGCCTTTTGAACTATGTATTAGATTGATTTTTTTTTTCAGTTATGTATGTCAGAAACTGAACCCAATATAACTCAAGCAAAAAGGAAATTAAATGCTCATGAAATACAGATGTTATCTGACTTCAGGCATTCATGACCCAGGAGCTGCCTCTCTCTTGCCACCGCTCAGTTCTGCCTTCCTCTCTCTATTGGCTTCATTCACGGCTACCGAGGACGGCTTTCACTAGGCTCAGGAAGATGACTGGAAGCAGCTCCAGCCTGTGGCCCTTACAGCGAATACTCCCAGGACAGTGCTTCTTAATGGGAGCCCTGGATGGTTAGTAGCGCCCCCTAGTTACCATCTAGGAAATTTGTGAGGACGGTTTTCGTTGTCACAATAATGATGGGGAACGACTGCATGAATTTAATGCTTGACGTGCTGCAAAGAATTGTCCTATACAAAGAAGAATTGTCCGGTGTCCCAAATAAACTGCTAATGCCCTATTGGACTTTATTTGGGTGGAAAGCCTATTTATAACTGATTCTAGGCTTAACCCTATTTTGTGTATAATCAAAGTATTTTCTTGCATGTTTTAAGATACACTGAATTGGCCATGATATTACCATGTGTAAAGCAAGGGGAAACTGTATTTTCTTTTGCCTACAGTGTTCCCAAAGGTATTTTGCTATTCTACGTTTTCAGAAATCTTATTACTGATGATAATGTCCCTGTGGTGCTGAAGAGTCATACAGCACACCTACACATATCTCTTCTGCCCCCATCCTAGTCACGGAGATTCTACACATTTAGAGCAAGTGTCTGACTCCTTAATTGTGTCTTCTAGCATAGGTCTGCATCTACACATTGATGCATTATTATTATTATTTGTGAGGGGGGTGTGTGTGCTGGGGATTGAATTTAGGAGCACTTGACCACTGAGCCTCATCCCAGCCCTACTTTTGTATTTTATTTAGAGACACAGTCTCACTGAGTTAGTTGCTTAGCAGCTCGCTAAATTACTGAGGCTGGCTTTGAACTTGTGATCCTCCTGTCTCTGCCTCTGGAACCACTGGGATTACAGGCATGCGCCACCTCACATGGCAACTATTATTTTTTTATATATTATTTTCATAACCGATTTTATGTTATTATAAGCTATTTTATTTCTCTTTTGTATTATTAACTTTTTAAATGGCATGCACATTATTGATGAGTTTTCTTTTAGAATATTAAAGAGATAATTAAAAAGCGTGGGATTTGAGTGAGAGAACCATTGTGTGAAAGAACACAGCCCACTCTTTTTTCTTTTTTGTGTCTTTTTTTTTTTTTTTGAGGTACTAGAGACTGAAACAAGGACCTCATGCATGCTACACAGGAAATCTACCTCTGAGTCACATTCCAGCCCTTTTTTAAAATTTTGAGACAGGGATTCACTAAATTGTGGAGGCTGGCCTCGAAGTGCAATCGTCCTGTTGCATGCAGCCTCCAAAGTAACTGGGATGACAGGTGTGTGTCACCGCACCCAGCCCAATCTTTTAATGAATATCAACTTGCCAATTCATAAACAAGAACCCTGAATGCAGGGGTCTCTGTGACCAGAGGAAGCAAATGCTTTTCTCAGCTAGTTTGGCTAGCTGAGGGAGGCAGAGGAAGCCAGACTCCGAGATACATAGCCCCACCAAGGCCTTGGGGGAGTTGGGGAGGAGGTCTCCAAAGGGAAAGAGCATCCCCATTCCTATATGAAAAGCAGAAGGGAAGGCAGACAGGCCAAAGCAGCAATTATCCCCAAAACCCAACACACAACTTAGAAACCTAAGTCATAGGAAACTGTCGTGTGACACATTCCTTAACACAGCCTGCGGGGCTAACAAACCAGATTGCAAAGAAGGAACAAAAGCAGAATGTTATCATTGAAATGCAAGAAAACTGCAAGGGAAAGCCATGATCCCCTGTAAACAGCACTGATGATGCGACAGTAACAAAGCTTCCCGCTGAAACTTGGCAGGCTCTGCAGCTCCAGGGTGCGCACGCACAGCCGGAGATGGCAAGGCCAGCAAGCAGGTTTGGCAGTCAGGCCCCTGGCTAAACGTTGAATTTGTCCCCAGGAAACACTAGCAAAGCACTAATTTTGGTAACCCCTGACTGCATGGAAGCAGTCACACATAATAATGGCACTCTAGGGACTTGTAGCCACTCACTTAGAAGAACCAAGCCAAGGATTTGCATTGTTCTTATCAATGGGTGGCCCATCTGGACAGTCCTCCTTGGGGGCCTGCAGACTATATTTTTTATAAAAACAAAGCCTTAGGAGAGCTCTATAAATACCAGCTCTCTCAGTGGGTTTTGTATAAAACTAGAGAGTGAACAACTGAGCCTAGAATATTGATATTCTCATTTACTGATGGAGGGGGTCAGACGTGGTTAATAATGAATTTTTCTTTATTTGATAAACATACATAGAGCCTATTTCATGACCTGACACAGTATCCAGTGGTACAAAGGTTGGAGATGCACACAGCTTGGTGGGAGATCAGAATCCACAAACAGATAGGCTGAGGGACACAGTGAGCTCCTTCCCCTGCTCCCTCCACCCTGCTCTTTCCCAGCCTTTTCCTGAATCTACCAAGCAGACTCCTGCCCTACGACCTTGGTTTCTGCTGTTCTCTCATCCTGAGCATTTGATGGATCCATCCCTCTCTTCAAGGGGTCTCTACCCTTTCCTGATCCTCCCAGCTAACATGACCCCTCTCCCCTTCCCTCCCAACCTCTTCTCTCTCTGCCATCTCTTTCATCTCCCTACCCAGGTTAGCTTTTCTTCAAAACATTCTCAATACAGCTGGGGGAAAAAAGACTTTCCATATCTGATGTTAAAATAATATGGCTCCTTCTTAGTGAATATTTCCTATTTATCTGAAATTACTCCAAGTATTTTACATGAATTAAATGAATTTTCCCAATAACTTTATGAGTTGATATGACACTATTTTTTCCTCTTTAAAAAACTATTTTGGAGCAGTGTTAAATTGAGCATAAAGTACAGAGAGTTCCCATCCTCATGCCCCTCCCCCCGCAGGCACAACCTCCCCACCGTCAATATCCCGCACCATAGATAATGATCATAGAACTGGGACTGGGGTTGTGGCTCAGTTGTAGAGCGCTCACCTAGCATGTGTGAGGCACTGGGTTTGATCCTCAGCAACACATAAATGTAAAATAAAGATATTGTGTCCACTTAATATATACATATTTTTTTTTAAATCATAGAACCTATACTGACTGTCATCGTCACCTAAACTTTACAGTTAATATTAACGTTTGCTTTTGGTGTCTTACATCTGTCCTCGTTTTACAGATGAGAGATCTGAGGCAAGGGGTGTTAAATGATTTGTCAAAGTCACACACAGCCAGGTGTGGGACCCCAGCTGGCTGAATGCAGGCTCTTACCCACCATGCTCCACACTGTTGCTGTTGTTGGTTGCTGACTGTCCCCCACTAGAATGTGAGCTCCAATAGGACAGAGATTTGTCTGATCCATTGCTGTACCCCCAGGGCCCTGGGGAGTGACTGGCACTGAGTTGGTCCTTAGTGAGCACTGGAGGAGTGACTGAGGATGGTAAATATCCCTGCCCTGGTGCCAGGTGTCTCCAGACTCTAGTTTCCTGAGTTCATTTAGAAAGGTCTGAGAAGCCGAGGTCCATTCCCATGCTTAACAAATGTCACAGCGTCCAGAAACAGGTCATAACCCTGGCTGTTCCCTGAAATTACCTGGAAGCTGTTAGAACTCCAATCTCTCTGTAGAAAAGGAAAAATGTTTTCCTTCATCATGGAAAAAGTGTACTTACCACCATTCTCTTGAGCTGTGCTAGGAGTCCTACATTTTATTTTAGAAAGCAGCAAATGAATATCCATGTTATGTTTCTAAAACCTTAAGGAAAGTCATGTGGTTTAGCGGATAAGAAAGTTTGTCGGATTTAGAATCACATTATGTGAACTTGAAGCTCAGCCAGGACACTTGGGCAGCACTCTTACCTTAGCTGAACCTCTGCTTTTTTGCATACAGTGGAGATAAATCCCCCACTGAATCCAAGAACTCCTGAATGCCTGAAATTGTGGCTAGAACTGTGCCCTGTATTTATACACTATATTTTCTCTATATATATTTATTTATGGTAAAGTTTATAAATCAGGCACAGTAAGAAATTAAAATAATAACTATCATAAAATAGGACAGTAACAACAAGATACTATAATTAAAGGTATATGGCCTGTTCTCTCAAATTTTCTCATTGTATGTTCACCTTCTCACTTAAAGGAAGCACTTTGAGGCTTCTCTTTGTTCAAGTATGAATCACTACTCTTGGCCTCTGGGGCCATGATGAAGTAAAATAGGTTTACTCTCAATAAACACAAGCACTGCGGTACTGAGACAATCTCATAACCGATGTGACTATTAAGTGACAAAAAACAAATTCAGGTGCCTCAGTGTCACCTCACTTCAGTGAAATCAGGATCTCTGAATGGGACACTGGCCTTCATGTTCACAAAGCTCTGCAGTTGATTGACAGTGCAGTCCAAGTTTGAGAACCACACCCCCATAGTGAAATCTGATCAAATTGTGAAACAACCTAGATGGGAATGATGAAGTACTGTCTCTTCAAATCTGAGGATAAAGTCAGTGGAAATTATAAAAGAGTTGGGCAGTGAGCAGTCGGAGTAATCTGAATGTGGGGGTTATTAGACACCCCCAACCCACCAGAACCTACTAGAAGGGCTCCTTTTTGTTAAGGAAAAAGAAGAAAAGAAGTGGGGGGAGGAAGGAAGGAAGGAAGGAAGGAAGGAAGGAAGGAAGGAAGGAAGGAAGGAAGGATGGAAGGAAGGAAGGAAGGAAGGAAGGAAGGAAGGAAGGAAGGAAGGATGGAAGGAAGGAAGGAAGGAAGGAAGGAAAGAAAGTAGAAAAGATAAAACATAAAACTCTCCCCAGATCTCAGCATCTTATAGAACTTAAATACCAACCAAATCATCTGATTGGTCAGCAATCTTAGCCCAGGTGATAGAAAGTACCCTGGTCCACCTGGGATGATAATGCTGTTTACTTACTAGGTGTGTGACCTTATCCCAGGAAAGTCTTGGGGTTAATCTTAGAGATAACAGTGTTGAATTCATTGTATTAATATTTTTGTGTTAACTGTTATCAACTGGTATCTCCAACATTTGTGACATGTAAGAGGACTTGGCAGGGTGGAGTATACAACATATCAGCCTTGTGATTCCAACATAGAGTGTGTAATTGGTAATCAGTCATAGACTCAAGGTTTATGGGTGTAGCTCGGTGATGAAGCTTCAGCTTAGCATGAGTCGGGCCCTGGGTTCCAGCACAAGAGGGGGGAAAAAAAAAGAAAAGAAAAAATTAGAGGCTGGGATAAAATAGAATTTATCCAAATTTACTGTCATTACTCATTGAATTCATTAGATTTTTCTAAGGGTTTTTTAGGTCCTTGGGGGAAGGTTTTGTGTGTTAGGCGAGCATTTGAAACTGAATTTATTAAGAGCTGGGAATGTCATTCAGTGGCAGTTGCCTAGCATGAAGCCTGGGTTCAATTCCTAACACCCAAACACACACACAAAAATTAAATGTATAAACACAGCCTAAGGTATTGCCAGGACTTGAACTAATTGTAGAAGGGGCTGGCATTTACTTTGGGGTCAGCCAGGACGCCTGCATCTCTCTCCCTACTTGTCTGACCCATTGACAAAGCCTGCATTGACAAGAGCCTTCTTGTTTTAAAAATACACCCAGAATCCAACACTTTCTCACCTTCTGCTACCCCCACCCTGGTCTATCCATTTTCTCTCAATTAGATTAATAAAACAGACAGCAAACTGGTCTCTCTGCTTCTGCCCTCTTCCTCCCCTGCTCCAGCTTCCAGGGTGTACTCAGGGTCATAGCCCACTGTTCCCACTTCCTTTCCAACCTCCCCTCTTACTGCTCTCTCCCGCGCCCACTCCGGACTCATGGCTGAGCCAAGAACACCTTGTTCTAGAGCATTCACCCTTGCTGTTTCCTCTGCCTAGAATGTTCTTTCCCCTGATGGCACATGGCTAGTCCCTCACCTTCTTCAGATCTTGCTCAAATGTCACCTTCTCAGAGATGTTGTCCCTGGCCAACCCATGCCAATCCCCCCAGCCCCTATCTGTTCATTCTTATCCCCTTAACCCCTCTTCATTTTTTTTCATAGCATTTACCATCATCCAAGAGATTATATTACAGTGAATTTGCTTTTAAAAAGTCCTGGAACAAAAACTGCCTTCAAATTGGGCATGGTGGCACACATCTGTGATCCCAGCCACTCAGGAGACTGAGGCAGGAGGATCACAAGTTCAAGACCAGCCTCAACCACTTAGCAAGTCCCTAAGCAACTTAGTGAGATCCTATCTCAAAATAAAAAATAAGAAGGGCTGGGGATGTAGCTCCGTGTGAGAGCATCCCTGGATCCACTTCCAAAACAAAACAGAAACTGCTTTCAAACCCAAAAAAGGTCACACGGACGTGTCAAAGGGAAATGATTACATTTAGAATGGTTTCAGCACTGATGTTTTTAACATTGATCACTCATATGTTTAAAAACAGAGAAGAGCACTGAGTGACAGAAATGGACTTTTAGGCTTATCACCTGCTAGGCATCATCCTAGCTTAATCCTCACCATTGCGTTAGTTGGCTATTATTGCTAGACCCATTTTTCAGGTCAGGAAATCGAAAAAAAGCACACATGTCCTCCCTAAGGTCACACAACCAGGGGTGGCACACTCGTGATTCCAGGTCAGGCCATCTGATCCTGATGCCCACACTTTGCCAGAATGTGTTATTGAAACCTGTGCCCTTCACAGGAAAGGTCCAGGCTTGTCTCTGCCACCAGGCAGCAGGGTGACCTTGGAGAAGTGCTTGCCCTCCATCCATCTCATCTGCACCGAGGCTCCCTTTCAGCTCCTGATTAGTTGGAGTTGGGGGGCAGCACATTCTGCTTCTGAAAAGCTGCTGCAGAGAAAGGAGTAAGAGGAAATTGGTTTGGAAAATGAAGGATCTGGTTCACAGGAGCACTTAGAATGGAGACCCTCTCTCCAGAAAAATATACTCATGCCCACAGTTGTGTTAGCCATTTCAGGTGGTTTATAAATTCCTCAAAACTCTGGATTCCTGGAAGCCCTAGTATAAATGATACGCTTCAGACCATGGAAAGAGTTCTGAAGGAATGTGGATGCTCTTTTTTCCTTTGGGGCACTGAGGATTGAACTCAGAGGCACTCGACCCACTGAGCCACATCCCAGCCTTATTTTGGATTTATTTAGAGAAAGGGTCTCACTGAGTTGCCTAACGCCTTGCTTTTGCTGAGGCTGGCTTTGAACTCACGATTGTCCTGTCTCAGCCTTCTAAGTCAGTGGGATTACAGACCTGCACCTGGATCCTCTTCTTTTGAAGGGATTTTTGAAAATAACGGTGAGTTTTAGAAGTTTGAAATTATCTAGATATATTGAAGTGGAAGAAGGGAGAATGAGGACCTGCAGCACTTTCCGGTGCTCGCTCTGCACCCGAGTCTCCTCCGTGGATGTTCTCTTCTGGGTGTTGTGGCTGTCTTCACAGGGGTAGTCGGGGAGACCACTCTGAGCACTGGAGGGCATTTAGCAGCATCCTCAGCCTCTGTCTACCAGGAGCATCTCTTCTCCAGGTGTGGCAACCAAAAATATCTCCCTACATTCCCAAATGTCCCTGGCAGGAGGTGGAGGTGGAGGTGGAGGTGGGGGTGGGGAGGAGTCAAAATCACCCCTCAATTGAAAACCTCTGACCCAGGGGAACACTCTAAATATAAGGCTTGTCTGTAAAAAGCTGTACATGAATAATCATAATTATTTGTAATAGTCAGAATGTAGAAAAACCCAAATATCCATCAAATGATGAATTGATAAATAACATGGGGATCATCACACAAATGGAATATTACTCACCCATAAAAAGCAATGGAACATTGTTACATACACAGCAGAGATGAGCCTTGAAGACGCTGTGGAAAGTGAAAAAAGCTAGACACAAAGTGTGTGACTTCCTGAGTATGAAATACCCAAAATAAATAAATCTATGGAGACAGAGAGTAGATCAGTGGCTGCCTAGGGCTGGGGCAGTGGGGAGATTGGGGAGTGGCAGCTGATGAGCAGAGTTTCTCACTGGGGTGATAAAGATGTTCTGGAATTGACTGCAGTGCTGCTTCGTAACTGCAGATATATACTGAAAACCACTGAATTGCACACCTTCCATGGATGAACTGTATTGTTTGTAAATTATACCACAAGAAAACTATTATCAAAAGAAAGAAAGAAGTAGGAGGTTGCCCCCATCCCAACCTCCTACTCCAGGCCATTGAGTCAGCTTTTGAGGATGGGGTCAAAAAGCTGCCCGATGCAGCCAGCTGGCCAGTATTTGGGAACCTCCACCAAACCCCACAGTTCTCTCCAAATCTCTGGATTAGTAACTGAGCCTCTCCCTGTAGTCCAGAGAGTATGAATTAATGAAGACCAGGAAAAACACTCCATTGAGATAAACGGCAGGGTTGTCATTGGACTGTGGGCCGGAGTTGTTTCTGATCTTCTGGTGGCTGGTGATGGAATGGAAAATTCCACAAATTATGAATGGGCGTGCAATGCCCCCCTGTGGACTACTGAAACGAGAAGTCTCAGTGCTGACGTTGCTTTCGGGTTTTTAACCCGGGTTCCACTTCTGCCTTGCTCGAGCAGGTGTGCTTTTTCTGTATTGCCTTAATTAATAATCAAAACAATTCTGAGAGGTGATGTTCCTGGGATCTTCAGTGGAAGAAACTGAAGAGCTCAGGTCGATTGTCCAAGATCAATTGGCCATGAACAGCTCGTGCTGCAGCGCACAGGGGCAGCTGGGTTGGGTGTCATTTTGCCTCATTCTCCGAGTCTTATTCTTTGCTGGTCAGTTGAACTGATCCTTGACAATGACTCACTGTCGTGGCTAGCACGTTCACACTTGAATTTTAACAAGGGTCTTCTGGCAGCCAAACCATAAACCTCTAAACCAGAACCTCAGTGCTGGGTTTTCAAGTGCTATGACTTATGTGGGGGCAAGAGGGTATAATTTGGGGTCGGGGATCTTTCCAGGTGGCTCTCAAAGTACCACCTGGGCACATAACATTTACTCCAAATTGCTGAATGCTCTCTGTTGGGCAGTTCATGTATTTTATCTCTTCTAGTCTTCCTGATCACTCACCCAGTTATTATTATGCTCCTTTTACAGCAGAAAAAAACTAAGTGAGGCTGAGTAGACTGAGCATCAGGGCCCAGGTTCTCCACTCTTCTTTCGGGCTAAGAAGGCTCTCGTGCACTAACCATTGTACTGCCCGGCTCCTCCTGCAGCCCTGCTGGAGTCAGCTCCCCGACAGTAGTTTTGAGCACTTCCTCTCTTATTTATGTCTCTGCGGTGCTCCTCAGTAAAGTGTTCTGTAAACCTTTCAAGGAGACTGAATCTCACTGGCTCCATGTTTCCTGTAGCCATTATATTGCTCATCGGAGGTGTGAAATTCATGTTGGTCGAATTAATGGATCGTTGGTTAGATACGTAGCTGCTTGTTTGCTACAGAGATGTACTTGGCATTTAAATGAAATATTTAAACCATGCCCAATCACCTGCCCAAAGATGAGGGGCACCTTTCCTTCAGCAGAGAGCAATGCATTCATGTAGCCTAATTGTGGCAGGCAAAGTCAGCCATACCAAATGCAATATCTAACTTACCTTTTGGCCAACTGTTTTAATTTCTAAACCAATGCCTTTCCATTCCTGGGTCTCTAGGCACAGGTTAATGGTTAAAATTGCCTTAGCCAAGGGTCTTTTTCTTGCAAGTAGCAAAACCCCAACTCTTTTAAGCTTACAGAAATCAGAAATCTATTCCCAACTGGGAATGGCTTGGGAGGCTTAGAAAATGGAAGGAAGAGCTTCTGAACTCAGAACCCTGGGCATAAGATGAGGAACTCCACCCCACTTCTCTCCTTTCCACTTGCCAGGCTTTTTTTGCAGAGGGGTGAAAACCTTAAGGCAAGGAAGATGGCCATCTGCACCTCTGAGTCTGCCTCCTTGTATCTTTTGAGTTCAGAGGAAAAGGGAGAAACTGCCTTCCACCTTTGATTTGGGAAATTCTAGGGAAAGGCTCCAGTTAGCCTGGCCTATGTTGGATGCCCACAGCTTGGACCAATTCATTCACTCTCAGTCATTCGATATATGAGCAAAAAGGACACCATACCTAGCCTCATGGAGCTCATAATTAGTGGGGGAGATGAACATCAATCTCTTGGCCAATAAGTACACACTTGCACTGTAGCAAATGCTCTGAGGAAGAGAGGTGGTCCCAGGAAAATATACATGGGGGTCAGGGAAACCTCCCCAGAGGACATGAGGTTAGAGCTAAAATCAAACAAAGGGATGAGTCACCCAGGTGTAGAGTTAGGGAAGGGCTTTACAAAGCTGTAAGTTAATACCATGGCCTGGGGCTGCAAGAAGGCCCAGGTAGCTTGAATGAAAAGAACTGATGGACAATACTGCAAGGTGAGACAGGAGGAGCCATACATGGGGTTTGTGGGCCACATTAATTATTATGTCTTTTCCTAGGGCCACAGAAAGCCAGGGTAGAGATGGGGAATGAGTAGGGTGACACAGTTATATACTCCAGGGGCAGTGGACTGAACAGAGGTGGCTAGAAAGGATGTAGGACCATCTGCTAGGAGGCTCCACAGTTCAGGAGAGAGATGACAAAGGCTAAGACCAGGGTAAGTGGGAAGAAGACAGGACAGTAAACTTGGAGGCAGAGTTAACAGACTTTGGAGCATCGCTATGGCAAGTAAGCACAAGGCTGTTGTCAGTGATGATCTCCAACTTTCCAGCTTGCTCAGCAATGCCCAAAAGAATGTGGGACCGAGACTGGCCTGGCTGGGTCACCTTGTCACCTCCATGGACAGGATCAGGCACTGTGGCTTGTCAAAGTCACTATGTTCACCTAAAGTTGGGGAGAAATTTCTCCAAGAAAAGGGAGTACTGTTACCAGGGGTACAGTTTTCCCATTTCTAAAGAGATCTACTGAACAGATCCAAGCTGTAGCTACCACAGTCCACTGCAGAAATAACATGGCAGGGTCCAGACTCTGGCTTCTATTGGAGCAATATTCCCCATTTATCACTAGTTTGTACATTTCATTAGGCAAGACACTGAAAGACACAATCCTGCTGCTTCAGGAGGTTCCTCGGTGACATTTCCTGTTGTCAAATTCACTGTCACGGTCACACACCTCTATGGGTGCTCTTACTCTTCTCAGCCTGTCCCCTGCAGTAGCCAACCAGACACCTTGGTCCCAGTGAAATCAGAGGTTAAAAGGGCAGAGGATTAGTTCCAACAGTTTCAATCGATCTGGGAAGTGGCAGAAGGAACTAAAGTCCTACAGCACAGGAGCATTTAATCCTAGTTTCACCTAAACACCCACAAGAACACACTGACCCACATACTCTTTGGCATTCTTTAAATGTTTTCCTGTTGTGTCATGGAGACATGGGTCTTGAGAGGGAAAAATGCTCTTTATCCTAGG
This sequence comes from Marmota marmota marmota, assembly GCF_001458135.2. Lineage (NCBI taxonomy): Eukaryota > Metazoa > Chordata > Mammalia > Rodentia > Sciuridae > Marmota > Marmota marmota. Next base: position 2,623,888 of record NW_025999949.1, read on the forward strand.
TGGTACCTAGACGTCACTGGCAACTATGTTAGAATTATAAACCAAAATGAAAAGCCAGGGAGGAGGTTAAAAATAACAAGAACTGGTCTTTCAAGGTCCCTTAAGGTACTCAGTCAAATCGGTTGTATTCATGACAAAGTAAAAGAAGCTAAGTTGCCCAGGATGTTTGTTTAAGAAAATGATAGAGTCGCTCTTTGCGTATCCAGTGATGGATCTGGACTTTCCAGGGTTTGTTAAATCTTTGTAAAGGGGCAGCAGTGGCTGCAGCCTTAATCTCCAGAGAGGATGTGTGCAAAGGCAAGTGTTGTATCTCACCACATCAGTCTGTGGGCTTGTATTTGTTTTTTAAAGTACTGTGTTAAAAATATGTTGGAAGTAGTTCAAGGAGTCAACAAGGGAAACCAAAACTCAGGGTAAAAAAAGATACTGCCCCACAGAATCCCAACAAACCAGGGAAGTCTTGGGAATTTGTCATGAGGAGGGAGAATGGTGAGTGGAGCTGGCAGTAATTTTTCTAAACTGGTAGAAACATTGGGCTTAACGTATTAAGTAAATTGATGGCACTTTCAAGTTGGTGGTTTCTATACTTCCGGTGGAACAGGTCTCTGGGCCCAGCCCACCATTAGCAAACTCCTCCAGGGAGGTTCCCATCTTTGCTTACGGAAGTTTTGCTCAGTGATAAGAACTGATGTTTTTGGAAGGTTCAATGTGGGCCAGGTGCTCCAGAGCTTATGTAACAGTTATTTCCATTAAATCTTCACAACAAATTGAGAGATAGCCCTGTACTGTACCCTACTTAACACAAGGGCTCTGAGCCCTAGTGTGGGAAGAAGTTCCTGAAAGTCCTACAGCTGATAAGCAGTAGCATAGGGATTTGAACCAGGACTGCTTGAATCAGATCTGCTGGCTGAGCTACTGTGCTAAACTGTGTCTTCCAAACTTTCTATTCTACCTTGTTTTTTCTTGAATTCTGGCCCTAGCTCTAGTCTAAGGCCAGGCAAAAGGTGTAGATGGTGGACATAAAGACAATAGTCTATATAAAACAGGGGGTTTAGTTAGGGGGGTCTTACATTTGTGATTCAGCTCTGGGTTGACATGCTGACTTCCCTGCTGGCCTCACATGGGTGGCTGGTTGCTTTGCCCAGTGTTGGGTACTGCTACTGACAATTTCCCAACTTGCTGAGAGAACACTTAGCTGTTACCAAAACCGAAAGGGCAGAGATTCTTGTAACTTTCCCAATGGGCCCAACTAAAAGATTAGATTTCCCTGCCTCCTTTGAATATAGCCATGTGACTGCATTCTAAGCAATGAGAGATGCACAAAATTGTTCTGAATGACTTCTGGGACTAAACAGAAGACTCAAAAATGGAAGTGAATCTATTTTCCTCCTTTGCTACTTCCTGATATACAGGTGTACTGGCTGATACTCCAACAGCTGGCTTGGATAGTGAAGACTACTATGTAGCTAAGCAACACTTCCCAAACTTTAATGTGCCTGTAAATCACCTGGGGATTTGTTTAAAACTACAGATTCTGATTCAGTAGGTCTCAGATATATTCTGTCGTACTCAGCCCTGTTCACTGAGGAGCTTAGGTAGAGTGATCCCCTAATGTATACAAGCACAACCGACACACAGATCTTGGCTTCTAAAAGCCATTTTTTTTTTTTTTTTCACTAAAAGGGCTCCTTGGAGGAGTGGCTAATTCAAGTGCTGGAATAACCAACATAGGGAAAAACTGGAACATCTTCTAATATAAATCCAGGAATTGATGGGAGTTGTGTCTAAAGGACACAGAAGCCAGCGTGAAGGAACTGCCACTAGTCAACACCAAGGACAATTTGAACACTAAAATTAATGATAGCAACAGGTTATAGCTCACTGAATAAAAGAAGACATGAATCCATACAGATCTCAGTAAATCAACAAATAAACTGAACATTGGATTAGGAGCCAGATATTTACATAGTTTTGAAATATTAATTACAAGGAGAAATATAGCAACCTTACAGTGGCAGAAACACACTTCATCAAATGCTCAAGATGAACATCATCAGCAATAGGACAAAATGAAATCATGGGGCCAACTGAAAGGATGTAGGAGAGCGCAGAATCAAGCCTGTGATGGCTTCCCCTAAAGAAGTGTCTAACCTCAATCTAATAATAAGGAAGCAGCAGAAAAACCCACTGTAGGGATATTTTACAGAATAGCTGGTGCTTAATGTTCAGTAGTGTCACGATTATGAAAATTAAGAATAGACTCAAGAGTTGCTCCAAACTGAATGATAAAAAGGGGTGTGACAACCAAATGGAACGACTGATTCTGAGCTAGGTCCTTTATTATAGAGGGACATTACTGAAACAATTGGAGAAATTAAATGGGGTCTGAAGACTGGCTGGTAGGAGGGTCTGGATAGTGGTATATGGTTATACAGGAAAATGTCCTCATTTATAGGAAATAAATACTGAAGCATTCAGGGCATGGAGCATTATGTTGACAATTTACTCTCAAATGGTTTTAGAAAATAAATGTTTCATATGTGTTTCCAACTTTTCTATACCTTTTGTGATTGTTTCAAAGTAAATTAAATTGTCTTAAAAGTAGCACACTCTTGGCACTAAAACAGGACATTTTGATACAGCAACTCTGTTGTTGCATGGAATTTGAGGCTTGGACATAGGCTTGGTTGTTTTGATTAGGTCACATCAAAAATCTATCCTTTAAAGAGGTAAAATCACTCAGTGGCTCAGGAGGCTGAGACAGGAGGATCGCAAGTTCAAAGCCAGCCTCAGCAACAGTGAGGTGCTAAGCAACTCAGTGAGACTCTGAATCTAAATAGAATACAAAATAGGGCTGAGGATGTGGCTTAGTGGTCTAGTGCCCCTGAGTTCAATCCTTGGTTCCCTCACCCCCCCACCACCAGAAAAAAAAAATAAGGGTAAAATCATTCTTCAGGATGCAATGAACATTTCTGAGTTTTACCATACCCTGCTCCAAACATACACCCCGCCCCTATTATGAGGGACTATTCCTTTTGCTTTATTCTGGATTGATTTTTAGGAGGAGCTTTTATTTGTTAAAAGGAGAGGAAGGACAAAACAGTCCATTCATTTTCTAATATGCTATAACTGGGCTAGCCCCTAAGGTTGTGCTGTTTGGTGTCCTTCCACCTCCCACAATCACATGGCAGTTTATTAAGTATAGGACCTTTGACATCTTTACATTGCTGAGTACCAAGAGAGACATGAATAATATGAACCTTAAGAAAAATCAATACATTGGACTTTATAAACATGAAAACCTTCTGCTCATCAAAAGACATCATTTAGAGAATGAATAAACAAGTCACAGAATAAGAGAAAATATTCCAGACACATATGACAAAGGGGCTTATATCCAGAACATAAAAAGAAGTTCTACATATCAACAGTAAGGACTGAAAATCTGATTCAAAAAAGACAGTCAAAAGACTTGAACAGATGTTTCCCAAAACAAGATAGCAAAAATGCAAGGAAAAAGCCAGGCATGGTGGCACACTCCCAGTGTCCCCAGAGGCAGAGGTGGAAAGTTCATGAGTTCAAAGCCAGCCTCAGCAACTTAGCAAAGGCCTGAGAACTTAGTGAAAACCTGCCTTAAAATAAAAAATAGAACAGGCTGGGGATGTGGCTCAGTGGTTGAGCATTGCTGGGTTCCATCCCTGGTACCATAAAAAAAAAAAAGGCAAGGAAAAAGTGAAAAAGTGATCAGTATCACTAGCCATCAGTGGTAGAAAAGTTTAACTTAAGAGGGCTCAAGGGGCTGGGATTGTGGCTCAGCGGTAGAGCACTCACCTAGCATGGGCAGAACCCAGGTTCGATCCTCAGCACCACATAAAAATAAAGGCATTGTGTTGTGTCCATCTATACCTAAAAAATAAATATTAAAAAAAAGAGTTTTTTTAAAAAAAGAGGGGCTCAAGAGCTGGGGCTGTAGCTCAGCGGCAGAGTTCTTGCTTAGTATGTGTGAGGCAGTGGGTTCAACTCTTAGCACCAAATAAAAATGAAACAAATAAAATAAAGGCACGCTGTTATCTATAACTATAAAAAAAAATTTAAGAAAGACCTATGCCAGCTAAGTGTGGTGGCGCATGCCTATAATCCCAGCAGCTAGGGAGGCTGAGACAGAAGGATTGCGAGTTCAAAGCCAGCCTCAGCAAAAAGTGAGGCACTAAGCAACTCAGCAAGACCCTGTCTCTAAATAAAATACAAAATAGGGCTGGGGATGTGGCTCAGTGGTCAAATGCCCCTGAGTTCAATCTCCAGTAGAAAAAAAAAAGAGAGAGAGAGAGAGAGCTATGCCAGCCAATACCAATAATTAGAGCCAAAAATTCAAAACAATTGAAAAAATATAAACACTGACTGGATATTCTATGATACTAAAAAAATTCTTGTCAATTTCTTTTAGCTAGGATGATGATATTGTGGCAATAGAGTATCTTATATAAATGTCTTCTGAAATAGTATAGAAAAATGTTATGATGCTTGAAATTTGCTTCAAAATATGTGGGTTGGGGGACAGAGATGCAAGAAAATTGGGGCTGGGGAAATAGCTCTGTTGGTAGAGTGCTTGCCTTGCATGTACAAGGCTCTGGGTTCAATCCCCAGCACCACACACAAACACACACACACACACACACACACACACAAAAAAAAAAAAAAA
>NW_025999949.1:2628611-2658685 GCF_001458135.2 Marmota marmota marmota
AAAAAAAAAAAAAAAGAGAGAGAGAGAGAGAGAGAGAGAGAGAGAGAGAGATGCAAGAAAATTGAAGTGTTGATAGTTGTTCAAAGTGGATGATGGTAACACTAGATTTATTACATGGTTTTCTGTACATTTATGTATGATTGCAAGTTTAAATGAAATGAAAAAAAAGGGAGAAAAATGACAAAAAGAAAAAGAGAAAGGGAAATAGAATAAGATCATTGGTTGTTAAATAGTTACTACATAGGAGTCAAAAGATACCATTAAAAATTGGTAAACCAGGGCTGAGGATGGGGCTTAGTGGAAGCGCACTTGCCTGGCATGTGTGAGGCACTGGGTTTGATTCTCATCACCACATAAAAATAAATAAAGATCTGTCAACAACTAAAAAAAAAAAATTGATAAACAAAAAATAAAAAGATTTAACAAGATAAAAAAGTAATATAATTAGAACAAAATTCAATCTTTCCTAAGTATCAAAAGGAACATTTTAAAATAGCAAAAATGATATACCAAATAAAGAACAACAAATGTCACATTATACTTCTAGTGATTACAACACACATTAGTTTGACAGAGACCAAACATAGCAGTTATATCATAAATGTGAATATGCTTCATTCAACCTGTTAAAAGAAAGACATTTTCTAATTGGCTCATAAAGACTCAAATGAGCCAAAGGTCCCTTGTATAATTCTAAAGACAATTCACAATGGACACAGACACACACGTTTATTTTAGACAATATACATTTATATATGTGTGTGTGTGTGTGTGTGTATGTATGTATGTATCCTATCTGAATTATGTTTGTCTGTGTGTACATGGAGATACATATCTTTACCCTAAAGCCAGCCTCTTACATAATGGTGAAACCCTAGAAATATTTCCACTTAGGTAAAATACAGGGCAAAGATTTCTGCTTTCTCCACTACTACTTAATAGTACATGGGAGGTATTCAACTGATACAATTAGATAAAGGAAAAGCATAAAAATTCAAAAAGTGAAACTATTTCTATTTGCACACAATGTGATAGTACACCTGAGAGACCCTAGAGAAAAAAGATAAACTCAGTTTTTTTTAAAAAAATCAATGTATAGGACATAAAGTCAACATATAAAAATCAACAGCTTTCATATGCACAAGTAATAACCAGTAACAATATATAATGAAAGAAACAAACTTCCATTTACAAAAGCAACAAAATGTTAAAATAGGAATAAAACTTAACAAGAGGGATTGAAGGTTTAGCTCAGTGATACAGCATTTGCCTAGCATGTGCAAGGCTCCAGATTTGATCCGCAGCACTACAAAGAGAATGAAAAAACTTATCAAGAAATGTTCAAAAACCTATATGAATTAAACTGCAAAATACTTTTGAAAGACAAAAAGGTAAACTTGAATAAATAGAAAAAATACAGGTATTTTTGGTTAGGATATTTTTATTTCATTAAAGTTTCATTTGTAAGTTAATACATACTTTAATGTGATCCTAATAAAATTATCAAGAAAATTTTTTTTTCCTGGAGCTAGACAAACTGAAATGATCATACAGAAAAATAAATGTACAAAGACAACTAGGAAAATGTTTTGAAAGTAGGGCTCTGAGGAGACACTGGTCACCAAGGTATGAAATCATAGTAGAAAGCTGGTGTAATGAAGAGTATTGTACCGGAGTGTGAAGACACAGATTAAAGGAAGAGTACAGAAAAATGCAACCAACAAATGAAAGTTTAGGATCTGATAAAGTTGCCATCTCAAGACACTGACAAAAATAGGCTTTCAAATAACTATTAGAAATGGACAGCCATTTGAAAAAAAGTAGAATCATTATTATTATTTTTTAGAGTAACGAGCATGAATTTATTGAAGGGATAGCAAAAGGAAAAGGGGACACTCCCAAGGGAAAGAGTAGGACCTCTCAGGAGAGGAACTGTGTGCCTCTCCTGCACTCCAGTTTTACTGGAGAGCCCAGAGAAGATTCCAGAGAATCCTGATGTGAGAAATAGAAAGTCTGGTGGTCCATGGAAAAAAGTAAACTTAAGATGGATTTCTCATATTGTACACAAGAATAAACTCCAAATAAATCAGAGATCTAGAAATGTAAAATGCAAAACTCTAAAAATGGCAAAGAAAACAAGAATGAATTTCTCCATGAAATAGATGTAGAAAGTCTTTCTGTGACTCAAAATCCAAATGAAATAAAAGGTAGACTCATTTGACTAAATTTAAAGAAAAAAAAAAAAACTTGTGTGGCAAAGAGCCACCATCCATAAACAAAAATACAAAAGACAAATTCAAAATACATTTATTACAAATAAATGGTTAATATCCCTAATATGTAAAAGTCTTTACAATGAAAGTGGAAAAAGAACAAAAGCCCAATAGAAAAGTATATGCATAGACAATTCATAAAAAGAGATTTTAAAAATCGTCCTTATATAAATAAAAACTGTTCAGCTTCACTCATGCTAAGAAAAATACAAACTAAAATTACACTGACCTACCTTTTTCACCCATCAGCACCGCTTGCACTCCCAAATACCATGCTGCATTGACAAGCACAGGCACACATTATTGGGGAATGCAAGACAGTATAGAAAGGAATTTGGCAATACATACGCATTTATCCTTTACCCAGCAATTCCATTTCTAGGAATTTTCTGTAAGAGAAAAATTCCAGTATGTGTTTTAATGTTTTACATATTTTAAAAATCAAATGGAGGGCTGGGGTTGTGGTTCAGCAGTAGAGCGCTTACCTAGCATGTATGAAGCACTGGGTTCGATCTTCAGCATCACATAAAAATATTGTGTCCACGTACAACTAAAAAATCAATATATTTTTTTTAAAAAATCAAATGGAAAAGACAGGAGACAGAAAAAAAGAAACCCAACTGTATTTCAAATAAATAGCATAACTACCCAAGGAAGGTGGGGTGTAGGAATACTAATCCAAATAACTTTTGAATATGGGCCATTTGTAAATAAGTTTTGGACTCTAAGTAGTTATATTTTGTAGAGGTATGGTTGTGCCAATTGTGAAACTAAACTGTATTTAGTTAAGTTTGAGTAAATGTGTAGATGTTGGGAAGCCAGGATTTTTACTGTGGAAGAATGGAAATATAGATATGGAAAATAAAAGAAAGAGAATGTTCTGGGGGTTGCGTAGGCTTTGGTGTATCAGTATAAACTTTTATAACTCTTGTATTTCCTCTCAAAGGCAAAGAAACATCAAATCAATGGCAGACCATACCTAAAACCTTCATCTTGCTTTTAAAGTATTTTTCTCTGCAAAAGAACCAGGTTCCTTACCAAAATGGCTGGTCCAGGGCTGGGGTAAGGAAGGGACAATATTTATATTTATATATCCCTTAAGCTGAGTAGTGAGAAAGTGTTCAAAAACATGATGAGGGACTGAGACATGCACACAGGACCAGAGACACCCATTGGCCCAGTCTGAGCAAAAGTGGGCATAAAACTAAGGATATAAAAGATTATTAACCTTGGTATGAAACAGGAATTCCTAAGTTCAGTAAATATAGAAGGGATGTCATTATTTCACCTGATATGTGTGAAGAGAGTTGTGAAATTGGAAAAATCGCCATCTTCAACCAGTCTTCAAGAATTAATGAATGTTAAATCTCGGGGTGGGAAGAGGTATAAGGAACAGAACAATCACACAAAGTGTCTCTCCATAGACTGCTTATAAGTTAAAATAATAACTTGTCAACAGAGAGATCTGCATAAAAAATTAGGAAGAGAAATAAAAGCTAAATTAAAATTTAATAGCGCAGATCTTGAAGTCAGAGAGCTGGGAGTTCTAGACCAGGCTTTGCCACTTATTATGAGTATGTGTTATTTCAAAGAAAATCTTCCTCATTTGTTGGAAATTTCTTCTTTAGCAGCAGCAATTGACATTTTATCCAACATATATCTTAATAACTGTTGAGAAAAGATTGACATCTAATTGGCACAGCAATACAGGGTCAGAATGTTAATTCCATAGGTTTTTTAAATTCTTATGGTAATCAAAATGTTTTGATTAAGTCTATTTGCCCATTCTAAGAAAATCTAGAATGGGAACTTGAGTTCAAGTTCAGAAAAATGATCACAGGGTCAAAGAGATGTTTGATGTTCCCAGGAAGTCCAAAATGCTCAGAGAAAGGAAAAGCTGATCTTGAATTTTGTGCTTAGCCTGGTTAGTTTTACTACTTCTTCTAAATAGTGACGTACTCCTTTTTGATTACCTCAGAATGTGCATCTTGTTTTAACATTGCACTTTGATGAAAAATTGATTGTGTCTCCCTGCCTATCATTCTCCCAGGCTGAAGGTTGCCTAGGTACCCAAGATCTTACAGAGTTTTACTATATTCATAGCAATTAGGCAAGCTATGCTGAGTTTAACAGCACAAACTCAAGAACTAGAGGCCTGGATTCAAGTCCCAGCTCCACTACCACCTACTATGTGACTATGGGCAAGTCACTCCTTGAAGCTTCAATTTACTGTTACTGAACCAATGTCATAGGGTGGTTATAAGCATCAAGTGAGTTAGTGCATAGTTCATTTGAGGACTGAGAATGTAGCTCTAGAGTGCTTGCCTAACATGTAAGAGGCCCCGTGTTCAATCCCTAGCACTGAAAAAAAAATTCACTTGATAAGTTAATATGCACCATACACTTAATACTAGCAGTTACAAAATTGGTTAAAAAAAAAAATCAGGTACTTCTTCCATTATTACAAAAAAAAATGGGTCTATGATTTTTATAGCTCTACACAGGTGCCCTGGGATGCTTTTAGTGCAGCTTCATTTCTCACTTCACAATATTTTTTGTAAGTCACAATTGTGTCACCTAGTATTAAAGAATTTTCACCAATACTTATAATTTATTTACCTATACAAAATTAATTTAAGTTAAAAATTAAAAGGACATACAATCTAGCATTTGCTTGCTTCTACATTATAATTTTTTATGTTTGAGAACATCTTCTATTGATTTGTTTGGAAATATTAACTTTAAAGCCTTTAAAGCACTTTTGAATGTCAGGCTGGCACATCTAGTTGGCAATATGAAATCAGCATAATACAAATATTCCATGTACCACACACCTTTTCACTTGAAGTGGTTTTAGAAACAAAACCCTACCACCAACTATTAGTCCATCTGCTTATATATGCTTTATCAATGACTATATATTTTGTGGAATCTTCCTGAAAAATAATACAAATATCCTTGACTTCTGAAGAGCTTTTTTTCTCTACAGAAATAAAAGTTATGTCCCATACTGTCCCAAGTTTCCTAAGATATTGTAACGAAGTAAACTGTTTTTTTTTTCTTTGTAGATTATACAATTTTTCCCACATTTGCCACAATTGTGGTTTTGAATAAAACAAGGTACCATCTATGATGTGAAAATTAGGTCACCCTGTTAACTCAACCAGAGTTACATAGCACTTGAAATCAAATGGCTGAGAAGACACAACACCTGAGATGTATCCAAGTGATTGGTGTACAGCAGAAAGGTGAAAACCCAGAATACTTAAATCCAACCTGAGATTAACTGAGGAGAGGTTACATTTAAGAGGGAGTCAATTTGAAGTTAAGATTAAGAATTCATTAGTTTAGGGCTACAGTTGTAGCTCAAAGGTAGAGGACTTGTTTAGCATGTGTGAGGCACTCACTGGGTTCAGTCCTCAGCACCATATAAAAAAAATAAAGGTATTCGATGGCACACGACTGTAATCCCAGCAGCTCAGAGGCTGAGGCAGGAAGATCATGAGTTCAAAGCCAGCTTCAGCAATTGTGAGGTGCTAAGCAACTCAATGAGACCCTATCTCTAAATAAAATACAAAAGAGGGCTGGGGATGTGGTTCAGTGTTGCCCCTGAATTCAATCCCCAGTATCAAAAAAAAAAAAAAAAAATTCAACTTCCAACTTGAACCAAACTCATTTTGTTTTCATGAGTCCTAGTCTAATGCATACATTAAACATAAGTATCCAGAACCTCTTCAGTTGTATACTCCAAGTGAATAATCGGAGGCTACGGTTCCACATCAAAATCAGAGAATTTCAAAGTACTCTCCATCTCTCTCACTTGTGGTCTATTTGAGCTGAAGGGCAAGGAATATGATGAAAGATAACATACTGTAAATAACACATTATTTTTCTATGCAAGTCTTAATATACATGCTGAATTGGAGAAAAGAAAAAAAAAATCTAGGCTACAGGTTAGGTCTAGTACTCAAAAATGTCATGTACACCTAGTTTGTCAAAACCTCCAAATGATGTAGCCTTACATATGCCTTATAAGGAAAAATAGATGACAGTTCAAAGTCAGTTCTGCTCTCCACCTCAAATCCTATGAGACTAGATAGTTTCAACTACCGCTGACTGCAAAACTATGTACTTACTGGGTATAACCAGTGAATTCTCATCATTCATAGCAGTTATTTCTGTAAAGACACCAATACTGAATGAGTAAATACTGAATTCACTGCGCCCAGAAAAAATACAGGGGGTAAGGTTCCTATGAGCCCCTCATGTAATTAACAGTAGATCAATACATAGCCTAGCTTTTTACATTGGTTCCATTAAGACACCTTATATATTAATTAACATTGAACTCACAGCCAACACCAGGATAACTCCTGTCTGGGGGCCATTCTGAACGGCTAAATCACCAACATAAAGCTTACAAAATGTTAACATGGCACCAGATAGATCACAAAAAGGGACGTTTGGTGTGATAGTCAAAAACAAGAAATCACCAATCTCATCCAGGAGAATGTCAGATGACTTGATTTTTGTTGCTCAACACATATCCATGAATGACTGGAAAGTAGCATAAACAGCTATTTGGGGGTTGCAAATGATTTTTGTTCAGCTAGCAAATTTGTGAATACAGAATCCTCAAGTAATTGACTGTTGTTTCTCCTAAAAGAACTCCTACAAAATCATAAAGGTCTACTTTGCAGATTTGTTGGCCGCACCCAGCAATCATGTAAACTTGCTACAACTAACACATTTCCCATAATACTTAATTCCAAACCACCATGTATAAAGCTATCTATGCAAACCCTAACCATAACACTTGTTTTGGGAACTAGTAGGGAACTTCACAGATTAAAAACTTCAGTGTCCTAAAGCTAAAGCCTGTTCCTTTAGAAGTTCAAAACTGGAAACTTTGTACTAAAAATGTTGAGAAAGATGGTAACAGTCTCTGCCTTCCTTAAAGCACTTTAGTCAATCCTTCTTAGAAGAAATTCTCAGTGAACAATCACTCCCTCCAGGGTATGCCTACAGCAAGACTGTCCACTGGGTGCCCCGGTTTTTAGCCAGAGAGTAGGAGGGTTTAGGTTTGTGTATCTTTTGTTTCAAGACTTGGCAAATTGAAAAACATTCCAGGTCAAGAAGAATCATAAGGCTTTGTCATGCATAGCTGTCACTGTCACAAACCAGGGTTTTTATTTTATTCAGAAGACCTGTTTCTAGCATGGTCATGAGGTAACCAGACATGCAACTGAGAAAGCCAACTTGCAGTAGTATGCAGAATGGGAGAGGGGTTAAAATCAAACCATTTTCAAAAATGCAAACTGCATGGGATCATTAGTTATATGCATATGTCCTGGGCCTAAGGGCAGATAATACACCCATCCTTGAAAAGAATGCTTAAAGCCAAGTCTAGCTTAACATTTAATATAAAAATTATGCTAAAGCCATGTTATCTGTACCCTCTTCTCCAACAAATAAAAAGCCACTGTTACTGTTTTGTGCCTTGTAAATAGGGGTTAGCTAATTATCTTCTAGTATAGAAATCTCAAGTGGTAAACTACCATAATTTCAAAAGTTAATGGGTCTTAATTTTTATAAATCAAATGTTAAAAACCATTTAACTATATTGGCTCAAGGATTCATATGGAATTCTCAATCCATGAAATACATTACAGTAACTGGCTTTTTTACATATAGTACATTTTTTATGAAAGAATCTTATGTAACAGGTACTCCCATTTTTGCACCATTAAGATATTACCTATTTACACATGCTCATTACCAAGATAAATAAAATAAACATAACCATGCACTGTTTAAGGAATTTTTATTAAAGCAAGAATTTTATAATCCAAATTACGTTTCCTTGCTCAGTTATCAATTCTGTTACTTAAAACAGAACTGACATCCTGAGCTATTCCACAGTAAAGAATTACAAAATTAAAGAAAGGAATGCTTTAAATTTTTGTACTTTGCTGAAAATTCTTTTTCCCAGGGTCTATAAAACATTAGTTTGTTTTTATATTTTACTATTTTTTTGTGATTTTTTAATTTTTTTTGTTGTTGCAGTCAAGTAATCTAGGACTAGCACTGTTTGCTAGACCTGGCATTTGCTCGGTACATAAGGTTCAAAGTTTCCTTTCCTTTTTTTATTTATTTTATATTTTGCAATGTTTTTTTTCCATAATATTTAAGTTTTTCGATGTTTAGATAATTTTTCTTCGGTGAAGCACGAGTTTCTTTTCGTGGTCCCTGATCAATCTGAAAATGTAATATAAAAAAATTAGGAAGAAAAATACTGGTATTTGTCAGTATCAAATAAAAAAGCCCTTGGCCAAAATTCTATAGTTTTACTGGAAAACAACCATACTCATTCCATTCCATACCATCCATAGCTACTTTTATAATATAACATTAAAATAGAAAAATTCTTACAGACACAACATGTCTCACAAAACCTGGTCCTTTAACAAAAAGCACTAGCAAACCCCAGGTCCCAGATCCTAGCTGTACACAGCTGTAAAGCTATCCTTATATCCTGGGAATAATGACAGGCAATTATGGTAAAGGTCCAAGGACAACTATTATGTCCACCACCTAATAAAGACAGCTTATAAAGTTCACAATACAAAATCTCAAAGTACTGTGATTTAAAAAATGCTAGCCATGATCAGGGTTAACAGGTGAACATTCCATTAATTCTTTATATATTTTTAAAAACTAGGAACACATAAATTACTTGGAATTGCATTTTTTTTTTGCTATGTATGCTTCAAAACATCCTCAGCAAACTATTATAGAAGATGAAGGAAGCCGGGCATGCTGGCACATGCCTGTAATTACAGTGGCTCGGGACGCTAAGACAGGAGAATTCTGAGTTCAAAGCCAGTTTCAGCAATGGTGAGGTGCTAACCAACTCAGTGAGAGACGCTCTCTCTATATGACTGGAGATGTGGCTCAGTGGTCAAGTATCCAGAGTTCAATTCCTGATACAAAAAAAAAAAAAAAAAAGACCACAAAAGAGTAAACTCACTTTAAACTGTTGGAACACCAGTGGCACTGTTAACTGCTTTCTGGGCAGCCTCTTTAGCTTGGTGGGCTTGTAGTACAGCTACAGCTTCATCAACCTAATGAAAGAGCCAAAACAAAATGGTTCAGGAAAGGAGTCAAATGAAAATAAAAATTCTAAAAGACAAACTTATCCTCAGATGAAAATTGGAAAGAACTGATATAAGCAGCAGTCGTTAAGGATGCTGGAGCTAAACTGAATGCCATCTACTAGTGGTGTGAACACTGAGCCCAACATTCAACTTCTCTTCTTATTTCCCTATTTACAAAACAAGGATAGATAACTAGTACCAGGGTGGCCGTCACTATTGTAAGGATTTAGAATACTTATAAAGCTCCTATGTCAGTGCATAGCTTGAACAAAGCACTATGTAAATGTTCCATAGAAATAAGTTCCTATAAAAAGCCCTGAAAGATAAGAGGTAATAAGACATATGATAAATTACCTTAGAACGGAGAGACTCTGGAGACTCAAGCATATGAAGAAGTTCTGAATTATCAATCTCCAATAACATGCCAGTGATTTTACCAGCAAGAGTAGGGTGCATGGCTTGAATAAGAGGAAACAGCCGTTCACCTAGGAACGAAAACATTCAAAAGCTCCCTTCAATCAAAAAATTTAAAGACCCCATGTTAAACTGTTGTTTAGGAATTTTATTTTTGTATATAGTGTATTATGCTAACCCACAACCCATCATTTCATTCTTTCACCAGGAAGAACAAGATCGACCACAAAGCACAAAGCAGTAATTCTTCTTGGTATCAGTCTGTCAAGTGATGTTACTTATCCAGCTGTTAAATCTGTGCCCAAAATAAGTCAAAAGTTGTCTTCATATTAGGTTCAAATTCCTTCCAAAAATGGGAGTGGGTGGGATCCAAGTTAATTCCCTGTTACCTTATCCATTATCAACAACATATCTGCCCTAGGCATTTCTGAGTTCAGAGTGTCTAAGTGAACTTTTAACTTTTCTAGCCTTTGTTACCGACAAGGTGGGTCAAAGATACTTACCCAACATTTGCTTTTGCTCTTGAGGGGGGGCAGATGCCAACATGGAAGCAGTCAAAGGTTCCTGACCTTGTACATGAACAGCAGGCTAGACATAAAATAGGATAAGACATAAAATAGGAAAACTTCTAAGCACAGTAACAGTAGCACATACAAACAGTCACCAAGAGGTAATCACTGCAGTGATACAGACTGCCATTTAAACATAATTGAGAAAAACTGAATGAGAACGTATAAACTGTGGAACGTATAAAAATTAGAAATATAGGCTAAGATAGCTAGTAACATGTACAAGCTCAGATATGCACTCTCAAATTTAATAAAACCCCATCTTTTATACTTAGTATTTCTTGGATTCGTTCATTCTGTTAACTTGTTTGATCCCATGGTTAGAAGATCAAATCCAAAATCAGTGTTAACTCAAATTTCCTTTACTTCTTCCTTAACAACTATGCCAACGAAATTCTTAAACCACACAAGTAATTCAGGATGAGGATTCCGGGTACTTGTCTAATTTCTCAGTAGAAGACACAACATTTTTCATTCAATCATTAATTAATAATTAGCAAGATGTTCCAGATAGCTAAGTTTGCATATATCATACTGTTGCCTCCACATTTTTACTTTGATCAAGGACTGTCAATTTAATAAAAGAATTATTAAAATCCACACCTGTTGCATGGTAACTTGTGGCTGTGCATTAAGATGTTGCTGAGGATTGCGGACTCCCGCAGCATATTTATACTGTGGAACGGTGCGGACAGCAGGGGTAGCTGCAGCAGCAGCAGCTGCAGGACGTGGACCCATTGTCTGTGTTGATGTGTTAGCTTTAAAAAAAAAAAAATTATTCCCCCTATTTTTTTTACCATGTTATTTCAAATTAGAGAGCAATTCTTTACAGAAAGGGTTAAGACTCACCAACACGCTGTGTTGACATGACTCGTGGAACTTGTGAAGAAGCTGGTCTCATAGTACTAAATGGTGGTCTAGGAGCGGCTGGGCGGATAGCACCGGGCATATTTTGGAATGCTGCATTTAAAGATACGAACATATATTAACTGGGAAACCTCACTGAATGAATGGGTTATGCTGCTTTAGAGTTAAGTTTGCACAAAAGGCTGAAAGTGTTCCATTTTTTAAAAGCTGAGTTTCAAAATTGTTTTCCTAGACTTTTTAGATTAGTGTAAATTATAACACTAATTCATACAATGACAAGTACTTATTAATCTAAGACATGAAAACATTTTACCTTGATTCCACAGAGGAAAACTTAAAGGACAGGACCCTGATGCTTAGATTAGATGACTACCTAACCAAATAAAAGATTTGTTCCCAAAATATTCATAAAGGAAAACAGTAGACATTACTGTCTCACTAAGACAGGAATGATACAACATTAAAAAAAAAAAAAAAAAAACTATAACATCAAAAAACGAACACCTGTAACCATAAGTTATGAACAGCAATAATATACCATGGAAACAGAAGGCTAATTTGATTTGCTTCATGTATATTTTTAATCAAATTCCCAATCTTAATTAAAAGGCTTACGATGAGGTCTGGCACCCTGAGCAGTCCAGCGAGGACTTGGTCTTAGTTGAGCAATTTGGCTAGGAGGATAGTATGCAGCACGGTTCTGAGTCTGCAAAAACAAGCAAATAAATGTATATATTAATTTTATGAAAAAAAAAATGCAACTAGTTATCTGTTTTCAAACACACAGCCCTCACACTCTATTAGCGTTTTTCCAATTCAATCATAATCCACAGTAGGTTTTATTATTTTGGAAGACACAAAACATATTAAGCAATGATCAAACATGAAAACCTACCTGTGGGATAGCTGCCATGAAGTAACCTGAAGGAGGTGCTGGCTGGTAGGGGTTGATTACAGGGTTGGGCACAGCTCGTACACTTGCCATTCTCTGCATATACTGGTTAGTGAGGTGAGCCTGGCGCTCTTCTTTGCGCTGAGCTAAAGCTACATACAGTGGCTTGGTGGCCACAATTCTACCATTCATTTCTGTAACTGCTTTTGTGGCTTCTTCTGGGGAGGAGAAACATACAAAACCAAACCCTTTGCTGCGACCACCCTCCATCATAACCTATTAAGAAATAAATAAAAAATAAAGTTAATGTAATGGTAGAATGAAGTAGAAAAAAGTACTACCAATTAAGAATCAATTTTAATCAATGAATCATGTATCTAAATTCTGTTAAGGCTGTAATCCTATTAATCCCTTGAGTTTATTAATTAATTCTTCCTCAATATCCAAATACTACACATATACATTTTCCTAGCCAAGCAAGAAAACTGGAAGAAATAAAGAGAGGCACAGCAGTAACTTTTTGAGATTTCAGATGTTTAATATTAATTCCAAGATTATTTATTGAATAGTAGTGATAATGTGAGAGAAAATACTTACAAAATAAAACAAAGGACTAACAAAATGTTCTCTTAAAAAATACATCTAACCTAATATAGAATAATGCAAAGGCAAAACTAGTGAACACATAAAAGCACACCTCATTAAATAAAAAAAACAATGTGAGAAGATGAGATCCCACTTTCTACTCAATTGAAAATTCTGTCAAGAAACAAGACCAATGCAAATTTGTTTAGCCTTTTTGGCATAAATTGGCTGTCTCAATTTTAAATATTCTTGCCATATAAATACCAATTCCAACTCTATAAACTTAGATGTAAGAATGTTCATTAGAGCAATGGTTCTAATAATAGAAACATGAAAAACCACCTACATGTTTATCCAAACAAGTAACAATAAAATATACAGATTTTCCATACTGTTCAGACTTTATATATATATATATATATATATATATATCTATAAACAGTTTTTAGAAAAAGTCATACTACACGATTTGTCTTTTCATATAATGATAGGTGTTGATTTGTATTTAAGGTATTTTTTTCACCTTTATTGCTAAAAGCCAGGTACGGAATTTCCAACATGGAAATCATAAGAGATTCTTTTGCAAACTGAATATGGGGAATAGAGGGCTTTTCTTTCTTATTTTACCCTTTTATTCTGCTTGGTTAAAACTTTTTTTTCTAGTAAGCATTAACAAATGATCTCCTGTTCCAGAATAAATTCTTACAACCTTTCACCTCCCTGCAAAGTGAGAGTATAATCCACAAAGGACTTAAAACATGCATGCTTTATATAAATCAAAAGAAACTGATACACAATATTCAATTTAAATTTAAACTTTCAGGAACCATACTAAGGATAGACACTCAGGAATATATTCTATCATATTCAGAGTATTACCAGAAAAGCACAGGCTGAACCATAAAAACATGGCACATGCATTTTTTATTTGTATGCATCCACTTCACCTCTTAAAAAATAAAATAAAATCACTTTGTCAATGGGGTTGTGGGGAAAAACTGAGTAAGAAAGACTGCCATGGGGTGAGTAAAAATTACATACACAAAAAAACTTTGCATAGATAGAGCAGTTCTTGGACACTGAACTTGACACAGGGGATAAAATAATTTCAAGACCCCAGAGATCCCTAAGTCTCTCATGTTCCAGGCACTTGGTATTCTTTACTTCTAAGAAAACAAATACTTCCTACTCTGACTCTAGCTTCTACTTTGGGGAATATTTTATCCAACTATAAGTTAAAAACTGTAATAGAAAATAGATAAAAACATGTAGAAGTGAAAGTTTTAAATGAAAATTTCAGAGTTTGAACTAGACTACTACTATTGTTTCATAATCTCTAATTTCAGGTAAAAGGAAATATGATCGCTATCTTCACTGCTTGGGGTTTGACTACTCAGACTAACTCATGTGAATGAAAATATCAGAACAGTAAAAAACATAACTTTCACCTTTGCACTAGTGATTGTACCAAATGGAGAAAACTCCTTCCGGAGACGTTCATCATCAATACCATCATCAAGGTTTTTCACATAAAGGTTAACACCCTAAAAAGAAGGGGGCAAAAGAAAAACTTAAGAAAAATTTTAAAAACCCACCACAATGGTACCTAAGCACACCTCCTATTCCTTTATCCCATTTCTTCTTTCCCCTCTCAAACCCTCAGTTACCTGGAAGTAACTGAAATGAACGTAAAATAGGTTTCCTCGTCCCTGTCTTATTTTGCTTGTTCAATTAAAAATGAACCTGGTATCTGGTGATCCTATCTTGCTTCATCTGTTCAAATTTGCGCTTTAGTTCCGTCTGCCGTTCCACTTTTTTCTGAGCTCGACCAACATAAATTTGTTTTCCGTTGAGCTCCTTTCCATTCATTTCATCCACAGCCTTACAGGAATCATAAACATTTAAGTTAATAATTTGTAATATAAAAGCTCATTCTTAACAAGTAGAATTTGTTAGATTACTAAGTTAAAGACAACCCATCCCCAATCTTGAGGTTTGAGGACAATATAGGTTCCCAATTTATATTCTTGAACTCATGCATATATGCAAACCGAGTACAAGAATATGAAAATAGCCATTGGTACATGCACATAAACTTCAAAAAATTAACTCTATACACCCCCCCTTACTATAAGGGTACAGGAAGACCACACTACATTTAATTATTATATTTAAGTCTTACTTTCTGTGCATCTTCATGCCTTTCAAAGCTTACAAATCCAAATCCTTTGGATTTTCCACTTTCATCAGTCATTACTTTCACACTTAAGGCAGGTCCTAAAAAATTTTTTTAATAATTCAAAGATATTCCACACAAAATGTTCATATATCTCACATCGCAACAGACAAAAACAATGGCATGGGGGAAAAGGGGATAAAATAATTTCAAGACCCCAGAGATCCCTAAGTCTCCCATGTTCCAGGCACTTGGTGTTCTTTACTTCTAAAAAACCAAATACTTCCTACTCTGACTCTAGCTTCTACTTTGGGGAATATTTTATCCAACTATAAGTTAAAAACTGTAATAGAGTTTCTGGTTTTAGCTAATAATTTTACATTTCAGAATTAAGAACTAGGAACTCCTGACCCATCTGCTTTTCAATAGGGAGTGGAAGGAGAGAACACAAGGCTGGACCCTCTGGTAAAAAATAACAATTATCTGGAGGAAGAGTCATATCGCTAAAGACACATGCTTCTTTCCTCACCTTTTTCAAGTGGAAAATATTTAAGTGAGATGGGTGGTTATCTCAGTCAAGTAGGGGAAGAAAAAGGTTAAAAATTACATTAGATTAGAGAATCTAGAAGATATACAGGCACAGGTAGACTCTTTCCTTTAATGTACCTCTATTATGTAAAACAAAATATCCGAATAGTTACATACTGGTAGTCAACTTCCAAGCACGAATCTTTTGGGATAAGTGATAAAACACAATAATCCAACTGTAGGAATAACTTCTAATTTTTAAAGATTTAGATACAGGACATGAAATATACAAAAGGATTTGGACTAAAGAAGACTTAGGGTAATATATGAATCATGACATCAGTTATCTTCTATATCTTACATGACTTATCTTTGTGCAGAATAACTGTTTGCTTAAAGGAGGGTTCAATATGGCATGCTAATCTGGCAACAAAAAGTTATCAATTTCCTAATTACTTGAAGTACCACCTCTAAGTTCAACAGGAGGAAAGCAAAGACTGAGGCCAAGTAAATTATCTGCAAATGTACAATAAAAATATTCATTTTCTGATCTGTTAACTCCATTAACCCAAAGTAAGGCTGATTAGTAAGTTTGATGAAGTTTGAAAAGCAAGGAAAAATATTTTACCATCTCATTTATGCAGATGGCCACCTTTGGCTTCATCTTTGAATGGGATTATTTTTAAATTGCTCAAACATGATGATATTGCAACTGGCCCAATAGCCTAACTAGACACCTGTTAACTAGCCACTGAATTCCATTATAAACTGGCTGCATCAAATACTTGCCTCTGATGAGATGGGACCCTATTAGGGCCTAAATTCCAGCATCTTAATGGTACAAAGCCTTTAAAAAACTAATTTTTCAGTCACACCTTACTGTGCTAATCTAATGCTATCAACCTTTAACCTAAACTGTATAGAATTCTACTTATGATACTTTATAGTATAATGATCTGCAGCTTAATCTAAGTATCTATTAGTATTTTCAAGTATTTGGTCTCATCTCATTTACTTTTTAGTATCCAGTATCAGTCAACATTAAATGTTGAGCAATTACTCAGAACTCCAAGTGTAAAAATTTAATTCAGACACATTACCAAACTTGCCAAAGAGATCCTTAAGGCGCTCATCATCCATGTCTTCTCCAAAATTCTTGATGTAAACATTGGTGAACTCTTTTGCCCTAGCTCCAAGTTCTGCTTCTCGTTCTTTACGAGATTTAAATCGTCCAACAAATCTAAAATATGTAAGGACTATGACATTAGGTTCTGTTAATTAAGTCTGATGGTTGACTTCAAATTTGTTATTGAGAATTTTCATAAAAAATCACATTACACATATAAATAGGAACTTAAGACATTAAAACATGAAATACATAAAAAAGAAACTTTTAACTACAACCACAATACAGGAATGTTTCTCTTAACACACACTTCTGTTCTCTCTGGCTAATCCAGGTCTAAAGGGATCACTCCTATCAATACAAGTAATTGTGTGTGACCATGTCAATGAAGAGACCTAAATAAAAGCTTTCATGATCGCTATTTTAAAGTGTCTCTTGTACTTTATTTGCCATATCCTAAAACATAAATTTAAGCTTCCTAATTCTGTACTTGTATTTCTAGAATGCAAATGACTGACATAACTGAAGTGTATTACCAACAGAATGCTTTTAAAAACAGTTTTCCCAACATAAAAACAGTAATGTTATGAAATACTGTAATACATAGCAAAGTACAGAGGGGAAAAAGCTATAATTCCATTCAAATTGTGTCTTTTTGCCCTCTGTTCAAAAATATTCATTTATGGAAATGAGAGTTCTCTTTTATCCTCTTCAAAAATAAGTTGGACCTTCTCCATGCTCTTGGTTTCATAAATGTTCACTGTAAACATTGCCAATTTCTGCTCTTGCAACTTTATATTTGTTCCTAGGACAGAGTCATAGGAATCATAGTTCAAACGGAATATAAATTATCTTTTTTTGGTACTAGGGATTGAATCCAATGGTGCTCCATGGCTGAGTTACATACCCTAACTTTTTTCTTTTTAATTATGGGAGACAAGGTCTCACTAAGCTGCTTAGGGCATCACTAAATTGCTGAGGGTGGCCTTGAACTTGTATCCCATTGCCTCAAGCTTCTGGAGTCACTGAAACTTTACAGGCATGGTTTCCCATGCCCAACCTATAAGTGAATTTATAATTCTACATAGTGAAACACTATTTTCCATAAGTTACATTATTATATACTCAAAATCAGTCTTTATATCTGGATCTTGTCAGTGATGAATGTGCCTTTAATTTTTTCCCCTGAATTTATGATAACAAGCATTTCAATTGTAGGTATAAGGTGAGTAACCTTTATTTGAAATTCTTAGGACCATAAGTGGTTTCATTTAGCATTGGAGATTGAACCCAGGAATGCTTTGCCACTTAAATACATACCACCTTTTTAAGGGAAAAAAAAAATTAAGACATGGTCTAAGTTGTTTAGGGCCTTACTAAATTGATAACCCTGGCCTTGAACTTGGAATCTTTCTGCCTCAAGCCAATTTCTGGGATTAGAGGAATGTGCCATCATTCCCGATGCAGAAGTTGTCTTAAAATCTGGAATATCTTATGGACTTCACTAGTTAAGCAACCCCTAAAATGAATGAAATATGTCAAAATTGGATTTGTTGTCATGTTGGTGGAGAGTGTTTCAGATTTCAGAGATTTCTGAGTTAGGGATGCTCAACCTATACAAATGATGCTGAATATCTCTCATTTGCCCAGATGATTAAAAGAAGTAAATGGTATTTAAGATAAATAGCCTTGTAGTTTTAATCAGTGCCATTACAGTTTGCAACCTTTAATCAATATTTCAAGAAAGATTAATCACAAATCAGACTTAACTCTGCTTCATTTATAATTTGATCATAAATAGCGGCAGTCCCAGCAACATGGTCATACAGAATGGGCTGAGTGTAGACTACCCAGTGTATAGGTCAGCCCATCTGTCAATAACATTGTGTAAAATTAAATTATTTTAGCCACAGTTTCCTCAAATATAAAACGGACTAATTTAATTAGTATCAGAGGAAAGTATGCCTGGATTTTGAATTTTTCAAAAATACATTTATTTTGGAAAAGCTTTATATCCCCCCCATTTATCTTCTGTTTCTTTTTGGTTTAAAGGTTGACCAATTACATTAAATCCACCATTATTTGTATGTTACACTGAATGTGGAGAAAATACAATTATAAAACCTATGAAATATGGTTTATTAATTTCTACCATTTCTTTATTAAAAGCACAAACATGCTAACTTTTAAAATGGACCTGGAACCATTAAAAGCATATTGAAAATACTTACACTTTGCGATCATTTAGAAGCATTCCATTCATTTTTTCAATAGCTCTTTCGGCTGCTTCCTGTGTCTCAAAATGTACAAATCCATAGCCCTTGGAACCATTTTCATCACAAACCACCTAGGGAAAAAAATGCATAGCCACTTCTCATTATTTGCTATTGATTTAACATTTTTCCAGTGTGCAGAGATAATTTGTTAGTGACTAACCCCAGATATTTTGGAAATAAAGACAGCCATTAACAGCACAGTTGCTATTTTAAGGACTAAACTAAGGAAGCTAAACACTGTGAATGTTTACCTGTCACATTTTTGCTTACCTTACATGAAAGGATGTTACCAAAAGCAGAAAATGTATCATACAGTGCTTTATTATCAATGGATTTGTCCAAATTTTTAATGAATATGTTGCCTACTCCACTTTTGCGAAGCGATGGATCGCGCTGAGACCACATGATGCGTACTGGCTTGCCCTTTATAACATCAAAATTCATGGTGTCCAAAGCACGCTCCGCTGTAAGAAAAAAAATTTCTGAGTGAATATTACTGTAAAAACTTTGGCCTTGTAAGTTTTTTATTACTGTAAAAACTTCAAGATGGTTGGACTTTTCAAGTACTATACCCTAGTCTAGCTATACATTGTATTATGCAAAAAGAAAAATAATCAGAAGCCTCAGACTTCACATATGAAAGGATGGCATATTGATAATGTATATGTGAAACAATCTTCCCTCAAATGCCATTAAGTTTAAAAGCACCTTTTTGTTCCTAGGCATCATAAAACAGAGATTCCTTCTCATACAATCTGTTAAAAGCAACACAAAAGACTAGGCAATTGTACATTATCAATAGGCTGAAAACAGTTTCTGGACTTAAGCACTCCTTCCTATTTGTCAAAACTGGTCATTCCATTGCTCATCACTGCCAACAGTTCACTCAAAAAACAAAAATTGGTTCCTGAATTTGGATTTTCATAACACAACTACCTATTACCATGGAAAGAAATGTAAAGCTACAGTAAGATCTGAATATATGTCTAATGTTTGGACATACTGATTGCATAATAATCTCAGAATTTTTGAATATCTGATCTACAATAGATACAACCACTTTTAACACTTTCTTGACACACAAAATTAACTTTATCTTAGACCTCTGGTTTATTTAACAAGTGACAATTTACTAAAGTTTTTCTGTAGAGTGCTAGAAAATTTGAAAATCTATCATACAATTAATTTTGGAATCTGTGAAAGCTTGAATTATGTGCACTTCTACCTATTTAAGAAACACTAAAAACTAAATAGAAAAACATAACTTAAGTAAAAAGACTAATCTCTATAAAAATAGTCCATTTGAAGCATTGAAACAACTTGACAAATTCCATGCTAACGTTAACTGTAAAGTTATTGATGGGACAAAATTTCCAGCAACTTTCTATAAAAGTTCCAGCTTCTAGAATATCCTGATAATCAGCTGTCAGCTCATTATCAATTGACCACACCTACTCAGCTCCCCCAGTTTTTTTTTTTTTTTTTTAGCTGACTGTGCTTGTGCGTCTTTTGAATGAGTCACCTCTTCCTGTTAAATGGAATACTGGTCACTTTCTGAGGCTATTCCATCAATGCAGCAATATTTCTTTTTTTTAAAGGAAATAGAAAAACTACTTGGAAAGATGGCAAATTGTACATATACAAATCCCAAGAAATAAAAAAAATAGATTTTCGGGATTTAAAAGTGTGACACTTAAAAAAAAACCAAACTTTCAAGTTACCATGTTTCTAGAACTCATCTATTTATTTATTTTTTTAACAAGTTTTTAATGTTGTGATTACTTGCTGCAAAAGGTTATCTTCCCTAATCTTATATCCAGTGATATATACTACTCAGACTTCAGAACTGTTATGAAGTGATACTTGAAGTGACTGTCTGCAGAGCAAAAGGGCAGGAAAACTGCAGTGCAGTTTTACAACTTCTGGTTCCTTGTCACTCAATATTCCACCTTACCCAAAATCTCGGTATAAACGCTAATCTCAGTATAAACGCTATCTATTGAAAAACTCATTAACAACTAATTGAACTTAAGTTTATTTCTATAAACGAAAATAAATATGGAGGGGGCATAATTGGGTCAGATAAGTGAAGCTGTCTTCTGAAAAGTCAACTGAACCACATACAAAACTCTTGGTCAGACCCTACCTTTATCAAAATTTGTTAACTCTTTTTAACTTTAAAATAAAAATACAAAACCATTTCCATCTATTCTGTATCCAATCGTTTCAAGATTCACGACACTCTGGATCATTTTAAAAATAAAAAGAAACTTGAACTATTTGAGTTAATGGTCAGTCCCCCATATTACACTAATGAGTGCCATTTACAGCCAAAACTAGCTAATATATCTAAAGAAAAACCTCCTTAAAACCACAGGAGCTATTTCAGGAAAATGAAAAAAAAAAATCACGTACATATATGCACTGAGCACATTACCAGTACTATAAACTAAGGACCAATTTGATAAAACTGACCTAAATTGTCTGGGAAACTGTCATTTAAAAGATTTTCTTCCATATCCCCTCCTCCCACCACTCTACATTTAGTGCAAGAAAAATGCTTGTCTAGGGGAAAACCCCAAATTCATGTCCCACTGGTCATTTGCGTTTCATCAGTCACTAATGCCTTTAAAAAAAAAAACCAAACCTGAGGACCACCACCACACATTACCGTATTAACTTTATTCTAAGGCCTTGTGGTCGTCCCCTACCAATCCTAGCTATTGGACCAGTAGCAGAACAGGCCTCGGGCCTGTGAGGTTACAGGGTTCAACACGTGGTATTTTTCGAGCACTGAATTGCACTTCCTTCAGAGACCCGGGCGCCGGCCAGAGCCCTGGGTGGTGTCAGCGCCTACACCTACTCCCCCAGAAAGGTGCTCAGCGACCTGCACCCCAGAATCCCGCGGTTACTGGCGGGAGCGCAGTAGAAGAAGCGTATTTCTCCCACCCCGCTGGCGCGTCATCACCCTAAAGTTTGAGAGCGGCTGAAGACGAGAAAATGGTCGCAAAGGAGGAAGTGGCCGGGCATGCAAGGGGCGTGCGGCTGCCGGCTGCGTGGGTGCCCCCGGGCAGAGTAACGTGGCTCCGGGAGACACAGTCAGGGGTGCCCGCGCCCGAGCGTCTCCCCTCCGGTCCTCGGGGGCTGACATGCCTTCCAGCTCCCCTCCCCGAGCNCCCGAGGGAGGTTGGGCACCAGAGGGCGGGTGTGATCCCCTGCAGGCCCAGTTTCCGAAACGTGCGTGGAGGGAGCCGGGGTGGCTGTCCCTTTCTCCTACCCGGACCGCACTACGAGTCCCAGCGGGCAGCGCCGCCGCGCGCGTCGGCAGCAGAAGCGATGCCTGCTGGGAGCTGGAGTTCCCAACGGCCGCGACGCTCGCTGACCCCAACTGGCCACGGGTGCGGGCCGCCGGCTCGGGGACCCCAACCGTCCGGGGCGCTGGACCCTTGTCGTCGCCCGGCGGCACGCCCTAGAGGAGGGGGAGGGGGTTCCTCGTCTTTCTTGTCCTCTGGTCTCGGACCCCAGTTCTCCGACTGCCCACTGGATGCTGTTTGTTCAAAGAGTGGTTTTAATTTGGGAAAATTGCGTTGGGAGACGTTGGTCGCTTATTACCTTAAGGTGCTCTGTTGAAATCATTGAGTCGTGCTATTTTTGCCAGACATTTCTGTGCAGTGGAAAATAGGAATCGAGAAGACTGTTTTTCCTTAAAATTATGAGTGTCTCACAATCACTTGTATAGGCACCAAAGCCCTGCAACCAGACATAATTAGGAATAACCCAAATCACTACAATTATACATGTTTAAAACAATTTTGTACATTAGTTATAGGCTTTAATAGAAATGCTAAACTTAATTAATTGACAGTCATAATAGTGCCAGCTATAGGAATTACATTAAGTCAACATATAAATTCCACTTTAAAATAGTAATGTGCTTTTACAGTTTTAAAGCCCTTGCATAAACATCCAATCACTTGACAGCAATCTTGTGTGGGAGGTGGAATAAGTAGTAATAAATTTATTTTACTGTTAGGAGAACTGTCTCAAGTTAAATGATTGCTCAATTTATTCTTTAATTCGATAAAGGATAATGCATTCGTACTATTATTGCCTGGTATGGACCACACACTTTGTATCTGTTCTCATTTAAATTAGAATTTAAACCAACAGAATCCTCTAAGTGCTATTTTTCTCGTATCTTGGAAGAGGATAATATTTTTGAAAAAACATGGTACCTCATGTGCTTTACAAGGCAAAACAGCAAAAACTTAGGACTGTACTTTAGAAAGACATCCATTACTAAACAATAAGTCACTGTTCAGTCTTTCAGAACTCTGTGGTTAAAATCAATCCGTCAGTATATTCGTCAAATACCATCAAGTGGAGAGTACTGTTTTTAAGAAAGATGATAGACCTAAACAAATTCTTGTCCTCATGAGGTAACTATATAAACATTAAAATCAGTGCATTTATCAGTTTGTGTCAATTTTCTGTTAAGTTCTAAATTGGTTTTCTTCAAAATAAGAGGTTGAAAATTCCATGATTATGGTTTAAAAGAAAGCATGAATTCATTTTAGTATTTTTGTTATGTTACCGAACTGAGGCAATATTAAAAGCTAAAAGAGGCAGATGGAGTATACTCAATAAAAAAAGGGTAAAGGGAAATCACCTCCAATAACTTGGCAAGATTATACCAAAAATTAAAGCTGCCAAAACCATACATAATTAATTACTAAGGATATGTCCAAACACGGTGGCCTACATCTTAATTCCAGCTACTCAGGAGGCTGAGGCAGGAAGATTACAAGTTCCAGGCCAACCTGGGCAGGCCTGCCTAAACCTCCTGAGTTCCTGGGATTACAGGCATGCACCACTGTGTGGATTTGGAAAATTTTACCATAGAGTAAGAGTTTGGCAAGCACTGTCTAGGGTGGGTTGAATACTCCAGTCATCAGAGTGTCTTCCCTCAGGTTTCACCAGAGCCTGGATTAAATAACTGTTGCAAGACTTCTTTGTTGTAAATCCATTTTGTACAAACAAACTTCCAATTGATAAATCCAATTAATAATTCAGCCTCCAGGGCAGTTTGATAGGAAATGGAGGCCCTGCAGGTTGATAGAAACAGTTTTAATCATTAGAAAGACTGTTTCTTTCTAAATTAATACTTTGGGAAGGGAGAGCTGGTCCACAGGATTTTTTAGCTGCTGTGGTTCTTGACATTTAGTGGATGCTATTGTTATATTTTAGGAAGGTACAGTTTAGTATGTGCAAGCGAAGCTAGAGGTAGAATTCATCCCTTTAGGAAAGGAGCTGGTAGAATCAGGAGAGGGAGTAAGAGCCCATACCAGGTGGGATTTGGAACTAGAACCAAGGACCTGTTCCTTTGATCTATCAATCACTCTTCTCACCTCCATCCAGCACCTTTCTCTCATATTAGAAATTTGTCTTGTGGATCAGAAAGAAAACAAACCTTTCTTTACTGACATGTTCCTCTTTCATTCACTGTCTTTAACAGACACATTTTTTTAAATTTCTACTCTCCTGACTTTTCTTGATTCCTCAACCTACTATAATATGGCTTCCTTTACCTCCACTCCATCTACCCATCAATAGCCACCAATGATCTTGTTTCTGTTTGAGAAATCCTGTGGACTTTATTCAGGTTCATTTTACCTAATGTTTGCAGAATTTGCCCCTGTTTTCTTTCATTCTTTTTAATACATTCTCTTGGCTTCTGGGTTCTGTCTAACTCATGAAATGCTCATCTCTAGTAACCTTTCCCTGACCACCAGATTGCGCTGAGTACTCTTCCTGTGGACTTTACTCTGACAACTCCTCTGCCACAACATTTACTATATGACATTAAAATAAAATGTTCATGAGCGACCTCCTAAAATAAATTGTAAGCCCCATAAAAGAGTCTATGTCATATTTATCTATATTCCTACCACATAACAAAAAACCTGGCACCCTGGAGTTTTGTTTTACCTCAAGGAGAAGTCCAGCTAGGCTTTTGAACTAATTATTGATAATGGGCTAATAGGGAGGTTCTTCAATCTGTTGTTCCTACAGGTACCTAGGGCCCTGTGTACCCCAGAGCACTTGGCCTGCTGCAGCATACTACTTCCGGGCTCTACTGGCTATTGCAGGCAGTATTTCCTAACATACTGATTGGGCTCTCATTTCTGGAGCTGAGCTTGGGGGTGGTAGATTGTGAGTATTTGAAGTTGGGCAATTAGTAACAAGCAAGGACTACTGGACAAAAGGAGTTTCTGGACCTCTAAAACTGAGGACACTGTACAATGGTGATTCTACTATGCTCTGACACTCATCAGAGGCAATCAGACAATCCCTTCTTGGAATTGAAAAGTATGATGGTTTCTGATAAAGGAACTAAAGCCACAAGTAAAAGGCAGTGGCTTTTTGATTTACTGCTCTCATTTTTTCCATTTTCTTTCTGTTTTTATTTTTATTCCTTTAGCCCTGGGGATTTAACCAGAGCAAGGTAGGCAAGCACTCTACCACTGAGCCATATCCCCAGCCCTTTATTTTTTTTTTTTCAATTTGAAAAGAAATCTTGCAAAATTGCCCAGGCTGGAAGGGAAAAGGTTTATTTTGACTCAGAGTTTCAGAGATTTCAGTCCATAATGAGTTGGTTCTGTTGCCTTGGGCCTGTGGTACCTTGTACATCATGGCAGGAGCATGTGGTGGAAGAGGCCTGTTCACCTGGAAAGCAAAGAGAGAGAGAATTAGGAGAGGCCAATTCCTAACATTCTTCAAGAGCATGCTTCCAGTGACCTAACTTCCTTCCACAAGGTCCCTAAAGGTTCCATTATCTCTCAGTAGCAACATGGGCAGGGGACCAAGCCCTTCTTTTTGGTCTTAAAAAAAAAAAAAAAATATGCTGTGTTATCTGCCTTACCTATGGTGTATAACTTGAGATTGCAAACTGTGGGATAGAATAATGTCTTTATATTTTCAGCACCTCACTGTGGTGCCTAAGAATGTCTAATAATGTCAATATCATTTAATCAACCTTTTTCTATTTAATGAACACATTCCAAGGCTCTCCAGAGAACTTGTTCACTTGAACTTCATCAGAGATTTATAGATTATTTTCAGGATATATTCAGAATACATCCAGGCTAAAAATTTATAATATTTTTTCATAATGTAAGACAAATTAAAGTTGACTGATCTTATAAAATCTTTAGGTAATTCTTAGAAATATATTTGAGATGGATAATACGGTGAATGTAGAAACCCCTTTCCAGTTGAAGGGTATACTTTCTGTTGTTCCTTGAGACAGAAAAATATTACATGATGTCTATAAGTCTCAAATTATACAATGTTTCAGAAGATTAGCTACCCTCTTTATTGGTTTGTGAGACTGGTGAGGAACATAACTTCTATAAAAGCAAATCTATAAATTGTCTTGCCCTTGATCAGAAGGATTTCCTATAATGTATCCCCTTCAGATTTTGGATTTTCCTCCATATGTATTACATAGTTTTCTCGCACCAATCTAGAAAGAAGGAAAGGGTTTATAAAAATTTGAAATTGAGTCTTGTTCCTAGATTGTGTGCGCAATGATGTGACTCAACACTAGTTTTGAGAAAGTGGCTGCCAGGTAAGAAGACATAGATTGTGGAGCAGAGACCGAGTCATAAACACAAACTCATAAACACACAAAAAAATATTGGGATAAAGGGGTAGTTAATAGAAGAGGATAAGAAACTCAGGAAATCTTAAAATATGAAGATTCTTACTAAGTGCTCTTCTAAAGGACACAGCCATCTATGCTAAACCACTGTACCTGTTACAGATTGTTTAATAAAACAGGGATACTACTACCTCCCTAACAGGATTATCGTAAAGGCTTCAGTAGGATAATATATGTAAACTTTAATGACATAATGTATCTCCCATTCTTCTAAATATAACCACACATCAATTGATTTGGCAGATACCAAATTCAAATTTGTGGCAGAAGTATTAAACAGAGACATAGACAAGGTATACCTAAAAGATAAAACTGTTACTGTCCTCAATTAAGTTAGAGAACAGAAAGATCAATTACCACATTGAGACAGTGTTAAATTGTGAAGCTTAACAGAAAGCTAATTTAATTGTCTATTAAGTGAGGGGTCAATGAGGGAATAATGCTCTGAGCATGGTTGTACTCCAGGATCACTGTTCTTAAAAGCACAAATCAGTACATATCTTAAGGTACAAAGAATAACAAAAATACATATCAGGTAAATAGAAGAATTTTATAAATATTAAGAGCTAATATTTACTGAACTTGGATATTTATTGAACACAGGTAATTTTGTGGCCTCTTTACACAAGTTGATCAGGCAGGAAACTTGAGTATTGCCAATGAATCAACTGAGGCTTAAGAAGTAGAACCACTCTGATGCAAATAAAGGCAAGTGTGAGTTTCAAAGGATGGAGTCTTTGATCTGGGAATTAAGGAGGAATTATTATTACTTGGAATAATAAAAGGAAAGGGCATTGTAAGGTGGAGGAAATAACATCAGGAATGTCATGGGGTGAGAATGAGCAGCCTGTATGGAGGAGATAGACAAAATCCCACAGGGAAGCCGGGTAGGTGGGAGAGGAGGGCAAGCACAAGGAAAAGCAGACCAGGGCTTGAAAATTGGAAAAATAGATGGGGCTTGAAAGAAAAGGGAGTGCAGGATCTAATCTTTTGTCCTAATGTTTTTTTTTCCATAAGGTAATTCTGGTGGCAGTGTCAAAGTACTGGGTTTGAAAGATGAGAGACAAAAGGAGACCAATTAAGGTATTCTTGGAACGGTACCACTTTGATCTTCCTGGAAGTGAAGAAAAATAAAACACGTTCTTACTGTCTAATGAAAAGAGGCACACCAGGGTTATTCAGGAAGACTTTTTTTTTTCCCTGTACCAAAACTTAAAAAAAAAAAATTATTGTATAACTCTTTATATAAAGGACATTAAATGACATAATTTCTTCATACATTATAAATCACATATTTATTTAGACCTACAGTGTGTTTAATGTACTATTTAATGTACTGCATATAAAATATTAAAACCAGTGAAGTTTCTGCCCTCATGGAGCTTCCTTTCTAAAGAGAATTAGGCAATTGTCTAAAATA
Source organism: Marmota marmota marmota (assembly GCF_001458135.2). Taxonomy (NCBI): domain Eukaryota; kingdom Metazoa; phylum Chordata; class Mammalia; order Rodentia; family Sciuridae; genus Marmota; species Marmota marmota. The sequence goes on from NW_025999949.1 coordinate 2,656,618, forward strand.
GTGATTTTTCTTGTTATTGTTAAAATGCAGGAATAAGTTTCATGTGGAGTTTTTTCTTTTGTCAACTCTCAGTAGTGGTTAATTATAATCCAGTAAAGGCATTTTCTTGAGAGCTTAGTTTGACATAAAGTTCACCAAATCTATAGAAACCAGTAGTGTTGCAACCTCTGGGTACCATACCTCAATTATAGGTGGTTTTGGCTGGGTTTTTAAAATATATATGTAATAAATATATATGTATATAATATATATATTATTGCTATTGTTATATTTATTGTCATTTTAATTATTATATTTTATTCATTCATTTATTTGTGCATCATTTTGGAGATTGAGCTCAGGGTGCTCTACCACTGAGCCACATCTTCAGTCCTTTGGATTTTTTATTTTGAGAGAGATTCTTGCTAAATTGCTGAGGCCAGCCTGGAACCTGTGATCCTCCTGCCTCAGCTTTCAGAGTCACTGGGATTACAGATGTGTGCCACCACACCAAGCCACATCTTTTTAAAGCTGCAGTGAAGAAGGAGGAGGAGGAGGAGGAGGAGGAGGAGGAGGAGGAGGAGGAGGAGGAGGAGGAGCCGCCACCACCTCCTAGATTGAAGTCATTTTCAAACTGAGATCTCTGATAAGTGAGTAAAGGACAACTATCCTGGGAAGGTGATTAAAAAGCAGTGTTTATATTTACATATATATACTTTACTCATTAGCTATATATTTGCTGAGTGATGTGTTAAGCACCTTTGAACACTGAAGATAGGAAACCAGTAAGAGAATACCTACCTTGAAAAATGTGTAAGGATATCAACATCACAGAATTTACCTGCTTTTTTTTTTTTAATCTTAGAAAAGGAATGGTAACATTCTTCAGAAAATTTGACTACTTGAACTTCCTTAGAGATTTATAAACAATCTTTATTTATTTATTTATTTATTTTGGTACCAGGGATATAAATAATTTTTGAGCTGTAGCTCTCTAGAATATATACAGAATAACATATATCTCATTATGTAAGATAAATCAGAGTTGACGAGTTTCATGAGGAGTTTAAGTCTAACATCAAGAGGCCTATTTGGTGTGAGTAATAGGGAAATATAATAACTCCCAACTGAAGAGGTATACTTTCAGGAGACCTCTATAATGACAGAATATTGTGTGGGGAAAGTCATAGCTAATGGCATGAGAGACGTGATTGCCAAAAATTGCAATGTGATACAATAAACGGTGCAGCAGTAGGTACGCACAAGGTGTTCTGAGTCCACAAACAGGTACATTAAAATCAGCTTTAGGAGTGTTTGGGGCTTGGGGCAAGAGAGGAGGAAGCAATTGGCTGAGTTTTTTTTTTTTTTAATTTAACAATAGCCACTATTTAACAATTTGTCTTCCTCAAAACAATTCAGAGGAGCCAAATGAGGCTCAGAGGAGTTCAGCCTGCTGCTTGACCCCAGGTCCAGGCCTACTAGCAATGGTGCAGTAACAGTGCCACCTCCGTGGGGTTAGACCCTGAGGGAGTGCCAAGGTAGGTAATAAATAACCTACCTACTTATCAGAGTAAATGAAGAAATCAGTTCCGGTTTGTACTATGATTAGGCAGCTGCTGTAACTATGCTTCATTGCTCTGTCTTGCTTTTTATTCTAGGAAACCAACAAGGTGTGAATATCGTCCTTCTAAAAATCTTTCTTTTGGCTCATCAGTAGGCTGAACAAGGAATCTATTTATGCTAAATGGTGGATAGCTGCCTTGTCCTCACAAATTATTTTCATGACAGAGCTAGGTATCTGTTCAGTGCATTTCTGTCCTGAAAGTCTATAGTTGTATAGTCTGGATTTCAAACCTCCTTTTAATCAGTCAGAATTATTTCAGGTTACTCAGTGATACTATTTCCTGTTTGCTAAATATTTTGGAATAATGTTCATTTCCATAAAGAAATCTATTATTGATAAGATAAATTTCACTTGAGGGATGGGGATTAAGCTCACTGGCAGAGCACTTGTCTAGCATGCAAGGCCCTAAATTTGGTCCTTGGCCCTGAATTTGGTCCTCCGCCCTAGGGGCGGGTGGGTGGGGAA
>NW_025999949.1:2659686-2674686 GCF_001458135.2 Marmota marmota marmota
CGGGTGGGTGGGGAAGATAATTTGCACTTGAAAAAAATATCCTAGTTTCTTGAGAGGAAAGAGTGAGAAGCTGAGAGCCACTACCTTGCAAAAGCTCAGAAGTGTCAAAAGGCTCACACAAGTTAAGACAAGGGAATGGAACACATATTTGTTAAGTATTAAACACACAAAATGAAGACTTAAGCCGGGATTGATTGGCAAAATAATGGGTTATCTTTTGTGAGATGCATTCTAAGAGAAGAGTGAAAAAAAACCAAACTATTTTTCAGTAGTTTTTCTGTTAGTATCAATATTTGCATTAGTATTTGTTACTTTTTTTGTATTATCCAGGTAAAAGAAATAAATTATGCTAACTGTTAAAAGTCCAACCTTTTCATCTAGAGTCATAGTTGAATGTTTCATTGAATTATAAAGAAAGGAAAATAAATTTATAATTTGGAAGAAAAATAAAAATTGAAGTAGTCATGCAGTAATGTGAGAACTAAGTTGGAAATATTAATATAAACTAATAATATTGAGTAAAATACATCTTTTCTAGTTCTGTACAGTGAGATGGGAAAGGAACATTATTACTCCACCATAAGCTTGATCTATGTACCTCTACTGTCTAAATTATAGTGTCTAATACCACTTTTCACTTAAAGAAACTGATATGCCTTGGGAAGAAGGCAGATTCCCTGCTGGGTCTGGGAAGGTGTAGATGGGTCTTGGAATATTTCACTTGGCCAGAAAAGAAGGATATTGAATAATAATAATAATAATAATAATAATAATAATAATAATAATAGTATTGCATGGAAGAATATAGAAGGCTGTTTAAAGGGATGACCATTGACTAAATCTGTCAATTTGAATACCAGTAGGAAAATAATGACTCCAGCTAATTACAATGCATTAATTTGTGAAAAACTGAGTCCACAAAAATGAGAAAATTTGACAAACTGTGCTAAAGTTTGATTTAATTGAATCTCATTACTTACTTCTATTGACTCATGTATTATATAGGTGCAGAATGCCAAATTCAGCGAATATCAAGTATGTTTGTTTTACTTAATCTAAGTTTACATTAGAAAAATAATTCTTAAACTCCTAAGCCATAATTGCCTGTGTCTGACTAGTGCATACTGATTTTTTGTAGTGACAAAATTGTTTGCATAGGCATCCATCCAACTTATCCCTGCCTGCCCAGAAATCTAATACTGGGAGTTTTTATTGCATCTCAAAATGTTGTTCTAGTGAGTCATCTTAGGAAAATTAGTGTTGGAATATATTTGAATTATTGTACTCCTGTGTTTCTGTGCATTGATTAGCTAAGTTTGAAATGCTAGTTCATAACCTTGGTGGTATTTTGCTTAAGTCTATAGCAGGCTGTCCAATAAAATGTCCCAGGATGATAGAAATATTCTGTATCTGGGCTATCCAACAGGGTAGCCATTAGTCACTCATTAGGCTATATCTATTGAGCACTGGAAATACGATTAGTGTGACTAAGGAGCTGAATTTTTAATTTAACTTATAATTTAAAGTATAAAATAGACACATGTGGCTATGGACTATTGAGCAGTATAGGTTTAGATTTCAGATGCATATATGTATGTGTATGTGTGTGTGTTGTTTCTGGGGATTGAACCCAGGGCCCCATGCATCCTAGGCAGGTACTCCACCTCTGAGCTAGATCCCCAGTCCCTCAGACCTCTTTTTATTTAGAATAACTTTTTAATTAGAATAACAATTATGGCTTAGGAGTTTAAGAATTATTTTTCTAACTTTCTACAACAAGAAGAAATGTTGAATGAAAAAATATTGAATATATTTCAAATATAAGGTCCAGAACTTGAGATAATTTGGACAAATACCATGCCTTTCAAATAGTCTCTCTTAAGTGAATGATTTCCATGAGGTTTTTTATTTCATTAACATCTATCTGAGTCCTATTTATTACTTTGTAAAGTCAGAGATATTCAGTATGTTTGAGTCATGATTATCAATTTAAGAAGTGATGCTGCTTATGCCATAATGGTATGTGCTCTTCATCTTATAATCTTTAGTGACTAAGCCAACATGTATTGGTATCTATGCCAACATTCATTAGTCAATGCCCACTTCATCACGACTGAAAAATCTACTTTTGCTGGGCATTGTGGCACATGCCTGTAATCCCAGCAGCTCTGGAGGCTGAGGCAGGAGAATCAAGATTTCAAAGCCAGTCTCGGCAACATAGTGAGGCCTCAAGCAAGTTATCAAGACCCTGTCTGTAAGTAAAATATGAAAAATGTCTGGGGATGTGGCTCAGTGGTTAAGTGCCCCTAGGTTCAATCCTTGGTACATATATATAATATTATATACAATATTTTTATACACATACACTATGTAAAAAGTTTTTATCAATGTCAATTTATTTGATCTCCTTAACCCTATCTACTCTGTAAAGCATCTTTTGCTGATGAGTTCCTGAAGCTCAAAAGAGATTAAACTTTGCTCAAAGCAGTGCCACTGATAAGAACTAGAACTAGTAAATGTACTCAACTCTTCCAATTTCCCAGTGTAAATCCTTGCCTATTTCAGCCACACCTCAGCTATTCTCACACTCTATTTGCATAAAACTTTTAAGATTATGATGTACTTCTACATAAACTATCTCCTTGGATCCTTTTTACAACAGCTGTGGTTGGCAAATGGGTTCTTCCTTAAAAATTTTATATCATCTCCTTAAGGAAACAATACACATGCAAAACCAAAGACATTATTACAGAGTAATATAAACACACAGAAATTAATTACAGAGATGTATATAGATGCCAAGGAGATTGTGAATTGGATTCAGCCAAGCAAAATCTATGATAAAACCTAAAAAGAGGTGAGGATTTAATGGGATTTGGAGGAAGAAGGAGAAACCAGATTTGAAGAATCAAAAACAAGAAGGGGCCAGATGTGGTGGCCCAGACCTGTAATCCCAGCAGCTTGGGAGGCTCAGGCAGGAAGATCGCAAGTTCAAAGCCAGTCTCAGCAATTTAGCCAGGCCCTAAGCAAGTTATAAAGACCCTGTCTCTATACAAAATATGAAAAAGGGCTGAGGATGTGGTTCAGTGGCTAAGCGCCCCTGGGTTCCATTCCTGGTACCAAAAAATAAAGAAAATACAAAGAAGGGTCAGTGCCTTCCAAACAGAGGAAATGATCTATGTCAAGATGTGTGTGTGTAGGCACAATGTCAGATGGAGAATGTAACCAGCAAATCAGCTTGACAAAAACAACAGGTTGGGGATAAAGCTCAGTTGGTAGAGTGCTTGCCTTGCATACACAAGGCCCTGGGTTCAATCCCCAGCAAAGCGCACCCCCCCCCGCCCACACACACACTCACACACAAAAGTTAGGAGTATTCCTAATCTTAGGCTGCTAAGATTAGGAATACTCCTAGTTAGTGAAAGAACATGGATGTCAAGGGTAGCTTTGGTTTTGTTTGTCAGACATCAGGGAGTCAGGAAAAGTTCATGTGAATAAAATATTACAGATAGCAACAAAAGACTTTGCAGTAACAGTCTGCTAAGGCTACCTCATCATAGATGGCTAGGTTCACTTACATCCTAGGAAGTTGGATGTAAGTGAACCTAGCCTGAAAAGTCTCATCAGAGCTGGACATCGAGTGGATTTAAGGCAGGAAAAGAGAGGAAAGAGTGAAAAATGACTGAGAGTTCTCTAGCCTGTTGAGTTGGGTTATTGTGGTATAAGGAGCAGGTTATTTCTGAAGGGAAGCTTTTGACTGAGGCCAAGAGTAGAGAGAAAGGGACAAGGAAATAACAAGCTAAGATTTTGAAATGCAAAGTTGAAGATGATGCAAGGAGTTTCAGTTGCAGGCCTGGAGGCAACTGTCTGTAAGAAGGTGAGAAGTCAGAGTTCATGTTGTGTTCCTTTTTTGTTAACCTCTGACTCCTCCCAAGCCCTGCCTCCTTGCAGCCTGTTCACACTGCCTCAGATGTTCTTTTCTTGGCAATTTGCTATTGGGAAGAATTCATATTTATAGATTTTTGAATATTTCCCTGTGAACTTTCTCTATGGTAGCATACAAAAAAAAAAAAAAAAAAAAAGATAAAAGGAAAGGTTTTTAAAATGCATTGAAGACTTTTCACCCTGAAATAATTGTCTAGAAGTTACTTTGATTTTTAAAAATTAATATTTATTACTTTCAAATTCAAAATAGTAAACTTTTACATTAAACATATCTACTTCATTATTCTATTTATAAATCTAACAAACTGGTGTCTAATCCATTTTGTTAATCATTTAAAACTGCATTTATTAATTTAATAATTTGGCTATTTTTTGAAACACACCAATTTTCTGATTAACAAACTTTCCCAAATTCTTAAGTAATTCTTATTAAACTAGTAAATTAAACAAATGCACATGGTGAGTTTTAATTTTTCTTAGAAATTCCAAATAGTCTTATAAAAGATTTTAAACTTAAAATCAAAATCTAGATCAGTCAGTTGTATATTTATTTATTTGTTTGTTTGTTCATTTTTAGTTGCAGTTGGACACAATACCCCTATTTATTTATTTATTTATATGTGGTGCTGAGGATCGAACCCAGGGCCTCGCATGTGGTAGGCAAACACTCTCCCGCTGAGCCACAATCCCAGCCCCAGTTGAATATTTAAAATCAACATTACAAGATTAAATTTTAGATGCTTTATTAAACATTAAAGGTATTTCTAAATGGGCATTGTGGTTCACACCCATAATCCCAGCTAGGGAGGCTGAGGCAGGAGGATTGAAAATTCTCAGCAATTTAGCAAGAACCTCAGCAGGACCCTAAATAAAAAATAAAAAGGGCTGGGGATGTAGCTCAGTGGTAAAGCACCTGGCTTCAATCCCAAGTACAAAAAAAATTTTTTTTAAAATTTAAAAAAGTATTTCTAATAAATACTATTAACCATTAGAATTGTTTAAAGTATCAAAACTTGAAGCTTTTAAATATCAAATATATAGATTCCTTAATACAAAAAATACTATTATGAGATTTGATTTGCTTCATCATATCTCTATTTAATTCTAAACCTTCTCAAGATAAAGAGAGATGCATATCCATGAGAAAACAATTATATCATCCCAAGCAAATCTGGGAACACCTTCCCAAGAAATGTTTGGGTTTACCTTCTTGGTTAGGAGGGTTCCCTGTGGTCAGAAGTTTCCTTGGCCTCTCTGTCTCCAATGCTTGCCTTCTCTCTCCAGGCATCCCAGAGAAAGGGGGTTTAACTCTCTCAATGTAAGTAGAGTTGGCCAGGTAGTCTTTCCCACCACCTCCTTCAGGTTGAACTCCCCCCTCAGGATTTCAGAGCAGCTGAGAAGCCCCTGGAGGCCCTGACCTCCTGGCCCTGTTCTAGGCCAGCTCTTATTGAGGACTTACTGCAGCCTGAATGTCTTTGATCTATGGTCACCCCATAGTGCAAAGAAAAGTACATTGTTAAGATTAAAATCAGTCACACAACCCCTCTTAGGAGAAAAGAACTATTTTTAGCAAAGCCCTTTGTTGGGCTGTCTCAATTGTCAAAAGGCAATCTTGAAGGGATGGTAGGAATAAGTTAGGAGTCAAATGGCTTCACATAGGGAAGAATAAACTTTGAGTTCCAGAGGACAGTCTGAGAGGGAAGGGGAGAAAAATTAAAGTGAGTGAGGAGAGAGAGAGTAGTCAAGCCCTGAGGAGAAGGAGGGCAGGTAGATGGACTCTGAGGGGAGGGACACATGTGTGACAGGAAAGGTGCTGCTGTTCATGACAGTTCTTCATTCCCCTCCCTGTTTGACCATGGCAGAACTGATGTGTTGTGGTTGGTTGGAGCTGGGAGAGACTTACAAGAGAGGGAGCCAGTCTCAACTGACCAGGAATGACTTTATCATGGCATTGGCTGGAGTGGAATGGAAGCCACAGACTGAGGAGAGTCTTAGGGACACTGGTAAAAGTGAGATTGAGAGTCCCAGTGACAGTGGATGGTGGAACCATTCAAAGATGGAATGGAGTCAGAAAATCAGGTACAGAGTGGTCAGGGAGGCCAGAAGGAGGTAGAGAACATGGAGTATCCATTTGAATGGGATATGCCGAGAGCTTCAAATGGGATCTGTAGCAGGAAATTATGCCATAACAGTGATATTTGGAATAGTGTGAATGAAGTAAGTTTCTGAGGGACTGAATTTACAAAGGAAATAATGGACTGTGTCCAACAAAACAGTGTGAGAGCTCTGTACATCAGAATTAGGGGGAGGTGTGGGGAGAGGAGCCTTTGAAGAAAATGGAGAGGAATGTTGTGAAGGGGAACTTGGATATTGCCAAATCACAGAGACTTAAGGAGCAAAATAAACTTATGTAAACATAAATAAAATATGCAATTCAGCTTAGTCCATTAATCACTATTAAATGCCTTCTGTATGCTTGACTAAGAGAACATGGATATAGATAAAACAAGGTCCTTAGGGCTGACCAGGGTAAAGCCACTGTCTAGCTCCAGGGAAATTCATCTAGGAACTGGTCTGTCTGGGTGTGGGGGTGCATTACTAGGAGGGCAATGGCTATGCTGAAGGTCAGTGGTCAGCTTTTACTTGGGATCACACTCAGCTGAGGGCTTGATAAAGCACAGATTACTAGGTGCCACCCCTGGGGTTTCTGATTCAGTAAGTCAGGAGTGGAGCCTGAGACTATGCATTTGCATCAAGACTATAGGTGATGCTGAGGCCAAGGGTCCAGAGGCCACACTCAATATCCACTGTGCTAGGCTGGTGGTTGGTGGACAGCAAATGCTTCCCCTTCCTCCCTTCTCTATAGGTCCTAGTGACCGATCCCTGGCATGCCTTTAGGTCCCTAGAGTCTTTTTATCACAAGTTAAACAGCTGCTATCGCAAGTTGTAGCCCTAAAATATTGTTTAAAAGGTGTGGTCTTTGAAAATGGTGCTGGGGTGGAGGGGCAGGAAAGTAATCACTGCTTAAACTTCTCCCCACTACCCCCACTCCCCAGCACAGCCCCACCCCTGCTTCTGATAATGACAAATGTTGTTCAAGTTTCTAGTTCCTATTAGTCTGTACAGAAAGACCTTCATCAATAACTTGAAAATAAGGCACAGCGGCTCCTTCTTTTTGGTGCTAGGGATTGAACCTAGGTCCTATGTGTTCATGAGGTCTACCACTGAGCTACATTCCTAACCCCAAAGCTTGCGTCTTAAACTATGAAATCTACACTCAGAGGAACAAAGCATGAGCCAAAAGGATGGCCTTTGCTAACAAGGCCTTTTCAGTAACTACAGTAGAGGATTAATGAGAGAAAAGCACCCAGGCCAAGGGTGGGTGAGGGACATAATAAGGGGATCACAGAGGTTGGCATTGGCAGTGAATATCTAGGCTTTAGCCAGGGAAGAGGTAATACTAACGAACAGTCTTCTACTATCACGATTCCATCTGCAAGCCTTTTCCTGATGTGGAGATAGAGGCATGACACTTTTTAAATCCTGATTCCAGTAATTGATTAATTTAATATCCATATCCATTGCTCTGATTTCCATTCATTTCTGTGGATAGGTGTGTTTTCAGGGAAAAAATACACTGGTCTTTCACATTCTCTTACAACAATTTTCAGGAAAGTTATAGTTCTTGTTGAAATTGGTCTGCTCATATTCCAACTTTATATATTTTTATAAGAAATTACTTAACTTGTGTCTGCCATTAAGAAATGGATCTGTTCTTAATATGCTAATGAAATCAGGTTTCTGAGTCTTCCAGGTTGAGTATCAGATCCTGGACTGGCGAATTCACCAAGGGATCGTCTTAGAAGACAGGTTGCTTGTCTTTCCCAGTTATTTCTCAGGATGTGTAATCACAGGGTAGGATGACAGGCAGCCACAACCCACCCTGGAGGATCAGAAAATTCTTGGAGATGATAACATCTGATTATATCTTAAAGGGTGAGTTAGAGTTTGCTGTCAAAAGACGTGAGTAGGGCCTTCCCTGCAGAATCCAGGGCACAGAGAGGAGTCAAGTGCAGAGAGTTGTGGGCATGACAAGTACAGGCAGGAGGGTGGAGTAGGGGTGACTGAGAAATAGGGGTCAAATCAAGGAGAGCCAGGAGTCTCATGGGAAAGAGGGTGTCCTTCACGTTTCTAAGCATGAGAACAACAGGGAAAACTTGAATGTATCCCTCCTGCTTTAGGGTAGCTTATGGCTTTAAGAAGGAGCTAGTCTAGTTGTAGTTAGGCTGGTGTCTAAAGGAGGGATGGTGAGTTCTGAACTGTTGTAGTGGAGGAGAAGCATTTAGGAAGCAAACATTAGTAGGATTTAGTATTTGGACACACAATGCTATAAAGAAGGATAAGGAAGATGGCAGTATTTAGGAAAACACTCTGGTTCTGGTTTGGATGTTTGAGTAGAAGGTGGAACAAAGGGGTAAGTCTCCCAGGGTTTATTTTGTATAATCAGGGAGCAGGGAATAAGTTTAGTGAAAATAATGAGATTTTACAAGTGGAGATGGTCAGCATTTGGTTACATAACTGTTGTTGGGTGCTCAGTGGGCAAGTTAGCGCTAGACATAAAGACCTGTAGGTTATCCACACAGAGCGTTAGTTAAAAATGTGGGATGGGATGAGGTTGCACAGGTTAAGACAGAGAAGGGCATGGTCCAAAGAAAAGTTCCTGAGCAGCAATTCCTACGGAATAGGCAGAGGATGAACCTATGGAGAGAAAGAGTAGTCTGGATACCAGAGAAGGAGAAGCAGAACACAAGAGTTACAGGAGCCATGGGAAGAGTGTCAAGGAGAAACTCAGGGACAATGGACTTAACAATGCCCCTTTTCTGCATAAAGGGAGCCTTTGGCAACCCGGGTCATGGTTGCCTCTGGGCTTTGGCGGGAGGCAGTGGACTGAGGAGTAGATGGGAAGGAGGAAGTGAAAAGGTGCATGAGGATCATGCTTTTATAAACCTTACTGTGATACAGATCCCTCCTGAGATGTTGGTGTGATAAACTCTTTTCTGTGGGCCTTCCTTTCTTTCCACCTTCCTGCTTACAAAGTGGTTAGGAACAACATCCTAAAGCAGGCAGGAAGAACCCTTGAGCCCAGTACAAGTAGAGGAGTCAGGGGTGAGCCCTGTCCCCAATATCCCCAAGAGCACTCTCTCACCAGACACCTCTAACCTTCTCCGTTTTTTTTGCTTCCCTGCGCTGGTGGATGAAGGATTACAGTCTCCCATTCCAACAACGATCCCTCCTCATAAGGGAGTAACAGCCTGGAGGACCCCACAGGAAAGTGTTCAGCTTTCGGTGCTGCAATCTGGCTAAGAAGGGGAGGGAGATCATGGGCAGACTCTTGAGATCAGCATGTTTTCCTGAGCTCCTTCCCCTTCAATTTGAGATAGAAGGCAAAGGTACCCCTGCTCTGATTCCTCATGCCTTGCCCAGACCCCCATTTCTGGGGTCAAGAGAGCCAGCATTTTAAGGCATTTGAGCTTCTTCATCATTCTCAGGGGAGTCAGGCTTGTTCCTACTCAGCCACCAGTGGACACTGGCTTTCTGGAGGATAAACATATTTAAGGTACAATTCTCTAATAGCTGGGTGAAGAAAGTCCCAGGGATTCTTCCCCTGCAGGCCAAGTTTGAACTAATTAAAATGATGTGTATGAATCTTCTGAAGGAAGTCTGGTCTTTCACCTGGAATCTCCCCAGGTTCTCAAAAGCAGGGGAAAAACAAATAATCAATAAGGAGGAATTAGGTCTCTTCCCTTTGTCAATGGTGGGTCCTTCCCATGCTACCCCAGCCCTCAGCCAGGACATAAGGACTTCCCAACTTACCACCAACAGGAGAACCAGCTTCCTGAAGAGGAAGGAAGTCTATTTAGCCTGCAGTTCTGAGCCCATTTTGGAAGGTTTGTCCTAGTCTGATAGGTTGGGACCAGTCAATCTCACAGGTTCTTCTATAAGCTTGCTCATGGAAAGTTTCATACTTCAAGGAAAAAAGCAAAACCCAACAACAACAACAACAAAACATTTAGAAGAGAATAATAAAAGAGTGGGAGAAAACACACACAGTGTTCACTGATGAAATTTTTGATGGTGTATGAGTGCTGGGAAGGAACCCTCAGACCATTGCTTTAAGCCTGAAAGACTCAAGCAAGCCTACATGAAAAGAGTCAATGGAGGGCTGGAGTTTGGCTCAGTGGTAGAGTGCTGTCTAACAACATGTGAGACACTGGGGTTGATCCTTAGCCCACCACATAAAAATAAATAAATAAATGTCCAACCGCAAATATATATATTTTAAAAAAAAGAGTCAATTGACAGAGAGAGATTCAAGATGTAAGAGAGACATATTAATGATGGAAGCAGACTCCAGAGAATACAGGATGAGGCTTACGATGGAGGTCAGCCACCCGGCTGCTGACCTCATACAGGATGCGAGAAGCTCCCCCTTTGGAATCTAGCAGATGTTGATGCTACATAGAGTCAGATGGAGCTATTCACAGAAGATGTTCCTTGGCAGTTGTCTGGATTTTAAATGTATCCAAAGTCATCTAATAGACCATGGAATGACTCCTTGATGCAAGCCATGTGTACTTATTACATTTCGTTCTTACAACCATCCTATAAGGTAGATATTATTCTGATTTTATAATAGAGGAAAGAACTCAAACAAGTTATATGACCCATCCTATGTCACATGGCTTCCAAGACGCAGACCTAGTTTTGAATGCGGGCTTGCTTTACACATGTTGTTTGTATGACTCCAGGTGACATCATGCTGCCTTGGAGCAGAGGAGATGTCGTGTTTTCTGTCAAGGAAATACCATGTGGGCGGTATTGGGGGCAGTGAATCTTTTCATCTCTGAAATCACCACAGGGATTTTATTTCTCTAGGAGTCAAACTTGTCCTGGTTTCCAGATTTTCTAGTTTGTCTAGAAATCTGTCCAATTGCAGCAAACAGCTTGGGCCCACCAAGGGCCTGACAAACATTTTTGATTGTGAAAACTTTAGTCAGGCTTCTGAGTTTTCAGAAATTAGATCTGAAAACTAAGATCCTCTTGGGCCTTTTCTGGTAAAATCTAGCATCATCAAAGAACTCTGTTTAGACAATTTAGTAGAGCCCCTCACCCCATCCTAGATATCTGATCACCCTTGATGTCTTGTCAACTTCACCATCCCACCAGCTGATGTCTGTTTTGGCCTTGCTTCAGCAAGAATCCTGTTAGGTCAGTTTAGCCACAATTCCACTTAACCCTGATGCTTCCTCTTACTAATTTCTTTTTAAGTTTTCAACTTTTATTAATGTTTCTTGTAGTATTTTTTAGCATAAAAATTTATTCAGTATATATAAACCTATAAACACATTAATCATATAAATGTACTTTTTTTTCCTCATGAATACAACTTTGTGTACTTCAGTTTTTACAATAAAGGGTTAACTTTTAAATATTCTTCTATACATGCCATCAAATATAAATCAGTTTTCCTTTCTATCTCTTGATTAGTCTCAATTTAAAATACATATTTCTTTTTTATTTCCTATTTTTTAATTTATATATGACAGCAGAATGCATTACAATTCTTATTACACATATAGAGCACAATTTTTCATATCTCTGGTTGTATATAAGGTATATTGACACCAATGCGTGTCTTCATACCTATATTTTGGATAATAATGATCATCGCATTCTCTTGTAGCATTTTTCATGCAGAGTTTCTTGTTTACTTTTTTAAAAATAATTTGTTGTTTTTAGATATACATGACAGTAGGGTGTGTTTTGACATATTATACATTCATGTATTGCAACCCATTATAATTTTGATTCCATTCTTGTGGTTGTACATGATGTGGAGTTACATTGGTTGTATATTCATATATGAACATAGGAAAGTAATGTCTGATTTATTCTACTGTCTTTCCTATTCTCATTCCCTTCCCTCCCTTCCCTTCATTCCCCTTTGTCTAATCCAGTGAACTTCTATACTTCCCCTTGCTACCCTCTCGTTAGGGGTTAGTATTTACATATCATCTACATAACATTTGGCCTTTGATTTTTTGGGGACTGGCTTATTTCACTTGAATTGAGCTGCTATAAACATTGATGTGACTGCATCTCTTGTAGTGTGCTGATTTTAAGTCCTTTGGGTCAAATGGTGATTCCATTCCAAGTTTTCTCTTAGTAGTTTTCTATCCACCAACTCCTACACTGCTTATTGGCTGTGAATTCCCACTTGCCATGCTACAGTCAGAGTTGAACCCAGCTTCTCTCCCCAAAGCAAGACCCTGTTGCAAAGGTTCCTATAGTTATCATTTGAGGTCCTAAATAAAGTCTTCATTAACAGCATTATTGAATATTTTTTTCTTTAACGGGCCTCAGTGGGTTAGGCAATAGCATAATAAAATTTTGAATTAAAATTGGTTGAAAAAGCTGTCCAATTTTGTTGTCATATTCATTCAGAAGATGGGATGAGGGATGTAAATTATTTGTAGTACTGATGATCCTTAACCAGTAATTATGACTGAATCCCAAGACTTTGCACTGTGGATTGTAGAGCAGAGAGAGCAGCATCTGGCCACCCTTCTAGTAACTGTGGCTTAAGGAGAATGGCTATGAGTGAAAATTCTTTTTGTTGGCAGAGTTACCCCAGGACTTTGCATTTATACCATCTTTTTTTTTTTTTTAATATTGTTTAGTTGTCAATGGACCTTTTTAATATTGTTTAGTTGTCAATGCTGAGAATCGAACCCAGTGCCTCATGCATGCTAGGTAAGCACCCTACCATTGGGCTACGACCCCAGCCCTATACCATCTTTTTTTTTTTTTAATTTAATTTTTAGTTGTTGATGGACCTTTTTTTAATTTATTTGTGTGTGTATAATATATATATTATATATATATATATAATTTTATATATTTGAGAATCAAACCCAGCACCTCACACAAGTTAGGCAAGTGCTTTTCCTCTGAGCTACAGCTCCAACCTGCATTTATACCATCTTAAAGAGCTATGATTTTAAATGTGTTTTATTCAGCACATACATACGTATTCCCTGGATACCCTCAATCCCCTCCTTTTGAGGGTCTTGCTAAGTTGCTGAGACTGGCTTTGAATTTGTGATCCTCCTGCCTCAGCCTCCCAACTCCCTGAGAGTATAGGCATGTACCACCACCCAGCAATATTTTTAATTAGAAAAAATTTCAGAAAAAATAAACATAAAAATTAAAACTACCCAGCTACAGCCAGAATGAATTGTTTTTCAGTGAATTATACATACATATATCATCAACTCATTTTGGATATTCTTAATATATGATATAAAATATTTGTCTTTTGCCTTTTTAAAACAGTTGTGCCATGCCTTACCCTCATTATCATAAAAATTATTTTAAAGCATTATTTTATTGGTTTGTAGGCACTTATTCTTGATCTCTATGAAACTGCCCAGGCAGCCACGTTCTATTAGATTTTAGGAACTCTGCCTTCGTATTAACCACCATCTCCTGCTTAGTCAGTAAGTGCTGTCTTGAAATTTTACACTGTGAAGAGATACCTCATTGTGATGCAGGGTTTTCCCATGACCTGTCCCCACAGACCTAAGGTCCTCCAGAGCGACAGAACTTTGCCTCAGTTCCCTCATGCCAGCACCTCACCATCACTGCCAATAGGAAGAGGTCAGCACTGCAGGTCCTTTGGTGTTTGCCCACCTGGTATCATCTTTTGCAAAGCAAAAGGAAAACACACAGCCAGGTGTAGTGACATACACAAGCAATCCCAGCAACTTGGGAAGCTGAGGCAGGAGGATAGCAAATTTCAGGCTGGCTTAGTCAACTTAGCAAGACCCTGTCTCAAAATTTAAAAAAAAAAATCAAAAAAGGCTGAAGATGTAGCTCAGTACTAAAGTACTCTTGGGTTCAATCCCCAGTTACACCCTCCCCCCCTAAAAGGCAAAGCATGGCTGGGGATGTAGCTCAGAGGAAGAGCAATTGCCTAGCACATATTAGGCCCTGGGTTCAATCCCCAGAACTGCCAAAAAAAAAAAAAAAAGAAAACAATGAAGATTCTGAATGACTCTCAAATGTAGATTTTTTTTTGTCATCCAAACTTTCCAGGATGAGTTCCAGGTGGTTCTGAGCTTTTACCCTCCTACCACCCCTGGGGGGCAGTGATAATGGCACAGCCAGGGTCTTCTTGCCTGCCCACCATACAACACCAAATATTCACCAGGTGCAAGTTTCCAACCTCACAAAGCTCACCTGAACCACTTGGATCACCCCCATGACAGGGCTGAGCCCCACTGACAAGAGGAACACGCGTGTTCCCTCCCCATGTTCTCTTCCCATGCTTGAGCTGGTCTGAACTTTCTGAGTTGCTCTCACATGCATCTGCTTTTGACCCCCTCCATTCACTTTGCCATCTTTGCCCTGGCCTTGCTTTTTTTTTTTTTTTTTTAAAGAGAGAGAGAGAGAGAGAGAGAGAGAGAGAATTTTTAAATATTTATTTTTTTAGTTTTTCGGCAGACACAACATCTTTGTTTGTATGTGGTGCTGAGGATCGTACCTGGGTTGCGAGCACGCTACCGCTTGAGCCACATCCCCAGCCCTGGCCTTGCATTTTTTATCTGACTCTAAGCTAGCACTGTCTGCTCCCCACAACCTAGACACCTCTATATAGGACCCAGAGCTGACCTGAGGATGGAGCTCCCATCAGGATTGGCTAAAAGCACAATGAGAACCAGGGCAAAACCAGAGACCAAACATCAGTTGATGATTTCCTGTTCTCATTAAACATGTGCAGTTGTGCACAGGACTCCGTGCTTTGGTAGGAGGGGACAGAAAGAGAGGAAGCCGGTGATGGCAGCTAGGGTGGCACTAGATCTAAGGAACTTCCCTGCCAACCTGTCTCAGCCCTAATGAATGTTTCCATTAGTAATCCTTCTGTAATCTCCAGCTCAGTACCCTAAGCATTTGGGGTACCTGTTCTCCCTATAGCAACTCTTTTCCATTGCC
>NW_025999949.1:2675835-2690594 GCF_001458135.2 Marmota marmota marmota
GAGAGAGAGAGAGAGAGAGAGAAAGAGAGAGAGAGAGAGAGAGAGAGAGAGAGAATTTTTAAATACTTATTTTTCAGTTTTATCGGTGGACACAACATCTTTATTTTATTTTTATGTGGTGCCGAGGATCGAACCCAGTGCCCCGCGCATATGTTTGAGCCACATCCCCAGCCCCAGATTCTTCTTTGTCTTGCCATTATTTAAAAAAAAATACAGTATAGCAACTACTAATATAGCGTTTACATTGTATTATGTATTGTAAGTAACCTAGAGAGGATTTTAAGCATGTGGGAGGGTGTCCATGGGTTATACGTAAATACTACACCATTTTGTATGAGGGACTTGAGCATCTACAGGTCCAAGGGGGGTCCTGGAACTATTTCCCCACAGATACTGAGGTTTGACTGTCCTAATCGTTAGTAATGGGTACCCCAAGCCTGGGTGTACATCTCATCTCTACCATCTACCAGGTATGTGAATGTGACAACTTTAAACTTTCTGTGTATCTTCTATAGAAAGGGGATAATAATAGTCCTTAACCTGTGGGATTATTAGGTGAGCACTATGTTAACTCTTGCTATTATCTCTTTAGTGTATAAGGTGTGAATTCTTTTCTAAGAAATTTCTTCCCCCTGTGATTGTGGTGATAGAACCTGAGGCCTTGAATATGCTAGGAAAAGGTTCTACCATGAATCAAAACCCAAATCTATGTGTATTTTTTTTCTTTACTAGTTCACCATAATACATCTAAGATCTGTCCATATTTGTACTGGTACACCATGCTTATTCTGTAAATTACAGATGGCAGGTCCAGGATTATGTCGTCCTTTTGGGGTCATTTTTTGTAGTCCCATTCTGATGAAGACAATGATGAACATGTTGCTAAAAAAAGAAAACTTTGAATCTGGCATTTAGCCGGTTTCCCTTCCAGGCCCAATACCAGTCTGTGGGCCTGCTGACTGGGTAGAGGTCCCTCTCCAGGGAGAACAGGCTCTCTTCCAGGTAGGGTGGACTCATAGCACATGGACATCCAGTATGATTTTACGAGTATGAAAGAATTATTTGCAAAACACCCTGTTCCTAGTTAAACTGCTGCTGTATTTTGGCTTAGTTCACATAACCTTATGCACAATTAATTGAAAAATAGTCTTTGGTTAAATAAATTTGCTTTTTAGCTTTGGGCTACTAGACATTGCAATAGGTGGACTATACAAAATTTATCTTTAGCAGCTAACACAGAGCTGATGGCTAATTTTGTCTCAATTTCTCAGGTTCTGGTTGGAGTTAAGTGTCTCAGATGACACTAGTTTACATTATATAACTACAATGTGGAAGATTTATCCTAGACATGAGCAATTTGAGAAGATTAGAAGAGTCAGAAAGAACAGGGACCAAGAAAATGTGAGAGAAAGGATATTTAGGGACCAGTGTTGCCAGGCTTAGGACAATTCAGGAAAGAGTTGAAAGAATAACTCTGAACTGACTAGGTGCCCAAATGCTTCCCCCTGGCTCCAATCCATTTTCCTCCCTTCTTTCTGCTCTGCAATTGAAGGTTGGTGTCTGTGGGGTGCACACATGGGCACCTTGGCTGTATGGCTCTAAGAGGTGGGTTTATCCAATGGGAGGAGCTGGTTTGTGTTTAGGGACTGGAAGTCAAGGTCAGAATATTTATTCTTCCCACACGTTTCTATGGTTCTTCATTATGGATGGTAGTGACTGTTTTATGACAGTTTTATGGAGCAGACCTTTTCCCCTGGCTCCAAAGATTTTTAACCCATCTTTTAATGGTATTTCTTCTCCCTGGTTCTTGGCATGCGAAGGGTGATGTCTTCTACTATTGCTAGTCCCTAGGTGCCTCAGTGTCTCTCACTATCTCTCCTTTGGATCTCTTAACCCTGACCATACTAGCTTTTTCGTTTAAAACTCTTTATAGTGCTGGGTGCAGTAGTATATGCCTGTAGTCCCCTACTAAGGAGGCTGAAGCAGGAGGATCAATTGAGCCCAGGGGTTCAAATCATCCTGGGCATCTATCTTGCCAGGCACAGAGGCACACATCTATAATCTCAGCAGCTCAGGAGGCTGAGGCAGGAGGATCTCGAGTTCAAAGCCAGCCTCAGCCAGTGAAAGTGAGGCACTAAGCAACTCAGTGAGACCCTGTCTCTAAATAAAATACAGAATAGGGCTGGGGATGTGGTTCAGTGGTTGAGTGCCCCTGAGTTCAATCCCTGGTACCCCAAATCTCTTTAGATCCTACCTAAGCTGGCTGCTTGTCTCCTACTGTGTCTGAGACCTTAAGTTTCCAAATGAATTCAGACAACACACCCGGTGTTAAGCTGGGTGAGAGGAGCACCCTTTGACTTACAATATTATACACTTTGTGATATTTCTCTTTCCTTGTCCTCATCTCTGGGATGTCTCTGAAAATTATGCTGACAGGAGATGAAGAGACTGATAGCCCATGCCCATTTGGAGGAGGTAAATGAGCAAATGTCTTTTACAAGCCTAGTGCCATTGGAGAGAGGTACTCAGTGCCTGCTTTCTGATTGATGGATTGATTTACTATTGATGGGAAGATACATCCTTTTCATTGAAATCACTGTAATCACTTCCTTATCATAGGCAGAGAGTGTCATCATTGTTATCCTGGAAAGAATTTGGTTTATTTTTAAACTATAGATGAATCTGAGTTTTTGTAATCACCAAAGTCTGAGCTCCTGCCACAAGTAAACATGCTTCAGTTGCATAAATCTAAACTGCTGCCGAGTGCAAAGCTGATGGATAAGAATACTTTATATTTGTATCAAGTGACCCGTGTTTCCACGCTCTCTCTCCCAAATTATCACGTTGGCT
This sequence comes from Marmota marmota marmota, assembly GCF_001458135.2. Lineage (NCBI taxonomy): Eukaryota > Metazoa > Chordata > Mammalia > Rodentia > Sciuridae > Marmota > Marmota marmota. Next base: position 2,678,686 of record NW_025999949.1, read on the forward strand.
CATTCCAACAACTTGTCAAGACAGGCAGTTAATATTTTTATTTCCATTTTATAGGCTCAGTTCATCAAATATTTGTTGAGCCCCTTCCTATATCCCTGGTCCTCTGCTGGGCAATGGTAATGCTGAGAGAAGGGTGTTATGGTTTCTGTCATCAATGCAGTCTAGTGGGAAACACAGACATAGCAATTATGATGTAGTGAGCATTATGTGAGTAGTATGAGTGAAATATTAAGGGCTAAAAAAGGGGTGGGGACAAGCAAATGTCATTGGGTGCCCACCTTGCACTAGGTACTGGGCTAGGGCCTTGCTGTGTGGTCCATGGATTACAGGCAGCTGCACTATCTAGGAATTTGTTAGAAATGGGAGTCTCGGGTCCCATCCCAGACACACTGATGTAGAATCTGCATTTTTTTTCTTCATTGAACCTATAGGAGTTTAACCACTGAGTCACACCTCCAGCCCTTTTCATTTTTTATTTTTGAAACAGGGTCTTGCCAAGTTGCTTAGGTCCTCGTTAAGTTGCTAAGGCTGGCTTTCAACTTGCAATCCCCCTGCCTCAGTCTCCCCAGCTACTGGAATTACAGGCCTGCATCACTACCCTGGGCATTTTAAGAAGACATTCAGGACATCTCTATGCACATAGGGACGACTGGAAATCAAGGTCAGAATATGTATTCTTCTCACATGTTTGAGAAGAATTGGGCAAGGAAACCCACAGATTTTATTTAATTCACAATCACTAAGGTAGTTGTTAGCATCCCCAAATTAAAGGTGAGAGATGACATTATATAATTCTCTGCCCATCACATAGCTGTGTTATGGAACTGGAATTTGAATTCAGGCCTGATAGACACTCAGACTCCATTCACGATTCTACGCAGCTCCCTCCTGTGTAGGAGCCTCTTGGAAGCATCACAGAGGAGATAAAGCCTCAGCTGTATTCGGAAGGACCTCATTGAGGGGATGAGGCATTCCAGCCAAAATGCCACTTGAACAAGTACTTGGCTTGGCTTTAGAACAGAGTTTGTCAAGGGGAGTGTGGATTAAAAAGATGAGCAGAGAAGACTGGAATCAAATGATGAAGGGCCTTGAATGCTAGGCTAAAGAACTTGAAGCTGTCCTGTGAGTAGATTTCACAACCTGCAATGGACAATGTGACGTGAGCAGATAGCTTACAACACAAGTGTGTCAGAAGCCCAGTCTTGCCACTCTCAGACCAAGTTTGAGTTTGGATTCCTGGAAGCAGACACTGGGACTGACTTTGGAGTGCAAGATGTTCATTAGGAATCAACACCTACAAGAGGAAGCAGGGTAGAGCAAAAGAAGAAGTCAAATAGTGGGTCCAACAAAGTCCTGGCCAACCTGACAGAAAGTTCTAGAATGAGGGTGGCCTGTCAGGGCTGAAGTGACCTTTATACCCCCACCTCACTCAGTCATATGCAGGCTGCCCCACATCAATGGTGACTTTGGTCAATGGTGACCTCTACCTCGGTTGATGTCACTGGTCCCTAACAGCTGGGGCACACCCTGAAGGAGTTAGTGCTGTCTGTTAGCTAACTGCTCATAGCTGAGGGTGAGTCCTCCCTTGGAGTGGGGGCTATGAGCAGCACAGGTAGTTTTCTGTCTGCTCCAGTAGTTTGCTTACTTCTTTATATCTGTCTTTTCATTGGCAAACTAGAAATAGTAGTAGATCCTCGCAGGGCATTAGGGTATTATATTCCTGCCACATAACTCAACAGATACTAGTTATTTTTTTATTGTTAAACTGACAATTCAGTGTATATTTTCTCCCTTGGGATCCCTCAGATTTTGAAAATCCCTCACTGTGGCCTAAGGAATAGAAGTACACACAGTCCCAGTGTGACAGCCTAGAATTCTTTCCCTTCGTTACAATGTTCTAGGTCTCATTGTCCGACAATCTTGGTTGAGTTGAGCTGTGCTAGGTGGTAGGAAAGACTTGAAGATTTTTTTTTTTTTTGGTACTGGGGATTTAACTCAGGGGCACTTGAACACTGAACATCCCCAGCCCTATCTCGTATTTTATTTAGAGACAGGGTCTCATTGAGTTGCTTAGTGCCTCACTTTTTGTTGAGGCTGGCTTTGAACTTTCGATCCTCCTGTCTCAGCCTCCTGAGCTGCTGGCATTACAGGTGTGTGCCACTGTGCCTGGCTGATTTGAAGGATTTAAAGAAGGGGAATGATATGTCAGTCAGCAGTTTGAAAAGATAATATAAGTTGAATCATGAAGGATGGACCAGAGGGTACATATATTTGGGTATAGACTAAGCCTCTGTAAAAGAGTCTCAAAATAAGACCCAAACAAGAGTTTCTTTCTCATGCAACATTGTAAAAGTGAGTGATCATGAGCCCCAGAAGAAGCACTGCTCCTTGAGGCCACTCAAGGCTCAGGTCCCCTTTGCCTTATTGCTCTATTATCCTCTAAGTGGCCCTTGAAGTCCAGTCCCTGGACCAGCATCATCATCTGGGAACTTATTGAACATGCAGTTTTCAAGCCCCACTCAGCTCTGCCAAATCAGAAGCTCTAGGGGTGGTGCCCAGCAATCAATCCATAGTTCCAACAAGCTCTCGAGATGGGAACCTGGTTAGGTGGCCATGTGGTCATGTGATCTACCTAACTGTAAGAAATCTTGAGATATGTAGTCTCTATGTCGTAGAGGCCTGCACCTGGCTAAAGCATGAGGTTCTATGCTAAAATAAAATAAATTAAAATAAAATAAAGGTAATGAATACTGGCAGAGAACTGTCTCTGCCACTACCATAATAAGACAGATGAAAAAGTGAGAGGCAGAACTAAAGCAGTGGGTGTGGATGGGAGGGGTAGGGATGCACTTGAGAAATAAGTTCAGTCCTGATGAATGACTTGATTTTGTGGTGAGGGAGAGGAAGGAGAAGTGGGCAAGTCCTAGGTTCTAGGCAAGTGGATGATGGTGATGGTAATTGTTAGCAAGGGTGCTGGAGAAGGAGGGAGAGAAGAATACGAGCTTATCTTAGACTTGATGGATTTGAGTTGATAAAAGAACATCCAGGTAGAGATGCCTAGTCCTGTGGCAGTTGGCACCACCTGTCCAAAAACCCTGACAAAGCCTGAGGTGGGAAACAGAGATTTAGAAAACATTATGGTACTCAGAGCTTGGGTGGAGACAACATTGCCCAGAGTATGAGATGCAAAGAGGAAGAAGTGCTGGGAGAAGCGGCCTTTCAGAGGGAGCAGTGGAAGGGGAGCTACTGAAGGAGGTGACAAAGAGCTAACAGAGTGCACACTGTCAAATATGCTAGCGAGAGGAATCAGTGGTCAGTGCAACAGGAAAAGCACTCAGAAGTAGTCTTTGGTGACAGATGAGGCAAACTGAGACTCAGCCAGCATAAGGAAGATGGCCGAGGCTCCCTGATTAGTAGGTGGCAGGGCCAGGACTAGCCTGTCTTCTGATTCTGGTCTTCCCACGAGAAGCTGCCACAGTGGCCTGTCACTCTCCTCGGAGCACAGTGTCTATCCAGGAGTCCCTAATATTTGCTCCTTCACCAAGCTGGGTCATAAAAACTTTTTTCTGATTAGTGACTCTTTACCCATCCATGCACCTTGTTTCCAAAATTATCATGGTTCTGTCTTCCTCCTGTTTAATTGAGCCGACCCACCCTGAGTCTAATTATGTCATGGCAGGTTGTTTTACGGGCTTCTCTTTCCTTCCAAGCATTCCAGAGCATGTTGTCCTTTTCCTGTGGTGTGGCTTGCCTAGCAGCCCAGCTTCAGAGCAATGCAGATAGTTGGTGTCATACCCTTCTACCCAGTGCATGTTGGGAAGAGGAATATCATGACTAAACAGCATAACTCATGTTCAAGTCCATGGCACTACTGATCCTACCTTTGTGCATTTTCAAATGCAGAAAGCTTGATATTACTGAAATGACCCAGAAGTCAAGGACAAATCCCACCAAAAATGTGACCTCATTGTCAATGCTGCCTGTTTGGAGGTTGATGTCCCACTTGGCACCACACAAGGTGGCTAATCTCCAAAGTGCTCAGTTTGGTTTTTTATCCTATATTCCCAAATTTCTGACAAATGAGCATCAAGGTGTTTTCAAGGTAGCTGAAGTCTATAGCCACTTTCAGCATTTTGCTACTGATGATTATTTTTGCCTGTTGTAAAGACTTTGCAGCTACAGGGAGAATTTCACCATCACCAACAGGCTTATTCTCCACCCACAGTCGTGTGCGGACTGCAAAATGGCCCCAGTTTTTTGCATATCTTGGGAGATCACTATGGGAACACAGTCATTATGATACAGCAGTCCTTGTCTTGAGTACTTTTGATAGCTTTATTTTTTATGGTTTCATTTCCTATTGATATGAAAAAGACTCTTGATAACCAAAAATAAATGTATCCACAAATTTCAGGTTGCTGATTTCATTTGTGAGCATGACTTGGTAAACTAAATTGAATAACCCCAGACTTATGCAACTGTGTACTCTCATAACAAATGAGTCACACAGGACTCCTCAGCTCTGACATGATGCATGACCTTAAGAGTTTAGCGATTACTTATGATGTAGATTACTTAAGTTGGTAGCTATCAGCAGAAACCAGGCATAAGTGTTACTAGTAAATATTACTGAAGGTTCTAAAATATATACAACTCACTTTCTGCTGCTACCATTCAAGTCTAAGCTATCACGACATTGATGACATTTCTGCTAACTACTTGGACTAATCTTCCTGCTTTCATTCTGACCCCTGTTCTTTTTTAAAGTGTTGGGGATCAAACCCAGAGCCTAGTGATGCTAGGCAAGCATTTCACCATTGAGCTACACTCCCAGCCCCTAGTGTCATCTTGTCATGACAGATCAAATCAGGTTATTCATGATTAATGCTATTCATGATAAATCACTTCATGTTATTCATCCACTTAAAGATCATCTGCTTTCCATCTCATCTCAGAATAAATTCGAAGCTCATCACCAATAGTCTATGTGTCCCTGTGTGATCTGGCCTGCCTGACTCTCCCATCTCTTGTCATCATCACTGTCCTCCCCCTTGTAATGAGCACTTTTCAGTTTCCTGCACACATCCCACCATATGCTGTCATGCAGGTTGTATCCTATGTAACTCCAGGAGGGGCATTCAGCAGGCTGCAGGGCAAATGATGCTCTTGGAAATGTGCAGCATAGCATCCCTGCTCACCTACTCCAAGCCCTTTCCTATTAGAAAGCCTTGGCACTTGCTGGTCTTTCTCTGGGGGACATCCACCTGCAGGTTCTTTGCATGGCTGGCTCCTTCTTGCTAGCCCCTCAGCAAATATTCCTCAGGGCACTTGTGTATATCAGGCAGGACTGGTTATAGACTTTGCAGGGCCCAGTGCAAAATGAAAATCAGGGCCCTTGTTCAAAAATGACTAAATAGAGTAGTAAACAGAACACAGGGCCCTTCTGAGCATGAGGTCTTGTGCTGCCACACCAGTTACATCCCCACGAAGCTGGCACTGGCATGGGTCTCAGCTTCAAGGTTACTCTTATGGGGGTAGGCGGGGCTTCCCTCTTCACCACCCAAACCAAATTGCCTTCTGATCAATCTGCAAAGGCATCAGCTCAGCCCTCTTCCTTTCCAGATAAAGCTGCAGCATTTTAAATTACAAATGAAACAAAGATCCATAGAGGATTCCACTTGTACTGAATTTTTAGGCAGAACATCCAATCCATTTAAAAGGTTTTGGTTTCTTTTTAATGAGGTTTGGACAGGTTTTCCTTTTTCTACAAATTGGGTTGAAGTCAATGACAGGCCTTGTAAGCTGAGGAGAACATCACCACACAGAGGTCAAAAGAACCCGTCACGACATTATAAATTTGGAAAAGGTACTATGGTTGGATCTTTTTCTAATTAAAAACAATCGCACGTATTTTATGGAACTGAGGGCTTCATATGTATTACTGAAGTCAGTTGTATTTTAAAGTTTAATAGAAATTGCATGTTTAATAATTGGTTAGCATATAGTTCCCTCTGCTTTTAGAAGTTAGGTTTTGTTTTTTGGTGAACTAAAACAAAATTATTTAAGTGTAATTTCATTCCTGAAAAGTCAAAGTGTTGTTTTTTTTTTTGGCACATTATAAAGTTTTTATTTAAAATATGGTTGGTTCAAAATGTATTCACCGCCTTCATTCATAAGACATTTATAAATATTGGATTATAAAGTTACAAATATGGTATTTAACTAAAAAAGAGAGAGAGAGAGAGATGCATGAAACAATTTCTTTAAATGTAAGATCTCACGAGTTTTTTCCTAGTCCCAGGAATCCAAAACTCTCCGTCTAAATAACAACAGGAGAGACAAAAAGTTCAAGGATCTGTGACAGTGAGATAAGGCAAGAACTGGCCACTTTCAGAGGGACGCCACTGCTTCAGGCCCTCCGCTGGCTAGCCCATGCCATCTGGGGGCTCAGATATGGGTTTCTGTCACAGCTTACTCTTGAGTTAGTGCCAGGAGCAAAGGAGTTGTAAAAAATGCAAACATCCTGAAAGTGCTTGTAACCAATCAATAAAATATGTTTCTGCCCCAATTTTGTTAATTTTGTAAGTGACTATTAAATAAGCAGGAACAAGAAAGAAAAAAAAAAAAGGAACAGGCTGAAGAACATATGTGTTTACATTTGTGTGAAGAACAAAAGCCAGAGTTAAACGCCCACAAGTTACCTCAATAAGACCATTAGTCCTGGGCTAATTTATGAAGTAAACAAACCCTGACTACTGCTTTCTTACTTCCTTTGCTGTTGGAAAAGCAGCTGATAAGCTCATTATATTAGGGTATACATGACTAATAAGGATTCATGAGTTATCTTGCGCTGGAGTGTTGCTGTAGAGCAGGGAGAACGCAGCATTGTCGAAAGCTGAAAGGTTTTGTGTTTTTAATTGTAAATTGACAATTCATAATTGTATAAGTTTATGGGGTGCAAAATGATGTAATGGTTTCTGAATACAACCCATAGAAACAGAAAGAACTGAAAGTTTTGTTTTGTTTTTGCTGTGTTGGGGATTGAAACCAGGGCTTCATGCATGCCAGGAGAGTGCTCCACCCCTGAGCTGTGCCCCCAGCTGAGTTGAAAGTTATTTTTTTTAGGGGGGGGGCGGGAATCAGGGATTGAACTCAGGGGCACTCAACCACTGAGCCACATCTCCAGCCGTATTTTGTATTTTATTTAGAAACGTTCTCACTGAGTTGCTTAGCACCTCGCTTTTGCTGAGGCTGGCTTTGAACTCATGATCCGCCTGCCTCAGCCTCCAGAGCTGCTAGGATTACAGACATGCACCACCATGCCTGGGTGAGTTGAAAGTTTTAATGTAGAATTTCAGCAGAGTCCCAAATCATCCTTGGACAAATTATTCTATCTTGAGAGGGTCACCTATTTACTGGTCCCTTTTTCTCTCTCCTAATTCTCCCCTCCCCTCCTTGTTCTGTCTCCTTTTTGTTTTGGAATAATTTTAGATTGATAGGCAAGTTGCAAAAACAATTCAGAGAACTCCCGTGCACTTCTCACCCAGGCTCTCCTAATGTTAACATTTTATGTCACAATGGCACATTGCAAAACCAAGAAACTAACATTGGAACTTCACTATTCACTAAACTTGCACTAGACCTTATTTAGGTTTCACTAGTTTTTCCTCTAACATGCTTTCCTGTTGATCCAGTCCGGACTCCCACCCTGCACTTCAGTTTCCTCTGTTTAAAACCTGATCTAATCAGACATTCACCCCAGAGCTCCACAAAACAGCTCCCAAGGAGACCATGGAGGACCTCGCTGCCAAGGCACAGTCCTTCCTCAGGATTCACCCAGCGGTTCCCGGGTCCAGCAGTCTCCTCCCTCCTTTTTTAGAAAGAAGGCTTTTTGCTCTGCCTCTGAGGTACCCCTTCTTCCTGAGCCCCCAAACCCAGCCTCTTCCCTGCCTTTAGGCCTGCTCTTCCTCCCAAGTCTTTTCACTTCAGGGAATGGCAGCTCCACCAGTCACTCTGGCTGAAAATCTTAGCTCGACCTTGATCCCTCACCCCAGCCCACCAATTGATTCTTAATACAATGCTGCTTTTTAAAAATCTAAGTCTGATCATGTCATTTCTTTACTCAAAGCCTGCCAGGGTCATCCACTCTCATGGAAAGTAGAATCCAAAGTCATTGCCAAGACCCCACCCAAGATCCTCACATTGTGCCAGTCACTATTCTCAGCATTTGACAGATGGTAGCTTATTTGATCCTCCCAACAACCCTGACCATGAGCACTATTGTTACTCCTACTTTACACATGAGAATGTTGAGGCACAGAGAGGCCAAGTCATTTGCTAGAGGCCGTTTAGTTAGCAACTATGACAGCTAGAATTTGAACCCAGGCATTTTGGATTTAGACTCCCCGTCTGTGAACTCTGGCCTGGATTATGTCCCTGAAATCACTTTTGTTTTCTTGAATCTAAGCCTTTATCAAAGAACTCTCTTCTACTTTGCAAGTGCTTCTTACATCTCTCTATAAAACCCACCCAGTCAAGACTTAGGTTAAATAACCTAACAGCAGTCACCCTAAGAGGAGCAAATACTTTTTAAACAAACTTCTGTGACTGGCCCTGGGCTCAGTGGTTCACACTTAACTTTCACAATTCAGTATGGTTTTTATAAATGACGAAATTGAGTCTCAGAGATATTAGCTTGCTCAAAGTCTGAGATCCAACCAAGCCTAAGCCCTCCCCAGTGTGGCTTGGTCTCAAACCCCTCTGCCCCTCACCCCACTTCCACCCACTACCCCTCCATTGCTGTTTTGCACCAGCCATATCCATTCTTCACCTGTTTAGAAATTTGCACACATTTCTTTGATGGGCCTCTTGGTCACATGCCTCCCCACTCAGGGTACAATGCCACATGTCAGGAGCAACAGGAACACTTGTTAGGGCTCAGTACCAAGTGTGGCAAAGCTAAAATGTGGAGCCTAATGGAAGTTTGTGTCAGGTATTTTTGGAGGCACTCTGTTCAGAAGAGGTTAAGGTAGTTTTCATGGCAGCCAGAGTTAGTTCTAGAAAGAGGGTTATTACAAAAGAACAAGCCTGACTACTTCTTAGCTGCTTTGGTGATGTTATCTCTCCTTCTTGCATACACTCCTGTCATTAGTACCATCTGTACCTGTCCTTAGGCTCTCACCAGAGATCAAACTAATGAGGTTGCCCAATTCTGGACTTTTAGCCTCTAAAACTTCAAGCTAAATAAACCCCTTTTTTTTCACAAGTTACACAGCTTCAGGCATTTTGTTATAGTTACCGAACTCTGCCTAATATAGGACCCCATGCTTCTATAAACACAAAACATGGTTTTAGGTACTATCCTAATCAGAACTCAAACCTCAACAGCAGGAGCCAGACTAGAATCCTCAGAACTCCAAAGCCAGACTGAAAAACTGATGCCGATGGAGGAGGAAGCTACATCCTCAATGGGCTTTCCATTCAGTAGGGTTCCTAAAAGAAGGCAAGCAAGGATGCAAAGTGAAGAAAAGGTAAAGAGTAGTCTGTATTCCTCTTTACCCTCAGGAGGTAGATAGAGGTCCTGGCAGATAGACAAGGCATGGTATGGAGGAAGGGGCTGTAGTCAGATAGCTTATTATGGTTTTGACTTGTCTGCTTGACTTCTTTTTTTATGAGTGAGGTTAAGGATCTTTTATATGTTTAAGAAGAACAATCTAGGGCTGGGGTTGTGGCTCAGTGGTGGAGCACTTGCCTAGCATATGTGAGGCACTGGGTTCGATCCTTAACACCACATTAAAAAAAAATAAAATTAAAAAAAATTTAAAAATAAAAGAACAATTTATATTTCTTGAAAACATTCTTTGCAAAATTTTAAAACTTGTCTGAATGTCTTTTACTTATTGATTTCTAGAAGACTTTTATATATTAAGGAAAGCAACTCTGTGTGTTAAATGGCACAAATACTTTTTTCCAGTTTGTCATTTGTTCACTTATGTATTTTTTTCTATATAGAAGTTTTATTTTTCAAGAAGTCAAGATTATTTGTCTTTTTATTTTAAGCTGCTTCTTCTTCTTCTTCTTCTTCTTCTTCTTCTTCTTCTTCTTCTTCTTCACAAGTATTGTGTTTAAAATAGCCTCTCCATTCTGACATTATAAAAATAATCTCCCATGTTTTCTTCAACTATTTTTACTACTTAACTTTTTACATTTCAATTTCTGATTCAACTGAAATTCATTGTGGTATATCATTTATTTTTCATTTCCTGTATGTGTCAGGCAGGGTACTTAGCATGTCACACACCTCATCTAGTTTAACAGTAATAACCATGGGAACTTCTATTATACTGATGGGGACATTGATGCTTAGCAAGCTTAAGGCCAAGATCCTGCATCTAATGTCAGGACAGAACTCAACTCAGGCAAAGTCCAATTTTTACACACTGAACTATTATGATTAAGAGATGTCCTATGTTGCTTAGAAACCCTCAAATTCATAGCCACACATTTTAGGAAAGAATTTTTGGGTGCATGAAGATCACTGCCCATTCCATGAGGTATAAAGAACCAAGAAGATGCAATGAGGTGGTCACTGAATGTGGGTGAGTCCAAGTCACTCTGCAGCTGGGGAATCAACTCATGCTCCTGCCTAGCAGCTGAGACTCATACTCTTCTCCTAGAAAAAATATAGGTGATTGGGCTAAGTTACACCAGTGTAGACAGAACTGTGACTATAAAATTAATGTGAGTCTCTGAACTTCCCTTATCATGGGATAGGATGGATCCTGAAATTGGAGGAGGTTCAACCTGTAAGTTGAGAATAAATTGTGATTTTGATTGGTCCTTAAATACACAACATTTGACATTTCTGAATTTAGGATGCCTCTTCTGAGCAATGGAGTCTTGCAATTGCTATTGGGCAGGTGACATTGTGAGTTATATAAATGTCAACTTGCTTTGTATTTCTGGTGGCATAAACACACAGCTATAACCCATCAACTTTTCATTCAGCAAACAATTCCAGGAAGTAATATAATTCTGGTTGTTTTCTGAAATCCTTTGTTGACACTTTCTTAAAAGATCCAGAAAAGAGACTAGCATTAAAACATGAGAGATGGAGTGGGAGGGAAGATGGCGGCGAGGGGAGTGCATTGCCCCCGTGTGCCGCGTCACTGTGTGGGAGAATGACGAGTCAGGACGGCTAAAGGCTATCTTGTTAGGAATTTCCAGCAATAGTGGGGTGCTCCGGAACCTGGAGGAAGGATTTCCATCGCATGAGGATTGGCTATGGGGGCTCAAACGCGAGAGATTTGTCGCACGGAGGGTCACACTGCTTATTCAGCAAATCGCCCCGCAGCTAGAGTCTGCGGCGAGCGCTGGGAAACGAGGAGATAGCAACGCAGGGATACGGCGCTGCAGTTTCTGCCAGCCGTGCAAGCACCGTACTCAGTGCTGAATTCTGGGTCCGAGACGGGGGAAGGAAGCGGTAAATTCGGTTCTCCACACCGGTCAGACCACAGAGGAGGCCAGCGGCCACCATCTTGGAGAGCTGACGTCACCATCCCTGTTTTCGACTGATAGCAGCTCATTCAGCCATAGAACAGGTAATTTCAGGCTGCCATTCGCCTGCGGCTTGCAGACAAATTACTCAGGCTCAGTGCTAAATAACCCGCGGAAACTGCTTCTTGGAGCCTGCTCTTATCAGAGCATACACCGAGCACGGAGTGGCCGAGTTCCGGCTCCCAGAACTGCTCTGGCCCAGGGCTAAGGAGCCCGCGGAAACTGCTTCTCGGTCCGGGTCCTGCTGAGTACTGTGGAGGTAAATACCAACGGAGCCTTCGTGGGCAGTGGCAACAGGACTGAGACGGGGCCTGTGAGGGCCAGTCAGGACTCACCCGTTGCTTTGGTCACCC
>NW_025999949.1:2693988-2839227 GCF_001458135.2 Marmota marmota marmota
GAGGGGAGGGGGGATAGTAGAGGATAGGAAAGGCAGCAGAACACAACAGACACTAGTATGGCAATATGTAAATCAATGGATGTGTAACTGATGTGATTCTGCAATCTGTATATGGGGTAAAAATGGGAGTTCATAACCCACTTGAATCAAAGTGTGAAATATGATATATCAGGAACTATGTAATGTTTTGAACAACCAACAATAAAAAATTAAAAAAAAAACATAAGAGATGCGGCTGAATCAATATTGACTTGGGAGAAAAGCTTTGCAAGAATTCTTTAAAGAAATGCTATAGAATGAGGGAGAGAGAGAGAGAGAGAGAGAGAGAGAGAAACATTTTTATGCAACTCTGAAGTGAAATGTATTTCCAGAGATTAGACTCTGAATGAGAAGTTGTGGAACAATTGAACTTATTTATTTCTCCTATATTTTCTTATGTATTATGCACACTTGATATATGACAAAAATCTGTCTGCTAAACAAATTTTTAGTAACTAATAACTGATTGATTAAAGTTGTTGATTTAAGCATCAGCAATGGTGACTGCAGCCTTGACTCTCGGCCAACACTGCTGGACACCTCTGCTTCACAGTCTCAAAAGGCCTTCGTGGATCGATGATTGTTTGCTTGTGGATTGTCCTCTGGAAACAATCCTATGTCTCAGCAACCTTAGCACCAGTTTTCCCCCGGTGATTCTTAGAGGCCTGGTAGACATCCAGGCAGATCCTTTTATTTTGAGATTCTCCTTTCTTTTGTATCTCTGATCAAGGATCTCTACACCTTCCCCAGGGGTATTCCTTTGTGGCTGGCTTGTGTGACTAAAATTTGGAGACTCTACTTCTGGCTCCTTGTCTTTGTGGTATTCTTAAAGGCCAAGGTCATGGCAAAGCTTCCTGACCAACCTGTTCTGAGGCCAGAGTGAACTGCTCAGGGGCCAACTCCACTGTAATGGCCACCTGTCTTTTCAAAAAGATATTTATATTTAAAAAGTTCTTTCAAGGATGCTGGGGATATAGCTCAGTTAGTAGAGTGCTTGCCTAGCATGAACAAGGACCGGGGTTCAAACCCTAACACTACCAAAAAGAAAAAAAAATTCTTTCAAGCATTGTAAAATAAAAATGCTAATATATTATACTTTAATGTAACTGATGGTGTTTTTTCTTCTTCCTTCTCAGTGGTACTAAAATGTCAGTGCCTCTTGCAGTTGATGGCATCTCAGATTTGATGAGATAAGGTCGCTTCAGCTTTGGAGGGATTAGGGTCAGGGAGTAGTGAGACATAGAAATACATTAGGTCATTTTGTTATTGCACATATTTAACTTTGAATTCAATCTATGGGAAACTGTGTCAATGGATGCAATTAATCTTTAGGGTTCTAAATTTTTCTTTATGCTTGTCTGCTGGGTGTCCCTACTTCTATTTACCACTGAAACCTATTTACCCCGGTCCTTATTAAATTTCCTCTTGCTGACTCTCACCTGTTATTTCATTTGCCAAGATCATTCTGAATCATGATTCTCTCATTTGCTCTATTAGCTATCCCCCCCTCTAGCTTTCTGCCATCTGTAAATTTAATAAATTTAACTTTCTATAGTTTCATCCAAGTCACTGATGAAAGTGTTGAGCAGCCCTGGGGCCAATTTTGTAGAACCCTGGTAGTCACCGATGACTTCCCTTTAGTTGACACAAATCCACAGATCAGCTCTTTCTGGATGTGGTATTTTATTCAAATGTGACTACATCCAACCATCTGAAACATTGTGCAGTTTTTAGGCACCCTCGCTCTGATCTCAGACTAGACCCCAGTTCAACCAGTTTTACCACATACTAGCTATATGATCCTGAACAAATTCCTTGATGAATCTCTGCTTAGTTTCCTCATCTATAAAATGGAACAATTATTTTTACTTTATAGGAATGGAGTAGGGGTTAAATTAATTAGTACTTAACAAAACACTTGGCATCATTCTTAACATACAATAGATTCTCAACACATAATGGTTAGTCTGACAAGATTTTTCAGATTCTGCATCTTGGCTAATGAGTGTTGTGAGACACTTTGTTCAATGCCTAACAAAAACTAACTTAACTTAATTTCATCATTCTACCATTTTAGCAATCTTATTAAGAAAAGAAAGAGGTTGTTTTAGTGTGTGTAGTTTTGTATTTATAACTTGACTACTTTCAGCAACAAGTTGATGTGGCTTGAAAGACACATACATAGAAGTCTATTTGTGGTGACTCCAAGCAGATTCTTAATGATCAACAAGCCATTCATAAGTACTTATAAACACTGTTAACCTCTTCCAAAATTTTACTAGGAATCCATATAAAACTAATGATTCTATATATTTTTAAATCTCTTTTTTTTTCTAGTTATTGATAGTAAACATTTGCTTGTCTCCAACTTACTAGCGTTTCTGCCATTCTCCATGATTTCTTTCTCTTTTTTTTCTTTTAGTCCTGGGGGATGAACCCAGGGGTGCTTTACCACTAAACTATATTCTCCAGCCCTTTTAATTTTTAATTTTGAGACAGGGTCTCACTAAGTTGCTTAGGACCTTGCTAAGTTGCTGCTAACCTCAATCCTGTGATCCTCCTGCCTCAGTCTCCTGAGTTGCTGGGATTATAGGCATACACTGATGTGCTCAACCTCCATGAGTTCTTAGGTTGATATTGATGTTTGTATGACCGTTCACGCAATTTATTTTATAATCTTGGATATATTTCAGAGGCTTTGCAGGATTAAACTCATTTGAAGCAGCTGATACTGTCTTACCACCTCCTTGGGTATCTTGGGCTTTAATTTCCTTATAACTAGTATTGTTCTGTCCTTAAGAGCTATGGTCTTAATCCTTGGGAATGCATTAGATCTTTTGGAGGTGGTAGAGTCTACTAAAAATGCAGTTTCCTTGTCTGCTTCCTGCGATTTAGATTTAGTAATCTGAGATTAGATCTGAGAATAAACATTTTAACAAACACTTGGGGTGATTCAGATGCACCATCTGGTGAGAATTACCTTACAGAGAGGAAATTGATGGAAAATCATAACGTGGTCCTGAGGACTTTTCCGTATGATCTGTTAGCTTTGTGTATCTCTTCCAAGCTTGGTCTTTTGGTTCTAAACTTATCTTATAAAAAGATTGTTTAGCCTTTTTCACAAACCTCTGATTATTTTGAATTTTGTCCTTCTTGAACTACTCACAAAGCTTTTGCCTTTTACAGATAATTATTCATGGTCACAGGCCAGTCCCATTATCGTTAGCATGGTGCTTTAAAAGCCAGAGCCAATCGCAGGGCTCTTTACCTTGGCTGCTTCAGAGGCCCACAGGGCAGTAGCCGACCCAGTGACATTCAGCAAGGATCATCGATAATGAGAAGGCTGTGGATGACAGAGAGAAGTGTGTGCAAGCTACTTATTAGGATGCCTATAGGAAAGTTGCCCAGAAATGGGTCATATACTGGAGCTCTGCCATTTGGAAGCGGTTGAGGTGAGGAGGGGGTGGATCCAGGCCAAAACTGAGGCTGTCCAGCCTTCTGGAACAGCTGGTGTTGACCTTTTCCTCTTCGATTCCTTTCCTGATGCCCCCATCCACTCCTTCCTCTGACACTTTGCACCTGTACACACTTCCATTATCACATATTCCATACTGTATTTTAATTGCTCATACTTCTGCAATTTATTACAACTTCTTAGAGGTAGGAATCATGTCTCCTCTATTTAAATAAAAAGAGTACAAAGCAAACAGCAAAAATGCTTTCACTTTTCTCACTACTTAGGGTAGACACTCAATAAATATTTGCAGAACCAAACTAAGGACAACAAGTATTTTGACACGTGTGCTCACTTCCTTCTCTTATACAGGGGCAGACATTTAATAGATCTTAATGCTTTTTCCCCCGAGCC
Organism: Marmota marmota marmota; assembly: GCF_001458135.2. Classification (NCBI taxonomy): domain Eukaryota; kingdom Metazoa; phylum Chordata; class Mammalia; order Rodentia; family Sciuridae; genus Marmota; species Marmota marmota. Next base: position 2,697,896 of record NW_025999949.1, read on the forward strand.
TAGAAGTAGCCTCAGTAGCCTTTGAACATGGCTTTCCGTCAAATCCCCCAGAGCTGGCTTGCGAAAGCAAATCGACCCTCCAATTCTAAACAAAATGGAAGTACTTTTCTCCAACAGTCCATGTTAACTCCATTCATGAAATAAAAAAAGAAAAGAATTTACAAATATAAATGAAGTACTCGAAAAAGTCAGTTGGTAGGATAAATAATAAGGGGAAAAGACAAAGAATTGCTTTGAGATGATGGTGCAGGAATAGCCAGCAGCTAGCAGTAAGCAGGTGGGTGGGTTTTTAAACTTTGGAAATTGTGGAATGATACTGAAATTGTTTTAAAGAGAATAATCCTGCAGGGGAGGAAAAGTTTCCTCAGGGCCCCCTGTCCCTCAGGATTCCTGGTTAGGGTCTAAAATAAAAATTGACAGATTAAGGAAGAAAAGCATAAGAAATCTATTTAAACTAAGTTTTATGTGTCATGGAAGCCTTTCAGAAATGAAGACCCAAAGGTGAGGGAAAACTGTCCATTTTATGCTTGGTTTCTATGAGAAATGGACAGTTACGCAGAAATATAGAAGAGCATGATCTAATAGGAAGAGACTGAGGTGGGGGGGGGGGACCTAGCAGACCTGTTCAGATTCTTCTTGGTCTCGCTGGGTAGCATTTCTTCCTCCAGGAGTATGGGGCAGGACTCTTCTGGAATGAGGGTCTTGTGACCTACTATCAGACAAGTAGGACAGAGAATTTCTTTACTGCCAACTCTTACACAAAGTAGCAGGGGAGTAATATTTCTAAGTCTTATGTAGTTGGTTTTATGAGAGACATGTTCTAGTTTTCATGGGCTACCTTGGAGATGAAGAATTCTGTTGTCTATGGCCTGCCTAGGGGAAAAGAGAGCAAGAGAAAGGGAAGCAGCAGCAAGTAGTAAAGACCTTACTTCTGAGCACTTTTCCTTTAGTCAAAGTACAGTTGGTCCTCAAATCCATGGATTCTGGGTCCATGAATTCAACCAACTGAAAATATTTGAACCAAATGGAAATTATTTGAAAAAAAAAAAAAACCTGCATCTGTGCTGAACATGCAGATTTTTTTTCCTTGTCAACATTCCCTAAACAATACAGTGTGACAACTATTTACATAGCATTTACATGGCATATTTGGTATTATAAGTAATCTAGAGATGATTTAAAGTACACAGAGGATGTGCATGGGTTATATGCAAATAGTACATCATTTTATAAAAGGGACTTGAACATTTGTGGATTTGGGTATCTGTGGGGTCCTGAAACCAGTCCCATATGGATACCAAGGGACAAGTGTATTCAGCATGCCAACACACTATATTTTGAGTTATTGTGTTTGGAGCCCCAACGATTCTAAAACTCAGTCTCTTATCTTGTGGATCAGCAAGAATTGAAACCCTTCAAATAATGATTCTTTTTTGTTTTTCTTCCGGTGCTGGGGATGGAGCCCAGAGCTGCACCCCCAGCCATAAATAATGATTCTAGTACTGCAAAAACAGGGCCCACATGTCATTTGGATCCAAAATCAATATGTAACTTGACGATCCTGGCTTGTAATTTAATTTACATCAGAAGCTGGGGGTGGCATTTTTTTGTGCTGAGATTGGGGTGGTGTGGGGTGGGGTGGAAGAGGGGACAAAAAAGAGCAGGGCAGTCTGGGAAGCATTTTCTTTTTCAGGACTGCCTTCATCCTCCCTTCCCCATCATTATCTATCACTTAACAATCTGATGTTTTCATTTTGCATTGATAAAGTTCTCTTTCAGTATTAGCATAACCTGCCCAAAGCAGGCAGCTCTGAAGGAAAGCCAGACCCTCTATCTCCAACTTGGTTGCAAACCTGGCCACTTTTTTCTCTTAAATCCATGCTTTAAACTTCTCAGTGATCCTGAGAAAATATTTTCTCTTTAACTAGTAGATTGGAGGGCAAAGGACTTAAAGGTATATTTAAAGAATTTATAAGCTCTGAATTTTCTGGAGCCAGTCTCAAGGGAAATTGGATTTTAAGAGGCTATAAAGTAGAAATGTGTATTTATTGGTTCTCTACTAGCAGGTGAGATTCTCCAAATCAGAAAAAAAATTAAATTTAACTCCATATAAATATAGATCATAAATATGGAAAAGTGTTAAGGTATTACACCCCACTCTGCCTTCAGAAGCAGTCTAACAGGTTCATCTTGGCCTCAAGATCAGCACTAAGAACACAAATGCTGATTCCCTATACTGGAGCAGGCAGGGAGCCTCCCATAGCTTTAGTGCCTTCTTGGGCTAAATGTTTCCACTGTGCCTTTTCTTGAGGTTCTGGATGGATTTTTCTAGTCCTGTCTATTCTCACCTCATGGAGCAGTGAGATACCATTCTTGGCTCTTACAATGAGCCTACTTTTCAAAATGCCTGCCTATTTTCAAGTTATTGTTTCTAAGGGTTATGGGCTGGAAAACCACACAATCAGGTTTGTTTGAATTGTGTGTAAAATAAGAGTTAATAGGCTCCGAATGAGGCCTTAGAGACTTTCGAATGAATAAAGTACATAAGATAAGGTGATGAACCTTGGGCCATCTAACTGAATTATGTAGAGTCATTTTACACTTACTCCTGGATTCTTGGATGTCTGAGTTTGCTGGAAAAGTCATTTCTGGGTAAAGTATTACAATTTTAAAATAATTTAATAGTGGCCAGAAAATTAAATTTTGAAAAAAAAAAACCATTTCTTAGAAAATTTCAAATATGTTCCTGAAAAGCTTTATGTAATTTATCTTTTGTAGTGTATTTATGGGAATCTTGCCATCATTCTTTTCCTAAAGTTCAGGAGACTTAAACAACATATGCTTGCTTTTTCCATGTGTTATCTTGCTGAGAAGAGGTCATGTTGGGTTTTTAGTTTCTAAGGGTGCAGTTCAAAAATGTCTCAGAAGAGCAGAAAGGGGTTTCCTTATCCAAGAACAAGACAGGTTAAGTATTCAAAATTAAAAACAAGCAAAAATGTCCACACACACACACACACACACAGACACACACACACTTTTTTTCTTCTTCTTAAAAGCATCAAAGATCTGACAAGATAGTGAAAAAACTAAAGTCCAAAATCAAAAGGCAAATAAGAACTCTGATAATTAATTAAGTTGTGCTCTGAAGCAATTTTTGCACTAAGGGCATTTGCCAATTTAGGCAGATTTGAACTTTGATTCGGAGAGCTTCTTGGGACAAGGAGAACAGAATCACAGCCCAGGCCCTGCCCCTTCCCTTACTAAAATGGGTCAATGCCACAGAGCAAGAGTGAAACAAAAGTAAATGTGCCTTCACTATCAGGCCCCAGAGACAGGAAAAGTTTCCCTTCTGATGAGAAGAGAGGGCAGATAGGAATAGTAGGGACCTGCTCTTAGAAACTGTAACTGCAGGTTGGTTTTCCCACAGTTTCCAAATTCATGTCACTTTGAGGGTCAAAAAATAAATAAAACAAACAAACAAACAAACAAATAAATAAAGACAAATTAAAGAAAACATAAAATTTCTTCCAGTCATGAATTTAGCTTAAAGTAACTTCATTTAAAGTGCCCCTGGGTCCTTGGCATAGGCAAATGAAAGTTATCTCTGAAGAAAATAAAACATCAAGAATGTGAACTAGAAGAAAGAGATCAGCAAACATTTCCAATATTAAAATGATTGGATAGAGTATGAAAACCACTCTATTGTGCTTATTCAATTTAAAGGAAAAAAATATGAACAGGAAACTATAAAAGTGACCTAGCAGATTTGAAAAAACAAAACAGAACTTCATGAAATAAAACATATAATATCAAAATTTTAAACTTCATAGGTATGTTTAATAGCAGTTTAGATATAACTGAAGAGAGAATTAAAGAACTGAAATATAGGTCAGAAGAAATTATCCAGACAATAATAAAGAAAATATGAAAAAGAATTAAAGAGACTTGGAGAATAGAGTGAAAAAGGTCTAATACTCCTTTAATCAAACTCCCAGAAGAAGAGGCAAGAAGGACTTAGAGAAAGATAATATTTAAAGACATAATGGCTAAAAATTTTTCAGAACTGATCAAAGACTTCAATTTATGGATTTAAGAATGGTAAGCAGGAAAGAGAAGGGAAGAGAGAGGGAGGGAGGGAGGGAGAGAGAGAGAGAGAGAGAGAGAGAGAGAGAGAGAGAGAGAGAAATCTACACCTGGTATTATCATTGTTAAATTTTAACCCCAGCCAAAGATAAAATCTTAAAATCAACCAAGGACGATATGATCTTCAAACTAACAGCAACTAGTTAATAACCAAATTTTCAATAGTAACAAAGGAAGTAACCAGGAAAGCCAGCAGCCAGTGGAATGAAACCATCCACAAACTTAAATAATTGCAAGCTAGGATTCTACACCCAGCAAAAGTATTTTTCAAGAATAAGGACAAAATCATGTCGTTGTCAGATCCACTGGGAGCATTTATTATTAGCAAGTTCTGACTTCACAACTTTCTTTCAGGTAGAATAAAAATGATCTCACCAGGAAGATCTGAATGGAAGAAAGAAAAAAGAGCAAAGATGGTGATCAATATATGGATCATATAAATGAATATTGTCTGTGTGCAACAATGATAATAATATCTCGAAGAGCAAAACCAAACAACAATAAAAACAAGAAAGAAAAACAAAAATAGCATGTAAGGAAGAACAAATGGAATCAAAATGTTGCCCAGGCTTTGGAGAAGGGAGAAGGGCAAAGGCATTAGTTAACTTCAGACTTTAATTAAGGGATGCATATTAATTTCTAGTATAATCACTAAAAATTTAGAAAGTGAGAACCTCCATACCAATAGAAGGAGAAAATGGAATGATAAAATAATAAAAAATGTAAAAAAATCAAATAATCCAAGAAAGCAAGAAAGGAAAGCAAAATGGAACAAATATAAATAATATTGCAATTTTAAACTCCAATATATAATCATATTGTCATGTAAATGGATTATATGAACAAAATAATATAATAAGATTCAGTATATGTAAAATCCAAGAACAGGCAAAACTAAAGGAAAGTGTTTAGAGGTTATGATAAGTTGAATAATGACCTTACATGGAAAAGGGACTTCGTAAATTACAGTATGTCAAGGATCTTGAGACAGGGAGATTATTCTGGATTATCCAACTTTTGTAATCACAAAAGTCCTTTTAAAAGAAAGCAGGAAGGGCAGAGTCAGAAGAGGAAAGAGACAGAGGCCAGAGAGGAGAGAAGATGTTCTGCTGCTGGCTTTGAAAATGGAGGAAGGGGCCCCAAGTCTGTAAGTGGTCTACAGAATCTGGAAAATACAAGGACACAGATTTTCTTGTAGAGCCTCTAGGACCAAAGCCCTACAGGTGAATTTTTTACTTTTTTGTCTTCAGAAGTGTAAGATAATTAATTTGTGTTGTTTTAAGCCATTAAGTTTGTGGTGATATGTTATAGCAGCAATAGGAAACAAATATAAGTGTGTGTGTAGTGTGTATGTGTGTGTGTGTGTGTGTGTGATTTATAGCATAGCTATAAACAAAAGCAAGGAAATAATTATCATAGGTTAGAATAGTGGTTCTGCTAGGAATTGGATAGAGAGACAAGGGGGACAGGGCTCATTAGCCCTGGCAATTCTATATTAGCGTGGGTAAGATTTATACAAGTTTATAATTATTCTTAAACCATCTACATAGTTTTATCCACTCATCCTGTGATAGCTAATATTTCATAATAACAAAAATGTTAGAAAGTAAACAAAATCAAGGCAGGAAACCTTGAATTTAAATAGGATTCATATGCTATTTCATTAATGAGTTTCTCATCATCGAGAGACAGATTATCCAATCTGTAGAATATTCTTGCTCTTTATAACGTCTCTTTGCATTTGACCTCTCCTCTGCTCATGAAGTCCCCCTCCACGTTTGGGAATGGAAAGAATCTGGAAGAACAAAAACCATGTTGGGCTCCATTGTTGATTCATTCTGAACTTGAACAAATTTCTTAAACTCTTGGTTTCTTGATTTATAAAATGGAGATAATAATAGAATCTTCCTCTATAAGGTTGTTGTAGGAAATAAATGAAATCAAACATTTACAACAATGCTTATGTTAAATATCACTTCATTTTAAACTTCATTTTTCCATTCTCTGCTCCTTAAGATATTTATGGAACTTGCACCAAGCCCTTTTCTAGGGCCTTACAGATGAAAAGCCAAGTACACCAGGAACTCATCTTAGAAGTGTTGGTACTCAGTAGAGGAAGCAGATGAAAACCCCATAATTGTAATGCAAAGAGTTGGTGGTATAATTAAGTTATAAACTATGTGCTGAGGCATTCCAGGGGAAGTCATTAAACTTGCCTGGGGTGGAGTGAGGCAGAGGAGTAATCAGAGAAGATTTCCCAGGATACTTGAATGAGGCCCAAGAGGATGAGTAGAGAGGGAGTCACCAGTAGGAGGAAATGAGGGAAGGAGTGACATCTCCATAAAGCGATCAGTATAGGCAACCTTGGAAGGAGACCCTGGTCTGGGGAAATGGTGAGTTGTTGGGTGTTACAGTTTGGAAGGACCTGAGATTGGAGTAATCATCTGTGGTCAGAAATCATGTGGAGGGATTTGTACTTTCTTCCCCTGGCAGTGAAAGCTATTGTAAGCAAGGATTGGGGAAAGAATGAAGACTGCAACCATCTAGATGAGAAAGCTTGAACCAAGGCAGTGGCCTTGGAATAGATACAGGGGACATAGATTGAAGAGATATTTAGCAAAAGTAGACTTGGTAGCACATTGACTCCAGGTGCATTTCTAGCTTGTGCTAATTATAATGGTGGCTAATTAAACCATTAACCAAGCTTGAGGAAACCAACAGGGCTGGTTGTAAGATGAAAATAATAGGAAGTTTATTTTGGATTTACAAGTAGGGAGTTGGAGATTGGGTTCTGGAACTCAGGTTAGAAATGAAATGTGAACACAGAGATTTGGAAGCCAGAAAAACATAAGTGGAGGTTTGGGTGGGTCAGAACATTGATGTTTATTGAATCACTTGAAAAGAATGAGCAGGTATGCTCACCTAAGACCTTTTTTTCTTTGCATGCATTTTGGACCTGGATTAAGAACGCTTTTGGCTGGGTATGGTGGTATACACCTTGGAGTCCCAGTTACTTGAAAGGCTGAAGTGGGAAGATCATTTGAGCCAGGAGTTTGAGAACAGCTTGAGCAACATAGTAAGACCCTGTCTAAAAAAAATTTTTTTTTAAAATATTGGGCTGGAGCATAACTCAGTAATAGAGCACATTCCTGGCATGTACAAGGCCCTGAGTTAGTTTAATCTCCAGTGCCAAAAAAAAAAAAATGTAAAAAGCAAAAAATTTTGTTGAACATCTTCCTTTACCCAAGATCATTTTCATCTTTGCATAAATAGCTACTAATAATTTGGTCCATGTTATAACTTAAATTTAGAATATTGGATTTTACCAAAGTGATTCAGGAAATAAGAGACAAGCAGAACATTCTATAAGGGTATTCTGATAGGTGAATCTTGTACCTTGATACTAATTAAGTAACAAGTTTTTATAACATTTAGTAGAACAGCAAGAATTCTGAGGATGTCAAGATTTGTACTTTTCTCAGATGGGAATTTGGTAAGCATCTTACTAAAAAATTTCAGCATAAATTAAAAAAACCGATGTTTACATTTTTATCTGATATTGTGATGTTCAATTACATACCTTGAAAGTTTCAGACCTTTTGAATGTAGAATCATATAATTTTTAGCCCCGAAAGGGAGCTTCGATGTCATTTGGTCCAATCCTTTAAATTTTGCAATAGAGACTCAGGAACTAAAGGGACAGTGCTTTGTCATGGTCACTCACCTGGGATAAGCTACTGCTACCCAATCTCCTTCCTCTCAATGGAATTCAATCTTGCTGCAGTTCCAGAATAAAGATTAAAATTCGTTGTGCAATTGAAAGGTTTTCAGTTACTTATGAACTTAATGCATAACTCTAACACTTGGAGCTAGATAAGAACAGAAGCCAAATGTGATTAAGATTCTTCCTTTGCCTCCTTCTGTCCCAGGCTTCTTGGCAGAATGCATTTTTGGAGCTCCACCAGGACAGACCCAGAGGATAGGACAATGACATCTTTGCATAAATAACTACTAATAATTTGGTAAAAATAATGGATGCCCAGTTGATTTGAAATTTCAAACAACAAATGATTTTTTAGCATAAGTATGTCCCATTGCAATATTTGGGTCATACTTATCCTAAAAAAATATAATCATTGTCAATCAGCAATTTACATTTAACTGGGAGGCTTCCATTTTACCTGGTAACCTTGATCTTAAGGTAAAGGACACAGGGCTGGGGATATAGCTCAGTTGGTAGAGTGCTTACCTCACATGTACAAGGCCCTGACTTCAATCCCCAGCACCACCACCAAAAAAAAAAAAAAAAAAAAAGGTAAAGGACAAAGACTTGTAAGCTTTGACAGATTAGTGAGGGAACCACAATTTGGTTGTAGAGAGATAGTTGATGTTTTACCAAATTGCAAATTTGGAATCATCCTGGAATCTGCTACTCTCTGTGTAAAAGGGAAGCTTTTCATGCTATGCCACTCCCACCTTCTCCCAGAAAACTGTAGCAAAATGTGAGGCTGATTCTTCACAACATCAGCAAGCTTGATGGCAGAGGAGGAGGAGGGTACAGAGGCAGAGTGTCTGGAGCTCCCCTGTGAAAACAGCTGTGGCCACCCCTTTGTCTTCAATGGTGTAGACCAATTTCATAGGCACAGAATCAGAATTCATTATAGGAGCAGTGATTATGTAATGAAAACCAAAGCTAAATTGTGGAACAATATAATATTACATCATGGAAAACCATAAAAAAGATTTTGCAAGACCAAGTCTCACCCCAGCATCTAAGGCCAGGATCCTACACGTAAGCCTCATTTAACGAGAGGCTGAGCATTGAAGTCTTACCGTGCAGCTGGCAGCCTTGTCACAGAATCCAGGGCTGAGTGATAAGGGCGATAAAATGCCAGCTGAGAGTCAGCACAGTAGCAGCGTTTGGCCACACAATCAACAGCAGTAAGATATCGTGTCAATGCTAACTGTAAGAGTGATCTTCAAGTTTGGCCACTGGCTACATGACAACACAGCTGTGAACCTCGGTCTGAAATTACCTCCCAGGTGGCTCAGATATCCATAGCTGGAAGTGATAGGGGTGGTGGCATCAGTGTCAGTGGTGGTGGGAGAGGGTTACAGTGATTTGACAGATCAGAGGAGGAATGTAAGTTAATCAATCTATGAAATTGGAGTATAGTTGCAAGCACATTTATGAAAGCCCACCTAGAGCCCTGGCCAGCTCCCTAGAGCAGCATCTAGCATCGTGAGGATGGCATCCATTTCACGGGTTATTTGAAACAGAAACACATTCATTGGACATTTGTGTTTAATATTTGAAATTTGCACTTCAGTCTTAATGTTGCATATAGCAAAAACCAAAATTTGAAAACAAGAACATTATGGGATTAAGAATATGTTTAATTGTAGGAAATTATATGTAGCTACCATGGCCAAAATTCACATCAAGCAACCATTTAATAGTGTAAAACTTTAGTGAAAAAGGAAGCTAAGAATATTTCAGTGTCTACCATGGCCCGGTGATTTATAAAAGCACTTCTCATAAACTTGTTTAATTCTTTTTGCTAAACATTTTTAAGTATTTTTTATTGGGATTCAATACATGTAACTTACGAATTACCATGTTAGCCATTTTAAACAACCAATTCAGTAGCATTAAGCATATTCTCAATATTGTGCAATCATCACCACCATCTCCAGAACTTTTTCATCATCCCAAACTGAAACTCTACCCGTTAAACAAAAACTCCCCATTCTCTTCTCCCTCCAGACCCTGGTAACGTTGTTCTACTTTCTGTAGCTATGAATTTGCCTATTAGTGGTTCCTTATATAAGTGGAATCAGACTATTTGTCCTTCCTTACGTGTTTATCTCACTTAGCATAATGCCTACAAGGTACACCCTGGACATAACATGTACTAGCTCATCTATTTCTTACAACCAACAAAATTGGTTCTATTATTACCCTAAGGAAATGACCTTGCCCCCAAGTGTTGAATGCTATCTCTGGAGTTAGGGGGAAAGTGAGTGGTCTATTCTGGTGGGCTTGCCCACTGATACCATAAAGCATGGCCACACCCGAGACCCCATAACCATCCTGGAAGAAGGTTTGCTAATGAACCACCAGGTGTTTCTAATTTCTTCCAACCTCCAAGGAAGAAAGAAGAGACTTGAGGCGAGGAATGGAGTTGACTGATGACTTTTGAGGAGTCAAAACCAAAATTTGACCAAAGTTGGTTTCAGAGGCACTGAGCCCTAAAATAATTCTGGTGTCTTATCTTTCCACTCCCCATCCACAATGAGGAATTTGCAATAGAAATAATAGCAACCTTTGTAACTAATACAAGGAAGTCCAACAATGATCCCATGACTTTGATGCCCCCCGCCATTTTTTCTTTTTCTTTTTTTTTTTTTTTGGTACCAGGGATTGAACCTAGGGGCATGTAACCACTGAGCCACATTCCCAGCCCTTTTTAATGTTTTATTTAGAGACAGGGTCTCACTGAGTTACTTAGTGCCTCGCTAAATTGCTGAGGCTGGCTTTGAACTTGAGATCCTCCTGCCTTAGCCTCCTAAGCCACTGGGATTACAAGTGTGCACCACCATGTCTGGATTGATGCCTATTTTTTAAACCCTTTTATTTTGACATAATTTTAGACTTACAGAAAAGTTTCAAAAATAACACAAAGGGGTCTCCTGAATTCTTCACCTAACTTTCCGTAAGGTTAGCGTCTTTCATTACCATAGTTCAATGATTGCAATTCAAAAATACATGAGTACAGTACTACTAGCTGATCCTGTTCAGATTTCCCCAGTATTCCCCCGCATGGTCTTTTCCTGTTCTTATATCCACTCCAGGATTCTAGTTGTCACATCTCCTTCATTAGCTCTGATTTGTGACAATTGTGACCTTCCCTTGTCTATCATGACTTTGACACCTTTCAAGAGTACTGGTTAGATATTCTATAGAATGTCCCTCACTTTGTGCTTGTGTAATATTTTCTCATAATTATGTTGAAGTCGTGCATTTTTTAAAATCCTTTTTAGCTTTTTTTTTCCCCCCAGGGCTGAGGACCGAACCCAGGGCCTTGAGCATGCTAGGCAAGCGCTCTGCCACTGAGCTAAATTCCCAACCCTGAAGTCGAGCATTTTTGATAAGAATACACTTCTCCGTGAAAAATATCAGGGCAGTGCATATATCAATGTGTCCTAATACTGGGGATGCTAACCTTGATTACTAAATTACGGTGATTACAGGGATTTCTTCACTGTAAAGTCACTTTTTTTTTCTCTCATAATTAATAAGTACAATGAGAAAAATACTTTGAGACTATGCAAATAGCCTGTTTCTCCTCAAACTTTCACCCAGAAATTTTAGCCTCCATTAGGATCTTGCCTTCAGCAATTATTATTGTAGTGTTTTAATAGTGATTTTCTATTTTAATTATTTCTACATTTATGCATTGGAATTCTTACATAAAGAAGAGCTGACTTTTCTCTCACATTGGTTTTTGTTTATTTACATTTCAATATGGATGCATAGATTTTTTTTTATATATTTTGATGCTTTAAAAATGAATTAAATGACAAGTTATTTTTTTAAAAAATTCCTTTTCTCCCTCCTGTGTTTATTCTCTGGCCCCTCTTCTGTGGCTGCCTGACCCTGTAATTGGTCTGCCTCTGAGCCATCTGCTCTGAAGAAAGAAGAGGGAGTTTGTGGAGAGCCATCACTCAAAGCATGGACCAGAAAGACTGTGCTTGCTGGATGGGATCAGACATTGAGGAGGTGTGTCCTAGAATCTGCTGTGATTCACCTGGAATGAGGGGTGGGACATCTGAGCACCATGGTAGGGTGGGAAAAAAGGGGGTATGATGATGTTATGGTTGGGATATGAGGCATCCTCCCAAAACTCCTGTGTTCATGCAGGGATGTTCAGAGGAAAAGGGATTGGATTGTGAGAGCTATGATCTGCATCAGTTCATACTAGTTTGAAAGAACTGAGGGTAACTGTAGGCAGGCGGAGCATGATTGGAGGAGGTGAATGTACCCTGGAAAGGTCTCTGTAGCTCCGGCTCCCCTCCTTCTTCTGGACCCCACCATGAGCTGAGCAGCTCTCCCCTGGTGGGCCCTTCTGCCATGACATGCTGCCTCCCTTTGGGCCCAGAGTAATGGACTCAGCTATTTCTGTACTTAGACCTCGGAAACTGTGAGCCCCAAATAACCTTTTGCTCCTCTAAGTTGTTCCTGTTGGGTATTTTAGTCACAGCAGTGCAAACCTAACCAAAACAGATAGGTAATTTGAAGTGTCAGCTTAGCTTGCTTAATAGAGGGATGCCTAGAGACCTGGCGAAGCATTACTTCTAGATTGGCTGTGGGTCGGTGGCCTGAGTGGGCAAGATCCATGCTCATTGGGGGCAGCACCATCCAATCAGCTGGTGGTCCAAATGGAACAGGAAAGTGGAAGAGGGAACTGTTGTCTCTCTCTGGCTCTTTCTTCTACTGTGGGACATGTTCCTCCTGCAGCTGGCCTTGGACAGCAGACTCCAGGTTCTTTGGCCTTTGGGAATTGCGCCAACAGCCTTACAAGGGCTCCGGGTCCAGAACCGCTGGCTTTCCTGGTTCTGAGGCCTGCAGCTTCTTGGACTAAACCACAGTACTGGCTTCTCTGGCTCTCTTCCTCTGCTCATCTGTTCAGCCTCTGTGACCACGGAAGCCAATCTTGTAATAAATCCCCTTTTTAGGGGCTGGGGTTGTGGCTCAGCGGTAGAACGCTCACCTAGCACATGTGAGGCCCTGAGTTCGATCCTCAGCACCACATAAAAATAAATAAATAAATACATTGTGTCCAACTAAAAAATAAATATATTTTTTTTAAAAAATCCCCTTTTTAGTATACACTTTCCATTGGTTCTGTTTCTCTGAAGAACCCCAACTAATACAGGGAATCCTCACATTCAGCATGGGCAGGAGGGAGGAAAGGAGTGGTGCTTGGGAACACCTGGGGGTTGGTGATGTCTTACACCTGGAATTTATCAAGTCTTATGGCTCACATCTGAAAAAAAGGTGATTATGAAGGTCAAAGTCTCCAACTGCCGAAAACCACAAATTAGCTGGGGTTATGCTCAAGGCCACTTCTGCAATGAATAGCTGTTTGCTTTTTATTCTCAATTGATGATTCGGGCATATGAGGACAAGGTGATAATTTGGGTGAAAGGTCTCCTTTATGAAAGGATTCTTTCTGAATGACAGAAAACAACTCCTTCTTCTCCTAGGTACTCTTTAAAATTATTCCTTTTATAAAGGTTAGAGTCAAACTGGGACGTGGTAGTCTGGCCAAGAACTGGGTTCAGGGTGTGAATGAGCCTTATTGACTATGTTTCCACACATCAACTTGGAATTCTCCAACATGACATTATGCATGCTTGTCCTATTGAATCAGAAGTCCCCAAAGATGGCACAGAGTGACCACCCTGTGGGTATAGAAACAATCCAGGCTCAGGTCCTCCCACTGTGCTTGGAAGTCTTCATATGGAACCTTCTACTTGGCCTCTTATCCTCGATTTTGCCAGAAATGTAAGGCTTTGGCTTTTGCTCAGGAGAGCCCTTGTGGATTTAGGGCCAGGCAGATCTGCAGTTGGTAGTATCCTCCGTTTCCTTTGACATTCAGTGTACATGGTGTGTGCAAGTGTCTGTCTGAATTTGCCTCTGAGTACCTTCCATGTACCAAGCCCTACCCAAGCACTTTACCATCATGATGAAACTTTCAGGTAGCAGTATTAGCCCATGTCACACACAAACTGAGACACAGTGATTCCCAGAACAAGGGAGGGCAGAGCGAGGGCTAATACTGGAGTTCTCCCCAACTCCAAAGGGGAGCCTTCTGCCATCATGCCATGCCACCTTTAGAGAGAGTATATCCAATATCACACCTTCCATTCTCTGCCCTGGTCATTCTAGATGCTGGTACTCTGAACTTTTTCCTCGGCCTTAGGCTGTGGATCTCCTTGGCACCAGAAGAAACACGATTCATAATCTTCCTACTGGAGAAGTTCTTTTTCTTCAAATTGTGAGCTCTTGGGGTGGCAGGGCCCATAGTAGCAGAGGCAGAGCTTCAGGGCCAAGTGTTTCTCCTGGGCCAATTCCAGACCAACAAGAACAATAACCACACTTATTTGAACATTTTTAATTTTTAAAAAAATTAAAAAATTTTAATGGACACATAATTGTATAATTTATGGGGTACAGTGTGATATTTCAATATATGTATATAATGTATAAAGATCATATTAGGGCAGATAGGCTAATCGGCATCCAACAATTAAAATATTCTAATGTTTTTATATCTTATTTTAATTTGTACTGGGGATTGAATTCAGGGGCACTGCTATAGAGCTACATCCCCAATCCCCCCTGCCCTTTTTAAAATTTTGAGACAGGGTCTCGATAAATTGCTGAGGCTGGCCTCAAACTTGTGATCTTCCAACCTCAGCCTCCAGAGTAACTTGAATTACAGGTGTGCACCACCACACCCAGCTGTTTTGGTATTTTTAGATAATAAATAATAGTTCTTATTTCCTGAGCATTTACAAAATACCAGGCATTATTACAAGCACTTCACACAATTCTCTTACTAGTTTTCAACAACCCCCAAAGTACAGGTCCCCAATCCTTTATACAGATTCCTTCCAAATTCAGGAATGTTTCAGAAGCTGAAATTGTTTACATTGTTAAAAGACAAATCTATTTGGACTGGGGTTGTGACTCAGTGGTAGAGCACTTGCCTCACAAGTGTGAGGCCCTGGGTTCCGTCCTCAGCACCACATATTAAAAAAATAAATAAATAAAATAAAGGTTAAAAAAAAAGACAAATCTATGCTTATATTGTATTCTTTCCCAGGTCATACTATTAACTGGTGGAACCAGGATTTGGACCTGGTCTAAGTACATGGCCCATTTTTGTTTGTGTGTGTGTGTGTGGGGTGGGTGTGTGGTGCTGGGGATTGAACACAGGGCCTTATGCATTTGAGGCAAGCACTCTACCAACTGAGCTATAGCCCCAGCACCATATAACCTGTTTTCACTTCTGCTTTAACTCCAATCCTTCACAGGGCAGGAGATAAAAATATTCAAACCCCTCCTACTTCATTTCTACCTGAGGAACCACTTATGCCTCAATTCAAATGCATTTTCACTGGGAAAGAATAACAGATTTTTCTTACAAATTGGCAGAGAGAGAGTGTGTTTCCATATCCAACACTTTCTTAAAAGAGATTGGAAAAGAAAAGAAGGAAGGAAGGAAGGTCAAAAAAATGTTTGGGAGTGGGAATGTGACTTTTCCGTTCTCAGTAAGAAAATATTTTGTCTTTTTCTGTTCATTTGTAGTTCCATTTCTGCTTTGCTTAATGGACAGAAGCCTCTGTTTCTGCCCATCTAGGCTCCAGGAGTTGCTACTTCCCATTGCCAGCTGCCCTTGCTGCTGTTATTTTGGCCTCTTCCTCTTCCCTTAGATGGGGCCTCTTCACCACTCCATGGACCCCATTGTCCATTGTTCAAAGTTCTCACAAATCCTTCTCTCATCCATTGGTTTCAAGGTGCAAACTCAGCCTCAACAGCCACCTGCTAATTGAATACTAGAAAGATGGCATGATTTCATGTAAACATCCTCAGCTTTATTCTAGAACTGGAAAGTTTGCTATTCCAAGCAAAGCAGAAGAGCCTGTTTCAGGGAACCATAGAGGAAAGAAGTGAGATGTCCAGGTGTGTGTGTATGTGTGTGTGTGTATGTGTGTGTGTATGTGTGTGTGTGTATGTGTGTGTGCGCGTGCGCACGCACAAGAGCACTTCTTTGCCAAGTCTCCGGCCTCCTCCAAGTCACCAAGAATGTGAGTACCTGGCCAGCTACTCAGTTAAACTTCAGCTTCCAGGGAGCGGAGGAGAAAAGCAGGAAGAGATTTACTGTTTGGCCCTTGGATTCTTGCATTTCAGTTGATCTGGGTCTTCACTGAGTGATTATTATTGGCTACATGCTCTGAATAATGAGTTCTGACACTGTTAATGAATTGATTTGGTTGACTTTGTCTTTATATTTTTTCAATTAAGTATACACATCTCCAGGCTTTTTGGTGGGGCCAAGCGATTGCTGGTATTTGTTCAGTTTATTTGGTGGAGTCTGAGGATGAGGAAAGGAAAAAAAAAAAAAGATCTGTCCTCTTTTAAAAGTTTGTTTTTCCACAGTGATCTTTCTTCTTGTGAAATTCTGTTTTACCCCCAATGATCTTATAAAAAATATTCTTTGGTTTTTCAAGTTATGAGAAAACAGACCACAGAAAGTTAGTGGTATTCCCGTTACTTTCTGTGGTAAGTAACGGGAATACCACTAACTTTCATTAAGAATGGATGAATATGTGGGTCCACTCTCTTAATTAGAGAGATCAAAGGGGAATAATATATTTTAACTCAAAGTTCTTTTCTTTTGTTCTAAAAGAATAGACCTCAGTGAAAGCAAGTATTTCCTAACCCAAGAAATCTGCAATAATCTATTCTACTAGAGTTTTGTGTTTGTCTGAATTACATGTGGTA
The DNA here is from genome assembly GCF_001458135.2 of Marmota marmota marmota. Lineage (NCBI taxonomy): Eukaryota > Metazoa > Chordata > Mammalia > Rodentia > Sciuridae > Marmota > Marmota marmota. Next base: position 2,714,616 of record NW_025999949.1, read on the forward strand.
TGGTGAGTCTTATTCTCCCTGTCTTCCTGAGCCTTCCATGGTTAATGGCTCAACAGGGACTTTCATGGGCACCAACTCTTCTGACATCCCAGCATACCCTCACTTCTTCTTGGTACGTGTTCTGTAGGAACAACTTGACCCCAAGCCAGCCTTCGGATTGCTCTGTCCACTGGCGCTAACATTCTCAAACATAAGTCTGATTTTTTCCCTCTTCCTTAGAACTCTCCCAGTGTACCCATTCATTTACAAAACAAAGTCCTGTCTTCTAGGCACTGTGTTCAAGGGTCTCCATGTTCTAGGCCTGTTATCTGCCTTTTCTTTTGCTGCTTCTTGCTTTGCATGCCTAAACAGCATCAGCCGTTTCTAGGATGTAAGTTCATCCTCTGGATCTCTACACATGAAGCTCTCAGTATCTAGTATGCTCTTTTCCCCTTCTCTGCCTAGGAGACACCCAGGTGGTCATCCATGTGAACAAACATTTACCAAGAGTCTACTGTGTGCCTTGAGACAGTGGAGATACAAGAATGAGAGGGAAAGGACATCTTCCTGACCATCCAGTTGAAACATCGCTTCTCAATCCCCCCTTAAATGCCTCCCACTTCCCCACTACTAATGCATAGTGGACTAGTTTTTTCTTTCTAACTTTCTTTGAACTTTTTACATACTTCCCTAATTGCACTAATGAGATATAACTTTTGTTCATCTGCCTAGGCCAAAGGTCAATGACTGCAACTTTGGGGGGGAAGAAGTGCATAGTTTCAGAATATGTTGCCTAGGTTGGCCTCAAAATCCTGGGTTCAAGTGGTCCTCTTGCCTCAGCCTCCTGATTAGTTGGGACGACTATGCCCATCAATGGGTGCTAGTTTAAGCCATTAACTTTGTGAAAATTAGTGGCATAGCAAGATAAAAACTAACACAACTTGATAGACTTGTGTTTAATTCCTGCTCTCTAGTTATTATTCATGTGATCTTGGACATAGTTCTCTGAACTTTAGTTTCTTTATCTGTAACATGGGAATAGTGATACCTCCCTTATGGTACATCTTTAAAGGTAAAGTGTACTTGAAACATTAGGTGCCCCCAAAAGTCAGTTCCTTGGAGGGGGCAGGTCTTTTCCTAATATCTTGAAGCCTCAAACCAGGCTGCACGTGGAAGGTGTTCAAAGGACTTAAGTTGAATGAATAACAGTGCTCAGAATGTCTTTAAAGAACTAGGATAAGCCCTAGTCTTTTTATTTTCTTTTTCTTTTTTTTTTAGAGAGAGAGAGAGAAATTTTTAATATTTATTTTTTAGTTTTCGGTGGACACAACATCTTTATTTTATTTTTATGTGGTGCTGAGGATCGAACCCAGCACCCCGTGCATGCCAGGTGAGCATGCTACTGCTTGAGTCACATCCCCAGCCCCCAAGCTTTTTTCTCATGAGCATTTTTTTTTCTAATTCAGTGCTGATATAGTCCTTGTTTACTCATATGTGAAATTAGGGACCAGATGGTATTTCTGGGGCCTTCTAGTTGCAAATTCCACAAAACTGATGAAGCTTGAGATAAGGTCTTGGAAGAACAATATTAAATTTCAAAAAATATTAGTATTCTTAGTGAGTACCCCAAAGGAGTTTTTTGTTAATGAGATATTCTTCTGTCCTAAGCCTCTCACCTGAGCCAGTAACCATACCCAAGACAAGATAATGAGTATTAATATCCAGATGTCTGCAGTGGCGGTTGATGGCATTAGTGCAATGTTTTGCCAGCTGTAAATGCAAAATAGCTTATTTTGTTTTGCAGCACTGGGGATTGGACCCAGGGCCTTGCACATTCTAGGCCAGCACTCTACCACCGTGCTACACTTCCAGACCTTTTTGCTTTATTTTGAGACTAGGTCTCTCTAAGTTTTCTAGGCTGACCTTGAACTTGTTAATTTCCTGCCTTGGTCTCCCGAGCAGCTGGGATTATAGGCGTGCACCTACAATAAAATTTTTAGAAATTTATTTCAATTTTGTATTTTTTTAGTTATATATGACAGCAGAATCCATTTGGATGTAATTATGCAAGCATGGGATATATCTTATTATAGATAGAGGCAAAATAATTTTTGATCAATAATTTTTGATAAAGATGAATTTGATTTTTTTTTTAATCTTGAGGATTGAACCCAGGGGTACTTAATCACTGAGCCACATCTCTAGCCCTTTTTATATTTTATTTAGAGACAGGGTCTTGCTAAGTTGCTTAGGGCCTTGCTAAGTTGCTGAGGCTGCCTTTGAACTTTCGATCTTCCTGCCTCAGCCTCCTGAGGTGCTGGGATTACAGGCATGCATCACTGCGCCCAGCTGATTTTTTTTTTACTTAAGATATTAATGTATATTTCAGTCAACCATTTTCAAATTCTTAGTAATAGAAGAAACACTGTATGACCTAAAGGTAGAACAAAAGAAGAATTTATAGGTGATGGGCTTTTGTTTTGCTTATGCCTTGCTCTGGAAAGGCATAGGAAATTCAGTTCCTGATAATTGGCAGAGGGGGGTGATGAGGAATTCCTTGTTTTCTTGTGAGTTGTACAAGTTGAATATACATACATGCACTTAATTATAAATATGAATGTAAATACTGAATTCCAACGGGACATTTGGGAACTGTTTTTGGATGAAGATCCCAAGGGATCCTGATTACCATCCAGGGATCAAGTCTATCTATCCTCAGAGCTACCTTTCAACTTTCAAGTGATGTCCTGGACTAATTCCCTCCTCTTAACAGGAGGGAATCAGAAAATTCCTTCTCAAAGGAGCATGCGCTGGGTGGAAGGCTATGGGGAGGGCCACGTCATGTCAGCTCTTTTTATCCTGAGCATTAAGCTTCTCAGTCAAGACTAGAAAATGGTGTTCCCAGAAACCCGCTGAAAACCAGTCACACCATCTGAGCAGTAGTTTGTGAAGATGAAGTCTGGGAAGAATGACTAGTTAAGTTGTATGTGTGAGCGTGTGTGTGTGTGTGTGTGTGTGTAGCAGTGTAGGCTGGGGGCCAACCAGCTCTTACTAACCCATCCCTGTCCTTGAAAGACACCTTGGTTTTCTCAGGGAGGAGATGGAGACAGAGGGTTTCATCAAGATTAGTAGGGTTCTGAGAGAGGAAAAGGCCCTGTGTTGCTCAAGCGCAAGGGAGTGGAGGTGCTGGAGTCTGAACAAAGAAGACAGAGATGCCCCTTGTTGTCTGGGTAGGGAAAGGAGAGGCAAATGCTCTAAGGTTCCCCCAAAAGCAGGGGCCCCAGACTGCAACCCCACTCTTCCAGAGGGTCACCAAAGCCGGAACGCCCCAGAAACCAAAGCTATTTCATTGCCAACTGTTCCAACCACTTAGGTCAGGACCCAGACCCAGGCCAAACTCCAGGCCTGGGGCATCCTTGGTTTACAAAAGTCTTGCCCTCTCCCTTTGTGACAGGGTGCAGAGTGGTGGAGGACTAGTCACTTAGGGAGAGCCACAAAGTTACAAAGAAATTTCCTGCCTGATCTCAACAGCCCTAGGAGATAGAAAATGATATTCTTACCATGATTATTGTTCTATAAAGGAAGAAACAGTATCGTCCACCTTTCCAGATGAGAGCTAGAAAATGATAAAGATGATCCTGAATTTTGTGATGCAGCAATAGTAACTAGACCATTTTAATTTGGGTTCTCAACAAAGAAGACTTGGCCTGGTTTGTTTCCTTATTTAAGTGATCATTCAGTGTCTTGTCTGCACTTGGGTCAGTGCCTTCAACTTGAGCCTGTGAGAGCTAAAGACTTAGGGACAACTTGGTATGATGTTAGCAGTCCTAGCAGATTCTAGGACTGACATAGTGGTGGTTTGTCCAGACTGCATTTTATATTTAATTTTTGTGAATTTTAAGGCAAATTTAGATATGGCAAAAATGAGCCTGCACAAATGCACACACACACACACCCAGGCACAGATAGTTTGGTACAAAGTCCCCAGGAATGTTCCTAGTTGGCAGCTGTCATGGGCAAATCACATTTGAGAAGTGGTACTCTAGGACAAGGGGCCACCTTTGCAGAAAGTGCAGGGCACATGGGTAGCAGGCACCTGTTTGCTCTCCTAGAGCAGCTGGAAAGTGCCAGACTGAGCTTGTGAGAGACTTTGGCGTAAAGACAGATGAGAGACTCCTGAGACACAGTGAGAGAATGCATCTGCTTGTGTCCTCATAGGGCTATTCCGTCCTTGGGAAGGTTGAGCCTCGGTTTCCTTAAATGCATTTTCTCCTGAGGAATCTCATGGGCTTTCCCTGAATCTTTATGTACCCCACTTACTGTGGTAAACAGGTTATGTGACGTTGCACCTTATTCTAGATCCTATTGATAGCAACCCTAGACTAATAGCTGAAGGGAAATGATACTATTTTGTTCTTTTTTTGCGGGGGCGGGGTAGTACTGGGGATTGAACTCAGGGGCACTTATTGAGCCACATCCCCAGCCCTTTTTTGTATTTTATTTAGAGACAGGGTCTCATTGAGTAGCTCAGTGTCTTGCTAAATTGCTGGGGCTAGCTTTGAACTTGAGATCCTCCTGCCTCAGTCTCCGGAGCCAAGCTGCTGGGATTACAGGTGTGTACCACCACACTGGGCTACTTTGCTCATTTGAAGAAACTTTCAGCAAAATTTTTGAGGGAATTTTACAAACAACGCTGCACCCCCTGGCATAGCGAAGCCAGGGAAACCCGGTCAGGAGTGAGTGAAGTGGGGGGTGAAGCAGGGCTGCATTGGTTATACCTGCTTCTTCCCCTGTGGCTTAACCCCTGCCTCACATACTTCCTGGAGAGGTGCAGCTTCTCTGTGGCTTACATTGCTATGAGCTTCCCCTTGCTTCCCCAGGTTGGAGGAAGCTGTGTCCGGGCAGGAAGTGAGCACTGTACCATTCAAAGCAAAATCACTGCTCAGGAAGCCCCACAGTGTTCCATCCTTTCTCCTCCTATCTTCTACCCCAGTTTGTGGCTGTACAACTACTTGGGGTGCCAGATCACCTGCTCCACCTGATGTGATTGTTATCCCATTTTTATGAAGACCAGCTTGGCCAGCTTTTTGTCCCTTGACTTTCTGGGGTGCCATTCTCACCCTGGATTCTTTGCTCTGGTACAGTTCTTTTCTCTGCCCTACTCTGAAGGGAAAATCGAAAGCAATCACACTTGAGACTTGTATTTGTGAAGACCTCACACAACTTAGGATTTTATAGAGATAAGGGCAAAGGAGAAATGCTCCCAAGGATAAGATTCCATCAAAATTCAATCCTTACATTAAAGTCCAAACCAAACATTTCTCTTGCCAATGGGAATTCATTCCTTTCCATGATCATGGTAAGAAACTGTGAATATTCATAAAAGGTAGGTGTGAGTGAAACCAGGTTTGGTTTCCGTTTTTCCTTTGGTAGATAGTAAGCTATGAATGCTTTCTTTAAGAATATTTGTAAATGTGCCCAAAGGTTAGTGAAAAATGAGAACATTTGATGTGGCAAATAATACCAGCTTTGTGTACTCTCCTGGAAGTCCCCTGAGCTTGCATCATAAGCTGGAATCTCCAATATCTTAAAAGATTATATAAAATAAAAGCCAGAGAAACCTGGTATAAGCTGGAAAAGGAGTGCTTCCAAGCCAATAAAGGGAGTCCTCGATTATCTGTAGGTAAGTGAACATTCAGAAACTAAAATGGTTGTGACAAAGCCCAAGTACTTAAGCACTGTCAATGAAGAGAGAGGCCCTTTGATGAAACTTGGGACTTGTTGACTCGGTTTACACACATTGCTACAAGACATGGCTACCTGGCTTTTCAGACTCTAGCCAACAGCAAGTGAAGCATTTGAAAAGGGAGAGTGAAACAAGCAGGGCTCAGATAACAGCTGGGAAAGAATCAAAAATAAATATGCTTAGAGCATCATTTAAGAATTATTAATGCACAATTATTATGTGTCAATTAAAAATAAAATAAAGCATAAAAAAAGATTTATTAGCCATAACCCTGAGCATGATTCATCAAGAAAAAGAGCATGCTCAGAATCTTCTACAGAGTAAAGCAGGGACAGATGTGATCTCTTAGGGGTCTTTTGTAACAGAGTGGCTACTAGCAAGGCTTCAGGCATCCAAGCCATCCCCTTAGGTGGAATGTGCTATTGCTCAACAAGGAAGACTTCATGGGGACATCCTTCTGCTGCCATGCCATGGGACGGAAGAGGTGCTGTCCCTGCCCTGACTCACTGTTTATTGGCAGTTGCTGGCTTTGTGGGTGCTTCCTCTCCAGTAAAAAGGGGGAAGAAGCTCATGAGGGTTGGCAGGGCGCCTTGGAGACCTTTGATGGCAGGTTCTGAAACGAGGCCCAGCTTCATAATAGGGCAATTACCCTTTAGACTGGCACAGAGACGCTGTAAACCACCTTTCCGGAACACAGACTAAATGGCACGAGGTGTTAGGCAGTGATATTACAACACCTAGGGACACGGCTGGTGGGGGGGTGTCTGTAGGTGGGTAGCCTGGAGGAACATGGGAGATGACGGGCATGAGAGACAGACACTTTGCAGGGGCAATGCTCTGAGCCTGATCCTAGCTAAGGCTGGGACCACTGTGAGGGGCAGCTTCCCATTGACCCCTTGATTGCTTCTTGGTTCACCCCTCACCCCCAAAAATGGATCTGAAAGAGAGCTGGCCCTTCTAGCTTTAGACACAGCCAAGGCAGCCTATCAGGCACCATGGAAATGTGAGGGAGGCAACTTAGAGGTGGTCAAAGCAAGCAGGGTAGTGACCACTTCAGCCACACTCTACACCTACTCCACACCTGCATCCCGTCCTCTCCTGAGCTCAGTGACAAGGCCATCTTCAGTGCCATGTGTTCCATTTGGAGACATGGAAATAAAGTGGGCAGGTGACATTTTAAAATATCCATGGAGACTTTTCCCCTCCATTTCCTGGCTCTTGTCTCACTGTCCTATAGGAACTGCCAGCCACAGGTGGCCACTGAGTGCTTGAAATGTGGCCAGTCCTATAAGCATAAAACATATTGAAATTCAAAGACAAATACTAAGCAAAGACAAGTTAGCTTACCAACATAACTCTTTGGGTGTTGAAATAATATTTTGGATATATCGAGTTAAACAGAATATGATTAAAACCAACATCACCTGTTTCTTTTTACATTTTTTAAAATGTGAGTACTAGAAAATTTTAAATTGTTATGTAACTGCTTGCATTGAAATTTTCCTGCATTTTGCTGCTGGCAGCTTGTTACCTCCTCGGCAGCTCAGCTTGCCAGTCTTCAGCTAACTGCCTTTGGGACTCAGAGGAAAGGAGTCTTTTATGGCCTTTAAGTTTCAATTGTTGGAGCCTCTGGGGAAAAGGAAGCACTTTTTCGAAGGCAGTAGATCCGCAGGATTGTCACTGATGATATCTCTCAGATCAGGCAAGGAAGATTTTGGTTGCAAGGGAAGGAGCAGAATTTAGGTCCTGGTGTGACCCTGAAATGGGGCAAGGGGCCAGTGAGCCAGACACTTGTTTAGCTGCTGGGCTTCCAAAAATAAGAAGCAGACAGAGCCCTGTCCCTAGGGCATCAGAAGAGAATATATATGTAACAAATAAATAAGATAGTTTCAGGTACTAAAATTCCATGAAGACGTGCTGATGGGTCTGTAGAGCTGGACAGCACTTGGGACCACTTGGGACCCACTTGGGACCCACTCGGGACCCACTCTTCTGCCCTTCCTCAGAAGCCAGAGTGGAAGTGGCTGTCTGATGAGTCCAGGTAGACTGTCCAGAGACAGTGCCCCAGCTTTGCTGGGCTGAACATAGTGAACAGGCAGCAGAGAGGTCCCAGGTTGACTGAAAGAGCTGAGCCCATAGAGGCCACAAAGGACAGGTGACAAGAAGTGAATGATGAGGACAGGGGCTATCAGGACTCAGCTTGACATGTCTGAAGCCATCTTGAGTTGTAACCACTATGAGTATCCCAAATAACTCTGGTCAGTTTTCCCAGCACAGTGTCTCAACATACTATAAATAAACAAAATAAACAAAACCATTAGAGTGGTGTGTGAAGCATTAGGACCAGACCCAGGCACCATCAGCAACAGGAATGTGCCTGATGTCCTTGGTTTTAGCTTAAGATAAACCAGGTACATTCCAGCTTGATGAAGTCACTTTTGTCCTGACCACATTGTAAGTTCCCTACTTCTGACACAAACTGAGGGGATCCACTGGTCTTGCTGCTACCCAAGACCTCCACTCCTTCTGGTGTGATCCTGGACCTGTCCACCTCCTTCTCAGGGTCATGGCTCATGTAATTGCATGCATAATGGGGGAGGTAAACAATGATTTACAAGCTTCACTAAAACAATGACCTTGGACTTCTGGTATATTAAGTTAAAAGTCTGAAGAGTGCTGCTGGTGGTAGGAAGAGGTGGCCTAATTGATTTTTGGTAAGCATCACCCACTTTCAGGTTTTAGCCTGTGGAGTGACCCCATCTCACTCCAACAGCTTTAGACCTCGAGTGACTCTTTTGCCTTTTGTGTAAAGTTTTGCTCTCCCCTCAGTTTCTTGGGAAACATGGACCCTATCCTGCCTGCTTTCTAGATCAATCTGCAAATGTGGGTTTTACGCATAGCATACATAGCTCTGCTAACTCTCAGGTCTCATTTGGCCTTTTTAATTTTCCAGAGCCTGCTCCAGAGCTGCTAATTGAACTTTCTAAGAATGTCAATTCCCAGTCCGTCTACTCCTTTTCATTAATTTGTTACAATTCCATTTGTTCCATCAATTTGTAAATGTATTTCATTTCCTTCTATTTTTCCACTTGTGCCTCTGAATGTAATTTTTCCTCAGAGGTTTTTGTGAGTGTGCCAACCCAGAAAGTCTACCCTGTAAGCTTCAACCAACAGTTAGGTGTTCTCACTATAATTAAAGTTAAAAATGTGTTGTTGAATCTGCCTTGCAGAGAAGCAGGCGCCACATTGGAATTTTTTAAATGTTTTATAATAATCTAGTTAGCTTGATATTAGATTTTCCCTGTTTATAATTTATATTTTCCCCTTTAGTTTTATTTCATTACATCTGATTATATCTATTATACAACATGATTTAATTTATCAACTTTTTTTTTGTATTTTGAACCAATATTCACTTAACTGCTATGCAATTATTATTCATTTCCCAATTTATATGAAGTGGCCCTGCTCTCCAGGCCTCCTACCCCAGAGGTAGCATGGGGCATCTGTGAGCTAAGCTTTGGTCTCTCTCTCATTTGTGAGAAATAAGCCTGGAGGGCTTCCTAAGTGGGAAGTTGAGCCTGTTCCTCACCAACACAGTGGATATGTCCCCAATGTAGGAGAGGGTTTCAATACTTAAAGCCTGGTCCCCTACCTGCTAAAGTATGACTGTCCCCAAGAGTGAGGCAAGGCCTCAAGAGATGTATAACTTAGTACTTTTACAACAGGAGAATGAGGGGCAGCCAAGTGCTCTTTTTTCCCTATCCTTAGCTTCTACTTCTGTGGAAGTAGGAAATGTATAAGGGGAGTGTGAACCTCATAGTTTTAATGGGAAGATCTGCAAGTAGCACCCATTACTTCTGCTCACAGGCTCTTGGGAGGAGTTTAGTCATGTGGCCCCTTTGCTACAAGGATTACTGAGAAATGGAGTCTTTGCCTGAGTGGCCCTGTATTAGCCAGACCCTGTTGAAGGAAGGTAATACTGGATAGAAGGACAGCTAGGCATCGGCCACATGTATCATCACCATTCCCAAGTGCAACTAAGAACCTGAAGTGCAGGGAGCTGGTGGTCAGTCAGGTTTCCCATTCACCTGCTGCTACTGTCACCTACCACTTTGCCTCTTACAGGCTCTGTGTGGCCTCCTAGGCTGCTGCAGGATTATTTTCAGGAGTCTGTGAGGGCAAACAAACCTGTTTCGAACCAACACTTACTGAGGATTTAAATTCTCCAGCCTGTCTTAGGCTTCTAGCATATTAAATGGATTTTAGCTGCTCTCCCCGTGATTGTAGTGGCCCTGTTTTCAGAACAACAAGGAAGGACATGCATGCTGACACATGGCTTGACAATGGAAACAGGATACCTAAAAAGATCGGGAATTTTAGCAAATATGGTCACCCTGTTTGAGCTCCTATATTGTGTCGTCTTACTCTTGTGAGAGTCCATTGAAGGGCCCTGGGGATGCATCGTCTTTCCCAATGGAGCTGTTATTCCAAAGCCCCACACCCTTTCTTGGCAAGCCACTGTGGCACAAAAACACAATGACATGAAAATATCAAAAGAAACACTAGTTCCCCAAAATAGGATGATTTCCAATTAAGAGAAAAAGAAAGATTTTGCAGCCATATCTCCATAATAGTCATTAAACCACACTGCCTAGAACAGGACAAAGTCAGAAACATTTGGCAAATACAGAACAGAGACCCAATTAGCTGAACATGAATTCTTATTATGAGACTGGCTGGGATAAAATTTTCTAGGTGGTACAAATATTAATTGAACCTTTATTGTTCCCCATTCTTTCTCAGCAAAGAAATTCAGATTCCTTAGCCTGGCATTCAGGACTTCAAAATTAAGGTCTTCATCTCCTTTATGTGTACAGATGCAAAGATACTAAAGAAAATATGTTTTAAATGGTGCATTGCGATCAAGCAGGGTTAATTCTGGGGAGGCCAAAATGGTTCAACATTAGAAAATCCATGTGTGTAATTCAATATGTTAAGATACTAAAGGAGGAAAAACATTTGAGTACCTCAGTAGATGCTGAAAAGGCATTTGATTAAATTCAGCACACATTGTTATTAAAAACTTAGTAGATAAAAGAGGTAGAAGCAGCCACTTGGGGAACTCTGTATTTTTTTTTGGGGGGGTGGTGGCTAGGAGGTGTATCAAGGATTGAACTCAGGGGCACTTGACGACTGAGCCACATCCCCAGCCCTATTTTGTATTTTATTTAGAGACAGGGTCTCACTGAGTTGCTTAGTGCTTCACTTTTGCTGAGGCTGGCTTTGAACTCTGGATTCTCCTGCACGAAGACAAAAAGGAAGGCATCAGCTGTCACCATAAATACTACCATTACCCAGATAGAAAATACAAGAAAATAGAATGGGAAGTCATGAGATATTGAACTAATAAAGAAGATACAAAATCACCTCTTGGAAAAATCACAAAAAATGCTAAATTATGTAGGCTTATGTATCTCAAAAATATGGGAGGGGCTGAGGTTGTAGACTGCTTGCCTAGTATGTGTGAGGTCCTGGGTTCAATCCTCAGCACCATATAAAAACAAATAAATAAAATAAAAATATTGTGTCCAACTATAACTAAAAAAATATAGGAGATCTATGTGGGCAAAATTAAAGTTTGTTGAAAAGCACACAAAAAAATAGACATTAGGGTTGCTGGATGGGAAAGTTTGTTATTATATCAATGTCATTTTCCTTGAAAATTAGTTTTATGCAATCAATTCAGGAGTAAGCAAAATTTTAATTGAAATTTTTGGTAGCACTTGACAAACTTATTTTAAAGTGTGTAGGTATGGCCCTTTTTTTGATATTTTTTATTTTTTATTTGGATATGTTATATATGACAGTAGAATGCATTACAATGCATATTACACATATAGACCACAATTTTTCATATCTCTGGTTATGTACAAAGTATATTCACACAATTCATGTCTTCATACATGTACTTAGGGTAATGATGTTCATCTTATTCCACCATTTATCCCCATCTCCATTTATCCCCTTCTCCCCTCCCTTCGCCTTCCTCCCCTTTACTCTATCTAGAATTCTTCTAATCTTCCCATGCTCCCCCTTCTAATCCCTCTATGAATCATCCTCCTTATATCAAAGAAAACATTTAGCATTTGTTTTTTTGGGATTGGCTAACTTCACTTAGCATTATCTTTTCCAACGCCATCCATTTACCTGCAAATGCAATGATTTTATTCTCTTTTATTGCTGAGTAATATTCCATTGTGTATATATGCCACATTTTCTTTATCCACTCATCCACTGAAGGGCATTTAGGTTAGTTCCACAGTTTAGCTATTGTGAATTGTGCTGCTATAAACATTGATGTGGCTGAGTCTCTGTAGTATGCTGTTTTTAAGTCCTTTGGGTATAGACTAAGAAGTGGGATAGCTGGGTCAAATGGTGGTTCTATTCCCAGTCTTCCAAAAAATCTCCATATTGCTTCCCATATTGATTACACAATTTTGCAGTCCCACCTGCAATTTATGAGTGTGCCTTTTTGCCCACATCCTCACCAACACTTATTGTTATTTATATTCTTAATAGCTGCCATTCTGACTGGAATGAGATGAAATCTTAGAGTAGTTTTGATTTGCATTTCTCTAATTGCTGGAGATGTTGAACATTTTTTTCATATATCATTTTCTGAGAAGTGTCTCTTCAGTTCCTTGGCCAATTTATTGATTGGGTTATTTGGTTTTTGGTGTTTAGCTTTTTGAGTTCTTAGACACTGTGTCTAATAGAAGAAATAGTAGGCCCAAATCTCCATCATATTAGATTAGTCCCCAACTTCCTTAATAAGACTCCTATAGCACAAGAATTAAAATTAAGAAGGAATAAATGGATTGACTCAAATTAAAAAGCTTCTCAGAAAAAAAAAAACAATCAGTGAGGTGAATAGAGAGAGTCTACAGCTTGGGACCAAATTTCTACCCCTCACACATCAGATAGAGCACTAATCTCTAGGGTATATAAAGAACTCAAAAATAGGTATGGCCTTTACCTGGGAGGGCAGAAGGAAAGCTGGTAACAGTAGTTGATTATAGAATATACAAGAGAGAGATTTAGGCACTCATGGTGTACCCTCCGGTGTCCATATGCATGAGTTCAGTACCATGTGTGTGAGTTCCCTAGACAACAAACTAAATCAAATTAAAATATAGGGCTCATGTGGATAAAATTTATTTTTGGGAAAAAAAACCACATTATTTTTGGGAAAAAAGGTAATGATATCAAATAGGAAAATGTAATCCATTATTCAAGGCTTTGTTATTGAAGCAGAAATGGTTGAACATACAAATGGATTAAAATAGAGAGTTTAAAAATAGTTATCTATATATGGTAATTCACTTTATAGCAAAGGTAGCACTTTCAATCAGTGGGCAAAATAATGAACTATTTAAATAAATATCAAGCTTCCTCTGTTTCCTCTCTGTAAAGTGGCTGGTGGCTTCAGAGGATTCTTAGAAGGGTTATGAAATATTATTTGGTCCTAAAAAGGAAGGGATTTCTGAAACTTGCTATATACAACATGGATGAACCTTGAAGCTATTAGGCCAAGTGAAATAAGCCAATCACAAAAAGGTAAATATTGTATGATTCCAGTCCTGTGAAGTACTGAGAGTAGTCAGATTCATAGATAAAGAAGTAGAAATGGTTACTGGTGTTTATTAGGGTTGGGACAGGGCAAATAGGAAACTAGTGTTGGTTATTTGTTTTTGATTTTTGCTTTGGCATCAGGGATTGAACCCAGGAGCACTTACCACTGAGTCACATCCCCAGCCACTTTTATGATTTATTTTGATAGACAGGGTCTCACTAAGTTGCTGAGACTGGTTTTTTAAAAAATATTTTTTTAGTTGTGGATGGATACAATACCTTTATTTTATTTTTATGTGGTGCTGAGAATCAAACAAAGTGCCTTCCACATCCGAGGTGAGCACTCTATCACTGAGCTACAACTCCAGCCCCTGAGACTGGCTTTTGAATTCCGGATCCTCTTGCCTCAGCCTCCCAAGTTACTAGGATAGCAGGCATGTGCCAGCGTGGCTGGTGGAACTAGTGTTTAATGGGTACACAGTTTCAGTTTTGCCAAGTGAAGAGAGTTCTGGGTGTTAATGGGGGTGATGGCTACACAACAGTGATTGTCCTTCATGACACTGAACGTACACTTAAAAATGATGAAAATGGGGGCTGGGGCTGGGGCTCAGGGGTAGTGAGCTCGCCTAGCATGCATGAGGCACTGGGTTCTAGCCTCAGCACCACATAAAAATAAAATAAAGATATTGCATCCACCTAAAGCTAAAAAAATAAAATTTTTAAAAATGATGAAAATGGTTTTAAAATAGTAAAATTGTATAATTTTTAAAAACCTTATGATATATATTACTTATAATTCTATTGTAACTCTATACTATTGGAAGATTGCAACAAGTCCAGAATGTCCTGTGTGGCCTCGAATTTCTTTTTTATTTGTTTTTGCTCCTGTTTGGTTTTGATTTTTAATCCTCTGAAGTGACTGTGAACAGGGCAGGGATGGAATGCCCAGGTGTGCAGGTAGGTTTCATGATGGGTAATGCCTATATCATTTTTCTTCAATACTTTCCCAGGAAGTCTCCAATTGCTCTTTTTAGAGTGAGGGTGGGTGCAGGAGGAGTGTAAGAAGTTGTCACTTTGAACACTGTTTGGGTTGCCTCCCCAAAGAAGCCAGCCGGCCAGGGCTGTGGGTGTTGGTGATGAAAACGGTTGTGGTGGGTGGGTGCATGGGCAGCAGCCTCAGGCCTCCGCTCAGCAAGGCCAGGACACATACATTAGCAAGTGGGGCAGGGGAAGGGGGAAACAGGTGCTTCCCATGACTGCCCTTTTTGTGTCACTTCTTTGTATTTTGCCCATTTATCAGTTTTTCCTTAGGACGCCAAGTTTCTTTGTCAGGGTCTCTGGTTATGGATGAAGTGCAAAAAGGTAGGCATTTTCATGTCACCTCAGCCACACATGTAGGACTGAGCCTGTCTTACTCCCCTGGCTTCCCTCTCCCTACCAAGTGTGGCTTCCCAGCTCCAGGTGGCTGAGCCTTCTGGCCCTGGCCAACCCACAGACGGGGGCCCCATCCGACCTCCTGCCTCTAGACAGAGCTCTCCAAGGCTCTCTGGCCACATGTGTCCCAGGACTCAAGGAATTTTCTGGACTGGAGGATTTCCATAGTGCTTCAGTGCTCTGAGAATCTGAGAGGAGTTGTCACCTGTCTTAATTCTTGGTGGGCTGAGTGGATACACAATGAGTTAAAATAGTAACTACCTTGGCATCTTTTCTGCCACTAAATGACATTCTCAGCTCTTCGCAGGGAGTTGAACTGAACCCAAAGTAGGAAACTGATATTTTAATTTGAATTGAAACTGAACTCAAATAACAATATTGTTCTCTCTTTGAAGCTTGAATTAGATCTGACCTGGACAAAATCCAGAAAATTTCTTACCCTATTTCTTCTCTCTAAAAACAACCCACAGGACCAAACTCAGATCTTTCTGTATTCTGAAAGTGCTTTTTGTTTTGTTACATTTTCCCACCTGAGTAGAGTAATACGTCAAATGACTTTAAAAAAAAATCTTCATGTTATCAAGATAGAAGCTTGACCTCTGAAATGCAGATTTTTACCTTTGCCATTGAAAGAATAATAAAAATGAGTTTGTGAGTTTTGAGGGTTATTTTTTTTAATTAGAAAATTTTAAGAAACTTATATGAAATTGATCTGAAGCTCCACGTTGTGTGTTCATTTTTTTGTGTCTTTTGGTTAAAGTAATAAACTCAAGCAACTACACAGAACTTTTAAAACTTTGGTGATCATCATATTCCCATATTTGTGTTGCAGGGTCTTAAATGAGTACGAGTAGGGTGGTAATAAATGTAGACTCCATGTGTCAAATCCAGTCATCTCAAGACCTGGGACAACATCTAGAATACAGCTGGTGGGCTGGAGATGTAGCTCAGTGGTAGAGTGTTTGCCTAGAATACAGCTGGAGCTCAGGTTCTCCTTGTTGAGTGAATGAATTCAGGGGGAGGTCCTTCAACTACCTTCAATTCAAGGATATACCTGCTTCTGTTACATTATTGACCCTTGGTGTTGATTTCAAATATTTTCTTGGCTCAAACTTTTTGGATTTCTAGACTTGTCTGTGGGAATCAATCTCCCCCTCTATCCCATCTCTCTCTCTCGGCACTGAAATACATTTTCCCCATTTCTGGTAGACATCTATATTATTGACATCATTTCTCATTTTCTTCCTGACTTGTCAATTCATCACCAGTCTGTGTGTATATGGCTTCTCTGAATATTTGATCTCTACTATGATCTTTTCTTTCTTCACTAGAAGCTTCCACGTTGGTTTTTCTTAGTTGGAATCATGTACTTTTTCAGAGTCCAAAGGGACTATGTATGATCTAAGAAATTGATTTTGCTTTTCTTTAGATGCCTAAATATTTCTAGCCCTCACATTTTGATTCAAAGTTTGAATTGGTAGATTTGTTCTATTTGTTTCTTCCTATTTTGTTTATGGTTAGCACTAGTGTCTTCCCTTGTATGATAATTGGTGTATTTTCTCCAGACTGCACGTGGGAACTCTGAACAGCAGTGAACAGGAGGAGAAGAAATTATTCCAATATCCTACCCCATCCCCTGATGAACCAATAGTCTTCAAGTTGCTCCTTTTGACTTTTCTCCCATTCCTTTTTATTTTATTGAGATTGATTTTTGGTCCTGGGGATTGAACCCAAGGGCACTTTACCACAGAGCCACATCCCCAGCCCTTTTTATTTTTGATAGTGAGACAGGGTCTCATTAAGTTGCTTAGAACCTTGCTAAGTTGCTGAAGTTTGCCTCAAACTTGAGATCCTCTTGCCTCAGCCTCCAGAGTTGCTGGAATTACAGGTGTGTGCCATGGTGCACAGGACCATCCATTCCTTTTTTCCTACAATAGTATCTCTATTTCTGTGTCTGACCTTTCCAAGCTCAGTTCCAATGATTAATGCTGCCTTAAAATTCATTCCCATAAGATTCTACCTGTACCTCTATGGGGAAAGCTCGGGGGGATAAACATCTGGACAATCCTGGCACAGTACCTGTGTCCCCATCTATTTTCCTTTGGAACACTACTTTTCACCCATTGCATCTTTAGCACAGAGCAAGTTTGTGAAGCAGCACCTCTGAGAGTTTTCATCAATAACAGATATCTGTCAACTGAGGTGACTGACCCTTAACCAAAGCTGAGCATGTGATCAGAGCTTAGCAAAGGGGAATCTTGTCCTGTGAAAATTAGATCTCAAGCCATGTGACAGAAGGACCCTGCAACTCTCTGAATGTTTATGTTGACTCTTAATCTCCAAAGTGATAGAATCAAGAGGGCCTTTAAGAAGTGACTAGGTCTCCTGAATGGGATTAGTGCCCTCATAAAAGGGCCTAAAGGAGTGTGCTTGCACCTTCTGCCATGTGAGGACATGTAGAATGCATCATTTATGAAGAACAGACCCCCATTAACCCTACTGACACCTTGATCTTAAACTTACTGCCTCCATAATTGTGAGCAATGAAATTCTGTCATTCATTTTAAGGTATTTTGTTACAGCAGCCTGAATGGACTAAGATAACTCCCAATGGCAAAGCAAGTTCATCCTGAAGGGCAGGACCGCCCATTAATTCCTGTCCCTGGATCTCTGGAGCTGCCCTAGTCCTGTCCTTGCTGAGGGCTCTTCCTGTGATTCTGGGGCTACTGTATGGCCTTTAATCTACTTCTGGTCTTCAGTTATCCAGAGCTCATTTTCCTGGTTTGCAACCAAAAAGCTCCTAGTGATAGAAGTGTTTGCAATTATTTGAGGTCTTCCTGTTTCTTCACTGTGTTTCATCCACTCCTCTTTTCTGCTGCCACATATCAGTGCTCCATAGATACTCCACAGATGTGGCTCCTCAAATATTGGGCACCAGATTGTTAGGCTCTGAAGTCCACTTTGCCAGCCTCCTTTCAAATACCTGAGCATCCACCTGTGCTTCTCTTGATTCCATTTTCTTTGCAAGTTACAGTTGATATTAATTTTTCTATCACTTTGGGATGACAGGGCACATTTTACTGCCTTTTGGAGAACAGCTGAAACTCTACCATTATTTATTTACTTAAACAGAAACCAGCTAAACCAGAATGAGATCGGCCTATCAGAATCCCTTCCACCTGGCCTCCCTCTGACAGCAGGTGACCTTTGGGTGAAGTTGGCACACTTGGCTAGATATAGGATTCCCAATTGGGTGACATTTTCAGCATACAGCAAGTCTTCGTGAGGTGGTATCTCTGAGAGTTTTTATCTCTCCTCCTTCTTCTTCCCTCCTTCCTCCCTCTCTCCATTTTCCAGTCTCTATATCTGCCTCTCAGGGCTAATATGGTTCTGCTGACCCTCATTAGTCACCTATCTTTGGAAGACTGAGGTTTCCCTCCTCAGGACAGTGACTCTGGGGAAAGCTCAGAGGGAGTCCCTGAGTCAGGATGAATACAGACAGTCCTTCCCCTTGGCTCTTAGCTGGGGTTATAGGCTTGATGGCCTTAAGCAATGACAGGGATGACTTTGTTTGCACCCACCCTGAATCATCAGTCGGTCCAAAATCATCTCAGAGCAGAGCATAACAGTTATACATGTCCTTCTGGAGGGTACCCTCTAGGTCTTTTTCCTCTTTCCATCTTGGCTGATGGAATCAATTAATTGTTGATTGGAGTATGGCAGAGCACACACACCTGCTTAATTTTAACCTCTTACCAGCACCAGGACACAAGTGTCATCAAAGCAAAGTGGGAAAGGAAGGATTCCAGGAGCTTCCTGAAGAGGAAGATTTCCTAGTATGTGACCTCTTACTGTCAGCCTGGGCTCTGAGTGTGAAGTCCAGTTCTGCAACTTAACTGTAAATTTAGGCAAATTGCTTGTGTGTTGTGAGCCTCAGCTACAAAGTGGTGATAATATTAGTATCTATTTCATAGGATTTTTTATGATGATTAACCGAGATAAAACTTAACAAGTGCCCAGCCTGGAGACTGGCACATGGTAAAAGTGCAATAAATATAAGCTATTGTTACGGGTAGTAAAATCATCATTAACTCATCTCTGGGGGAAGAGCAATCTGTGTGCATTTGGCTAGCATTGAGACCTTCTGGAAACAAAGGCTGCAGGAGTACTTCCCTCCTGGGAAGTCAGAACTGGAGATCACAGTGGACCCCTTAAATGGCAATAGAAGCCAGCATAAG
Source organism: Marmota marmota marmota (assembly GCF_001458135.2). Lineage (NCBI taxonomy): Eukaryota > Metazoa > Chordata > Mammalia > Rodentia > Sciuridae > Marmota > Marmota marmota. The sequence continues at coordinate 2,733,648 of NW_025999949.1, forward strand.
ACAGATCAAAGCCATTGCACAAGCCATGAGATTTAGAACTCACCCCAGGGAGAAGAAAAAGGAGAGTGTGAACTCTTAAGTTTTGGGGTAGAACATATTCATACCTGCTACACCCCTAAGTTTGTCCTGGTAGAACTGAAGCAGAGATGCAGAACCATTTGGCATATGGAGCAAAGCAGCTCACCTCCAACCCCTCACTCCATCCTTCACTAGCACCCTTCTCTGCTGGAGGGAAGAAAGAAAGTGTGGTTGGAAGAGTGGCAGGTGCTGCTGGAAAGGTCTATGATCCCTGACTTCCTCTGCGGATGGCTTCTGTTGGTGGCATTGGAGCAGGAGGCTGGCCCAGGGGTGCCTGGGGGTGACTGACTTGCCAGTAGAACATAGGTGTTATGGCTTGGATGTGGTCTGACCCCACCAAAATGCATGTTGAAATTTCATGTCAACGTAGCAGTGTTGGGAAGTGGTGCCTTTAAGGAGGATTTACTATCTTTCTTGTGAAACTGGATCCGTTCCCTGGAGAGTGGGCTGTCATAAAGTGGGTCAGCTCCTTTGTCCTCTCCCTCTATTCCACTCGCTCCCACTCACCACTCTCCCACATGCTTCTGCCATGTGATGCTATCTCCATGGAACGACACAGCATGAGGCCCTTGCAAGATGTGGCCACGCGGTCCTGAACTGCTCTGCCTCCAGAACTGTGAGCTAAATAAACTTCTGTATTAATTATTCAGTTTCAAGTTATTTTGTTACAGCAACAAAAACAACAGTAAAGCAGGTGAATACAACAGGGCAGCTGGATGAGCTGATGCTTGAGAGGCAAGTGCAATGGAAATGGAGGAGGTAGATTCCATAGATATTCCAAAGTAAAAATTGTAGGAGATTCACAAGAGTGGGAAAAGTTGGAGAGATGGGATTTTGGACCCAGATGGTGGAGAATGATGATGTAGGAGGAGGAATGGCCTGAGGGTGGGAGGAGTGGTGAGTACCCTTTCATGGTGAGCTTAAGTGCTATTGGGATGTCCAAGTAGGAATATCAGGTATACTGCTGGAAATGGGATCATAGGTCTAGAGTGGTGCTTCCCAACTTTTGGATTCAAAATTATTTTACACTCTTCAAAGATATTGAGTACCCAAAGAACTTTTGACCGAATGGGTTTTTATCTATCAATGTTCATTGTATTAGACATTAGAACTAAAACACAAAGTATTTTTACATTTGCATAAAAGTGACTATCCTAAGTCTATTACACTTGAACATCAATAATATGAAATTTTCTGAAAAAAAATTTAGTGATCATTTTTATAAGTCTCTTTAATATCTGGTTTAACAAAAAGGCTTGATTCTCAGAGCTGGCTTTACATTCAGTTTGCTATGAAGTAAATTGTTTTAGCTGAAGTTTATGAAGAAAACACAGATGCACACAGAGAGGTGCTTGGACAAGTGATGACCTTACAGCAACCTCCATGAAGGATCTTAGAGTCACACTCTAGAACTGTTGGTCTAGAGAGAGGTCATGGCTTTAGATAAATGTTTTGGAGTAATTTGTTCAAAGATGATAGTTGTGATTTGAGAGTAGAAGAACTCCTTTTGGGAAAAGTGAGAAAGCAAATGCAGAGAGCCAAGATCTCTGAGCATTGGGCACACTTATCCAGTGGATCTTCATTGTTCGTGAATTCTCTACGTGCAAATTTCCCTAATTGCTAAAATTTATTTGTAACCCCCAAACTAATTCTGGTGGCACACTTTGGTGGCCCTTTACAGTAGGTGAAAATTCTGAGTCACCTGATGTGCACATTTTCAGCTAGATCTGCTGGGGATCAGAAAAATAGTTCAAAATGAAGGCCTCGTAGGCAAAAGGTTTCTCTCTGACCTTCTGTCCTCCTGTCTCTCACCCTCACTTTCCCCTGGGGCAAGTCACAGAAACTAGAATTCCTTTTCCCCAAAGCAGGTCACAAAAACCGTAGCCCCTTTGCCCCAAGGTCAGCCATAACACCTAAAAATATCACTTCAGCATTTTCCTCATCTTTCTGGATAACAACTGGCCATAAAAAATTTAAGACCCTCATTCCAGAGGGGTCCTGACTCATACCTGGAAGGAAGAAATGCTACAACTGAGAAGCCAAGAAGAATCTGGAGAGACCGAGTTGGGGTTCCCCACCTGTCTCCATCAGCTCAGACCTTTTCTGCCTATATTTTCACGGGGCTGCCCCTGCTGCATAGAGCCTGCCCCCCCCAAAATGCATGCTTTTCCCCCGGGTCTTCTTCAGACTCCTTCAGTCTAAAGTGTCCCAAGTCATGTGAACTATGATCGGATACAGTCATTATATCTTCTTATAGGTCTTTGGTATAGGGGTGCCAGCTGTGACACTTTATGATGGGAAAGAAGGGGGTCACCCCTTTTCTACCCCAAAGGTCCAACAAGGTGCAGCTCCGACTTCCTGGTTCAGCTCTCAGGATGTAATCAAGTCTGTTTTCACTAGTCTGTTGAGTGTTGCTTTTCTTTCTTTCTTTCTTTTTTTTTTACATTTTTGCTGGCGATTTAAAACCATTTCTGTTTAAATGGTCCCCACGCATGGTGCTGAAGAGCTGTAAAGAGTTCCTAAGCACAAGAAGACTGTGATACACCCTACAGCGTCTAATACATGTGTTAGGAAACTTACAGTGCTGTTGGCTGTGAGTTCAGTGTTAATCAATATTTATTAAATAAAGTGTCTTTAAACAGAAACATGTAGAAAACAAGGGTATGTATTGATCGATTGGTAAAAATGTGACCAGGGGCTCATACACTTATATATCCCACATGAGCTCGATTCCCCTATGAACTCAGGATTTGCTAATTCAGTATTTAAAGCAATGTCATGAGCAAAACTACTTTTAATAAAGACTGTACTTGGAGGAGGGAAGAGGAACTGAAATCAGTGAAGGGTGGAACACAAGGGAAAAGAGGGTAGGGGTCCACTTGTCAGACAGAGAAAGCAAAGAGGAGCTGCTGAGCCTCTTCCTTCTCCACACCACCAAGAGGAGGCTCTGTCACCCCCTTTCCCCCCTGGACAGGTTTTTCCTCGACTTTTGCCATCTCTATGATAAGTCATGCCTAAAGGCTGGTCCCAGCTGTGTAGGCGCTCCTTCCAGGGAATGTAACCAAGGTAAGGCTGCCCTCCTCCTGTAAGAAGGACCGGAAGGGAGACATAGAAATACGGTAGCAAATGGCAAAGATGAGCTTATTGAAAGAGGAGTGTTCCAAGGCTTTTGCATTTTCTAAGGACAGGAGCTCTTCATTTTCTCAGAGGTAGGGGGAAAGATGAAATTTGTCTGCAAAGGTGTTCGGGGTTACAACACGGATTCTCTTAGCCAAGAATTGTTAGAAGGCAAACACCTTTCCATTAACTCCAAGCCGAATATGGCTGTAAGGGAAGGCGGGCAGAGCCTTTTCTGTTTTTATGGTAATTTGATGCAAGGTGTGCTCCACCAGTCTCGCCACTCTGTGGACTGCATAGCCACAGCACGCTTCCACCACCTGGTGACCACACACTTAAATTGCAAGGCCTGCTTCTTAGCTCAGGGAAACATCCTTTACCTTATTGGTGAAAACCTGGAATGAAGTTAGCAAACAGTTGCTAACTTATTTTTAAGTATAAATAATGTTTGATCATTCTAGCTCAACCCACAGGGATTGCTGTCTTCTCGGGATCAGTGCTCATTTTTGGAAGACACTGAGCTGCTTTTGACTTGAGGATGGGTGCTGAGTGGAAGTCAAACAACTGCTGGACAGCGGGGAGGGCCTCGCAGGTCTCCCCCTCTGGCTCCCCAGAGACTTTCAAACCAGGCCTCAGAGGCCCAGAAGCTGCAGCTCCGCTAGCCTCAGCTAGTTTTCTCCAAAGACAGAGCCTGGTTTTGCTCCATCGGTGAGATCTAAAAAGCCAAGGAAGACTTTGAAGTAAATACCCTCCTTCCTCAGGACCCTAAAATTCCTGCATTGGTAATTAATTTTATTTCCTGAGTGTTCACTTTGAAAAAGTGGACATCCATTGTGAGGAGTGAGCTGTTAAGCCATTAACACTTCAATGTGAATGACCTCGCCATCTTGGCCACTTTCCTCAGGTGGGACTCAGAGTTCCTAGAAGGACTTGGAGCGGGGCTCAGGAAAGGGCCCACCCTGGAGGAGATGGCCTCTGCTGTGTTCTTTATGTTACCCTGGGGCCAACAGGGTCAGGCAGCCACTGGTAAGAGGCTGCACACGGTAACCTGGGCCTGCGGGAGTGTGGAAAAAACCCTGGGGGCCACCTGACACGGGAAGTCACGGGGTGACTACATACTAAGGACTCATATTTTGGATTCTTTGTTTTCCTGAAAAAAAGGAAAAAGTATGAGGATAATGACCGGCATTTTCATCTGACAGGACTCATGGGAACTGAATTGGGTCTGCTCCATGGAGAGGGGGCGGGTCCACTCCACTAAGCCACAGTCCCCAGGAGGCCCACTCGCCTCACATATGTTCCTGGCCTGGCTTCTAAAACCATCTGAGGTTGTGACTCTACTTTCAAACACTAATGAGAACAATTAAAACCATGATAAAAGTGATGAAAATATCAATGGCAGTTATTTAATGCTTCTACAAACCAGATACTGTGCTAGCAATATATCCACAGATTATCTCTAATTCTCACAAAACAAGGGTGTCTATATCCCCATATTAGAGATAAGAAAACCAAGTGACAAGCAGTAGTTTTTTTAAAAATTTTTTAAAAATTGCCAATGGACCTTTATTCATTTATACGTGGTGCTGAGAATTGAACCCAGTGCCTCACATATACTAGACAAGTGCTCTACCACTGAGCCATGACCCTAGCCCAAGCAGTAGTTCTTTTTTTTTTTTTTTTTTCTGTACTAGGAATTGAACCCAGGGGCACATAACCATTGAGCCACATCCCCAGCCCTTTTTATTATTATTATTATTTTAATTTTAAGACGGAGTCTCACTAAGTTGCTTAGGGCCTCACTAAGTTGCTGTGGCTGGGTTTGAACTCATGATCCTCCTACCTCAGCCTCCAGAGCTGCTGGGATTACAGGCATGTGCCAGTGCACCGGTTACAAGTGGGAGTTTTATAGTCACCTGCTTATTTTCATATTTATGTTAGAATATTGCTGTGAGGGTAGCTGGCACACATATCCACGAGAGACACAACTCTGAGTCAAACAAAGGTTTATTGACAGAGAATATCTGCCAGGCTGCCCTTCTGTAAGGTGCAGCAGCCTGCAGGTAAAAACTTCTTAACTATATAGTCATGTACAATGGAGTAGTTAAAAAATAACCCGTCTGGTCCTGTGATTGTTACTTGACGCCTTTGTTGTGGTTTTGGTAGGTAGGGACTCTTTGGGGGCGGGCCTAATGAGAAGGTCATGCTTGGGTGCTGATTTTCAAAATGAAGGTGCTGATTTTCAAAATGGAGTTACTTTGGTCTAAGGACCTAACACTTACCATGGTAGACTTTCTTGGGTATTTACTACCCCCAGTTACTGCCATTAGATCAAGCCCACTTTCGTCCATCCTGCTTCTGCATCGTGGTCCAGCCTTCACCAAGCTTGAGCATAAACATATAACCAATTTCCTCGTTTCTTTAGGTCTTCATTTCTGGAGGTTCCTGTGTCACCTAAAACATTAAATAAATTCATATTTTTTCTCCTGTTAATCAGCCTTTTTTTTTTTTAGGTTGTAGATGGGCACAATAACTTTATTTTATTTACTTTTTTTTTTAATGTGGTGCTGAGGATCAAACCCAGTGCCTCACATGTGCCAGCCAAGTGCTCTCCACTGAGCCCCAGCCCCATTAATCAGGCTTTTGTGATAGGCTGGCTCAGCCATGAACCCAAGATGTGAAGAAAAGATATTTCTTTTCTCCTATGTCCCCATCCTCCCAAAAGTTTTCAGTATTATATTGGTCAAGAACCAACTGGGAGAAAAAAAAAAAATCACATGGTAATCTGTATAGGGAAAGTTTAAGTATAAAAAAAAATTATAAAATGGAGCAGGGTGTGGTGACATACACCTGCAATCCCAGCAACTCAGAGGCTAAGGCAGGAGGAAAGCAAATTTGAGGCGGGTCTGGGCAACATAGACCCTGCCTCACACAACACACACACACACACACACACAGGCTGGGGATATAGATCAGAGGAAAAGCGCTCCTGGGTTCAATCCCCAGTAAAATTCCCCCAACCCCAAGTAAATTACAATATGGAATTACTGTAGTCATCCTACAATAGGATCTTGGGAGAAAGAGAACCCTAACGAATCCTCTAGAGGTGAGCAAAGACACTCAGGAAGGAGCATCCCTCCCTAAGACTGAGGTGGCAGAGAGGTTTTCTGGGTTGCTCCGGGGTAGAACTGGGCCACAGTTACAGGACAAGCCAGGACACTACTCCTGGGTTTAGAAACTGGAAAACTTGGGCTGGGGGTGTAGCTCAGTGGTAGAGCGCTTGCATGAGTAAGGCATTGGGTTTGATCCTCAGCACCACATAAAAATAAATAAAATAAGATATTGTGTCCATCTACAACTAAATATATATTTAAAAGAAAAAATTATATTAAAATATATTTTAAAAATATATTTAAAAGAAAAAAAAAAAAGAAAGTGGAAAACCTTGGCAGGACTAAAAAGCAGGATCACCTCTCTGGAGAGCCGGTGAGACAAGCTGAGAAGCCAACCACGTGGATCCAAGAGGTGCGCGGGAACTCCATAGGACCCACCGCCCTCACCAGCCGTCCTTCCCACACTGCTGGCAACCAAACCGCAGGAGCAACAGGCAGCAAAGCCCTGGAGGCGCAGGAGGGCCCCTCCTGCTGCAGCGTCCCCCCAGTGCCCTCTACTGGGCAAAGCTTTTAACATCATGCTACAGCCAAAGGAAAAAGATTCCAAGAACCCAGATCCATTTTCATCAGACAATATGTTGTGAATTTGGAGCAATCTGAAGAGGCAGCATATTGATAATTGCACAAAAATTTGCTTCGGATTGTACGAATGTTAGGAATAACTGAGTCATTAGTATACTTCTCCATCCCTACTTAACTGCTTCTTTTCTCTTGTGCTGAAAACTGACCTTGTTATTTTTGTTTCTTTAATCACTGTCAATCTCCAAACCCTCCCTTAGATTTAGAGATCCACTCCCCCACCCCCAAACACACATAGGACAGCAGTAGTCTCAGTTCTAATTCTGGCAACATTCAGTGCCAACCTCCAGTTAGGTCAGAGTGGCAGCGGAGTCCAGGGTCATCTGTTTGAGGTCATCATTTTGCATCTTCAGCAAGTGATTAAAAAATGGCTCCACAGTGGCCTGGGGCCAATTTACAATTCACAGAGGCCACTGGGGCCTTTTTTCTGCCCTTTCCTTTCCTCCCCCTAAAGGTGATGTCACAAGGGCTATGTGCACTCTGTCAAACACAGCTCTCCTGACTTTTGTCTTACATGTTAATTGTTTTCAATCAACACAACTGCAATAAGGTTGACAGACACCAGCACACTGAATGAATGACAAGGAGAAGAACAATTATGACTGTTCAGACCCCAGCCACCAACTTTTGAAAAAAATCCCTTGACCTTTTCTGAATTTCTCCATGAACCATTCTTTTTTTTTAAACTAAACTTCAAACTTCCTAAGTATTATCATTCCAGATAAATTATGTCTTAATAAGTTGTATTGATTTTCTCTTTTAATTACTAGTATCATAGCTGAAAACCATTCCTTAAAAAAGTATATGATTTCAACTATCATAAAATTCATATAATTTCCTTTTTTCTTTCTTTTTGGAGGTCTGATCTTATTATTTGCTACACTTAAACATTCTTATTTTGAGAGGGGAGTATAGGGGATTGAATTCAGGGGCACTTGGCCACTGAGCCACATCCCCAGCCTTATTTTTAATTTTATTTAGAATCAGGGTCTCACTGAGTTGCTTAGTGCCTCCCTTTTGCTGAGGCTGGCTTTGAACTTGAGATCCTCTTGCCTCAGCCTCCTGAGGCACTGGGATTACAGGTGTGTGCCACTGCACCTAGCTAAAAATTCTTAGTTTTGACTGGACTCAAACTTAAAAGTGGAAGTGCTCAGTGAGGACAGCCTGTGTCTCTTGGCGATCTGTTCCTGGCATTTTTCTTAGGCTTCTTTCATTCTCTTGGTCAAAAATTCAGCATATTCTGCCACATCTTCCTTATTCTTCTTAGTACGCTATTTTTCTTCAGAGCAATACACCAGCATCTGTGTTGCAGGACACATGGGGTAATAAGATGCTGAATCTTCAATTGATCCCTAGTTTCTTGCCTTCCTTGTTTAAGGATTTCTGACAACATATTGGCAGATGTCATTGTCTTAAGAGAGATTGAAAATTTGCAGATTTTACTAGCTCTTTTGAGTCCCAGGCAATGAAGCAAAATAGTACCCATAAGTCCAGGAATATCCTTCTCTCTTTCTCTCTCTCTCTCTCTCTCTCTCTCTCTCTCTCTCTCTCTCCCCTCCTCATTATTTTTTTACAATAACCAAGTTAAGGAATGCTCAGATTGGTATCCACAATGCAACCCCAAATAGATTTGTTCTTTCTCTCTACAGTTCTTGGTCTGTAACAGCAGTGTCCCTTACGAAGTAGCAGGCGAACATAGCAATGGGTCAAGACACACTGCTTCTTGAAAAAACCTTGTGTGTTGTTCCTGCCCCTGATTTGGACCACAGAACCCTTCCATTCTTCACCCAGAGCATCAGCAGCAATTTCTGTGGCCATATGCTTCTCTTAAAAAGTATGAAGTTTTCATTCATCATCCACTTCAATGAGTTTCTGGCAGTCAGTGGTTGGGAAGGAAATATTCAGTGTCACTCAGAATTCATATAATTTCAACAAAACAAAAACCTATAGCCAGGCTGACTCTTTCTAGTACTTAGGATCTCTCTCTCTCTCTCTCTCTCTCACTTAGGATTGAACCCAGGGATACTTAACCAGTGAAGCACATCTACAGCCCTTTTTTATATATTATTTAGAGACAGGATCACACTGAGGGTCTTGCTAAGTTGCTGAGGCCAGTTTTGATCTTGCCATCCTCCTGTTTCAGCCTCCCAAGTTGCTTACAGGCGTGGATCACCATGCCCGGCGGAGCCCAGTGCAAACATTTTTCACTGGCCTTGTGCAGGACACTGAGTGGCCCTGACAGATGAAGCACATGATTTTAGAGTAGTTTTTTCAAAAATCTAAGTAGATTGCTTTCAAAGGTAGATTAATGGGGCTGGGGCTCAGTGGAGAGCACTTAGCTGGCACATGTGAGGCACTGGGTTTGATCCTCAGCACCACATTAAAAAAAAGTAAATAAAATAAAGTTATTGTGCCCGTCTACAACCTAAAAAAAAAGGCTGATTAACAGGAGAAAAAAATATGAATTTATTTAATGTTTTAGGTGACACAGGAACCTCCAGAAAAAAGGTAGATTTTCTTTGTTTTTTTTTTTTACATCTTTTGAGGATCAAATAACTTTAGGATTCAAAGTGTGAAAGCCATAAATATACATTCGAATGAGTAAATTGCAAATTGCTACACAGGAAAGCCGTTCAAACCTGAAATATTAAAGAAATTCACTGTTTCCTTAAGAAAGGTGGGGGGAGGAATTTGGCTTTAGTTGGTATTTATTGAATGAATGGATTTTCCAGATAGACCAAAAAAAAAAAAAAAAACAAGTTTTGTACAACTAGTATAGAAAGGGAAGGAATAAAATGAGTTGCAAAAGGCCAATGTTCAGATGATGGCAAATCCAGGGCTCTAAGCTTTCATTAAAGGCTTAAGTACTTGGACTATTTGAAGTTGTATTTAAAGAAAAAGAAAATGGTAACCAAAGTATTTTAAGTGGAGAAAAATAAGTCTGAACTTACCACAAATTAGATTCCAGAATGATTAAAACTTGAATGTAAAATAAAACAAATACTTAAAAATGGAAGAACAAAGTGTAGTGCGTGCTTATTAGTCTTAAGTGAGAGAAACCTTGCTAAGCTAAACATTTCTGAAGTGGAAAAGCATCCACAGTAAGACTGACACTTCAGGGGCAGGGACAGAGTCTGTTATGTACCCAGATGTTCATTGTAATATTATTTATAACCAGAAACTAATACATGTCCTCAAATAAGAAGGGTGAAACAAGTGTGGCCTTCTCTACACTTGCTATTATGTTGCCATCGTAATTGAAGGGGATCTTTGGGGAATGGAGTGATAATCAAGACAGGCACATTCTGCCCTCTGGGAGCTGATGTTCTACTGGGGAAGACTGATAATAACTAGCAGATATGTAAGACAATTCCAGATGTGGCATGTCACAGAGGTCTGTGGTAGAGGATCACAAGTGGGTCAAAGAGGGCTATTCAGAAGGGGCATACACGGAAGGACTGTTCCAGGAGGTGGCATTTGAAGGGAAACATGACTCATGAGAGGGAGCCAGAAAAATAAACAGCCAGGGACACACATTCCAGGCATATGGAACAGCAATTTCTAAGATGCTGGAGTCTTCTGCGGGAGGGACGGGATGGAAGGTGTGTGACTGGAGAGGGAGCCAGGGGGAAATTGGAACTCCAAGGAGGGGAAAGTGAGTGAGGCCAAACCTCAAGGCCTCGTGGGCTGTGGGTGGAACTTGGATTGTGTTCTCAGAGCAGAATGCTCCAGAGAAGATGGAGGGGAGTGTCTCTTGGTCTAGGAGTTGCTGAAGGCCTCCAGGACAGGGTGACAGGGACGCTACTTTAACCCATGTTCAGTAAACAAGTCTGACATAGAATGATGTCAACTCTATCATTTCTACTATAGGAAAAAATGACTAAAAGAAACCAAGTTTGTAGGTGAACAATAAAAAGGTGACAGTGATTGCTTCCAGGTCGTAGGATCACACATGATTTCTACTTATTTCTGGTATGCTTTTTTGTACATAAAACACTAGAGGCGATTTCAGAACCTGAATTTGTATCAGTCACAGTACTTAGTTGCAGAATTCCCTCTTTCTGCCTTGAGTTGAGGGTGATTTTTTCCTGGGTGTTAGGATTGAGATTCCAGGACTATGGAGAGCAAGCTTGGATGCCCTACAGCTGGGAGCAACTTGGCCTGGACCATTTCCTCAGCCCATCCCAGACCATCCAGTTTGCCACAGGCACTACCCCACCTCTGCGCCTCTAGGGTGCTGATTCTACCATGGGAAGCCCATGTGCCAGGCTCCCGGACAAACTCCCTAGGCTCCCTCAGAAGGAGCAGACATAGATCCCCCCATGAAGGCCTCGTGGCCCAACTGGGAAGATGAACAGAGACCTAACTAAGAACCATCACACGTTCAAAGGTACAGAAGAGGGACACACCCACCCACACCTGCAGGTATCAGCACAGCTTCTGAAGGAGGAGGATCTAGGCCCAGGATGACCCCAGGGAATGAAAAAAGTCACTCTGGGCAGAGGGAGGCAGAGACAGGAAACAGGGACAGAGGTACGGACGGCTGGAGTGGGGTGGAGTAGCTCCTTGTTTCCAGGACAGTCCCACCAGCCCTCTTGGCTTGAAATCTCCAAACGGAAACATCCCACAGTTCTGTTCCTCTGACAGGAGGACTGCAACCAGTGAGCTTCCTCAAAGTCCTCAGGCCTCCCCACCCCATCTCTCCTGGCAAGTCACATATTGGTCCTAAGGTCCTGCTCCTCTCTTCTTAGCCTGGGTGATACTGAGTTCCCAGAGTCAGTACGTCCCACACTGAGGCCAGCCCTTGTCCCAGGACTGTCTCCTCCCCGTGTCTTTTTGGTGAGGGAAGAGGGCTGGTGGCCATACCCCGGAGCCTAAGTATGACATTTCTCCATGCCCCCTCCCACCCCATGTGTTCCTCTTGGCAGACCTCCTCGCTGCCTCTCCCTCCCCACTGCCTCTCGCTCCCCACCCTGCCTTTGGCCGCACACCCACCTCCTCTCTTTATGAAGCCCCTGAGAGGTGGATGCAGTTTCTCACGGGGCTACTGAGACACCTGGGCCGTGTCTTGGGAGAAGGAGGAGCAGATCCCAGAGCAGAGGACAGCAGTGCTATTGCAGCAACAAAAGGCCCGCTGTGAGGGCTCTTCTCCCGGGAGATGAGGAACGGTCCCATCAGCTGTCTAAGGTTCAAACAGCCTCACGAGACCTCTTCCCAAGACCAGCCTCCCACCATCTTGCTCAAGGACCCAAAGACAGCAGAGAGGTTTGAGGATGTATGCCCAGGACCCAGCAGCTGGGCACAGCTGGGAGAAACCACAGTCAGGTCCTCTCTTGCCCTCCAATGCGGTCCTCTGACCACGTGCCCCTCTTCCCCGCCTCCATGCTATTCCACCCAGGTGTCCACCCCACTGGCCTTGCTGGGTGCAGCTTCCCAGACCAGCACTGGCCGCTGCAGCTCCTCCCACATACAGGGACTCATCTAGCGCAGCGTGGCTCAGAGTGTCCACCATCATATACAATTCAAAAAATAATAATTTTTGATCTTTTAGTTCTACATGACAGTAGAGTGTAATGTGACTAAGTTACACAAACATGGAGTACATCTTATTCTAATTAGGATCCCAGGTATACATGACGTAGAGATTCACTGTGGTATATTCGTAAATGCACATAGGAAAGTTATGTCAGAATCATTCCACTGTCTATCCCCTTCCCTTCCCTTCCCTTCATTCCCCTTTGTCTAATCTACTCAACTTCTACTCTTCCCCTCCTTAGCTTGCTGTGTGTTAGCATCCACGTATCAAAGAAAACTTTCGGCCTTTGGTTTTTTGGAATTGGCTTATTTTGCTTAGCACGAGAGTCTCCAGATACATCTATTTTCTGGCAAATGTCGTAAAGTCGTTTTTTATGGCTGAGTAATACTCCATTGTGTATATGTACCACAATTTCTTTATTCATCTGTTGAAGGGCACCTAGTTTGGTTCCATAGCTTAGCTATTATGAATTGAGCTGCTATAAACATTGATGTGGCTGCATCACTGTAGTATGCTGATTTTTAAGTCCTTTGGGTATATGACAAAGAGTGGAATAACTGGGTCAAATGGTGATTCCATTCCAAGTTTTCTGAGGAATCTCCATACTGCTTTCCAGAGTGGTTGCACCAATTTGCAGTCCTACCAGCACTGTACCCTTTTCCCCACATCCTTGTCAACATTTATTGTTACTTGTATTCTTGATCATCACATCCAATTTAAAAGAGAAACCAAGGCTCCCAAGGGACAAGGACCTTGCCCACGGTCACACCCAAGGCTTAGAACCTATATCAGCTGGGTCTCTGAAGCCAGCTCCGAGGAGCAGACCATTTCCCAAGGGGACAGCCTGATCCCATACAGAGATGGGTGGTGGTGAACCAGCCTGGGGTTGGGGCCATGGACCAGCAGGGGCAGAATAAATTCCGCAGAAGAACAGAATCTGGAAGGGTGAAGGGTGCTGTCAGCTGGTAGAGAGAGGAGCAGCTATTCCTGGTGGAGGCCCAGCCTGTGCCCAGCTCTGGAGGTGGAACCCAGCCCCAGAAGTCTACTCTGTGGTGGCGGCAGGAGCAGCAGGGGTGAGACTGGAAGACCCATCCTCTTGTGTGGAAGTCCCGGCCTCCCTGCCAGGCCTTCTGCCTGACCTGGGCCTTGGCAGCTCTGCCTCCCAGTACCTATTTGCCCTCCTTCTGCTGTCCCCAGGCTCAGTCGCAGAGCTGTCTCCTCACATCTGTTGCTTCCACTTTGTCCTGTCTTGGCTCAGACACCACAGATTGCTGCCTACTGAAGGGTTATAGTCACAGCATATCTGTACAGGTTAAGAAAAATTAAAAATTGGCAGATTTAACCATATGGAAAGCCAAAGGTTTCCATACAACCTGTTATATATGTGCCCCACCAATTCGTATGTTGAAGCCTGAATGCCCAATGTGAGGGAATTTAAAGATGGGGCCTTTGAGAGGTCACTAGGGTTGGATGAGGTCATGAGGCCCTCATGATAGGATCAGTGTCCTCATAAGATGAGACACCAGAGGGCTCCCTCTCTCTCCCCACCACTGAGATGCAGTGAGATGGCTGACATCTGCAAGCCAGAGAAGCCTCCCCAGAGACCTAGTCTACTGGGACCCTGATCTGGGATGTCCAGCCCCTGGAACTGTGGGGAAACAAAGACCTGTTGCTTTAGCCATGGAATCTAAGGTGTCTTATGGGCAGCTAGAGCAGATTAATATACAGTCTAGGGGAAGTTTAAAGACCTGAAATGTGAGTGGGGGGGAATTCTCAACATATGTAAGAGGTAAAGTGTTCATAATATTAAAAATTTTATAAAGAAATCAGCTAAAAAAAGTACAAATATCTCAATAAAAAATGAACAAAGGACAAAGAGAGACAATTTATGAAAAGCTATAAATTGTCAATAAACCTAACACATTCTCTATCATTCTGTGATAGAACAATGGATCCCAAGTCTGTCCAGGTCCTAATTCCCAGGGCTATCTTACATGGAAAAAGGGACTTTACAGATGTGGTGACATTAAGGATGTTGAGATGGGGAGATGATCCTGGGTTATCCAGTGGGTCCAGTGTGATCACAAGGGTCCTTGTGGGTGACAGAAGGAGGCTAAGGAATCTGGTTTGAGAAGAGATGTGATGATGGAAGCGAAAGTTGGACGGATGTCTCTGAAGATGGAGAAAGGGCCCCAAGTCCTGGAAGGCAGGTGCCTTCAATAAACTGGAAAAGGCAAGGAAATAGCCTCTCCTAGAGCTTCTAGAAGGGAATGCAACCCTTCTGGATCATTGATTTCAGCCTGTGGGACCCATTCTGACCTCCAGACCTGTAAAATAATACGTGGTATTGTTTTAAGCCACCAACTCTGTAGTAATTTGTACAACAACAAAAGGAAACTAAGGCAATGACCAGTCAAGAAAATATAAATGAAAAGAATGACATTTATGCCATTAGGTCAGCATAAATGAAGAGTGTACATGCAGATGCTTTTGGTAAAAATATAAATTTGTATGCCTTCCTGGTGGGTGTCAATTGGTAGTATCTATGAAATCTTTAAACATGCATGCTTTTTGAGCTCACAAGATTATTTTTTACTACCTCCCAAAGCACTGATTGCCAACTGCATTTCTAGTGGAACTCTTCCACTAGAAGAGAGGGATGTGAGACTATAATCACTAAAGCCGTGTTAGGAGCTGGAGCTGATACCTAGCTTCACTTTGCCCCTACAGAAACTTCCTGGGCCTTCTCAGGGTCCCAAGGATCACACTTTGAGAACCACTATCCCAGAGGAATAAGTGGATGGACAAACAAAAAACTATACAAGGATGTTTAACATAATATTATTATACAACATTATACAACAATTATACATTATTTCCACCTGAAAAAAAATAGAACCCACCTAGCCTCTCAAAAAGGAGACTTCTGAAAAACTACTCAGCATCACTAATCATCAGGGAAATGCAAATTTAAACCACAATGAGATATGAGACTTGTACAGAAAAGACTTGAAAAGAGATATATCACAGCATGTTATGGCCTAGATAGGAGGGGTTCCCCAAAAGCTCATGTGTGAGACAATGCAAGAAGGTTTAGAGGTGAAATGATTGGCTTGTGAGAGTCTGAACCTAAGAGAGCATTAATTCCTGATAGGTGACTGTAGACAGGTAGGCTGTGGCTGGAGGAGGTGGGTCACTGGGGGCATGACCTTAGACTTTATATTTATCCTTGATGAGAGGAGACCTCCCTTTCCCTGCTCCCTGGCGCCAGGTTCCCAGCTGCTCTCCTCTGCCACACACCTCTGCCATGATGTTCTGCCTCATCTTGGGCCCAGAGGCATGGGGCTAGCTGTCTATGTAACTGAGACTTCTGAAACCCTGAGTCCACAGATAAACTTTTCTTCTTTTAATTATTCTTATCAGGTCCTAGCAAAAACATCAGACTAAAACCCAGCATTAACAGTGACCATCACTGGGTGGTGGAATTAAGATGATCTTTACTTTCTTTTTTATACCTTTATGTATTTTCTGTGTTTAGAAAAATAAATATGTATTCCTTCTATAATCAGAAAAAAAAAGCTAGTTAAACCCTGAATAATGAATGAAAAACAAGTGAATGAATGGTTAGACTGTGAGAGAGCATTGGGGGGAGAGAAAGGAAGTTAGCTGATGGAATGAGACGTAAACCTATCTTATGTGACACAGTTTGAACAAACATTAGTGCCAGATACCTTCCCTTGGCACCTCTAACTCCATTCTCCCTTTTCCTCCTGACTCTGGGCCTGGGGCAGCTGAACTGCCTGAGCCTGTCAGCCACACCTTTGCCCTCTGATTGGGTTCTGGCAGAGATGAGAGAGTGGGGGAGTGTGATGGGTTGGTCCCCAAGTTCCTCCACCGTGTCCCTGCCAAGAGTGTGCTACAGCCTGCTGTGTCCTCTCAGCTCCTACCCCAGCAGGACTCCCCTCTGGGTTCCCTCCCCTTGGTCTAGTGGTGAAAGTTTCCTGTTCTGGCCAGCCCCAGGGTACTGGAGGATCCCTTGTTAGTTTCTATAAATTCCACCCATAACTTTGTAAACTAGCCTTTTTGATTCTATCATCTGTTTCCAACTAGGATCCTAATACACAAGTCCTGTGTGTGTGTGTGTGTGTGTGTTTACTATGAAGTGTGTTTACTATGAAGGAGTGCTTTTCTTCAAAGTATGTTAGAATGTTATGTAAAATCCTCCCTCCTTTTCCTTTGGTGCTAGGGATCAAACCCAGGGGAGCATTACTACTGAGCTACATTGGCAGTTCTTTTTGTTTTTTTTATTTTGAGACAGGGTCTTGCTAAGTTGCTCAGGCTGGTCTCAAATTTGCAATCCTCCTACCTCAGCCTCCTGAGTCCCTGGGATCACAGGTGTGTACTACCGCACTTGGCGTTAATGGTCCTATTTTAAAAAATGGGTACATACCAGGTGTGTGTCATATATCTCAGACAATAAATACAAGCACTAAAAAATTTGTTCTGTGGTCTGACTTAATTCAATTGTGCATTCCATTCCACTGGGGAGGCAAATCTTAGTAACTCCCTTAGTCTGGGACTTACTCCCCTACCTATCCAGTTCCATGGCTAAGAAACTCCCAGTGTTGAGGCACAGGCGGGCAGTATGTCATCTGGTCACATCGCCTTCTTTTGGTGGGATCCTAAGGCATCTGCAACCCCCACATGTTGCTGGCAGAAGTGGAAACTGGGATAACTTCTTTGGAAATAGTTTTTCAGAATCTATCAAAGTTGAACAAACATCCTCTATGATCCAGCAAGTCCACCCCTAATTATATCTCCTAGGAAATGAATATGTACATATAAAAGAAGAATGTCTGTAACAACATTATTCTTAACAGCTCAATACTAGAAACAACTCAGAGTCCACTAAGATAAACTAATGTATTCACATTATGGAATTTTGTACACCAATAATAATGAACTACTTTTCTGATAATGAACTAATTTCACGTTCAACAGCAAGGGTGGATCCATGAACATAATGTGAAACAAAAGAAGACAAACACAACAGGATATGAACTGGATAATTCCACTCATAAACTTACCAAACAGTAAGAGCTCATCTTCAGCATCAGAAGTCAGGGGAGTGGTGAACAGTAGCGAGACTGGAAAGGTAACTACCCGGAGGGACTCAGGGAGGGGCTGAAAATTCTTGAACTTGAACTGATCACGGGTCACATAGGTGGGCTCAGGTGTGATGGCATCACACTGTACTATTTGTGTCATCGGAAATTCTCTGAAGCTAATTTATAGACTTATTTAAAAAAAAAAACACATAGTAGACTTGTATCCTAAGTCCTATATATCCCCTAAACTTGTTTTAAACTCAAAAGCCAGTAGAGCCACTCCTTTTTCCTGTGCTGTAACTTTTCACCCTTAAAGTATTTGCCTCAAATAGCCCCCAACTGATAAGGAAAGAGCAAAAAGAAAAAGAAAATGGAGCAGTAGTGGGAGGAAGAACTCTGGTTAATGAAAGAATATTGTCCTGTACAATGAATATTATATATATATATATATATATATATATATATATATATATATATAATGTGAATATATAAACATGTATAAATATATATTCACATGTAAGACCAATTTGTAATAATTATGAAATTGGTGACAAAGTTAATTACATCACAAAGTTTCCACATCAGGGCAGGTGAATGTGTAGAGGAGGTGATACAGTCATTCAATCTGGATTTTTCTCTATTGTACATTGTACACAATTGTGTGCATTTAAAACTTTGGGGAGAAATAGGATTAAGGTTGGCTTATGATGTGCTTTTTATTAAAAACAACATTGTACTCCTAAACATGAAAAACTTGTGCATTCATTTCCTTCCTTCCTTCCTTTTCTCTTTTAGTACTGGGGATTAAACCCAGAGTGCTTAACCACAGAGCCACATCCCCAGACCTTTGTAAATTTATTTATTTAGAAACAGGGTCTCTGAGTTGCTTAGCATCTCGTTTTTGCTGAGGCTGGCTTTGAACTTGTGATCCTCCTGCCTCAGCCTGCAGGGATTACAGGCCTGCGCCGCAGCGCCTGGCTGTACGCATTCATTTCCTATCAAAGTAATTTAACCCAAAGCCTTCCAACATGGGTATGTACAACGTTTCATAATTTAAATCTTTTTCAGTCCTTATTTTTGGAGTGCATCAGCTAGGATGGCAGATATAATCTTCTGCCACTAGATGGCTCCGAGCCTCACAGTGGCGCGGCAATGAGGGTTTTGTCTATTTATACAGATGGATCACTGACCCTCCTGCTACAGTTTCATAATAGGCTTATGTAATGCTGGCCTCTCCGTTGCAGTTCATCACTCAGAAGACGGGCAGGGGGACTTCAAGGACGCGATGCCCCAACACAAGGTTGGAAGAGTTGAGAGAAGTGTCTGTCCTTGTGTGACCGAGCAGAACCCCACCCCTCTGGAATTTGTCCCTGGAGATGCTAGTGAGCCTGGAAAACAAAGAGCTAGCTGCCTGAAGCAGGAGACCAGCGGGATGCGCAGACCAAGTCATCCTTACAATTTGGAACCAGCAGAGGAGCCAGTGGCCAAGGAATACCTCTGTCCCGCATTTCGGCTCTGACTGCAGGCGCCACTTAAAACAGGGTCCTACCCGCCCCGCCCCACCAGGTCCCCAGGGACCACCAACACAGCTGCGGAACTCTCCGCACTCCTGGAGCCGGTGGCCAGGGCCTCCCATCAGTTGTTGGCTACCGTGCTGTCCTAGACGCACAACAGCTCTTGTAGCCCGCGCAGCACGTTGCGCTCAGCAGGTGCATGTAAAGCATCTGATGAAACCCATGTGGGCGGATGGAAAGCTGTTTATCTGAAAGACTGGTGAAATAGTCACCAAGGTTTGGTTCTTAAAAAAAAAAAATGCTCATATTCTCCAATAACAGAAATTGCTTCTAATGAATGGCCCGGGATGGCCATCTGGAGGCTGAGGAACTCGGCTCCTTAAATCCTGCCCATTTTAGTGGAAGGGTTAAGTTTGCAAACTCTGGAGTAAGACTGTGGGTTAAACCCCAGTGTCTCTTAGCTGTGTGGTGATGGGCAAGTGATTAATCTTTCCCCACCTCAGTTTGGCTTCAGTAAAATGGGAACAATATTATTACTATTTCATGGGTTTGTGAAGATTAAATAATACTCAGCATGCTTGGAGCAGCTCCTAGGCATGTGGGAACTCCTAGGTGGGAGTTCAGTGGTGACTAAGAGTCAGGGTCCAAGCAGAATGCCTCCAGCCGGAACCCTCTGTGTAACTTGGACAAGTTACCTAAACTCTCTAGGCCTTGATTTCTTCATCTGAAAGGTGGGGGTAATAATATTTATCTCATTAAGTTGGTATGAAAATAGGAAAGATTGGGAGTTACCAACACATATTAGCTACTATTGTCACTCAGGACATGCAGTAAGTAGCTTGGATAGCCCTGGGTAGCTTCGGTATCAGTCATTATATTAACTTCCAAATACACTGGGCTCTCCATATCCACCGGTTCTGCATTTGCAGATTCAACCCATCATGAATTGAAAGTGTAGTGAGGCCTGTGATGGTTGTGTCTGTATAAAACATATGCAGACTTTTTTCCTTGTCATCATCCCTAAACAATACAGTATAACAAGTACTTACATAACATCTGCACTGTATTCTGTATTAAAAGTAATCTAGAGATGATTTAAAGTATGTGGGAAGATGTGTATAGGTTGTATGCAAATGCTATACCATTTTCTATAAGGGATGTGAGCATCCATGATTTGGGTATCCACAGATGGTCCTGCAAACAATGCACTGCAGGTACCTGTGCTGGCAACTTCCTGCCTTTTCTCTAACTCCTTACTCCCATCTGATTTCATATAACATTTTTACATTTGCTACTTTACTTGGATCACAAAGCTCCTCAGACCTCTTTCCCCCACCCAAAGCCTTGCTTTAATCCTAAAATCGGTGGTGATTGGTGAAATAAGTGCTTCTCAATATAGACAAGTGTCCATCATCTCAGAGAAGTCAAGAAAAATGGAGACACTTGGTCAGAGGGAAGGAGAGGAGGTGGACTGCTGGGAGTGACTTGTGAGCTTTATCCAAGCCAGTGGTTCCCACCCTTTTCTCACTGATGGGGTTTACGTCTCTTTTGAAAATGCAGCAATAACTGAGTACTCACCTGAGAACTGACCATCAGAGCGCCAGTTTTAGAGTCTACACAGGGTCAGATTGAGACCTGTGGCAAGATGGAAGTGGGCATCCCTTTCAAATTAGTCTTTGAAAAAAAAAATGATTAGCAATGTCAGAGAGAAACTGATTTTATAGTAATAAAGATCATGTGGCTTTTTGTGTTTGATTAGAATATAAACATGTAGTTTTCTGAACTTCTTGAACCCATTTAGAAGTTAAGTAACTGACTGAGCTGGGTGTGGTAGTGCATGCCCATAAATTTCAGCAACTTGAAAGCCTGAGGCAGGAAGATTCCAAGTGGCAGGCCAACCTAGGCAACTTAGCAAGACCCTGTCTCAAAATGGAAGGGGGGGGGCTGGGGACATGGCTTAGTGGCACAGCGCCCCTGGGTTCAATTCCCAATACCTAAAAACAAAAACCACCTGACTGATTTCTGATAGTGAACTGAACCCCATCTGTGCCACTGACAGTGAACAAATGCGACTGGCAGGCCACTCACAAGCAAAATTATGCAACTGAAAGAGCCCCGGTGAGGGGTGGTCTCTCCCTTTTCACTTGAGGCTGTAAGACAGCAATTTCAGGTTTTTTCCTTAGGCAGGGGAACCTGAGTGAGCTGATACCACTTTTCTTATTTACTCAGTGCCTCTGGGGCAAAATTAGACAAAGCACCTAAGCCCCTGCCAACCTACCACACTTCAGTTCACACCAGGGTTCAGGGTTTCGGCTAAGACCCACAAACTAGACTGTCCACATTTAAACACCAAGAAGGCCATTAGCAGGTCTTTGTATATGCAAATGCTTCCCTCTGATATGCATAGTGATGGGACAGAGGTGGCCAGGAGGAGAGGGGATGACAGGAAAAGCAACTACCTGGAAGCCACAAAGTGGATGAAGGCTCTGAGAGGGGACTTGTGTCCGGAATGCTGATGTGGCTGAGCAGCTGCCCAGATTTTCTCTGCAATCAGGGGGTTTGTCTGGTTTTGCATACTAGACTGGCTCACCAGGCTCTTTAAGGCAGAGAACACTTAGAACACTTGAGGAGCCTGGAGTCTCGTCAGCCGTCCCTCAGCGGCCAGGCCAGTGGTGGCTTGGTATCACAGGAAGCCCTTCTTAGACTACTATAGGCCAGGCCCCATTTGGGGCCTTGTGCTCAGTGGGCCTGCATGAGGGTGTCCACGGGGTGGGTTGTTGGGGAGAGACAGGGTGTGCTTGCGTTTGTTTTCAGAGCCAGGAATCCATGGGTCTGACAGTTTTGAAGATTTGGTTCATTCCCAAACACAGGGAGGTGATTGTCAGCATGTCTGTGTTACAGCAAAGGCTTTGTGTGGAGAACGAGGATCAGCGGAGGGCTGGGGCCTCAGGGGTGCCTGCCTTCTGGCTTCCCATGGCTTTTGCTGACACTGACCAGCTCAAAGCTAGGAGGAGGCCCCCAGGGTGCTCCCAGTCTGGCTGGCAGCAAAAAATTAGCTGTTGGTACTGAAATAGCGCCCTGCCCCAGAGGCCTCAGGAAAAGCCATGTTATGGAAAGCAGTGGATGTCAAAGTACGGTCTCCTCAGCGGAGGCAGGGACATAACCCAGGAGCTTATAAGAAAAGCAAATTCACAGGCCCCACTGAATCAGCAGTTCTGGGCACGTGGCCTGTGTGATAAGCCTTCAGGGGGATCCTGAAGCAGGCTCAAGTTTAACGCAGGGATTCACTGCCAGCCCTTAGTCCTCCTTCTCTGTGGCCTTGGGGGGCCCTAGGGACAAAGCCTGGTTATAAGTCCCACCCTGCTCAGATAGTGCCAGCTAAATAAGGCTCCTACATGCAGTCCTTACTCAGGTGCAAAACCCAAGAAGTCAGTCTTGGGGATGGGATCCGGGAAGCCTAAGGGCTCCCTGTTAAATTGGCACTGCCCACAGCAGTCCCAGGGGTGGGACCCAGGAACCAGAAACCTGTGCGCCTCTGGAGATCTTGGAAGGTGCTGAGGAGGCTGGACCATGCCACAGTGACCTCAGTTCTTGGGGACAGCTGGAGCTGCTTCCCACATGGGCAAGGGGCTTCTGAGCAGGAGGCAGAAAGGACAGGATGCTGCAGGGCAATCAGGTGTCCTCAGGCCCTGCTAATGGCCAACTTGCTCCATAGTAAAAGAGCTGAGAGGTGGCTGGACGTTTTTGTGACTCCTTGTGACTGAGGCAGGATAAATACTCATGGTTGAAGACCGCCAGGCTGTGGCTACACAGGGACGCGCCCTGCGCTTTCTCTTATAAGCCAAGGGAAGAGTTCTGGGGAGCAAAGTGGGGTTTATTTGCTAAGACTGATGAGGTGCAGAGAAGTGCAGCATGCAGAAGCCTCTCTGGGGCTCTTCCCAGCCTGGGGACACAGCTCCCAGAGCCCACAGCCCTCAGAGACAGGAGGTGGCCAGAGGGCAGCACCACACTCTTCTTGTGGGTGAGAATGAGCCCTCTTCCCTTCCCTGCTAGCAGGGAAGTAGGGGAGCCAGTGGGGCGCCGAATGCAGATCCTCCAGTAGCTCCTTCTTATCTTGACTATTTAGTCCCAAAATTTCACCAAACCACTTCCATTGGGGGAATCCAAAATAAAATCGCAGCCAATCAAATAAACAAACAGCTCTCCAAATAAAGCTCTACAGCTCACTAGTTTTTACTTCTAAGTACTCATCTGACCAGGGGGCGATATTGTCTTTGCATAGCATAGTGGTAGGGTTTGTGTATTCTGGAGTCAGACTCTCTGGATTTAAAGCCTAACATTGCCAATTTCCAGCTGTGTGACCTCAAGGACATTACCTAAACTTTCTGTTCTCAGTTTCTCCAGCTATAAAATAGTGTTATTAATAATAATAACTACCTCATAAAATCATTATAAAAATAAAATTTTATATATAAAATATTATATTTATGTATAAGTATATATTTTATATTATATATATGGCACTCAGAACAGTAACTGGCACATAGCTATGTTATATGAATATTAAAATGCCCTATGAGTGTTAAATAAGATTTCGAAGGAAGCTGTGGTGGCTTTGGCCTGTGTCAATTTAGCTAGGCTGAACTACATTTCCCAGAGTTCCCTTCCCTGTATATTTGGGCGAGGGTGGGCCACAAGAGAGTGACTCTTGGGAGTGAAGTTGAAAGTGAAGCAGCCATCCACTTGCAGCTGGAACTACTGCTAGCTCAGTTCCTGGTGTGAGTAGCCCTGGCCCAGCTGCTCACCTGGGCTAACCGAGTACGTCCGGCTCCAAGACCCACAGCAGACACCTGCATCAGCTGCCAGTGTCATGGGGCAAGAACCCATACGTACCTGTCTTAAACTCTCCCTGGGGGCTCCAGCTCCTGCCTGTGACTCACCTGGTCCTTGCTCTTCCCAGGTCACTCCTTCCTTCCTGGCTGCTGTGCTCCATGCCTCAAGCTGGATTTCAACAAAGCGAACAAGGGAATAAGGGGAAAAAATAGTTTTCTGAAGCTGAAGGACACAAATCCTCAAAAAGAAATATTTATAATATACAAAGAGTGGCATAATTTACAAGAAGGCATTCAGAGACAAGACGGAGATGACTGAGGGGCTGGGGGGACAGAGAGGGAGGGAGGGAGGGAGGGAGGGAGGAAAGGAAAGGAAAGAAGAGAAAAGGGATGAAAAGAAATTGGCGATATAAAGACTAGCAGAGCTCCATAGTCACAAACATGAAAAAAATACCCGAACTCACCAGAGCTCAAAGAAATGCAAATTCAAGTGACTTTGTATCTACCAGACTGGAAACAAATGAAAATAGCTATGACACCTATGTTGGCAGCAATGCAAAGACAAGGAGAGCTTCATGCACTGTTGGTGGAACTGCAAATGTCAGAGACACCAGGAACGCAATGGGACAACATCTATTACGATGAAAAAATTTGATTTTTGACTCCACAATTCTACTCCTGGGAATCTGCCCCACAGAAGCCAAGGCACCCAAGACTCATGTGCAAGGATATTTATAGTCCCACTGTTTGCTATAGCAACAACCTGGAGCAGGGAAAGAGGTGAGGATGGAGGAGGCAGAATAAGTTGGGGGGCATCTGTACGTTGGCTCAGGACATATTAGGGAGGCTAGTGCAGCTGAATGGGGAGCACCCAAAAATAAGGGCAGAGCCTCCAATCCACGTGGTACCCATGGCAGAATTTTATCTCCTGTTTTAGTCAGCTTTTCACTGCTGTGACTAAAAGACCTGACAAGAACTATTGGAGAGGAGGAAAAGTTTATTTGGGGGCTCAAAGTTCAGAGATGTCAGTCCATAGACAGCTGCCTTCCTTCCTTAGGGTTTGAGGTCAGGCAGAATATCATGGTGGAGGGAAGCAGCTCACATGATGATCAGGCAGAAAGAGCGACTCCACTTGCCAGATACAAAATATGTACCTATATATACACCCCCACCAATGCCCACCTCCTCCAGCAATACCCTACCCACTCCAGTTGCCACCCATCAGGGGATTAACTCACTGACTGGGTTAAGGCTGTCATAACCCAATCATTTGTCTCCTGAATCCTCTTGCATTATCTCACTCAGGAGTTTCTGGGGGACACCTCACATCCAAACCATAATATCTCGCAACACAAATTCTGCCAACTCTCTCACCATCCTTTAAAAATATCCTTGGGCTGGTGTCCTTTTAGAGTCACTCTGAGAGGTGGAGTGACAGCAGGAGGAGCATTGAGAACCCTTGGATGTTGAAGTTTAATACTAACAAATAACAGCTGCCTTTTTAATAGTAATTCAGTGAGTGAATATTGGTGACAAAGCCACTATCATGCCTGACATGTACACTACCTTATACATGTGAGCTGGGCTTCATTTTTAATCTGCTGTCATATTTTTAAAAGGGTTAAGAAAATGCTGACGCCATCAGGAAAATACATGCAGCAAAGCCCAGCCACAGCCACCGTTCCCCTTTAGGGGAGCCACAGAGCACCTGCAGGGCATAGACCCTGAGCAGTACCGAGTGACAAGGATATCACAGTGGCCCGACAACGGGTGATGGATGAAATAAACATTGGCATGGAGATGTTGAGTTTGCGAATGAGAACACATTAAAAACAAATTTTGTATGGCAAGGAACTTCCAGGTGTAAGTTTGAAATGCACAAAACATTTATTGTTTACAGATTCATATCCATGTTACAATATATAATATAAATATGCAAAGGAGGGTTGTGCACTGGCTCCTGGGTAGAGGTCCTCTGGAGAAGGACTGAGAGAAAAGGCCTTAGGGAGACATGAAACCTGACAGGTATTTTTTTGTCTTTTTCTTTCCTTCTTTTTTTCTTTTGTCCTGGGGATTGAACCCAGGAGTGCTTTACTACTAAGCTACATCCCCAGACCCTTTTTAAATTTTTATTTTGAGGTAGTATTTCCCTAAGTTGCTTAGGGCCTTGCTAAATTGCTGGGGCTGGCCTCAAACTTACAATACTCCTGCCTCGGACTCCCAAGTTGCTGGGATTGTAGGTGTGCACCATCAGACCTGGTTTGTTTCTTTAAAAGATCTGAAATTGGAAGGGAAGATGAATCTTTGCAGATAGAGTTCAGTGGTCTCAATAAGGATGATTTAGGTAACTTCACAGAAGCATCCAGAAGTCAATATGGCTTTCCCATTAGATCCCAGGAAGTAGAACTAAGGGACACTCCTGATATGTGACTGTCATCATTTGAAGAATAATTAATACAAATAATAGCAGACATCACTATTTACGGAAGACACACTCTAGATACGACAGCTCCATAAGGCCAGTGTCAGTGTTGTCGTTTTATGGATGGAGAAACCAAGGCAGAGAGTCTGGGTCTCGAGGTCAGTGTGATACAGCTGGAGCCTTAATCCAGGCCTGTTGAGCCCCAGAGTCTCTCCACTGGCTCCTCTGTCTTTACATACTTTTCCAATAAAGATTTAAAGCACAGCAGTGAGTTGTGAAGCTAATTTCCATAAGAAGCTTAAAATTAAAATAGCTCAAGTAAAGGTTTGGGTAAGTTATTGGGTAATGGATCTATTCTGGATGTTTAGGGAAGACAGGCAGTCCAGCCTTAGTGACGGAACGCACATGTCCTTGGAGGATCCCACCTTTTATGTGGGGACTTATCTGGTTTGAATATGGATAGTGTCCCTTACAGTCCATGGGTTAAAGGCTTGGTCCCTAGGTTGGCAGTATTGGGAAGTTCTATCGCACCGTTAAGAAGGAGGTTCTAGTGGAAGGTCCTTGGTCGTTGGGGCTCACATCTCTGTTTATCTTGAGATGTGAGTCCTTGCTCCTGCTATGATGTGCCACTCTTGCCAGAGGCCCAAACCAAAAAGGCTGCCAAACTTGGACTTGAACTTCCAGGACTGTGAACCAAAATAAACCTCTTTTTACTTTATAAGTAGCTCGTGAAGGGTATTTTGCTATAGTAACCCAAAGCTGACCAACACAGGTACCATGAACAGAAGTGAGTAGTCAGAACTTCCACAAAGACAAGGCTACAAATGAGATAATATATATTCTAGTTCAGCACTGAGTTTAAGTCCTAACTTTCCTTCTTGCTAGTTTTATGAGCTTGGGTAAGTTTTTAAAACTTTCCACACTCTGGTTTCTTTATCTGAAAAGTGGAGATAACAAAGAACCTCTGTGTTAGCCAGTTTTTTGTAGCTATGACCAAAATACTTAACAAGAACACCTTAGAGGAAGGCAGTTTTATTTTGGCTCATGATTTCAGAGGTTTGAGTCCATGGTTGGTCAGCTCCATTGCCCTGGGCCTGAGGTAAGGCAGAGCATCATGGTGGAAGAGTAGGACAAAGGACAGCTACTAGGCTCATGGCAGTTAGGAAGCAAAGAAAGAGAGGGGAGGGGGCCAGGGAGAAGATAAATTTTTCCAGGACAGTCCCCAGTGATCTACTTCTTCCAACTAGGACTTACTTCCCAATAGTCTATCCAGCTACCAATGGATTGATCCACTTCTGAGTTTGGAGACCTCGTGATCCAATTACTGCCCAAAAGCCCCACCTTGAACCTTGCTGCTGTGGGGACTATGCTTTCAACACAGGAACTTTGAGGGAACATTCCAGATTCAAACGACAGCAATTTTTTCCTCAGCCTATCGAGACAAGCAAAGATGATAAGCACGAATTATTTAGCCAATTGCTTAACACGCAACACTCTATCAGCATCTTTTGATCTATTGATCTTTCCATTATTTAGCCCTTGAAACTTGAGTCTGTGTCATTTAGGATGTGTTTAGCTGCAAATAACAGAAAAACTAATTAATCCAGGCTTCTATGAAAGACGTTTAATTTTCTCATGTAAAGAAAGCACAGCTCCAGGTATGGGGTGCATTACCACTAAAGACTCAGGCTCTATATCTATGTCTTGTTGCCTCATGGTTGCAAGATGGCTGTCATAAAGTCACATAGCAGTATTAAGGGAGGAAGAAAGGAAATGATCAAAAAGGTTTTGTTGTTGTTTATTCAAGGAGCAATTTTTCTTAAAAAAAAAAGAAATGCTCCTTCTAGACTTCTCATTACTCAATGTAAACTTATTTAACAATCAGCATGGAATGAACACTGGCTGATCAGAATGGAGCAAATTGTGGTAGCCCTGGAGAGAAGTCTTGGAGGCTTCCTCCTACATCTAATGTAGCCTTGTAGATACTGTATTATGGAAAGAAGCAGGAGGTCTAGGACAGGAGGGAGGGAGTAATTATCACCTGGTACAAAAGTGTTTCAATATTTTTTCAACTAACACATCATTCTGGTATGTTCTAGCTAAATATTAGCCCCATTCTTATCCCTAATTGGCTAGAGCTAGGTCACACTCTCACCCTGAGGCCTATCCGTACACAGGGAAATAGAATTGCCTGTGGTTTGAACTAAGGATGATCCATCACTCAGGATAAAATAAATGTCCCCTTGCTAATTGAAAACAGTAGAGTTTCTGTCATGCATTCAGGCATGCATTCATGTGTTCATTTGACAAATATTTACTAATCACTATATGCTGAGCATGGCATGGAAGATGGTAGGAGGTATGGCAGAGAACACATGGTGGGTCATCACCAACATCCAGAGTTTACATTTTGGCTCACTTTTTGGAACATTCTATGGGGTTTCACAAAAGCAAATGATGTGTTTCCACCATTTTGGTATCATACAGAAGAGTTCCACTGCCCTAGAAGCCGTCTGTGTTCTAACTACTCGTCCCCCTGGACCCCTGGAAACTATTGATCTTTCCACTGTCTCCATAATTTTACCTTTTCCAGCATGTCATATAGTTGGAATCATATAGTATGTAACCTTTTCAGATCAGCTGCTTTCCGTTAGCACTATTCATTCAAGGTTCCACCATGACTTGACAGCTCATTTCTTTTCAGTGCTAAAAGATATTCCATTGTCTGGATATACCACAGTCTATTTATTCATCCACCTATTGAAAGGTATTATCATAAGATTTTATTTATTTATTTATTTATTTATTTATTTATTTATTTTTAGTTTTCGGCTGACACAACATCTTTGTTTGTATGTGGTGCTGAGGATCGAACCCGGGCCCCACGCATGCCAGGCAAGCGCGCTACCGCTTGAGCCACATCCCCAGCCCTATCATAAGATTTTTTAAACCAATAAAATGGGGACAATTAAAATAGTACCTACCTCATGGACTTATTATTAGAATTAGGCAGGAGGATGTTGGTGCTTAATTAATGGTTTCTACTGTATTGCACAAAATTCTCTGTTGGAATTATCATCATTTGCCCCATTATATTTCCCTTTTGTTGATTTTGTTCAGTAGTTGGCTTTTAAGAAGAACAATTCTTAAATTATCTCTGGCTAGAGAGGTTTGAGCCTAAAACTGTTGTTGGAAACAGACTGGTTGAGAAGCAGCAAGCAGCACTTGGAGAGGAGGAGCACTCCAAACTTTATTTTATGCCACCAGGCCCAGAGGAAAACAAAACTCCAAATTCTGAGCCCTGATCCACAGTTTCTCACAATATTTATAGGTTATTTGGCGTCATCTTAGACCCAGCCTATATTTGGGGCTTTTTCCTCTTAAAAAACAAATTCCAGTTGGATGCGGTGGCCCATACCTGTAATCCCAGCAGCTTGGGAGGCTGAGGCAAGAGGATCATGAATTCAAAGCCAGCCTCAGCAAAAGCGAGGTGCTGAGCAACTCAGTGAGACCCTGTCTCTAAATCAAATACAAACTAGGGCTGGGGATGTGGTCAGTGGCTGAGTGCCCCTGAGTTCAATCCCCAGTACCCGCCCCCCACAATATTCCTAATCTACGCAGCTGAAGGCCTTGTGCAGGGTCTCTAACATAAAGCATGCTCATAGAAACAGACAAGAAGAAATGTTTTTTTTTTTTTTTTTTTTCCACAGACATCTGTTAAATTTCAAGAGGGAATAGTAGTCAGACTCCTGGGCAGTTATTTACAATCCAAAAGGTAGGGACCCATGGTTAATTAGGCTTCCTGGAGAAAAGCTGAGAGAAGGCATTGTTTTCTTACCCTAACATTTTTATAATTTCATTGCACAACAGGTCTGGTTTTGTCGTCACAATATTACAGGCTGCCCGGGGAAGACACACCGCCACCTCCCTGTGCCTTCTGTGCCTCACAGTCATCATTTGGAATGCAGGTTTTTATCTAGAAGTCACTAGAAATGTGAGCTGCTTGCTTTTCTTTTCTTTCCAGGCAAAAGTTTATTTTTAAATAAATTGTTCCTTTCAGAACGAGGCCTGGATCTTACTGTTAAGTCACTTTGTTCCAGAGCAGATATAATAGTTTACCTTGATTCACCCCAGGACTCAGGGGTGTTAACCGCAGTGACCGTGGCTGGGCCTGCCCATCAGCCCCGTTGTTTGTCTCTCCTGCTGGAGAGTTACCAGTGGTGTCACAATGCCCACTGACTGTGAAGCCCACTGCTTTGTCGAAACAGTAAGGATTAAATAAAAGTCCTCTGTGAGCCATCCGTTAGTCATCTGATCTCACCCGGACTTGTCACTCGATCAGCCGAGTCAAAATAAAGCATTCTTAATTTAACTCACTTCTCAGGGAGGGAAATGTCTATTTGATCCCAAAATGAAATTCGTGCTTCTGTAAGAGCTGACTGCCTGGAGAAGGCTTCCAGAGCACTGAGCATCTTTGGACTTGACGTTCGTCAGCCTTTCACCTTGCGAAGGCAGCCTGGGGAGAAGGCCTGAGACAAGAACATTTGGCTTTGTGTTTGTTTAATACAGAGTGACAGGATGGCAGAGTCACCTCCTCTGTCCCCAGCTCTCCAGGTTAGAGGACAGAACAGTGATAGCCAGGGGTCTTCTGCAGCTCCTTAGGCACACTTTTCGGACCCCCAAATCCAGACCTCTGACTCTCTGCTCCCCCACTGACAAGGCTGCTTTCCTGATTGCCCTGCAGGAAGGAAGGTAGGAAGGAGTGAGGTGGGGGAACAGAGGCCGTCTGCATACCCAGCAGAGCCCAGGATCCAGCATGCCTGATGCGAGAGTCAGAGAATGTGAGATTCCTCTTTAGCCTCCAAGGGTTGTCCTTCTCAAATAAAGCCTATTCCTTAACCCATGTCTCGTGAAGTTCATCCCAAGTCCTGGCTCAAGATCAGGAAGGACCCACGCAGCTTCAGTTTGGTCCTGCGTGGAGAGGCCTGCTCAGGCCAGGCTAGCTGAGGGGAAGGGTTATGTTCCAGGAGGGTTCCCTACCTGCCATGGTTTGAATGCTTGTGCCCCTCAAATACACATGCTGAAACCTAATTCCCAATGTGACAATATGGGAAGGTGGAACTTTCAGGACACCTTAGGTCAAAGGGTGGAGCCTTCATGATTGGGATTAGAGA
Source organism: Marmota marmota marmota (assembly GCF_001458135.2). Classification (NCBI taxonomy): domain Eukaryota; kingdom Metazoa; phylum Chordata; class Mammalia; order Rodentia; family Sciuridae; genus Marmota; species Marmota marmota. Next base: position 2,765,181 of record NW_025999949.1, read on the forward strand.
CCTTATAAGAGAGATTCCGGAAAACCAGTTGGCTCTTCCACCATGTGGGGACACAGCGAGAAGTGCCAACTAGGAGAAAGTGAGCCCTCGACAGACACCAGATCTTCTGGCCCTTTGATCTTGGACTTCCAAGCCTTCAGAACTGTGAGCTATAAATTTCTGTTGTTCAGAAGTCACCTAGTCTAAGGTGTTCTGTTATAGTGACCAGAACAGACTAAGCACCTCCCCTTTGCTTTCTCTTTCTCCAGGGACTCTGCTTGGGGACAGTACCTGGTGAGCAGGAAGTGTCTGCAGCCATAAGAGTGGCTTTTTTAGCAGAGGAAAGCTTCTTGTAGACTCCCAGGGTGCATGTAGCACCTGGGAGCCTGATAGGATTCAGAGGACATGCGCAGAGCCTCCTTCTGGGAAGAGGGAGAGCCTGTGTCCTGCCAGCTCACTGCCAGAAAACCTAGAGATGGCACAAGGTAACCCATAGACAAGCCCACATTCTCCTCATACTGTGCTACCCGCTAAAGGCTGGAAGCCAGGTCCTGTTAACTCTAACTTGTAGGAAGGGAAACTGAGGTGCAGAGACTGTTTCAGGTTGTTCAGCTATTAAATGGAAAGATTGGGATTCAAGTCCAAAGTTATCATACTCTTAGCCTTTGGTGCTTCTTTTTCTGCTGGGCTGCTTTAGTAGGCAAATTAGGCTTCGAGGTTGGATGAATGTCAAGGGTCATCAACAGCTTTTAAGGATGTAAAGATTTTGGGGGAAAACAGAGTCAGAATGCATTTCTCTCCAGAAATCAGGGAGGGACTGGGATGTGGCTCAGGGACACAGTGCTTGTCTAGCATGCACAAGACTCTGGGTTCAATCCCAGCTTGTAAAAAATAAGATCAAAAAGAAATAAACCGAAGTCAGGGAGAAATACACCCCTACACCTCAAACCCCTGGGCCTGGAAAATCAACGAGTGAGTGAATAAGACGGACTATTCCCTCTCTTACAAATGGAAGCTTCTTCCACAACATCCTGGTGCTTTCTCCCCTTTCCCACACCACGCCTGAGTTTGGGCCATACTCACCTTGGGCGTGTGCCAGCCTCCCTCCCCATCTTGGGCAGTCCAGTGGAAGAACCTTGAACAGGGGGTTAGAAACCTGGTCTCTGAGTCCCAGGACAAGTCACTCAGACTTGCAAAGCTCCAGGCAGCTCCACTCTTCCAGGTGGCCAGAGGTCTGCAAGTGGCTTGACCCACTCCAAGCAGGGCCGCAGAGGCTGCTTTGGGCTGAGGCTGCTTCTACATGTCTCCCCAGCCAGAGCCCTAGGCAGGCCCCAGCGCTGCACCTCCTCCACTGTGGGGCCCTGAGACCCCTGTTAGTGCTCAGGAGACAGGGTAGGCCAAGCCACACAGCAGGGCCATGGGTGGGCCTCTTGCTGCTGAGCCCTCTCAAGTGTTGCATTATAGTGTCCTCATTTAAAAAGGAAAACAACCAACACCCTATGTCACTCATGAGGCACTACCTCTGTACGCTGGTCACAGCCTTGGGGACAATTAATGGGAGGCTCATTCACTCTCTCTTGCTTTTGAACCATAGGACAGAATGACAAAAAGGTGTAGAGTTGACTCTCTGACTCTCACTCACCCCTCAGAGTTCCCCTGAAATAACCTGTTATTCCCCTGAGACCCCGAGTCCCTTGGTTTCCCTCTGTATTTGCTTCTGGGGACTCCTTTTAAAAGCACCAAAAATTGAGTGGCTTAAAAGAAATTTTATTGTCTCACAGTCCTGGAGACTAGAAGTCTGAGATCAAGGTCAACAGGGTGGGTTTTTCTGAGGCTCTTCTCCTTGCTTTAGATGGCCGTCTTCATACTTTATGATGCTCTTTACTGATGTCTGTCTCAGTTTCTTTCTTTCTTTTTTTTTTTCCTTTTGGTAGTGCTGGGAATTGAACCCAGGGGCCTGCACAAGCCACGCAAGTGCTCTTCTGCTCAGCAACATCCCCAGCCCTTTTAATTTTGAGACTGTCCAGTCTGGCTTAGAACCTTCAATCCTCCTGCCTCATTCTCCAGACCCCAGATGAAATTCTGCTTTTTACTACAACATGAGTCATATTGAATTAGGGCCCACCTTAATGACCCCCTCTTTACTAATTATATCTCAACACATTTTTTTCTAAGTAAGGTCACATTCTGAGGTATTAGAGGTTAACTGTTCAATGTAACTTCTGGGGGACTCAATTCAATTCCTAACATCTGCCTTTCCTAACCCAATTTCCGTGCCTCCCTATCGGTTCTGTGAACTTCCATATATTATTCCAACCAAATTCACTGAAGTTCACTTAAGTTCTCCAGAATCTATTTCTGTTGCTGACAATCTAAGAAGTCTGATTGAATATGGGCTCCCATCATTCAGAAGGAGGATCCTACTTTCAGATGCGATTTTGACTTTCTGATCACTCCAACAGGGTCAGATGCCATTTTGACCAGTAGAACTTTCTTTACAGGAGTCAGGGTAAGTTGTCAGGCAATGACCCATAGGAGTAACTTGGGCTCACTCTCAAAGGGAGCTCTAGAGACAGTGTGACTACACTTCAGAGCTGGTTCCTCAAGGGCATGGGAAGGGGAGTGTTATTTCCCGCACTAGTCAGCTAAGGGCTTGGGGCAGGGAGGTGTGTGCACTCTCAGGCAGACCAGAGTAGACCTCTAGCAGAGACATGGCTGCAAGCTACTGTAGTGAAAGAGCACAGAGGGGTAAAGAGTTAAGACAGAGAGGTGAAATAAGGAGAGTACCAGTAGTCTGCCAGAATCTTCTAAAGCCTGGGTCTGTGGTCTCATTTCCTATAACAAAATATATGGTGCTGAGCTGGGCATGGTGGTGCATGCCTGTAATCCCAGCGACTTGGGAGGCTGAGTCAGGAGGATTGAGATTTAAAGCCAGCCTCAGCAACTTAGCGAGGGCCTAAGCAACTTAGTAAGATTCTGTCTCAAAATAAAATATAAAAAGGACTGGGGATGTGGTTCAGTGGTTGCGCACCCCTGGGTTCAATGCCCGGTACCAAAAAAAAAAAAAAAATCTGTGGTGTTTACTTTCCTGATTTGACCCAATGCAGCCAGCTAGGCTGGGTGCTTGATATCTAGTGCCACTCTGGTAGACTCTGCCCCATAGTCCTGGGCCCTGTCCTGCCCCAGCAGTGGTACTGCCCCCAACTAACAAGCCTATTGGATTTAATGCCCTGTTGGGTACACAGAGAGTTCTGGGCTGATACTCATTAATAACAGCAGCCAAGCACTTTACATATATTAGTCCATTTCCTCTTCATAACAATCATATATACAGGTATATTATTAATTTCATCCTTCAGATGAGGCATGGAGAGGTTCAATAACTAATTCAAGGTCATGCTGCTAGAAATGGCAAGACCAAGACATATTCCACTATGTTGACTTCTAGTGCCCTCTCGTGGCCAATGTCCTACCTCTATCAGTGTTCAAACCCCATTCAGGTCTCCTAACCTCTTCCTGACACCCACCCAACGTTCATCGCTTACTTTGATCCCTACTTCTCTGGGCACCATCCACGCCTCAAACTCACATGCCGATGGCTGTGATGGCATCGAACTGACTGTCCCACCTCCAGTTTTATCCCTTTTATTTCTTCAGCTAAGGGCTTGGGGCAGGGAGGTGTATGCACTCTCAGGCAGACCAGAATAGACCTCTAGCAGAGACATGGCTGCAAGCTACTGCAGTGAAAGAGCACAGAGGGGTAAAGAGTTAAGACAGAGAGGTGAAATAAGCAGAGCACTGGTAGTCTAACCCTAACCCTAACCCTTTATTTTTAACATACATTTACCAAGCACCTGTTTCCTTGGAACCCCAGCAGGTACTGGGGGTGCAGAGGACAGACACAGGCGTGCGCGCACGCGCGCGCGCGCGCACACACACACACACACACACACACACAGTGTTCTGAGTGCAGGATTCACTTTCTCCATCAGTACACACATCTTCCAAGGAAGGTCTCTAAGTTTGCATTCTCAGCCCTTAAGGCTTTTGTTAGATTGAACAGGGTGACACCCAGAGAAGTGAATTGGAAAGGGCCACAAAACAAATAGCAAGCTGACAAAGGCCATTGCATTGGAAAGGATAGAACTAGTTAGAACCAGGAAGGTAGGCAGAAGGAGGGAGAAGAGTTAGGGGGCATTGAGTTTCATGCAAATTTTTTGAAGTTAGAGGAGAAAAATAGCCATGAGAGGAACAGCTGCCCTCTAGTCCCAAGTAGAACTTTCAGGAAATAGGTTTTTATAAGTTTAGGAATTCCATCTTTTCAAGAAAATTCAACAGCAATATTGTAAAAAAAAAATTGCATCAGACTGATGCTTTTTAAAAATGTGATCCAGTGTTTACATGGGCCATGAGGCCATCCAGGTTATAGAGGAATAAGACATTGTTCTTTGTCAGGGGCACAGTCTTATTGGCAGAGGCAGCCCTGTACACAAAATAATTAAATCCTTTCTACTCAGATTTCATTCTCTTTTCAAAGCCTGACATGGTTTACCCCTACTTGGAGGAGAAAGTCCCAAATGCTTAGCCTGGTAATCACTCATCCACTTGATCAGTCTATTCCCTGAACTACCCTGATAGCCACATGCTAGTTCATTAAGGGTTCTGAGTCTCAGGTTTGCATCTGTGAAATGGATGCAAAACCTCTGTTTATTGCGTTTGAAATTCAGTATACGGAGAGGGCTATGTATGTAGCCCATTACAGTGGCCTAGAGGAGGTTCTCAATCAAATCCTATCACTTTGATGATAAAAGCAAGCCTGATATGTACCAGAGAGCCTGGTCTGCAAACAGGAAGCACACCCAATAGGCCCTGTCCCATGCTCCACGTGCAAACATTCTCCACAGTTCCGCTCGTGTGCCCTGTCATTAGTTCCACTCTTCCCATTCTGATCCTTACCCCTAGCAGATATGACTTCTACAAATAATTAGAAATGCAAAAATGGAAGTTTATTTTCCTGTAACTGAACATAACCCTGCTCTTATCCTCATGTCTGCTAAGAGACATTTCACCATAACCTCCATGAATATCTTCTTTCCTACCAGCTGGTAGGATGTTCATTCATCTCTTTTCCCAGAGATGAGGAAATTACCTGTCTATCATCAACTTCCCGCCTCTCCTCCTCCCATTGACCTTACTCTAGGATTTCTGGCAACTTTTTCTATAAAGGGCCAGATGGTAAACATTTTTGGTTTTGTAGAACATTCTCTCCCTGTGGCAACTACTTGACTGTACTCTTGTCACTTGATAGCCACTATTCAATATGTAAATGATGGCAGTGGCATGTACTGGTGCATCTTTATGTACAAAACCAGGTCACTAGCTTTTATTTGAAGACTCCTGGTTTCTGGTTTAACTCTCTTATCTCAATTTTAGAGTCATCTCCCACTTTTTATACCTAAAGTCAAACTTTTGAAATCCTACTTAAGCCCTGGTCCTAACATCTGCAAGTCACAGATATTATTAGTTATTAGTGATTGCCTGTTAGTTATTCAGTTATTTCCTTTCTGCTGGAGATTTATGAAAGTCTCCTTAAGGTCAGCAGGCAAGAGGAATCTGTCCTCTCCCTTGACATCTACTGATACAAGGGAACATAGGAAATTATCCTACTACTGAAATTATATCTTAAGTTGTTCTTAAAGAATGATTGCCAAACCAGCAACACCAGCTCTCGCTGGAAGCTTGTTAGAAATGCAAATTCTTGGCCCGACCCAGACCTAAAGGATGGGAAGGCCTGATGGTTCAGCATTCCATGTTTTCAGAATCCCTCTGGGGAGTTTCAATGTCACCTACTTTGAGAACCCCTGCTCTGTGATTTTATATTGTGTACCTTGTTTTTCTTCATATTTTCGTCCATGCCATTTCCTCCTCCACAGGTCTTTGCCATCATTCATCGAAACCTTCTGTCTCTAAAACTATCAAAAACTGTGCCTCTGTTTTCCTGTCCCTCCAAATGGCTATTGTTACTTCTTTTAACTTTTTGTGTGTCTGTTTTGCCTTTGTAACAAACCAACGAGTGTTTGCCAAGGAAGAATCATGGTTTAACATAGTGGCAGCTAGAAGGGGTTCTAAGAAAGAATCTCAAAGCCTGCAAACTTTTAAGACAGCACCATAAGGGGACCCTTCTAAGAGAGCAGGGAATGGAGCAGGGGAAGGGGCTGATCAAGGAAGTGGCTCAAGTTAAGCTCACCTTGATTTTCAGGAGCATAAGCCACCCTGTTTTAGGCTGGGGCTTGGCACCCTCTTGTCAGTCAGTCATGGGCTATGGGGCCATATACCAAGGAGTCCCACTTCCTGGAAAGAGACACTTTTCTCTAGAGGATGACACCCAAGAGCCGTCTGTAGCCGCCATAAAGGCAGCTGTGAAATGGGCACTTGGATCCCAAAAAGTGAATCTGAGTGGGCTCTAAAGCCATCTCTTATACAAACTAGGTGTTTAATAAATAGTGGTTGATTGATTGACTCTTGCCCTCCCTGCTCCCTTTCATAAAGGAGAATACTACTATAAAAGAATACTATGGTGTGAGGGATCTGTCTAGTCCTTGAAGCATTTTATAAAAATACCAAATTCACTTTGTGAACTGAAATAGGAGTATCATGGCAAATCTATGCCTCTCTGTCTGTGGAGGTGAGTGTGGACACGGGCATGCAGAAAGAGAAAAGGTACCATCTGGAACCATTGAGAAGCAGGGGGAAAGTTATAGCCCCAAACACCACAAGCCGCCTTGACTAAATGCAATTTGTGTGTTTCATCTGGAGGGTGAGTCATCTCCCACTGTTTTTTCTCTCATCCTCCCCAAAGTCCAATTCAACCAAGGAGGAGCTCCAGATGGTTCACCCATAAGCAAGTCTTCTTCGATGGTTCTGGAAGGATTAATTAGTCATCACCAGGAGTCTGAAGACCAAATCAAGAGGCAATATGGCAAAGAAGGAGGGAGGGAGGGAGAGACCGGTGGCTGCTGAGGGAAGCACAGAAGGGCCTGTGGATCACCCAGATGGTGTGTCACTACAGAGCTGTGACACAGGACTGGACCAGGTGTTTGCAGCAGGCCCCATGCACACCAGAATCACCTGGGGAATTTTCAAAAATACTGATGCCCAGGGCCTGCCCCTGAGATTCTCTTTCAAGTGGTGCATTGGAATCTGGGGATCAATATTTCTCTTCTTAAAGCTCCCTGAAGATTTCAGTGTGCACTTAAAGGAACACTTGGAACACTTGTGATTTATTTGAATTACAGTCAAAGTTTATTGCATTTCCCGGAGTATTTATTATCTGTCTGCCCAGTCCTGTGTTTGGCACTAGGGAGAATATAGGGCAGTTGAAACTGGAAGGGATGAAGGACAAGGGAAATCTAAAGGTTTGGGTTCCAAGACCAATTCTTGTCACTTAATGTGTGACTGGGGAAGCTGCTGAAGTTTTTTGTTTTGTTTCTCAGTTTCTTTACCTGTAAAAAACTGGAGTAAGTAAAGCTGAGGGAACCTGGAATTTACCCTTCCTTAGCTCCTTTTCAACGTTCATATCAAGACAATTCACCATTCCCAGAATCCACCACATTGAACCTCACTGAACCCATGCTAGCCACACACAATTCTCTTCCTGTTGGAGCAAGACAGGCTTCTGTAGCTTTCCTGCCCTTCAGCACTTTGTTCTCTCCCTCCCCGAGTCCCTAGAGTCCACTCCCAGTGCTTCAGTGGCTTGAATTCTTCTACTTATGCCTCTCATACTATCAGCCTGTCCTCATGTCCCCCCAGCTTCACCTCCCCACCTGCCACCATCCCAGATCTCAAGGTGAGTTCTCTCGCTTCTAAATCATCTTTGGGGGTTAATTTTATTCATACCTGTCTCTGCCTCTTCTGAATTCCTTACTATCAGTGGCAAAAATTCAGAAATTGCTGTCCTTTCATCGCCACATGTACTGGTTTCCCCATGACTTTGAATGCATCACCATCTGAAGGTCAAATCTTCTTAGCCTTCTATTACATGCTCCACCTACAGAAAGCACCCACTGTGTGCCAGGCACAGCACTGTCCACACTTACAGGAAGAGAAACTGAGGCTCCAGAGGATGACGTCAGCTTGTCTGAGGACCTGGAAGAGGACTCAGGGCTCCAGACCACACCTGCCTGGCTTCAAAAACTGTGCTGTTTCCACTATTCTACATGCCTCTATGGGGGAACATTTGTCAGATGATGAATTTGAACATCCAGGAGTAAATGCAAGTGACCTCAATATAAATGACAACCTGGGAGGAAGGCAGAGTAATCTCTTTGCTTCCTTCCACCTTCTCTAAACAGGAAATTGACACATCTATCCAACCTCATCTGAACAACTGCTCCATTTGTTGATTCAGCTTAATAGATAATGTCCAATCTTCAGAGCACTAAACTGACCTAGAAATTATACATTCCTCCAGAGGGTGACACATGAAACGGAAAAAGAACGGGACTTGAGCTAAGCACGCTGCGTCTGACTCCTTCACTTTTGCTGTTCATTTGCTGTGTGACTTTGAGCAAGTCGCACTATTTCTCTAGGCTTCCATTTTTCTGTGAGTAAAAGGAAAGAGTAAGACTAGATCAGTGGATTCCAGTCTTGGTTTGGAGAGACAGAACTCTTGTGATGGAAAATGTTTTGACTAAAGAATGAGAAGGCAAGGAGAGCCATGTCTTTGAGGACCCTTCTTCCAGGGAATCCCTGAAGTTACTTGAGGGAACCCATTTGAAATTCACTGGGCTAGGATATGAGCTCCCAGATGTCCCATTGAGAAGTCTTGTGGTTTTGTCTCCTCTTGCTCTGGACAATCCCTCCAAGCAACACTTCCTGCACTTAGGTGCCTACTGAATACTTTCAGATGTCGAGTGGGGATTGCTTCTGGACTGAGTCCACAAGGCATATTTTCCTCCTAAGTGCATTGCTGCTCCCCTTCCCTGACTTCCTCTTACATCCCACCATCCATTAGCTCTACTTGTCAAGTGTGTCTTAATTTCCTCTCTTGACAAATTCCTCTTTCCTTTTAGGATGAGCTAACCTTAAAGACAATGATGCATCTGTCCTCCAGGGATTCTAGAACAGGGTGGGAGGGGGATGGGGGGGACTTCCCAAACTATGTGTTCCTGTGAGTTCCATGACTCCCCTCTTCTAGGAGTCTTGGGTCACCTCACTCAGCCTGATGTGGGAGAGCAGTATTTGTTCCCATAGCTGAGCTTGCTACAGCCTGTACTAGAGGAGACGGTGTTTCCTGATCAATGACGCCTTCATTAAAAATTTACATCTCGCAAGCTGTTCTAGGGCTAGATCAAAACCAGGAGCTTCTGGACATGTTTCCAGCTCTTCTGTGTCAGGCTTCCGAGAAGAAGATACATATATGGGATTTAATAAGCCCGAGACCCCCGGGGTTGGGGGGGAACACCTGTGAGGATAAAGGGGCAGAATTGGGAGGAAGCAGGAGAGGTTTCTGACCACTATTCATGTTGGGTGTCTGTGCAAGGAGAGTAGGAAGAGTCCACTGGGTAGAAATAACCTAACTGCGGTGCAGCTCTGGGGTGGCTTGGCCAGGTAATGGGGAGTCCCCAAGCAGAGGCTGACTGTTGGAAGAGTCCTGTGCCAGGCAGGAGGGCCAAGCTATAGAACCTGGGAAAGTGTGCTCTAGGTGAGATCACCGTAATGAAGAAAAAGGAGGGTGCAGCTGGAGGGTGCTGGTGACCCATACTCCCACAGGAGATTGGAGGGACTTTTCCCAGCTGCCATGCCTCCTTTCCTGGTTCAGTGGATGTGGATTTCACCCAAGGGCCGCAAGGAATCAGGGCATGCTTGTCATGAGGAGCACAGACTATTGGAAGGTGGGCCACCAGCTGGCTCTGGGTCTCATTGGAGGTGGTTGCTGCGTGTGTGGCAGAACAGGAAGACCTTGGCAGTGCTCCGTACCCCCTTGACTAAACCTACTATTGGACATTGCAGCCATCCCACAGGTTAAGCCCTTCTGAAGTGCAGAGGTGGTGATGGAGAGCTGCACTTCAGCTTAAATCCATCAAGATGGAAACCATGGCAGCATCTCTAGAAGAAATTCTGGGACCTCTCACTTCTCACATTTATGGATATGAACATGGAGGCTCAGAGAGGCTGAAGTGACTGACCCAAAGCCACAGACTTGGTAAAGGACAGGGCAGAGGGCAAAGTCCTTATGAATGAATCAAGAACACAGATGTGTCTGGTTGACAAATACCCTGCCTTCAGACAAATACCCTGCTGAGAGAGAGGCAATGACTACATAAATGAACTGACTTCAGAGAGTGGTAAGCACTATGCAGAGAATAAAAAATAGAGCAATAGGGCAAAAAGTGATGGGAGAGAAGGAGAAGGTTCTCCAGAGAGGGCTCGGGGAGGCTGCTCTTCGGTGGGAGTTTGGCCTGGGTCGGAGCCATGAGAATGTACAAGCCATGGGAAGAAGGGGAGCAGAGGCGGTCCTGTGGCAGAACAGGCTGAGCTCAGCTGGGCAGAAGGGGAATGGAAACCTGGGGGCATAGGGCCAGAATATGGATTGGAGAATTGGCAGAGCTTTGGAGCTCCCAGTGGGTTTGGATTTTTATTCTAATTTCATTAGAAGCCAATCTATAAGAGATGATAAAAGGCACTGAGAGGTCAATGAGATGGGGGAAAGAACTCCTCTTGGGGCGAATCCTATCAGTGGTCATACTTTTGATAAGTGCCTGCACTGAGGAGGATCCATCTTTTTGAGCTGCCTCTAGGTACAGAGATGAACATGAACAGCATTGTTAGGAGAATGGTATTAGTTCTGGGTGGGGAGAGCAGAAGAAGAGCAGAAAGCTGTCTCTCTTCCTGTTGCACCTTCTCCTGCAGAGTGCTCAGGCTCATCCTCAAAATCATGCTTCTTAACCTTAACTCCCTTTTGGAGAGATTTAAAAAAATGACAGCTGGGCATGGTGGCACATACCTGTAATCCCAATGGCTCAAGGAGGCTGAGACAGGAGGACAGCGAATTCAAAGCCAGCCTCAGCAAAAGTGAGGCGCTAAGCAACTCAGGGAGACCCTGTCTCTAAAATAAAATACAAAATAGGGCTGGGTATGTGATTTGGTGGTTGAGTGCCCCTGAGTTAAATCCCCTGTACCACCCCACCACACACAAAAAATTACTGGAGCTGGATGCTGTGGTGCATGCCTATAATCTCAGTGACTTGGAGGCTGAGAGAAGGAGATCATGAGTTTGAGGCCAGCCTGGACAACTTAGGGAGGCCCTAAGCAACTTGGTGAGAACCTGTCTCAAAATAAAAAATCAAAATGTCTGGGAATGTAGCTCAGTGGTAAAGTATTGTGAGATTCAATCCCCCGTACTTCAAAAATATATATGGAAACCTGGATCCTGCCCTCACTGATTCTGATTTAAGTGGTCAAATTACTCTTTTGAGAATATAAAGGAGTCTGAATATACAGTGTATAGCAACCAGATAATTTAGAGAAATAGAACTCTGACCCGCAATCTGCACCAACCCGTCCAGGAAGCCAAACCCTAACCTCTGTAGCAACTGGCCCCAAACACTCAGGACTCATGGTAACTTCCAGATTCCCTAATTTCTGCCCATTTCCCACTTAGAACCTTCCAGTGAAAGTCAAATATACACACCTCACCTAACTGCTGAATTAGGAATTAGGAGCTTCTCTGTGCCCATGAGCCCCAATCAGAACACATCTGAAGCTGTCCCTTTTTCCCAGTCCTCTGCCTGCCTTTGAGTCTCTGCCAAACACAAGCAATGGCGTCTCCTTCTTTGCTAGAGCAAGCTCTGAATAAATGGCTTTTGTTTCACTGGGGCTGGGAGTCTTCATTTATTTCCACAGAAACAGCTTGGAAATTGGGTATCTTAAATGCTTCCCATGTGGTTCTAATAGACAACCAAGGCTCTAAATCAGTGGTTCTCAAAGTGTGGCTCCTAGACCAGCAGCATTAACTTGTTAGAAAAGCAAACCTCAGTCAGCATTAGACTTGCTGAATCAGACATTTGGGGGCATGCATTCTGATGCATGTCAAAGTTTGAGAACCACTGCCCTAAAGGAAGTTTGAACAAACATTTAGTAATTTTGGTTTGAAGGATCACCAAATCATTGCTCTCCTTGGTATGCCTATATGCCTCTATGTTGGAGGAAATCTATAACCTCTTGAGCTTCTTGAGCATCTGGTGTTGTTCTAAATGCTTCATGTGCATTATTTTTTGTGACAATTTCATGAGGTAGGAACCATTATCATTCTTATTACTAGCCAGAATCTAAGTTCAAGGAGTCTGGCACATAGTCTTGCCCTTCTATCTGGCTTAATCTCTCAGTGGTCACTCGCTTAAGTCTAGCATATTGCATAAATCATACTCATGAATTCTGAATGTAAAAAGATATGGGTCATGAAGGAGATTTTTACTAAGTGGAATGTGCAGGGGGTAGGGAACTTTGAGGGTAGTGTAGGAGGCCATGGGAGAAAGGTGAAGAGAGGAAGGCAGAACTAGGAGGCAAAGCTGACCAACCAGGTACCTAGAAAGGATACTGAAGAGGGAGGAAGAAAAACAGCTATGACAAACACCACCAAGCCCACCATGGACTCCGCATGTTTTGGGGATGCATCAATTTATCGGCCAGAAAAGAGGCTAAGGTCAAGCTAGAGCCTCTGAGGTGCTGTGGGAAGTCCACAAGGAGGGGTGCAGGTTTGATTCCTGAAGGTTTTCTGTTTCCCCTTCTGCAACACTCCCATCCAGTGCCACCTCCAGCTTCATGTACCATGTCTGTAGGGAATGCCTGATTGAGGGGAGGAGTTGAGATTGTTTATTTTCTGCAGTGTGACAGGGTGGACAATGATACTGCTCAAGTGGGACAGGGGCTACAGAAAAAAGGTATAATGGGGAAAGGGGACATAGAATAGAGGGTGTGAGAAAGTGAAGCTAGTTAGAGAAAGAAACCGATGGCTCTCATCCCCTGTTCCTTTCCCTGAACCCCTCAAAGCAAGTTACACTGCTAGTAAAGGAGAATTGGTAGAATTATAAAATTAGTCTCATCTTCCTGGTTGGAATTGTTAAATCAGGAGGAAGCTGAGTCTAGAAGACAGACTGTTCCAGTCAGCTGTGTAACCTTGAGAAAATTATTCCTTTGAAAATATAAAGAAAGCTACTGACACTCTCTCCTCATGAAGACACACAAGCACAACTTTAAACAAAACTCCATGTAATTTGAGGGGACATGGATCCCCTGAAATTCATCCCAGAACCCCAAAGGGAAGAAGTTCTGCCAGCAAAGATAAGGTTGCCAGGTACTTTAATCATCCTTCCAAATCCAGTCTTAGCTTATTAATTTGTAATGTAGCTCCCTGGAAATCTCTCTGCGATATTGAAATTCATTTGCTCACTTATCATGCTCTGCCCTTGAGACACTTGTGAAATTAGCTACAGAGAACAATTCAGATGGGCAGGCGTCATTTCTCACCTGACATGGCATTATATCAGGAGTTATGCCCTCTCTTGCCAACCTGGGGTACACAATAAGGTTTTAGCTCTCTAAAAATCCAAATTGAATGACTCTAAGCCCTCATCATGATTATAATGGCAACTCTGTTCTTATTACAAGGTTATTTTCCCCCAAATAATTTCTGAACACCCTTAGAAATAGTTTTGTGGTCAGTGAGGCATCCTTCTAGTTGCTTCTGAAGTCCACTCCACCCCCTCTGGAGCAGTTGCTGTGCTGGCCAAGGCATGAATGCTCCATGTGCCAAAGCCAGGTAGCAGCTCAGACAGGACTTCTCTTCGCAGGACTTTCTCTTACCCTGAGGTGCTGATAGTAGTAGTGGGATGGGGGGGCTCTTCTGTAGTTTCCAATGACCAGTTCTTTTAGCTGACATATTACCTCATGTATTTCTCAAGTGATGGACAGTAGGACATCCATCACATCCGGAGCTACAGGAATATCAGTGCCCATGAGCTTACTAGTTCAGTAACGTAAGTATAGAAATCCAACATATTTACTTTTGCATTAAGCCATCCAGGGGATAATAAAATATTGTAATTGCTAGGCACAATGGCATATACTTTGTAATTCCTTCTACTTGGGAAAGCTGAGGCAGGAAGATCACTTGAGGCTAGGATTTTGTGGCCTGCCTAGGTAACATAGTAAGACCTCATCTGAATTATATCGATCTATTTATCTGCAATAGATTTCAAGTCAGCATTTATTATACATATTACCTCCAGCTCTTCCAGCAGGACAGTTCAAGACTCCAGATTAAGTAGGCAGGGGTCAAGAATCAGGACAGAAAGACAAGTTCCAAAGACCTTTATCTCCCTCTTACCCTTCTCCAATCCTGAGTTTAACAAACATGGTGTAGAACTGCCCTGGGGACCCAGTTCATCAACTAATAGTCTCTCACTGCATTAGGAATTTGTTTAACTATAGTTGACAGTCCTCCTCCCAGGAAGTCACAGGTCATTCACAGCTGAGAACTGAGAAGTCTAATGGAGGACTGGGAGGAAGACCTAGGCAGAGCCAGGAAACCATAGAGTATGTGCTGGTAGACAGTAAGCAGGTATCTGCAAAGTGAGAAATAGGAATGATGGAAAAACAAAAGAGACCAGATACCCAGGACAAACTCCTCAACTTGTAAATAAGCCCCAGGCCAGTGCTGCTCTTCCAGATTCATCTGAGAAATGCCACCACCCAGAATGCCTATTCCTGTGGGGGTCAGGTGAAAGTCCTCTCCCAGCAGCCCAATTTCTTTTTCATATTGGAATGTGGAGAGTGCTAATTTGCAAAGTCATTCTACAATCTCTTGCAAAATAAACCACCCCAGAACTCGATAGCTTAAAACAACCACCATATAACTATCTTGAGCAACTTTTGAAAAAAGTATTTGGATCATTTCCCCTGAGGCTAGAGACAAAAACCATCTGTAAACACTAAACTCAAGTCGCAGGTTTTTTTTTTTTTTTTTTGGTGTGTGTTATTGTTCTGCAGGCGTATGGGTTATCAATTTTGAAACTGCTCTCTGCATATTCCAGGATTAAGAAAATAAGACAATATATCATGGGTAATAGGATCCATGATTTTAGCAATTAGAAAAGGTAAACTCATGATTTGAAATAATGTTTTTGGGTTTTTTGTTTGTTTGTTTTTGATACTGGGGATTGAAACCAAGAGCACTTAATCACTGAGCCACAAGCCCAGCCCTTTTTGTTTTTTATTTGGAGACAGGGTCTTGCTATGTTGCTTAAAGCTTGGCTAAGTTGCTAAAGCTGATCTCAAACTTGTGATCCTCCTGCCTCAGTCTCCTGAGTCACTGGGATTATAGGCATATTCCACCACGAAGCTGAACTAATGATTTTTAACATAAAGAGATGGAATCAACAATAGATAGTAGTATCTATAGTGGGTGTTTATGTGTATGTGGGCATGTGTGTGTGTGCATACATACATTTTCTAGATATGAGCACAAAGGGGGCCAAAAAACATCGACACTGAAATAACAATGAGCATGCCTACTACCTCCATCTTGGTTTCTAAATACTCTTCCCCACTAAAAAGAACTAGGGTTCCATAGGAAAATGACTGATTCAAAGGCTGAGGCAGAGACAATATAAGATGAGCCTGAAAAATCTTGTGCCAAAACAATACAGAAGTGCCCCCAAATCATGGAAACATATGAAAAAGAGGGGTTAGTTTGAAGAGGCTCTCAAAGGCCAAATCTGTAAGAGGTTAAGCATCAGGAAAAAATATGATAGTAACTATTTATAACCCACTGAATAAAATTGAAACTAGTGAGTTAAGACCAATATAAATAAATAAATGGGGAGAAGAAAAAGTTTTTTTTTCCTGACAGTAGAATCTTAACTCATAAATGAAGAAAGAATGATGAAATTAAAAAATCAACATTAGGCAATCACCATGGTAATAATTAATTTGTAAATGGAATCGTCAGTGGATACTAAGCTAGTGCATTATAGTGTCTTGGAGAGTAACAGGATAGTTGTGTGGTCTCACAGTATCATGGTAAGATTTAATTACAACGAAAATTATAACTTGACATCTACTGTTTCTGTATTAATGGCAACAGCATCAAAGCCAAGGTGCCTATTATGGTGCAGGACAATGAAAGTCCCCCCAGGCAAAGAAGCCATGAAGGGGGCCATTGCAGCAGGCTATCACCATATAGATTACACCTCTGTCTATCAAGACAAGAATGAGGTGGAAGAAGCCATCCAAGAGGAGAACCAAGAGAGGGTGGCAAAGTGGGATGACCTCTTCTTTGTTAGCAAGTGGTGGTGCATCTTTGAGAGAAGCCTTCTGAAGGAAGCCTGGGAGAAGACGCTCAGGATCTGAAATTGGCCTATTGTGTCGCGACCCCTCGCCGGCAAGGGAAAACACNGTTCAATCCCTGGTACAAAAAAAAAAAAAAAAAGAAAAAAGAAAAGAAAAGAAAACGGAGAAAAACAGATCTCACACAATTTGAGGAGAAACTGAGGAAGAGGAATTGAAAAGAAGGGATTTGAAGATCAGCTGAAGTGCTGGCATGGATGGAAGGTCAGAGCTTATGAGGGGACCTGGGAAGCCAGTCATGTCTGCTGCTGGAGGGGGACCACCAGGAGATTGGTAGAGAAGTCAGGAGGAGGTGGTCCCAGAGCCAGAGGGAGGGAGGACAAGATAGAATCCTGCAGCACTCTGTGCCGGTCTTTCTCATGTTTAAACCAGGGTGACTTTCAGAGAACATTGGTCACTGTTTTTCTACCCTCCAAATGTCATACAAACACACAGTAAGGGGGATCATGACAAATTGAGTTCCAGTCTAGCAGAGGTGACACAGTATAAAAACCTCAGAAGAGGAAAATAAAAAAGATCATGATTGAAGTCTCACAACTTGACTGGAATCTGCAAGCACATTTCTTATAGCCAGAAAAAGACTCCTAGGCCAAGAGTCATAATTAAGTATGTTTGTTAAGCCTTATAACTGTAATGCAAATGGTAAATGAGAGCATCATTTTCCCATACATTATGCTAAATGGAATCTCCTTGGTACCAATGGCCTCCAACAAACCTCAGTTAACAAGAAATATGGCTGATTTTTTTTTTTTTTTTTTTGTGGTGTTGGGGATTGAACCAAGGGCCTTGTGCCCGCCAGGCAAGCATTCTACCAACTGAGCTATATCCCAGCCCATGTGGCTAAATTTTAAAGCTTAAATTCCTTAAAAAGACCAAAAGAGTTACAAATTCAGATCAGGAGTGTATCCAAAATAGTTCTCTAGCTTTAATAATGCCGATAACCAACATTTTTCTCTTCCTTGCTACTTCCTAGGCAAAGTACTAAAGGTATTATTTCATTTAATCCTAATTACAACCTTGTAAAGCGAGCATTATTATTCTTATCACCATTTTATAGATAAGGACTCAAGGGCACTGGGAGGTCAGAAGTCTGCCCAAGGTTACATGCAGGCATGTGGCAAAGCCAGGATTTGGACTCCTGCCGTGTAGTAGCAGCAGAGGCTGCCCTGACCACTTGGAATCAATTGTCTGTTTGTTTCCACCCTGTCTACACCCAGGGACTGGGCAATAAGAACAGATGCTCAGAACCAGAACCTTGGGCATGGCCAGACACTTTTGTTTGTAATGATCTTGTTGTTCACTTTGTCTGCCAAGATTGAGTGAGCCAAAACTTGCCATCATGTAAGGCTTTGGGTTCTTGTGGTGAGCAAGGCCAGACCTTATTCTGGAGCATATAGATGGTGGAGGAGGAAACTATTACTCCAGTGAGCTCACAAATGAGGATGTAATTGCAGGTTGTATATATTTTCTAGGGAAGATGAGTCAACCACCCGCAATTCCATTATTTTCTGCACATTTCAGTAGGAAAGTGTGTACTCTCTGGAGAACTTTTTGATAAGAGTCAAAGTCAATTACTCTAAGTGTCCCCACTCCATGCCTCTCACTCCATCAGAGTCCTCCCACGGCTACAGAGGGCTGCGGTGGCACTTACCTCTCCACATTAGCTTTGCCTCCCCATCTCATCCTGACCTGCTCCTTTCCCCTCTTCTTCCTAACATTGCTTTTACCTGTTGAGGTTGTTTGGCTACCAGCCCACCCTCTGGCCTCTGCTACAGAAATGTCATCACTCAGATTAAAGGGAAAATAAGTAGTTGAACAGACTGTCCCAAGAACACCAAGGACATTTTGAAACTGTACTCAGTTATCTCCCCAATAGATGCCATAGTCCTGGAAAGCAGTGAATGGATTTAAATCTCTCCAAGGAGTTATGATTAGAAAATGTACAATTTAAATCAAAACAATCTCTCTTATGACCTAGGAGTTGAATGTAGTTAGAAAGTTCCTTTATCCCAGTTCCTTCATCCCAATTGAAGCTAAGTTGATAGCCACTGCAAAGGCCCAAAACACAAAGAAAGGACTTTTTTTTTTTTTTTTTTTTTTGGTACCTGGGATTAAACCCAGGGGTGCTCAACCACTGAGCCACATAACCAGCCTGTTCTATTTTTAATTTTGAGATAGGATCTCACTAAGTTGCTCATGGTCTGGCTAAGTTGCTGAGGCTGGCTTTGAACTCATGATCCTCCTGCCTCAGCCTCCTGAGCTGCTGGAATTACAGGCATGCACTACCCATCAAGGAAAGGATTTTTTATGAGTATATATGACTTTATATATTAAGGCCTGGTGCTTTCTATTGGGTGTTATTTTGCTTTGGGAAGTCATAGTTCCAAGGCATTTGGACTAAATGATGTGTTCCCCACCCCCAGATTCATATGTTGAAGCCTAGTGTCCAATGTAATGGAAATATAAAGTGGGACCTTTGAGAGGTAATTAGATCATGAGAGCAGAACCCTCATGAATGGGATTTTAGCAACTTTAAAAGTAAGAGATAATCTCTGCATCATGTGAGGACACAGCAAGAAGGCAAGAGAGTCCTCACCAAGAAATCAGCCATGTTGGCATCCTTGACTTCAACTTGCAGCCTCCAGAATTGTGGGAAATAAATGTCTATTATTTAAACCAGTCTATGACCTTTTTGTTATAACAGCCCAAATTGACCAAGATAGAGGGGTGAAAACATAAGAAAACAGATGCAAACATTTTCATATGCACAGAATTTTTGTATTCTCAAATTTAATGCTTCAGATCTTCAACTCTTTAAGAATGACATGAAAGTTCCAAAATCTGCAGTAACTAATGACTCATCAAAGTCGTGTCCCTGAGGCTGGTGGGAAGGAGTTAGTCACTAGTGTTGAGTGGGGCTAACTAGCCACCCAGCAGTTCCTTCTTAGTGTGGCCATGTGGTTCGCAGCTGTTAACTTGATCTTATTTAATCATCACATCCACCCTCTGGGGCAAAGGAGTGACATCACAGCTGTTCACCAATTTCTCAGCCTCTTCTGTCTTTTTGGCAGGGAGGACTTTGTTTCCTTGTCTCCTTGAAATTAAGCTTCTTCACATAACTTGCTCTGGTCAAGGAAATGGGAGTGAAAGTGTCACATTTCGTGGGCATGGAAGCATTTAAACCCTGACTTCTGCTGCAATGATTTTGGAAGCACATGTTGATATAGAAGTACCTTAAGATCAAAACCCCCTGGAAAGCTGAGCCACCACGAAGAACAGCATCTGGAGAATTCCCAGGACCCACATTGGACATTTTGCAAGAGTGACAGATAAACTTTAGTCATGGTATGCAACTGAGATTTTGAGTCTTTGTTACTGTAGCATAAAAAAAGCCTATGGTGCCTGATAACAAGTAGATATAATTCTGACTTTAAAGATAAGGAAACTGTATGTGATGGTGAATTTTTTAAATTCAAAGTCTTCCCTCTCATAACTTATGACTTCTGACTCTCCCTTTTTCCTTTTTTCTTCTTTTCTAAACAGCACTACAACCTCACCCAAAATCCCATCTCTTGCTTCTCTTGGTCCCCATGTTATAGAATAAGGTCACTGAAGGCAGAGATTGTGCCTTGTTGCATTGTGCACACGACAGATGCTCAATAAAGATTAGTTTAATTGAATCAGTTCCGATAATGTCATTCTTGCATAGTTTTTTTTCCTTGGGGGCAGGATCTGGGAATTTGAACTCAGAGGCACTCAAACACTGAGCCACATCTCCATTTTGTATTTTATTTTTGTATTTTATTTAGAGACAGGGTCTCACCCAGTTGCTTAGCGCCTTGCTGTTGCTGAGGCTGGCCTTGCATTAGTTTTTGAGATATAGAACAACTCGGTGGGTCCCAAGAGGTGGGCATGGCTGGGGTGCTGAGGCAGGGGTCCAGGCCTGCTTTTGGGTGGGAGGTGGCAGGGCTGGTGTCAATGCCATTCTCTCAGGCCCACCAGCTTCTGTTCTTTCAGACTGTTCTCAGTTTTCTCCTGATGCGCTCTGCACTCCCTGCTGCCCAGCGCTGATGCGCCCTTGGTAGTCTACACCCAGCTCTGTTATGTGCCAGGGCTGGATAAGGGCTTCCTGGAGTCTGCTGCCCCACAGGCTGCGCAGTCCTGAGTACTTCTTCCCATCTGCCTGCTCTGCTTGCTGCCCTGGGCCAGCACATCAGGGAACCGGTAGGGCTCACTGAGCGACAAAGACAGCTCCCCAGACACATAACTTTGGGAAACAGGTGGGTGAGTTGTTGAGTCTTTCAGAAGAAATGCATGGTTCACCTATCCCTTAATCTGTTAGCTAAATGCAACTGTGAGAGTTGCCCTAACTGAAGCCAAGTGAAGCAGAAGAACCACCCAGCTGATCTTTTCCCAGGACATGAAGAATGGAACATAGTGGGGTGGGTCTGCGCCTAGAAACGCAGTTGCTTTGGATTTAGTGCTAGTGATGTTACAAATTTTATAGTTTCTGTAATTGAAGTATATGTATCCCTTGTGATCAAATATTTGCATTTGTAGTTAGATCTTCAATTCATCAAAGTGTATTGCCCCTTAACATTAAGAGAAGTTCAATATTTTTTCTAAACTTTCCTAATGTAAAATGTGGAAAATAGAATTGATTTCTTAGGATTTGTTGTGAGGATTAAAAGCATTAATAAAGATAAAGGTGAAGTAGTTAGGGAGAAAAAAATAAATTTATTGTGTAATGATTTTTTTCTTTCTTCTTCTTCTTTTTTTTTTTTTTCCAGTGGTGCTGGGGATAGAACCCAGGCTTCTTACATGCTAAGCAAGTACTCTACCACTGAGCTTCAAACCCAGTCCATAATTTTTCTTAATTGGGAAATCAAAACATTTTGGAAAAAATAAAATTTATATTACTCATTTAAAAATTATTATTGTTAAACATTTATTGAATGCCAGACCACTATGCTGTGAATGTTATATAAATTATCTCTTTGGATTCTAATGTGATAGGTATTCTGCAAAGATAGCTGTGAACAAGTCTTCTCTTCCCTGCATTACCATGTCACTCCTTGCAACAGAGGTAGAGTCCTTCTCCCTTTACCTTGGATCTGGTCTGGTCTTGTGAGGGGCTTTGACCAACAGACAAGTGGAAGTGGCCATAAGGGTTGAGTTTAACTCTTAAGAGACCTAGAAGCTTCTACTTATACTCCAAGGAATCTAGAAACCACACTGTAAAGAAGCTTTTGTAGGTTACTGAATAAAGAGAGACCATGTGGGAGAGAAAGAGGCACCAACATATGAGTGACATCTGACTTTCCAGATGAACCAAATAGTTAGCTAAATGCAACTGTGAGAGTTGCCCTAGCTGAAGCCAAGTGAAGCAGAAGAACCACTCAGCTTATCTTTTCCTGATTTCCTAACCTGCAGTATCATAAGAAATAAGTTGCTGTTTCACTGTTTTGGGGTTGCTGCACAGCAAGGATTGATGGGAGCTCTTGATACCAACTTTATAGTGTAAGTGCTACTGAGGCTGGGAGAGGTTAAGAATCTTTCCCTAAGGTCACATAGTTAATAAATGACAGAGCCAGCACAAGAGCCCAGTTTCATCTGATTCTAAAGCCTAATAAACTCCTGACCATATCCTATATTGTTTTCAAAGTCAATTCTTTGAAAATATGTGTTGTGTAACTTGGTCTTTTCATCAACTGAACACAATTAGTATAGGAGGAAATTCAATGACCATTGTAAACTTTCCAAAAGTCATTCATTACTTAGTCATCTCCTGAACTTTATGTTTAAGCCACTCTTCCTCAATAGCCTTAAGAAAATGAAGGGACACATGATGGTCATCATCTCAGCCATTGTCATTGATGAGATACTCTGAGTCTGAAGTAAGTCTATTGGATTAACATGTTACATGAGGTATGCACAGTAAACTTTTGTAAAGATTACAGGAATAACTAAGATTACTTCTTTTCAACTAGTTTTAACTATGTTACATATTCATGCATAATGTAGTTATGTGTGTGGTAGATTATTTTCCAAAGATGGCCATATTAGTACCTCACATTTACGTTTACATTTGTCAAGTGGGAGGACTATGTCTTCACTCCTTTGACCAAGGAGGACTCCATGCTTTCTTCCATCAATATTGTACAGTAAAAACCATCCTGGGCCAGTTCCTGTTGTAGCCCTTAACTGGACTGGCCCTTGGAAGTCAGCTGTCACTTAACAAAAGCAGCTGCCCTGAGACTCCCAGGCTGAAAGTTCAAGTCATGTGCATAGGCCCTGGGGGTCAAGAAGTGCTAAATGGACAAGACATTAGAGTGAAACCCCTCCTGGAAATATGTCCTCCAGCTTCCCGGGGTTACACCATGGACAGATGTAAACCATCCAGGGAAGCCCTTCCCAAATTCCTGACTTACAAAATCATGAGAAAAATAAATGGTTGCATTTAGCTATTAAATGTTGGGGTATTTTGTTTCATAACTCTAGATAACCAAACACTGAATGATAAATATTAGAAAATGATTCTTAACCTTTTAAATCATCCTATATTTAGGATATAAATCATATATTATAGGCTTCCATAGGCTATGAGTTCCAAAGAGACCATGTTAACATTAATGTCCCAATTAATAAGATCTGAGTGCTTTATTATAGGATGATAGACTCTGCCACCACCATTGCTGTTTAATTCTCTGAGAGACGTCTAGGGATACCTGTGTCCCCCTCACTAATATGCCAGTTGCGGTCACCATGGAGAGTCCTTACATTATTCCTCTTCTCTTTCTCTCTCTCTCTTTTTTTTTTTTTTTTTGGNNNNGCTTAGTTTTTTCTTTTCTTTTTTTTTTTTTTTTTTTGGTACTGGGGATTAAATTCAGGGGCCCTTAACCACTGAGACACATCCCCAGCCCTATTTTTTTTTATGGTAGAGACAACCTCACTGAGTTGTTTAGCACCTCACTTTTGCTGAGGCTACCTTCTGTCTCAGCCTCCCAAGCCATTGGGATTACAGGTGTACGCCACTGCTCCGGGCTTACATTATTCCTCTTCTGCTCCAAATCGTACTTGTTCATCTCCACTGCCTGGGATACTACTTAAAGCTGTCTCACTATCATCACTGCTGACTGGTCTTTTCACAGGTTCTGTCCCTGGGTATTCCTTTGGCCATCAAATCCAGGCCTATCAGGACAGTGAAGGATGAACCTGGAATCTTATGTATCTGGTGAAACCAGGCCCTTCACCTCTGGATCTCATCCCTAGCAATGGCTTCTGTCCATTCAAGGTGCCAGGCAGGGAACACCAGCACACTGTTGACCCTACTGTTCTGATTCCATTTCCCCAGCCTTGCTTCTCTCTATGCTTACAGCACAGGTACTCACAGCATCCCCCCAACACCACCACTCACAAAACCAACATCTCCCAGGAAATTGGTGGGTACAAAGGAGCCATCAGAAGGAATATTAAAGTTACTCTCTCTGGGGTCTGTCAAGGCACCCTATATAGAAATTTGAGCTGGGCATGGTGGCACATGGCTTATAGTCCCAGAGGCTCTGGAGGTGAGTTTGAAGCCAGCCTCAGCAACTTATGAGATCTTGTCTCAACATTTAAAAAATAAAATAAAAAGGTCTGGGGATGCAGTTAAATGCCCCCTGAGTTCAATCCCCAGTACCAAAAAAAAAAAAAAAGATCTTGGGAAAAAAATAAGCAACAAAGAAGCAAAATCTATGAATGTTGTTTCACACAAATCATCCCTTTTTAATCATGACCAAGAACTAATAGAGACCTTAAATACATCTTTCCTCTTAGACTTTGGCATCTCTGCTTGTGTTAAACAGCAAGATATATATACGTGGGTAACTGTAAAATCTGAAAGGTCTCCACACAAGAGGACAGGAATCAGCTTCAGAGAAGAAGCAGAAAAAGATGAGGATGAAGAGCAGGGAAAGGAAGGGAAGAATACTGGGGAAGGTGTCTAACTTGAAGCAGGGTCCCCCAGCACTCAGGGATAGGCTGTAAGTGCCCTGTCAATAATGAATGGAGTAAATCTGCTCTCCTGAGACCCCCTAGAGCCTCTATTCCTGAGATGGTTAAATTATTGATGGAAAATATATGATGCAATGGCCTGAGCTGACAGTAATTTAAATGGATTCTGCCCCCCACCCCCCCATCAAAGGAAGGCCACTCTGCTTCGAAGAGATGCCTGTGGCCCCTGTGGGGGAGGCTGCTGAGGAGACCGGGTTTTCTAAGAGCCCACGACTCCCTTTGTCCAGGACTTAATCCTGGATGGTGGACTTAATCAGTGAAGTTATTATTTATGTACGAGCCCCCTGGGGCCCTTGATGATTCCTCCAGGCCTCCACCCAAGGGACCTGGATCTGGGGGTCCCCTAAGCAGTACCCATTCTCCACTCTCTTCTGCTGAGCCTGCTGACCTAGTCAGGAGCCTTTACTAGTTTGCTAGGACTGCCATAACCAAGTGTTGCAATCTGGGTGACTTCAGCCAAAGTCTGTAGTCTTGCAGTTCTGGAGGCTGGAAGTTCAAGACTATGGTGTCAGCAGTGTCATTTCACAGAGAGCTGTATGGAGAACTTCTTCCATGCCTCAAAGATTCTTGTGGTTTGCTGCAAACTTTCAGTGCTCCTTGGTTTGTAGAAGCATCACCCTGGCCTCTGCCTTCACCTCCACCTGGCTTCTCCCTGTATCTGTTTCTGTGTTCAAATGTCCCTTTTTGATAGAGACACAGTCATATGAGATTGGGGTCCTTCTTAATCACCTCACCTAACCGTGATCATCCACAAAGACCCTATTGCCAAATAAGGTCACATTCACAGGTACTGGGGATTAGGACTTCAACATCTTTCAGGGAATGCAACACAGCCTCTAGCAGCCCTTTTTGTTGAAGCTGGTGTACCTTTCTCTGCACTGGCTCCTGGTCTCCATCACCACTGAAGTCTCTGCATTCTGTCTGTTACTTGGTCCCAAGCCCAGGATATCCAGGTCCACTCCTGGAGCTCTATGCCATTTCTGTAAGCAACTCTGGTTCCAGAGCTCCATTCAGATCAGCATCCTGACCCTGGAGACTCTGGACCTTTGAATGACACAGCTTTCTGTGTCACTGTCATCAGCCTTTTCAACTCCTAAAAGGCTCAGACCTCTTCTATTCACCTAGTATGTGCAGAAACCAGCCCAGGTAAACTGCTAAACTACATGTGGGGTGTGGAAAGGTAATCACCACCCTCATAGAACTGTATGTACTTCTGTGTCCACATTATCTCAAAATCAAGGAGGAAAAAACCTGAATTGGCCTCTGGAGTCATTCCCAGGACACAGAACTGACGCTCAAGGGACCTGTGTACCAGTCCCAGCTCTCATGTAGCCAGTGAGTGGCTTTGAGCAAATCACTTAACCTCTCTGGGACTTTCTTCCCTCACCTATAAAATGCATGTGTTGAACTAGGTGTTTCTAGGTTCTTTGGGTTCTATGATTCAAGAAGGGCAGGCAGAACTGGAGCAGTATGTCTGTGAGATGTAGGGTGCCATAGTCTCCTGGAAACTACCCAGGGCAGATAAAATCTCTGCTGTTCTGCAGTAAAAATTCAGGGGGCAGTACATCACCTGGGCAATGAAATTTGCCCAGTTTATACTTGTAGAAATATGTAGAAGGATCAACAAATTAATGAATCTTACAGAAAAGCAATGTTTTTTGTGAGTTCTGATCTTTTTATCCTTTCTCAGACAAACATGAAGAATAGAATCGTTTATAGTTGGATTGACTCCTCTTAGCAGAACAGAGCAGCAACAGCCTTGGGGTGGGCCTGGGTGGGTCCCACAAGGAGTACAGACCTGATAAGGTGACGGCTATGCAGACTTTTCAGGTGTCTTTGAGCTTCTCAGATTCTTTCTCAGAAGCTCCCCTCTACCCTTGTGCTGACACATGCACTGACTCAATGGCTAAATCATGTGAAACTCCAGAAAAGTTTCCAAGAAAGAGCAAGATCTTTGAATAAAGCGTGAAGATGGCTTCACTGTGTTTGTCTGTCTGTAGGAAGAAATCTAGGATATCAAAAGTGTGCCCCCAGGGGGAAAAGTTTAAAAAAAAATTTCCCCCCATCAACCATTGCTCCTAGTCTGTCCTCCTCCCATATGTGAACCTTGTCCTCCCTTTATCCACCCCCCCCTAGTTAGGAAAATGATAACAAGATAAAATAAGTCCAGGAAGAATAGGAGCAAAGGGGAAGGAATGGCCTAGAAAATGCTTCACAGAATTCTGGAGAGATGTTTTTCCCTTACCAGGAAAAGGAGAAAATTATGTGCAACTGGCATCTCAGCAAAAGAAAAATGGAAAGCTTTACTTTCCTTTCCTACTCTGCTAAGCCTTTGCAGAACTTCCTGTCTCTGCGTTTCAGATTATTTTTTTTCTGGTCATAGGCCCCATGACCTCTCTGCTTATCGGGATAACTCTCAGGGACTGGCCCAGGGCACTGGGTACAGCGAATGTAATGTCAAAGAGCAGGTATTATGGGGAGGTTATGGCCATCTGTGGTGCTAGGCAGGCCCTAGAGCTGCAAAGATGGAAAGGGAAGGCCCTTATAGAGAGTATAGGGAGGCACTGCATGTATTATGGTGACCTGTAAGAGTTGTTAAGTCCACAGGGGAACAGCAGGAAGCTTTCACAGAATGCTAAATCATGTCAGTCAAGTAGAAAAACAAGAAGAGAGCATTCCAGAAAAAGGGGAAAGTATGTCCAAAAGCACAGAGGGGTGAAGGACCCCAGTACCTGGTCATCCAAAGCAGTAAAGCACTACTAAATTGCAAAACTTGAGGTGCAAGGAGCAGGAGATGAGGTGAGTCAGGCCAGAGGTTTGAATTGTTCCTTGAGGTGCTGAAGGAGTGTACAGGAAAGGGACTTGGTGAAATTTGTAATCTAGATTGAGTTCCACCCAAGATTGTGTAACCAGAAAGAGAAGAGAATTCAGATCTAGTAGCAGTACTGGAGGGGAAAGGTCAGGGGTCAAACTTATTACAAACCCATTCTCATGAGAACCAACCCATTCCCATGACAATGATGCTAATCCATTCACTGGGGCCAAGCCCTCCTGACCTTATCATTTCTTATTAACTCTACCTTCCAACGCAGTTGCACTGAGGATTAAGATTTCAACACATGAACTTTGTGTAACACATTCAAACCACAGTGTGAGCATCTGCACTACAAGGTATTGCCATTGTGAGAAATAATGCAGGTAAGATGCAGGTGAGCAGTGCCGGGTTTAGAGGAAGGCCTTAGTGCATAGGAGCTATAAGTAGCAGCAGTACAGCAGAGCCCCTAGTCACACTGAGACCATGCAAATTAAACAGTTATATACTTAGCAGCCACCCACACCCTAAAAATGCAAGATAAAAAATAGGTCTTCATTCTGCTTATTATGGTGCATTAAAATGCTACAAATTCTTTGCTACTCCTTTCATAGATATGTGGGGTCTTGTGTCTTCTCCCCTTGAGTTTGGGCAGGCTTTGTGACTACTTTGACCAATAGATGTAAAAGTAAAAGTGATGCTCTTCCAGTGACCAGTTCAGATGCTAAGGAATTATCAGCCCCTACTTCCTGCCTCTTGGAGCAATCTCAGAAATCCTAGGGTAAGGGTCCAGCTACCCTGAGCACACTACGCTAGC
Organism: Marmota marmota marmota; assembly: GCF_001458135.2. Classification (NCBI taxonomy): domain Eukaryota; kingdom Metazoa; phylum Chordata; class Mammalia; order Rodentia; family Sciuridae; genus Marmota; species Marmota marmota. The sequence goes on from NW_025999949.1 coordinate 2,793,251, forward strand.
AATTCCACACCCTACGTTCTAGTGACAGCCCCCCTGAACCCAGCCTGGCAGTATCCCTACCAATACAAGATGCAGGTAAGTGAAGCCATCTCCCCAATCAAGTGACCTCAATCACTGCCCACATAGCAGAAGTCATCCCTCCGAGCCTTGCCTAAATTTCTAACTCTACTAACTCCTGAGGTATACTAAATCGTCATTTTTAAGCCAATACACCTTGGGGCAATTTGTTTATGTAGCAGCAAAAACTGAAAATATGCACTTTTTTAAAACACTATGTTTCTTTAAAAAACAAAACCAAAAACCTTTATTTTACTTATTTATTTTTATGTGGTGCTACAGATCGAACCCAGGGCCTTGCCTGTGCTAGGCAAGCGTTCTACCGCTGAGCCACAACCTCAGCCCCCATGCACATTTTTTAATCCTCATATTATAACCCACTGAGATAGAAACTATTACCTGAATTTTTCAAAGGGGAAAACTAAGATAAAAAGACAACTGAAGTCATCTCCTTTAGTAATAATTGGTAAGTGGTGAAGCCAGGCTCCAGAATTGACATCTAGACCCAGAAAGAGAGACTGACCCTAGTTTCAACCTCCATACTAAGAAGTCTTTGATTTCCTTCCCCCAACCCCCAAGGTTTAAAAGGGAGTAGAGAGGAAAACACACCGTCAGGCAGAGGGAAGCACACTCTAGCCTGCTAGAGAGAGAAAGCCTGACCCTGTTTAAATATCTCGGGTCCTCCCTTTGAGGCCAGGTCTCCTACCTGGGTTGGTAAAATGTGTCACAGCCTCTCAAGGGGGGCAACAGGACAAGTCTGTGTCACATTTACCAACCTCAATGCCTCTCTAAGTTTGTCAGGTCCACCACCATGTTGGTGGAAGCACTTAACGCGCCAATGGCAAGGCAGATGTCCTCGGCTTTATTTGGGTGGTGGCCAGTGGGTCTCTGTGGGGGACTAGTCAGCCTCTAAACATGAGCAAGGTCCAGGGGGCATAGGTTAAGCTGTTTGCTCAAAAGCTTTGCTTCATTTCATTGAATAGCTTAGTCTTCATCTCAAAAACTTGATTTTGAGGTAAATATCACTACTGCCAATTTACAAATGGGAAAACTGAGGCTCTACAAGGAAAAGGTAACTTGTCAAACAGCTACTTTGCTTTGGTTTCTAACCTGAGGAGGCAAGGGTCACAAAACAGGGGACCTCAAAAGAACCTCACTCCATTAATGTAGCTGCCTGGGGCAGTCCCAGAATAGTCAAGGACGCTGCAGGCTTTGCTACTTGGTCCCAACAAGCCTGTCTCAACTGCTAAGCAGATTCATTCCTGATATTAAAATGAAGTTAAAAAACAGACCTACAAGAGAATTCAACTTGTCAGTTTGGAGTATCAGTGGGCAGAGAGAGGACGTGAGTGAGGCTGCAGGCAGGAGGCAGACTGCTGGCAGCAGGGACATTAATCATTGCAAAGTGGAGCAGTCAGGACTATGTCATCATGGCCTTCAGCCAGGCTGGCCAGGCATGGGCAAGTGTCCCCAGAGGGGGGTCAGGGATATGGGCTTTTAATTCCAGCTCTGTCCAGCTAGTGCAACTCACTACCCACTGTGTTATTCAGTTTCTTAACCCTGTAATAAAATTTTGAACTTAGTTGATCTTGAAGATCATTTTCAGCTCTAACTACCCTGCTTCTCTGCTTTGGGGACTAGGGAAACATTTTTGCTATTTCTGTCTGCCAGGAGCTGAACCTTTGTAGCTCTCTCAAAGCAATGATTTAAACAGATGAACATAGTTCATGTTCTGGACTTCCGAAGAGCTGCCTCAAATTCTAACTTGACCAGTTTTTAGTGGTGTGGCCTTGGACAAGCTGTTTTCCATTTCCACAGTCTCATTTTCCCTACTATGTAATGTGAATATCAATTGTTAATGTGTGTCATAGACTGGATGTTTGGGCACTGCCCAAATCTCTATTTTGAAGTCTTCACAGGCAGTGCGATACCATTTGGAGGTGGAACCTGTGGGAAGTAAATAGGGTTAAATGAAGTTATGAGGATGGATCTCCATTAATGGGATTAATGTCCTTGTAAGAAAAGGAAAAGAAATGAGATCAGCTCTCTCTGCCCACCCCCAACCCCCTGCTATGTGAGGACACAGTGAGAAGATGGCCATCCATGAGCCAGGAAGAGAGTCCTCACCAGATCTTGAATCTGCTGGCTAGAATTCCTTGATGCAAGCCTTCCCAGCTTGCAGAACATTGAGAAATAAATGGTTGTTGTTTAAGCCACAATGTGAGGCTTAAATAATAATAATGATAATAATCATTAAATATAACTATTATTATTATTATTATTATTATTATTATTATTATTATTATCATTAGATGTTTCCCCTCCCAAAAGAAAGCTTTGAAGAATGTTTTGCATTTATCAAAAATGATACATGATGTAGCTGTCATGGAGGACCAAAGCAGAATAACAGGATGAGCCATTTTCTTTAATAAGCCAGATAGCTTTCTGGTTTTACAAGATACTAAAATGATTTTCATTGTATCAATTAATATTCGTTTAATATACAGTATAAGCTTCCAGGATTCCAAACCTCTTCCACGTAGGAAAAAAAATCACAAATGTGAACATTCAGAATTTTGAAGTTCCACTTAAAATTCTGCAGTAAACTAGTGGTTAAAGGGTAGCATTTTGAGGAATAAACACCTCACACACTAATGTTTGGGGAGAAAAGTGGCTAATATGAGCCGGGAAGGAATGATGCTCACTTTCTGAGCTTGAAAGTTTCATTGAGAAATAAATGGTTGTTGTTATTTTCATGGTGATAAGAAATGATGGGTGGGGTGGGAATTCTTGGGAGTCGCTGTGGGGAAGAAGAGCAAGGAGATGGGTGAGTCAAGAGGAACGCTGGGACAGGGGAGCTCGTGGAGCTTGGAGCTGACTATTATAGTTCTGTGAGCGTTATAGGCCCCTGGAGCAGCCAGGGAGATGACTGCTGGTACAAAGCTTTGAGCTGGCAGTGCTGCCCTATTTCCTAGAGAGACTGTGTCCTCTAAGACCTTGTCCTGGATTTGCTGATCAGTCCCTGGTACAACATGAGGACTCTCAGAAGTGACGTTTTAAAAGCCTTCAGAGATTGGTTTAGCATCTTGGAGGGACCACCACAACCTGTTTCATTAAGATAAATATAAGATGCAGATTATGAGTACAGGAAACATCCCCATTCTGGGTCAGGAGACCTGGATGACAGTCCTAGCAATGTCACCAGCTAGATAATGATGGACAAGCAATTATCTTCTCTATTCCCCACTGCCCTCATTTGTGGGGTGAGAAGGGACAACTGGAGAAGCCCTCACCAGCAACCAATTCAAATTTGCAACATTCTAACAAGAATATAACACACAGCTAAGCTGATCAGTCTAAAAAAAAAAATACAATGAAAGGAAAATTGAGAAAGCTTTTCAGAATAGAGTTGGAAGGGATTTTGCACATCTCAAGCTGCTGCCTGGAAACGTGAGCCTTGGTCCCTACATCCTTTGAAGGCAGACACCTGAAGACCAGATAATTAGGTTGTGCTCAGAGAGTCAAGAGGCATATCAAGAGGTTATCAGACCCTTGTTTCCCGGGCATTTTTGCTGAGCATATGCCTTATCTTGTATCCATGGTGGTCACATAGCCTTTGTGGCCATTGCAGCCCCCACATTCTTTTCCAACTTCAGTTTAAAGTTTCCCTTTAAATGATTTTGACTGCCTTTTAATGGTTTAAGAACTTTCTGCCTATATAAGCTCCAACCTTCCCTGCCTCCTTCAGAGCATTGATTCAGAGCTATTTGAAACCCTGTCTCCTGAATTGCAATTCCTAAGACCCCAAATAAAGTCCTTTTACTTTCACAACTTCTGAACTTGAATTGATTGATATTAGGTAATCTATGAATTTAAAACATGAGCAATAAAAACCACATGATGATAAGGAAGTTTAGTGGAGATAGAAAACACTAGGTATATTTCATTCTCAACTATCATACACGGGGCAACCAAGACTTCAAGAGTGCTATGCTGGAAGCTGGAAATACAAAGAGGTAAGATATGCTCCTTCCTTCGAGGGGCCTGGAACTGGAACGGAGAGAGGGAAACAGTAATGGGAAGGGACAGTTGCATAACAATGGAAGGCTGAGGATGTGACTGGATTTGTGGAAGTGCTGAAGGAACTCAGGGATGGAGTTGGTGGTTCCTCACACCAGAGGCTGTTCAATCTGTCTCAAAGGATAACATGCTGGTCGAGGCTTTTTGGAATTAAGGAATAAAATCTCTGCAAACTAGCAAAAGTGAAAACGAAGCTTTTGCTGTGAGATTGAGAAATTTATGGAGTCCAAGCTCCATGAGTTATGTCACCTGGGGTCACTAAATGGGAATAGGACATGAGTCCAGTCAGCAGAGTGAGATACTCTATGGGGTTCTCTCTTCCAAGGACGATGAGCCAGACATGTTACAGGAAAATGTTTTTGTTTCAGTTTTTTTTTTTTTTTTTTTTAAATCTGGTGGAAAAGAAACAGGAGGAGAAATAGAAAGGAAAAGAGGGGCTCTGCCTCCAGAAAGTTACAGGTATAAGGGCCACGAGTGTGAAAAACCATAACATTTGGGGGTGCCTTCAGACATTCAGTAATGGATAGGACTTCATTCAGAAGTACTATTTGAGTAAAAGCTAGTATGGCTGGTATGATAAGGGCCACTCAGAACAGGTCACAGTTGTGAGCAGTTGGCATGGTAGAAATGCCTGAATGTCAGGCCAGTCTTGATGTGTTATGAAGTCTTGTTTTGTGTGTGCATTATACTGAAGTGTATGGCCTTCTCTTATCAGCATTCCATGACCTAATTTCCTCCTTTGTCAAGTGAACAGTTCTAAGACTCCAGGAGAAGGATTTGGCTATGTGGAGTTAGGCCAGGTGGGGAGCACCTTCAGGCTGCTTGTGGAAGGACGGGTTCAGTTGTGCCTCTGGCTACTGTTTGAGACTTAAGGTGTTCCATCTCCCCGAGGGAGTTTGGAAACTGCTGTTCCCCATTCTCAAGGGAATGGGGGAAGGAGGAAGTAGTTTGAGCTCTGTCACAGGCTTCAGAGAGTTCTAGATGAATAAGCACTGAAATTGTGGGAAGTTTCTGGACAGGGTTTCTCCATCAGCAATACTTCTACCTCTTGCTGGGGCGAGTGATTGCCATCCCATGTGTACAGATGACTCATCTGAGTGACTCTTTCCCTCCCAGTCTGTCTTCAGCAGCGTGGACATGGGAAGCAGGTGCATAGGAGAAAGGAATGATGCTTATCGGGTTTTTTTCTATGACCAAAAGCTGTACTGGTCACTATATTATCGTATTTAATTATCCAAAATAATCCTGTGAGGATTTGGTCTTAGAGATGCTCTGGCTCCTCACCCACATTTGGATCCATGTCATGAACATTTCCATTCCCACTTACTTCATATGAAGCTCTGGGTACTGCCAGAAGAAAAATCTAGCATATGGAAATAAGGCACATAAAGTAGACAGCACATTCTCTCAGTACCATAGCAGGTAAAATGTCACCTAAAGATTGACCATAATCTCATTGTCCAATGCAATAGCCACAGGCTATTGGTTCATGAACTCCTGACACATGGCCAATCTGGACTGAGACATACTGTAAGTACACAATCCAAAAGACTTAGTATGACAAAATTAAAACATTAATATTTTTATATTGAGTAATGATAGTATTTTGAATATACTGGGATAAATAAAATACATTTTAAAATTTAATTTTTAATTTTGATTTAATTTTTGTGTTTTTTTTAAAATGCAGCTTCTAGAAAATTTAAAATTAGGTATGTAGATAACCTTATATTTCTGTTGGGGCAATAGTGGTCCAGTAGAATACACTTAGCACATCTCATTGTTTCCTATTAAAAGTTAAAAGTTCCAGAACTAGTGAAGTTACGTGTTAATTTATAAATATCTGTGTAGTAGAGATAGATATAATTTCTGTTGAGTGGACACATAACTCCAAAGATTTATGTCCTGTTGGCTATAACCAGTTTTACATCTAATCCTGTAATTGTATCCTAACATTTTGTTGTGAATTTCCTGTACATATCTTATCATCTCACATATTATTAATACTGGTCATAACATCTTATTGGTTCCTTTATTAATTGAGTTAAATAATATATCTAACACATGTTCATTTTGTATTTTTTCTGAAAGTTGCGACTTTTACATTTTAGACCAGCTCTAATAGGAATAGAATGCAACTATATGTGTGATTTAAAATTTCCCAGTAGTCACATTTAAAATATAAAATTAATTTTTAAAATGTTATTTAACTCTATCTGCACAAACTATTATCATTTTTACATGTAATCAATATAAAAACATTATCAATGAGAAATTTTGCATCTTTTTTTCATATTGTTCTTGAAACCCAGCATATATCAGTTTGGACAAGACACAGTGCACATTCTTATTGGTCATATGTGACACATGGCTACCATATTGGGCAGTGCAATTTTTTACCCTATCCTTAGAAATAAATGACTATGGCCAACAAATAAGGCAGCCCAACTCATCTAGGGTTCAAATGAGAGCTGGAAGGTAGTTGTCTCTACAAAGAGATCTTCTGATAGCCAAGGTAAGCAGTATCTAGAAATCTAGGTCAATGCTCTAGAAATCTGTTGTGCCTTCAATATTTCCCTCCTTTCTGTAAACTAGCTCCATGACCTTGAACAAATCACCTCCACTCTTGGATTCTCAGTTTCCTCATTTGAAACCGGGTGTTAGATTTGAAGATTCCTGAGTCCTTTCTGTCATTGATGTGCCATCATCTGAGTTAACACTAGGGCAACATCCTTTGGGGAAAGTGTCCAACTGCTCTTGGAAGCTCTCAAGTGCCTCTGAGAATCATTTCTGTTCTTGCTCATCTCTCCAATAAGTGGTCTGAGAGGCTGGGTAAAAGATAGGAAGCTACATTCCTAACCAAGAAGTGGCTACACTCCCTTTGGTCAGGTGGGGAGACAAGAGTTTGGACATGTTGAATCCCAGGAAATGTAGAATTGACCTAAAAAGTCAATTTTTATCTTCCTTTTGGGCTTACACGTGTCAGGATCTCTTGCTTCCTGAGCTTCGGTTAATCTTAAGCAATAGAAGATAAAGGAAAGTGTAGTAATGGAATTCCTTTCTGAGGATACCCAAGGGTCTGTAAAGGAAATTAGGAGTCAGAGTTTAACAAAGTAGAGAGGGAAATGGGGCACTGATGACTTATTTAAAGGAGTTGAAACAAGATCTTGATTTCTGTAGGTAAAAATCACTAAAGCCATAGATTAAGACACAGGATTAGACTGAGGTGGTTTTTTTTTTTTTTTTTTAAATAAGTCAATGGTGGGAACTCAAAAATATGCCTTCTCCTGATCCAAAAAGATATATGTCTTAGTTGTCAGAGACCCAACAAATAAATTCAAAGGAAATAACTGATGGACTGTGTGCACCCAAACTAGGACCTATGGGATAGGAGCTGCAGGAGGTCAATTTCTATCTGTAAGTACAGAGAACCTCCAAAGATGGAAACACCCTGCAAATCAATGGGCAGCCTACAAAGGCAGGTCCCCTGATGTCCAGGAAAAGGTCAAATGACTACCTGTAAGAAATGGTACATGGAGAGGTTTAGGACCCCTTCTCTGTGCTTCTCCATTTAAGTTACCCTGCTACATTGACATTGTTTAATAATAGGTATTACATGTATTGAATTGTCACTGTACCCAATAAATATGTACAATTAAAAATATAAAAATAGATCCATGCATGCACACCTATAGTTTCAGTTACTCAGGAGACTGAGTCACTTGAGCCTGTGAGTTTGAGACCAGGTTGGGCAATATATCAAGATCCTGTCTCAGAAGACAAAAATAAATAAGTAAAACAATGAAAATAAATGAGTTATGAGGTGGGAGAAAAGAAAACAGTAAATAAGGGAAATTATTTATTAATATATTTTCCTATTGAAGACTAATATTAAAGCAAGCAAATGATGAGACAGAATAATAATAACTGCTTAAATCCTTATCAGACTGAGGGTCTATACATTTTATCTTAGCTTCTCCCCATTACTTGACCCTGAGTAGCTATTCATTAGATGTTGAATGAATTAACAAATGACGAATCAAAGCAAATGAATTAATGGATAAATGAATGAAAGAATATGTGATTCTTACATAAGAAAGGTAGTTGGATGAAGTCATTTTCTTCTGCTCTAAGAAACAACAGTTCAATGAAGTAAGCATGTACAGGAGAATAAGACCTCCTTCTCCTATGCTGAAATCTGGCGGGTGTTAGTCCTTTCTCCTTACATTTATTCAAAACAGGATGACCAGGAGTTCATAAAGCAGGGCTCCTCCTCCTCCTAGCTGATTTCTTGGGGACTTTTGCTGGCAGAGGGTGGAGCAGAAATGGTGGCAGGGATGCCACTTGTCACATCAGAGCTTTTCCATTCAGGCCAGTTTTCATTCGTAACAAGCCACAAAACAAACCTTATATATGAGGGCAGTAGAGAAACACTTAGTGGTACAAAGTATCCACTGCTTCCCCTAACTTCCAGCATTTGGGGTGCATTAATGACTCACATGTGTCTGAGGGATAGGAACCACAGGGGTTTGCTGTTACAGTAGTTAATCTGGGAGAGCAGGCATCCTCCGACAAAAGTGTGCATCAGTTCAGACCTTAGGTGGAAGGAACCACAACAAGATGTGCTTGAGATAAACCCTGCTGCCTTCCTCCCCTAACAATGCAGAACACTGTGCCCTTCCCTCCCTGGAGAATGGGGACATCAGTCACCCCCTTGTTGGGACATCCAGTTGCACTATGTGTCTCCTGGGCTCCAATCCCACTTGTATTTCTATGCCCAAGACCCTGATTCCGATATCCAAACATGGGTTCATCCAGATGTGCCTTCTCATTCCCATCCCTGATTTCCATTCTGTCTTCCCTTCCCCTGGCCTGTCTGCCTTCAAATTCAGGTTGCAGCTCTGCTTGATAAGCCTTGGATATAAGTTAACTTGTCTAAAAAATTGCTTCAAGGCCAAACCAGAGAGATGAATATCAGTAGCCTTGTAGGGTAGCTGGGAGAAGTAAGGAAGTCTCTTCTTTATGAGAATGTTTAAAAACTTCAAAGTACCTCATAAATGTAAAGGTATGCCATGATACTGACCAGCAAAAACAGGCATTAAGGCAAACTTGGAATTTTTCAAGTCTGTCATAGTTAAGTTTTAGAAGAAAGTTCATTCAGGGGATTGCTAACCGTGTAAAGTGTGGGTGGCATCTAACAACGCTTTCTCAGGCTGCAGGTATATCAGATGTGAGGGAGAGGAAATAGTCTTTGGTACTTTTTCCCTATTCTATTTTTATCATGAAAGTCTAAGAATAGTTTTCTGGACACGGGTGACTTAAGTGCACTGTGGATTTTATTTTTCTTCCAGGCTAATTTTTGAAGTGAAAGACACTGGATTCTGAAGTACCAGAGAGATGATGTGAAAAAGTAATGACTTTCTCCCTCTGTTTCTCTCCTTCTTTCTACTCAACTTTAACTTGGATGCCTGATGAACAACATGGGTTCAAAAGAGCAATTAGCAAAACCATTATCTTTGGATCCCAGCTCCTTACAAATCCCCTTCTTGTTTGAGGAGGATATTGACTTTAAATCCCATCATCAGAATTCTAAAATGAGCTCAGAGGCAAGAAAGTTGTCACCTGTGCAAGTGCACAGGCAATCAGTCGGAGGTGTGAATAAGGCCTGATCTTCTCTCCGATGGCCCATGATGAATGCTTAGCATTATGTAAAAAATTCTTTACAAAGATAGCTTTATCCACTTTTACCTATTATTTACAAACATAGATCAAAAATTCAAACTTTTTCCTAGCTATCCTTTTCATCTTTATCCCTGAAACATCCAGTTCTCCTAAGAGGCAACCAAACATATTTGTTTCTTAAATATTCTTTCACAGATTTTTTTTTATATAGGCCATTTTATTTCTTTTGCTTTTTTTTTTAAACAAGTGGTTCTCGTCTAACTTATTTTACTTATTATATTTTGTAGGTTTTTTTTTACGTGAAAACATAAAGAGCGTCCTTCTTTTTATGGCTCTGTATATAGATAATTTCAAGTCATGTGCTCTTTTTTAAGCAAAGCTGTACTGAACAGCTTTGTGTGTATATTGGCAGCATACCCTCCTAGAGGTAGGATAACTAGTTATGTGCTGTAGAAATTAGATATTGCCAAATGTTCTCCCAAGCAGTTTTATCAAGTGGTACCCCAGAGGGATGCCCAAGAGCACTTTCTCTTTACCAACTATGTGCTTTCAAAACTTTGTGATCCTTGACAACGTCTCTCTGCCCTTATGGATGTGCAGCTTAGGCCTAACTAGACTCATTTCCTTTTATATCTAATATGACCTCCCAGTTAGTTTAAAACCAGATGTCACTTTCTGGCAACTAATGAAATATACCTTTCTGGGAAAAACAAAGCAAATCTTTCCTGTAAGTTATACCCAGGCTATCCAAATAGCCATTACATTTTAAAGTATGTTTTATTCTTTATTTAACCAAATTCCTACTTGCAAGATCACATGGCTGTGTGTAGGATACGGCTCTGCCATGTTCTCCTAACACCGTACACGTAGCCACATGGGCACAGACTTGGGCCATAGTTTATTTATTTCTTTTTTTTTAGTTGTAGATGGACATGATATCTTTGTTTTATTTATTTATTTATTTTTATGTGGTGCTGAGGATCGAACACAGTGCCTCACACATGCTAGGCAAGCGCTCTACCACTGAGCTACAGCCCCAGCCCTATGTGAGTTTTGACAGAAGACCCTGTGATCTTCCTACAATACAGAGGCAGGGAGGCCTTTGAGGAGCTACTAAGAGACCATCTTGAACTTGCCTCTCATGTCCCTATGAGAGGGTTTCTCATTGCCTCACAGGTTCAGATGAGGTGTGGGACCTTGTGCCCAGCATCCCTCAGAACCGAGTTGCAGGACTTAAAACCCCCTTGCTTCAGGCTATAGGTGGCTCCTCTGAAAAAGAGGGCCATACACCTTTGATTGCAGTCAGCCAGCCTCTCCCTATCATTATTATTTCAGTGTCAACTTTTCTATGGGGAGGCAAGGATTTGGAAGCTGGCCCTTTTTCTTCTTTTTTGTGCTGTCTACATAAGTATGATAAACTGAATCTAAAAGTAATTCGTGGTATCTTTTTAAATCACTCAGACCTTGGTTTTGGTCCCGCCTTATGTTTTACATGTGACTTTCACACTCTGTAGCACTTCACATTTTATTATGCATTTAATAAAAAATATTCATACCACTTTCTTTAGGTCAGGCACTTTACAAGGTTCATTTAATACTTTCAACAACCCTATGAAGTAGATGCTATTCTCATTTTAAAAATGAGGAAACTAAAGCCTGAAGTGACTAAGAAACATGTCCAAAGCTGGGAAGGATAGTGCAAAACTGTAATCCTAGCTCTCAGGAGGCTGACCTGAGGATTACAAGTTCAAAGACAGCCTGGGCAATTTAGTGGGACACCGTACACATAGCCACATGGGCACAGACTCTCAAAAAATAAAGGGCTGGGAGTACTTCTGGGTTCAATTCTCAGCACTAAAAACAAACATAACACAAACAAACAAAAAAAATCCAACAACATAGATAACCTAGATCACATACTTCGTGGCAGAATCAGGACACAAACCCAGTTTGCTGTCGGTACTCCAAACCACAGTTCTGCTGTCACAGAGTCTGCACCTGGGGCACTTTTTCTTAACTGCGTCTATACAACATATCAGCATCACCAGGATCAGCTCATTTGTCATGCAGTCCCCTGGGCTCCAAATCTATGCTATAAGAATCACTGATAATGGGTCCAGAAGTTCCTAGACACCTTGCAGCAATGATGTACCTGGAGGACAACAGACAGACAGGAGACTGGGTTTCTGAAGACTAAGGAGCCACCATCCAAATCCTCATCACATCCAGACTCTTGTATTTGGAGAAAAATGATTCCTATTTGGCTAAGCCACTGAAGTTGGGTTTTTGTTATATGTAGCTGATCATAATCCTAACAAATGCACATTGCTTTAAATAGAAATGATATATATTTATTTACAATCTGATTTTCTGGAGCAGCACTGAAAAATAGAATTATAAAGTAAGCCACAAGTAATTTAACATTGTCTATAATCACATTTTGAAAGGTAAGATTTTAGTAACACATATTAATCCAGTAACACATCTTTATCAAAACATTATTCATTTCAACATAATAGAAAAATTATAAGTGATTATTTTACATACTTTTAAAAAATTTAGTTATTTGTGTGCAAGTTATACATTTTGTTCATGACACATCTCAATTTTGATTGGTCACATTTCAAACCTCAGTGGCTAAACACAGCAGTTGGGCTGATGTACCAAACAGTACAGCCCTTAGCTCCTTATCTTTGGCCTGTTTCATTCCGGTTCCTCAAATGTGACTGTACTGTATCGTCAGGGGAGCTTATAAGAACTATGTCTGAGTCCTAGCTCAGCTACTGTTATACAGCAGGACTGAGTACTGCGGGGAACTGGGAATTTCTTTAAGTTCTCTGTGTAATGATAACAAGCAATGAAGTTTGGCAATCACTGCCCTTGAGTTTTTATTTCATGAGTCTCATTATCAGTCTGGAAACAATTGGGAGTTTATCTCCGGACTGTCTCTTTCCACATCGGAACTAGCAGACTTACGCTGAGTCCCATCTGTGTCTGCTCCACCTCTCATGTACACACACTCACTCTGGGCCCCAGAAGTCTATTTGATATCACTGAATTTTAACAGGGAAATATAACTGTGATTCTAGCACCTGATCAGACTGTACCTAACCATCAAAAAGATGTGCTCTATAGTTGCAAAGAAAACCTAGGTAACAATAGAATCTTCGGGCCATGAACACATGAAGATGGATATGACTTCTGCTTGTGGCTGAAAAAGACAAAACAAGTCCCCAGGGAGGTCAGGGATCAGAAAAGCCCAGCTCTACTTCATGCATGTGAATAAGGGCAGGTGCCAGCAATGTGCAGCACAGATAGCTACCATAAATCTGGCTTTGGGTTAGAGCTACAGAAGCCAGCTGTTTGTCTATAACATCTCTTCTAAATTAACCAGTAACTCAAAGTGAGTATTATCAATACCCTGTGAAATGCTTGTATACATTAAAAAAAGCCATTAAATACAAAACAGAACAAGTTTATTCTAGAAATAAAGTCTTGAAAGCAAATAACTCCAGTGAGGTTCACTCCTTCCAACCCCAAAATACTTTTTGAGCACTTATCTGAGTAAGCCATGATATTACTTGATTGCAAAGTAATAAAATGTAGGCTTTTTATTAGTAAGCAGCACAGCTGTAGAGGTGGGGGTTAAAGGTTTCTTCACAAATTCTTGCTCAGTGTCCATTCTGTACAAGATTGTAGGCTGAGTGCTGAAAGAAGAATGATGAAGTCCTGTCTTCTGAAGCTGAAATTGTACTGGGTACAACACCTGGCGGGGGTACCTGCAGCATGTTTGCCTCGAGGGGCTGGCTGACGACAGCTTCATCATTAAGAGCTCCTGCCTGAGGTAACTGCAACAAACGGGAAAAGTCCCCTGCTGGAAAGGGGTGCAGGTGTGGTGTTGGCAGTTTAGAAAATGTTGAATAAATAAGATATCTTCCATTTTCTTGAGAAGTAATTTTTCTTTAACAGCATTAGTACCAGGACAGAGATATCATGTGCTTCCTCTTGTGATGCTCAACACTACTTCAGTGAGACTCCTGAAAATCAAGTGTGTGACCTGAACTTAATGACAAAATATCAGGGTGGGATTGAGACATTTGACAAATTTACTGGCCCATACTCTTTGAGAACACCAAGAGCATGAAAAACAAAACCAAGAAATTCTTCCAGAATAATGCAAACTAAAGACTAAAAAGACATAACAAAATATAACTGGAGCCCATGATGAGATCTTGACACGAGAAAAACATTCTTTTCCCCTCTTGATACAAAAGGTATCTGGTGGTACAACTGGCAGATTTGAATAAGGTTTGTAATTTAGGTAATAGTATTACAATGGTATAAATTTTCTGATTTGGGTAATATAATTTGCAATTTGCTTATGAGAAAATAACACTGTAGATGTAAACAAGTTTTGTAAAAAATTTTAAACATGGAAGACTATTTAATTCCTGCTCATATAATTCAGAATATGCAGCAAATCCAAAGATAGTCTTTAACCCCAAATAACCTGAAATAACAAAAGTATGTGTCTTTTACTTAGGAACTCTCTAGGACATGCCAAATTGAGACATTTTTCTTAATAAATAAGACTTCATACTCTGGAAAAAGTAAACTTGATGTTTTGTGTCATTAGGTAGAAAATATTTTCTTTCCTAGGAAAAATAAAATTCTTCATGGTTAGCATTTTGCTTTAAAGTCTTTTGAAGGAAAAGAAAATTTCAAAAATCAAGTAGGGAGTGGGAATATGTTTTTCAGTTAAGGTGGACTTTAATCGTATTAAATGACTTGCCAAACTGTTCACTTACCTATGAAATTATCAGTTACCAGTGAAAACATTATTTTCAGTATTTTTAAATTTTGGTTTCTCTTCTTTCATCTTCTTAATAATATTCAACATTTGTTTTATAGTGTTTTTTCCTGTGGCTCTTCAGTTCAAGTTCTTGGTGTGCCAATCCTTCAGAGTTCAGTTCAGATTTTTATAATTCTTTTTTTTTAACTGTGATCTGAGACTGTTTTACAAGTGGGGATGAAAGTGTCTAGTCCCATACTGTCTAGTCCCATATGATAGTTAAAAGAGAAATTCTTAACTGCATTTCACATTGCAGACCCTCTTCTGTGTGGTCTAGTGGATACCAGGACTTTTGGGTAACTTGGTCTCAAGGTCCTCACCTTGCCCACTCTTTCCTCTTCTGACTGCTCTCATTCTACCTGGGTGCAATGAAGTGGGAGCAGGAAAAGGCTAACTTGACTGGAACTTAAGAAAAATGGGCATAGGACTCTTCCAACAATGACAGATGTTTAAGCTGTTCTGCCTACTTTTCACCAATTCTTCAGAAATTTTTGCTGATTTCTCTTGGAAACCATCTCCTGCTTCTCTGCTTTCTGCTGGTGCATCCCATGAACTCTTGCTGTAGAGGATCTCATCCAGGCAGCTCTCTAAAGCCAAGTTCTTTTTCAGATAGCAATAAGCTGTCTTGATCTTGGCCTACTATAAATATATCCACATTCTTTGCCTCCTTGGCTTTTAGGAGGGTAAACCAATTCTGATGCAGTTACTTCCCATACCACCATCTGTATGGCCAGCTAACCCCCATCTTTTGGCTTGAGACTTTCTCATTGGTCTGACATCCCCCCATATCACACAGATTACTTTCCAGAATAGCGTGTGAGGTCCTAGTGGCACATCCTCTCCTTTCCACCACTGGACAAGCAGACGATGGAGAGAAATGCCTGGCACTCTAGAGCTTTTCTCTGTAGAAATTTATTTCCAATCTTTTGGACTCTTCAAGTTTAATCCTTTATAAGACACTCTAAGTAGGAACTAAGGTTTTCTGGGTACCTTTCTTGCAATCCTGGAAGAGACAAAAACAAACAAACAAACAAACAAACAAAAAAACCAAGGACTATTTCTGTATGTTTAAGGATCAAGTAGAATTTGTATTTTTAAATCTCTGAAGTCTAAATTTGATTCTTCCTTCAAAAAGCAAATCGAGTTAAACTCTTGAAGAATCTCAAAGTATTGAAAATCTCAAGATTTGGCTACATGCAGGGTATGATAGGAGATGCCTAAGTGATTTGAAACAAACTCACTTCCTCAAAAGGTTCAGAAGCTAGGAAGAAATCTCAAGACAGGCTGAATTTGCTGAACTGGCTTTGCCTAGTGTGATGTGAAACTCTTCAGGTCCCATAGAAATAGACCAAAGGTCTCTAAAGATGTTTCTGGCTTCTTCGTTTCATATGGTACTTTCTGATCCATTTAGCATTTCATAATACATCCTTCATATCGCCATCTCTCCCCAGCCCCCTGACCAAAATTTCCAGGCCAATTTGGGGGCAAAGAAATAAGGTAGCAAAATTACATGTTCATTTTCCTGTCATAAAAAACAAACTCAGAGACTATTTTCCAGGTATTTAAAGTCAATGTTATTTTTACTATTCAAGCAGGCCTTCAACTAATTTTTTTGGCCTGCTGGGCTTTCTTTTCATTTAGTTCTTTTCCCTTCTGTGAACTAAACTGAATCCCTGGATGCCCAGAACATGCCCTGTTCATGGCATGATCTCTTTCTCTAACGAGCATTTGTAAGCCCCCCAGCTCAGCCCCAAGCTGAAATCATTACTTAAAATTATTGCTAACATATTTGCCCATGTCCTCCTGCCTTAGCCTGTCACTTCCTTTTCACTATAGGCAACCTCTAAATTAACAAAAAAATAATTTTAAACATTTAAATAGTTATACATTACAGTAGACTGCATTTTGATATAAAATACACAAATGTAGTATAAGTTCTCATTCTTTTGGATGTACATGATGTAGAGTTAAATAGGCCATGTAATCACATGTGCAGGTAGGGTCAAAACATCTCATTCATTCTACTGACCTTCCTACTCCCATACCTCTTTCCCTCCCTTCACTCTCCAATCTAATCCAAAGTACTTCTTTTCTTCTCCCACCCTTATTATGAATTAGCATCTGAATATCAGAGAAAACACTTGGCCTTTGGTTCTTTAGGATGAACTTACTCACTTAGCATTTCTCTAGTTCCATCCATCTATCTAAAAATCCCATTTCATTCTCTTAAGGCTAATACTCCATCGTGTATATCCACATTTTCATTATCCATTCACCTTTTCAAGGACACCTAGGTTGGTTCCATAGCTTAAGCTATTTTGAGTTGAGCTGCTATGAACATTGATGTGGCTGCATCAATGTAGCATGCTGATTTTAGTCCTTTGGATATGAACTGAGGAGTGGAATAACTGGGTCAAATAGTGCAACCTCTAAATTTTAAACTTATTTTTCATCACTTTGGTTGAAGAAATGTTTTTATAAGCAAAAGATTTTATTTTTGGATTTCATAAGGATCATATTGCATATATAGTCATTTGGGGTTGTTTTTTCACTCAACATTGTTATTAATGTTCAATCATGTTGCCAACTAGTTATAGCTGATTCATTTTCACTGTGGAAAATTATGTTACCGAGTAAATAACCATCCATTTTTCCTTTCAAAGGACACTGGGTTATTTCCAGTTTTTTTGCTGATTCCAACAGTGCAGCTGTCAATGTTCTTTCATTATTTCCTGGTACACACAAGATTCCTAGGAGACATACTAAGAATTATTGGAATGTGAATGTTCACCCTTTACAAGGGATGTACCAATCTTAACTCCTAGCAGCAATGTGTAAAAATCTAATTCCACTACATTTCCAACAGGTGATATGGCCAAAATACACTAACCTAATGGAGGTAAAACTTGGTTTGCATTTCCCTAGTTAAATCTCTTTTCTGTTGTTAGTGGGGATTGAACCCAGGGACACTTTGCCACTGAGCTAAATTCTGTTTTTCTTGAGACATGATCTTGCTAAATTTGCTAAAGCTGGCTGACCTCAAAATTCCAATCCTCCTGCCTCAGCCTCTGGAGCCATTGAGATTACAGGCATGTGCCATCCTCTTGTCGTCTCAATTGCCTTTTCACTTTGATACCTTAATATGTAGTTTAGTTTCAAGATTTAGAATTTATCTATTCTTTTCTAGCTGGTGCTTTGTGTGTCCATTTTAAAAACTTTTCTTAACACTTCAAATTCAACAAGTTATTCACCTACATTCTTATGAAATCCCAGTTTGATTTTTTAAGTCTTTCACCTGGAATTGAATTTTGTGCATGGCATAGCATGAGGTAAAGAAAATACACATGGCATTAATTTTTTGAAAATTTCCCAAATTATTATCTTTTCCCTTTCAACATAGGAAAAGTTCTAAATAGCATCTGCTCCCAAACTAAACTAGGTGTATTCATGGTTCACAAACTTGTAGATTATTTCTAGTTTTAGAATTAGCCTTTTTGGCTCAAAATGTAAAGTCTGGCTCATCTGGACTTCCCTGAATGTCATCTGCATTCCCTCTCTGCTTGCAGTCTTCAGCAGTGCATTAATATCCATGAGACTTCTGCTAAAAATAATGCACATTCCTGGGCTCTAACCTAAAATATTAGAATCCTTGAAAATGGAAATAGGTATTTCAAACAAGTTATTAAGTGATCCTAAAAGCATTAGAAATGAAAACTACAGGCTGTTAGAAGGGAGAACATAGTCCACTTCTTCACAATCTGAGTCCCCGAACATTTGAGTTCACACTGTTTTCTTAAATCGGTAGCTTCTCTTGATGCCCTTATACATGCTCTACTGTCTATGTGGAGCGCATTCATTCTGCAAATAGTAAACAAAAACATATATTTCTGAAGAGCTTTAATGGTGGATGGTTCAAGTCAACACCCAGTTCTGTTAGAAAATATAAGCACCTACTGAAAACATTAATAGGGCTATAATTTAAGTGCTGGGATTGAAATTAATGCTGAGAAGCCTTTGATTATATTAGCCTACTTAAGTTCGGGCTTTCTGAAATGTCATGGAATAAACTATGATCAAATATTTGAATCTCTGGCATCACCTAGGGTTAAGTATACTTGAATATATTCATTCTTCATTTCTGCATCCCAAAGTCACATATACTTGCATGTCCAGCATGATTGAACATCCTCTCTCAAAATTGAATAGTTATAGTTATACAGGATGGGTACAAATATCTTCCAAATGCTTGGCCTATCAAGGATTTATTCCAGTAACTTCCAAATTCTAAAACACTTTGGGGTTCATCGTCAGCAAACAGACTTCAAAGCATTCAAATAAGTAGCAAAATCAGATTTGGATTGACACAGGTAGTATTAGGTTAAAATAGATGTACTCAATTACCACCTGGTTAGCCAAGTTCTCTTAGAGGCCTTTCATGGAGTTTGTTAAAAACCAAAAATCTACCTAGACCCAACAATCTTATTTTTAGGTCTTTTAACATTTATAGGGAGTTAGAATTAACTAATGATATTGTGCTTGTTAGAAGTAACACTAAAGATAAAAACATAGATTTACATTTGGGAAAAATGACCCAACTAGCCATTTTCCAGTACTTGGTCTCATAACACACATTAAGACTGTATTTCTAAGCTACCATTGTAATTTCCTATATGATGTATATATGGCATATCCTACAGGAATGTGATAAGCTCTAAGTAAAACAGCATCAGATAAAAGTTTTTAACACATTGCACACTCTCATGCAGTGATTATGATGCACTTGCATTCAAATGAATTACTGTTTTCCCCCATACACAAATCATTGAAATGATGCTGTTAAATGCTTAAGTCTCTAAAACTTCTCAGATTTTTAAGAACACCTCACCATTAAGTTTCCAGTTATTCTGTTTCACTTTCAAGTTGAGGTGTGACCACAAATAATACTAAACTGCATCTTCCAAATTAGTCTTGATTAGTTTGAAAATATTTGGGGCTCTTGTAAGACTGCCAACTATTTGTAGGGAAGACAGGGAGGAAAAAATATTGAGCCCTTAAAATTAAGTCACTTAATATTTAATTTTCTTATCCTCTCCCTCCCCAACTCTTATGATGTATATAGAATAAGAAACAACAAAGCTGCCCCTAGACAAGGGCTACAGGAAATTCCTTCCTTTTCCCTAAGTAGAGCACTGTTTTACTCTCCTAGGACAACTGTGATCTTTCTTTTTAAAAAGAAGTTCCAATACTTCACCCACACAAAACATATCACTGGATTTTTCAATTTCCTGGTGTTACCATGTTATGTTAACAAAAACAGACATAAAGCCTTGATTTGGGACAATTAGGGAAATAAGTTATATAAACAAATTTATTACTCAAATTCCAAGGGAAAAAAATCTCAAGTTGGAAATCATTCTTCATTTATTGGCACTACTATGTAGAAAACATTAAATCACTATTATCAGTGAAGTACTATCACATTTATTTCAGAAATGAACTAATTTAGATGACTAATGCCTATAAATAGCTAATAGGCAAACTTTGAAAAGTTTTATATTTATTTATAATTTACTTGAATGAGATCCCATCCTTAAGTCTACTAGATTAATTCTCCTTAGCTATAAAAACAATTATTTCACCAACCTGGCCTGGGGAGTCAGGAGAAATCAACAGGTAAGGTAGGAACTGTGAAGAAGATGCACTGTTTTCCCAAATGCATGAGATCTTTTCTCCTGGAAATAAAAGACCCCAAGGCCTCCATTGCACTTTTATTTGAATGTACTATTTGGGAAAATAGTCCCAAAAGGCCGGTATTTCCCAATTTAATCTGAGATCATAATAAAACAAGCAACAAAGCAGTGTTTGGGATTTCAGTTTCTCACCCTTATCACCAAGACTCACTGCCTCCCATCATCAATATTTATTGAGCATTTACAGTGTACTAGGCACAATAGAACATACAGAAAACATTGTCCCTGCTCTTGAGGAGCTTACATTCTAAAAGGGGGAAAAAAAAATACAACTCTTTTAAAATGGAATTTTTGTTTGGTGTTTTCTGTAAAGTACTGAGGAAATATTCTGCAGGGTGAGCTTTGGGTATAACTTAGCCCCATCATTATTTAAAGAGAGGAAGAGGAAAGATTTTAAAGGCAGACAATGACAGACCATTCAGGATTGGTAGGGTTTACAGGGAGATAAACACAATCTCATCAACTAAGGAGAGATGTGCTGCAGTAAAGAGGATGTGGGAAATAGTTGGTGGGATGCAAGCAAAGGAAGCAGGGTGGGTATCTTAGACATTGAGTGGAGCCAGAAAGATCATGCGGCCTTTTCCCAAGTACACGGCCACCAAATA
Source organism: Marmota marmota marmota (assembly GCF_001458135.2). Taxonomy (NCBI): domain Eukaryota; kingdom Metazoa; phylum Chordata; class Mammalia; order Rodentia; family Sciuridae; genus Marmota; species Marmota marmota. The sequence goes on from NW_025999949.1 coordinate 2,814,277, forward strand.
GGAATGGTTGGTGACAAGACAGAAGGCTAAAAAAGAAAGGTAATCTTGTGCACCTGACAAAGGATCAAAATTGAAGGCAAGCCATAGAATATCAAGAAATTCTTAAAATCCAAAATGATTTGGAAGCACAAAACTTTCAGTTAATGCTACCCAATGTCGTGATGGGTCAAGAACATTGTGGCTTCCTAAGTTAGAAAATGCCATATACCAAAATTTTGAATGGAACACAATACTTTTTTCCAATCAATCTCACCCTCCCCCAGAAAACAATTTTTTTTCATTTTTTGGGGGGAGGAGGGAGGAAGGGGAACATGGGACATGGTTGAGAATGGTAGTTATATTAGTAGTATTCTTATTATAAATTTTTGCATTTAAACTTGGTAAAAGCCCATTAGCTGCCAAGAGGGAATAAGGAATACATTTCCAAGAATGTACAATTTACTTTAGAGAAGTTTCAAAACCAAAAGACTATAATTTACATGAAAAGCTGTAGAGAAAGTAGTTGAAAAGTCCATTCATAAAACTTTTATTCCACTTACATGAACTTAATACACGGGTTCTTAACAATTATGCTTGGATTGTTCATGAAAATTTCATAAGACATTAAACAAAGCTAGCCATCATCTCAAGTTATTTCCCTGTTAACTATTTTTACAGCACATGCATGTTAGGCAAGTATCAAAAAAAAAAAAAATCAAAAAAGCAAAAAAAAAAAAAAAAAACCCTAAAAAAGTTAAATACAAGGGGTTTGTTTTGTTTACTGCTGTGCTTGATATACATGAAGTAATGGATATCAAGCAATTCATTTTTACTGCATCTTTACTTTTACATTTGTTCTTAGGTTGCCTAAAACATTTAAATACAAATAAAATGTGTAGCAAAAATAATGAAAGCAAACAGCAGGTAACTTTACAAATAATGGAATGTGAACCGTTTCTGCCCTTATCCAGAGTAAATTGGGTCACAACTTTGTCTAAAGGAGCACTTCTGCAGCTGTAGTCAAAGTTGTGTACACTGAGATTGACTATTCCACAGAAACACATGATTCACACATGTAGGATCCATGGGATATCTGTTTCTACTACAGTCTTGTAAGTGCTCCAATCCTTAAAGTACCCACAATAACTACACCTGTGACTGGAACCAATGATCCCTTTTATTCCCCACCAGGACAAACCAATATGTAGGCAGTTTTCTTTGCTTAGACATGGAAGCAGTTTTAACACTGGCCCTTGTGAAGCCACAATGTACCTAAAGTACTATGCCAAACATTTATAACTCGTATAAAAATTCCACATCCCCATATTGGCCACCTCAAGATGAAAACAGATAACTCCCTAAATGTTAACTGGCTCTACTCCCCTAATATTAAACATAAAAACCACATGGGAAATATAGAAATTCAAATAGAAGTAACATAAACCTGTCATAAATCGTAAACAAAAAACTATTTGTGGGACAGCATGGATGACAAATGGTCTACTGTGTAAATTTTAGAATGAGGCAGACAAAAGTTGGAAGGCCGGTTAATTTTCCCCTCCTTCTCCTGCTTCAGCTTCGTCTCCTTGGGTATCTGATGTCCACAACTGGTTTAAAAAAAAAAAAAAAAAAAAAAAGGAGGAAAAGGTTTTTCAGCATGTTTCAGTTTGGAGAAAAGGGAAAACTTTCATATGTATGCCAAGTCCTAGCATGTAACCATGTGTTTTAGTTGATGAGCATTCTTAAAAAGGTAGCTCTACTGAAGGCAGCTTCAAACACACTTCAACATAATACATTTATTTCCTCCTTACTCATCTTTGTAAGCATGATACATATACAACACAGTTGTCTTCAAATAACAAAGTCAGATGTAGCAAACTTTTGTCATTCATAAAAGGTGAAGTAGAATAAATCAATTAAAACAAAAAAATGAAGTATCAAAAACTATCAAAATATCTTGTCCAGAAGAAAAGCCCCAATCTGAGATGTATATATATATACTTGTTGAGTGCAACTAAAGCAGAATTAACCTAAATTGGCCCATGTTCAAGGAAATAAGGCTGTTTACTCTCCCCTCATAGAGCTTTGACTGACCTCCCACTCCAAAGAAAATCCTACATCATATAAAAGTCCAATCAGTATCTACTCTGGGTTAACTGCAAATTTAGCTTTTCTAACATTTTTAGCTTAGAAAAACATACCATCTATTTATATGACTCAAAATAAATGCTGAACCAAATAGTATGGTCAGAATCAAATATTCTAAGAGGCAAAAACAAAACTTGTTTCATAGTGTTGTAGATTGTTATTAACATTTTCACTACTATTACGGTCCTGCAACAGGTGAAAAAAATTCCATTAATTCATTTATTTATTAATCAAATATATCTCTGGCCTGGAAATAAGACTACTTCCAAGGTCACACAGCTAGCCAAATGACCTTTTGTAACTTGTGCTCCTGTTATATCAATAGGAGTTTCGCAGGACATGATGAAACTGTCTCTAAGGTCTCTTTCTAGTTCTAGCCTTCAAGGAATTTTGAATTTCATGTATAAATGTTAAAAACTTGACACAAGATAGTTCTCTGGGATAGTATGTTGATAATTGTGGTCAACCAGATTCAGACTCAAATACTAGGTTAGGTTTGTGCAAAATTTCTTCAGTTGAGGATTGATCAAATCAACCTACAATTTTATCAGCTGATGACAATAATAAGGCTCAGCGAAAACATAGTAAATAGTGACAATCAGAATGGGAACATTGGCTTTCTTCTTATTCAGTTGTTGCAGTCAGTATACATTTTAAGCTATCCCGACACCAAAATTCAGCTGCCATGTGCACATTAGATTAGGCCCTCTTGAAAAAGTAATGAGAACACAGAATAGTAATTCAGGTTCCATCTCACTTCCAACAAGAAAAGAACTGTTAAGCTGCCTCTCAAAAAGAAATTAATATTAAAATTAGCTAATAAAGTGAAGTGTTTCTTTCATTTGACATAAAGATTCTTTCAGATTAGGCTGGGTTGATTCACTGTGGTACTGGGGATTGAACCTAAGGTCTCACACATGCTAGGAACTGCTTCACCACTGAGCTATACCCAAAGCCTTTATTAAATTTATTTTGAAGACACAGGGTCTTGGAGAAGTTTCTCAGGCTGGCCTTGAACTAGAAATCCTCCAGCCTCAGCCTCCTGAGTAGCTGGGATTACAGATGTGCAGATACCATGCCCAACTCACTCAATTAAATAAAATACAGTGAGTTTATAGGTAGCTCCAAATCATACTCACTCACTAAAATAATTGTAGCTATTTAATTGGCAGTGGACTACAATGAAGTTGGAACTGAAACATAAAACAAAATGTAGTTCCCAAGAGAAATGCCTTAAAACTAACAAAACCTAGCAATTCTAGACTACTATGTCTAATTTCTACCCCTCTACCTGACACATAGCAGATACTTGGTAATTTTTTTCACCTGAGAATCAAAACTTCAAATTTAATATTTATCTTAAGAAGAAAAATGGAAAAATCTAAAGAACCAAGGATACATATAAATTAATTGCTATCTGTGGACTTCATTTGGATCCCATTCAAATAAAAAACTTAAAAAAAAAAAAGAGAGACCACTGAAAATGGATTTAGATACTTAATATCACTTAAGGAACTACTGTTCATTTTTTGTGTGATGGTACTGGGGTTCTTTTTCTAAATATGAATATAATTAGACAATTATAGTCTTCTGTAAGTCATTTTATTTTTTTAAAGTTAAGAGACTAAGCAAAGTAGATTTCCACTTGGATTCTGCAAAGTGCCTGAAAATTCCAGCTGATGTTATCAGTGCCTTATTGTATTCTATGCAAATATGGAGGCAACTTAATAAGAATAACTTTTGAAGAAATTTTAACAGTCTCTATTTTTGATATTAAACTGTTCAGTGAGTAATATGAAGACACTCAAGATTTGAAATGGAAAATGTCATTTAAAAGTTAAAAATCATAGATTCACAAAATTTTGAGGACTAAAAATTTTACAATAGATCTGTAACTAATGGAAAATGTATTTCCGTTTCTTATTATATATTAAGAGTTTTCTTCATATGGGCTTTTTTTTTTTTTTTTAAAGCCAGGAAAACGTAAATTTCCTCATTCATATTAATCATTAATGATGCTATTTGTACTTACTGTCAAGTTGTCTCTCAGTAATTGCATTATTAGCGTGCTGTCTTTGTATGATTCTTCACTTAATGTATCAAGTTCAGCAATGGCTTCATCAAAAGCCTGTGATTTAAAAAGAAGTAAATTTCAGTGCTCAAATAATAAAGACTGGTAAATCTCCACATAATAAGTAAAATACATACTGTCTTTGCAAGAGAGCAGGCTTTCTCTGGGGAGTTCAGAATCTCATAATAGAACACAGAGAAGTTAAGGGCCAGACCCAATCTGATAGGATGTGTTGGCTGCATTTCCTTTTTGCTGATTTCAAAAGCTTCTTGGTATGCTTGTTGTGACTGATCCACAATCCCTGGATAATAAAACACCAAAATGTACTGATAAAGTAGTCTGCACTTAATCTTTACTCCCTGAACCAAACCTTTTATTTAATACCCTGTATGTTGGCTGAAACATAATCTGTAATGACCTCAACTGAACAAGACTTGAAAAAAAAAGGTGGTGAGGGTGGGGTTGGAGTAGAAGGTCTTTTAGATCAGATTAGCTATTTGTTAATCTTGAAACAAAACAACCTTGTAATCTCACTGTTCCATTTTCAATACTTAGTTTGTACTGCTTCTCAGTTATGCTGTGGCCTCTATTATTTTGAACCAATTCTGGAAAACCATCCTTGTACACAAAATTTGCTTTTCAGAAAGCATAATTTTAGAATAGCAATATTAAGCAATAGATATATATATTCTCGGCACTCAAAAACAAAATCTGCCCAAACATTTCTGCTCGTTATTCAGTGCTCTAAAGCAATTAAAAAACAACAAAAAATTGTTTTTATTTCAGAAGGCAACTATTTCCACACTACCACATTTATACAAGTTCAGCCAAAAGGTTTAAAACAAATACAACATACCTTTCTTATCATCACCAGCAGCAACCTCAGCCAAGTAACGGTAATAGTCTCCTTTCATTTTCAAATAGAAGACTTTGCTCTCTGCTTGTGAAGCATTGGGGATCAAGAATTTTTCCAAAAGAGACTTAAGAAGAAAAGAAACAGAAACAGACATAATTAGAATAAAACATTTACAAAACAATGTAACTGCATTTCTTAAGCATATACTGTTGCCTAAGAACTTTCATACCCAATTACTGTCATTAAGATAGCTGAGAATGCAAAGGGTTCATGAATCTGTGGCTTAAATATTAGAATGCTTTGGGCAGCTTAAACTTTGAAGTTAGTACTTGGTTTGTTATTTAAGAATAAAACTAAATATAGATCCTTAACAATATTTATCTATTCACATGCTGGTTTCAATGAATATAATGCATGACAGTTAATATTAAAGAACATTTTCTAATGAACTGGCAAACTTTCCATTTAAATGCAATTATGACATGAAAATACAAAGAACTTCAGACAAATCTTTTGAGACTCTAGAAAAATAACTGAAGCAGAAATCATAATGACAGAACCAAAGCTCATGTCAGAGGAAGCAGAAAAAAATTAAATTCATTTATAAGAACATAATTTGAAGTAATACCTCACAAAAGGTTATACCCTCAAGTAAAAGCTTAATTTTCAAAAGCAAATTAGACAGTAAAAGGATGGAAACTTAAAAATCTAAGCAGAACTTTAATCTCTTTAAAATGATCTTTTACCTTACAAGATACATGCTTAGAAATCACAGAAAAGCAGATAAAATTAAAATGTCATCGTACAGTTCTGTTTAAAACTCTTAACAATTAAAGCTTATTTGAATCCTAACAGTAAAAATCACCCTCTACAACCATTTTAAAGCAAAAAAAAAAAAAAAAAAAAGGTGGTGACTATACTGGAAGAGAAGGCTCTTAAACAGACAAAAATACGGGCCACTCTCACCCCACCCATTCCCTTCTTATAAGTGTTAGTATACTCTAGAATTCAAGGTGAGGTCTATTTTCAACTGGACTCAATAAGCCCCAGACAAGCCAAATTCTTAACAAGGAAAAAAAAAAAAAAATGATCTAACACTTTATACTCCATAAGGTAGTCGCCTAGTAGTGTATATTTATAAGCACAATCATTAGAAAAATGTGTTTTAATTGTAACTCTGCATGTGTTTACCCACTATGTTCCAATAGTGGGTAAGTAAAACACTTTAACCCAGCTACTCATTCTGTATGTAGAAATGAAGACCATAAGCAGATACTGTTAGTTAAGAGTTAATCATTTAAGAGGCTGAATTTTAAACTGCACCAGAAAACTAAACCTCTTTAAAACAAGATGTCAATAAATGTTTTTAAGAATGAGTCATCTATTTTTGTATTAACTTATGTATTCCTAAAAACCTCTTATTTTACACTGGGGTAAATCATGCTAAACTAACAAATAACCTGCTAATTAAAATAACAGTCAAGCACCTTTTTACTCAAGTTGAACTCTGAATTAGCTGCAAAACAGTAATAACCAGCACCCACAAGAAACAAGCGTCTACAGTGGTAAATGTTTCTGGTGAAATGCTGACCCTACCAAGTTGATTTTCTTTTCTTTTTTAAAATCTTTTTAAGTTGTAGTTGGACACAATACCTTTATTTTTATGTGGTTCTAAGGATTGAACCCAGCACCTCACACATGCTAGGCAAGTACTCTACCACTGAGCCACAATCCCAGCCCCCCAAGTTGATTTTCTTTTTGTTCTTGGAGCCCTGAACTATTGTGTAAGAAGTTAAACTATCCTATTAAAAAGAATGACATGCATGCCACCCCCAGTCACTGCAAATGCAAGTGAAGCCATGTTAATTAAGATATTTCAGTCTCAACTGAAATCGTAGCTGAATGTAGCAATGAGTGGTTCCAGCCAATGCCAAGTGAAGAAATGCCCATTGAGAGTTCAGCCAAGCTGGGCTCAGTGGTGCATGCACCTGTAATCCCAGAGGTTTAGGAGGCTGAGGCAGGAGGATCAAAAGTTTGGAGCCAGCCTCAGCAACTTATTGAGACCCTAAGCAACTTAGCAAGATCCTATCTCAAAATAAAAAAGACTGGGGATGTGACCCCCCTGGTACCAAAAAAGAAACATGAGGGATCACTTAGATGGGATTAAAAAAATGCAATGGTGCATGCCTACAACACCAACTACCTGGGAGGCTGAAACAGGTAGATTGCCAAATTCCAGGCCAGTCTTGAAGAACTTAATAGAGACCGTGTCTCAATAATGTTTTTAAAAAGGGCTGAGAATGAGGATGTAGCTCAGTGGTAGAGTGCATGCCTATCAAAAACAAAGCCCTGAGTGGTGGTGGGGGTGAGGGGATGATAGATGGGGTCTTTCTCAACTGTAAGGGAAAGTAGCGTTCATTGGATTACGTTAACTGAAATTACAAAAGAGGCAACTAGGTAATGTTGTCAAACTGAAAGAATAATGAAAGCTAATTTTCCAGATTTGAAAGACAGAAGAAAGCAACAAATGCAGAAAGAAAAGAAGGAATAAAGCATAAAAGGAAACAGCACTGTTCAGAAAGAAGTGGAACAATGAAGCAAGGGAAAAGATGAAGGCAAAGTAGAAAACGGAAAAGTAGAAAGGAATGAGAGCTATTTTCAAAATGCACACAAAAATTAAGAGAACAGCCTATTAAGTACACAATGCAAGGTTCTAAAGTTTGTTCAACTACAAAAGTACAATGAAAACAATGATGAGAACCTGAGTTTAAAAGGAGTGGTTGTGGGTACAGCATTATACAAGGTGTCACAACTTTCAACTATAAAATGAGGGCTAGCCAGGCACAGTAGCATATACCTGTAATCCCACTGGCTTGGGAGGCTGAGGCAGGAGAAACGAAAGTTCAAAGCCAGCTTCAGCAACTTAGCCAGACTCTGTCTCAAAATATAAAGGGTGGCTTGTGGCTAAGCATCCCTGGGTTCAATTCCCTGCCGCCCCTCCCCACCAAGAGATCTATGCTGATTATTACCTAAATTCAAATCCCAGTTCACTCCTTACTATCTGTGTTGTCACTTTTACAGAATTCTGCAATTTCTCTGGGCTGCATGTTTTTCATCTGTTAAGAAGGGGATTATCAATAGGGCTGGAAGGATGATTGAGTTAGTATACAGTCTAGAAAACACTTAGTAGAGTCTGCCATGTAATAAGCAACAAAGAAATGTTGTCTTCATTTTTCTTGGAAGGAAAAACAAAAAAATCTAGTATGATCCACGCTTTTTTTCCCCTTTAAAAGTCCTGTCCAAGTTAATTAAGCAAATTACTAAAAGAAAATATGCATACCATAGTAATCTTAAAACAGTTCTCTAACTAGCCAACTCACCTACCCAGAAATTACCTTAGCTTTTAACTCATTTCCTTATATTTTAAAAATACCATGGTACTTATTTCTCAACTGGTACACTTTCCAGAAAGAAAAATATTAACAAATAGTTTCATATTTTTGGTTAAAATATTTTTGCTCAAGACACCTTTCTATTCATAAAAATTTACTGGAAAGCTGTTAAGGTAACAGTAGGGAATTGTAAATTTTCCAGAGTTCTCATTTTTATCATTGTCACAAATATCATTTAATTTCCTTGAAGTGACTGGCTTACTTCACTGATTTTCATGTTTGCCAAATACCCAAATCTGAATAATCAGTTTGTCTGTAGTTCTCTGTAAAAAGAACATTCCACAATGATAGCTAGTTTAATACACAATTGACACAACTTTTTTTTTTTTTTGGTCATTATTCTCCATACAATATAATAAAATAATTACTTACAGAACATTTTTTTTTTTTTAGGTATTAAGTAATCTAGCAATGATTTAAAGTATGAGGGAGAACACTGATTGGTTCATCATTTTATTTTATGTATGGGACATGAACATCTGTTGATTGGGGGTGGGGGGAGCAGTCCTAGAACCAATCCCCATAGACAGGAGGACAAGTGTATTTTCCATTCTGCCACACAAAGATATCTATATAAAGACTCTTATAATTAATTTTATTGTTCCAAGGATACTAAAAGCATTCTTTTTTCATTATGAGTGCATGGTGGGGAAGAATACAATGATTACCAGTACATTACAGAATTACTGCCTAGATTCATGTTGGGTAACCAGATTTTAAGCCATCCTTGCTTTTTACATCATCAGTGCTGATGTCAAAACAGGGACAGGGACCCAATGATTATTTAATATTGTCATGACCTCATGGAGCCACTCTATTAAACTTCCAGGACCTCATACCACTTTTAAGAACTGTTGGTTAAAAGGAAGTTTTGCTATATCATACACCTTAAAATATATAATACATTTCTCCCCCCAATCACACCTCAGTACAACTGAAAAGAAAGTTTGTCCTAAATACTTAGTTCTAAATGCTATGTTCTCCCTAAGGTTAATTCTCGTAAGATATTCAGCTTCCTCTACACTATCTGTACCATTAATGTCTAGTGGAGAGCTTTTAGTTTAGTTAAAGAAGAAAATACTGATTTCTGTTAATAAGAGATAGACATTAAAAAAACAAGGTGTCTGTCAATATAGTAAGAAGCATTAAGGGGGCAGGGGGATAACACCAATTACAAAACACCAAGTAAATGACACTACTCCTCAAGAATATAATTATTTTCTTGGCACTGAAATTCCCAGAAGGATACTAAAAGGACTAATAGAATACCTCTGATGAAGTGGAATGAGGTCACAATAGCTTCATTTTTTCACTCTCTATCCTATGTTCTATAATAATCTGAATTACTATCCAAAGCAAATATAATTTATAATCTTTACATTTTTGCACCTTTAACAGCCTGCTGCCCAGGCTGACCTTGAACTTGCTGACTCAAGCAATCCTCCTGGTTTTAGTCTCCCAAGAAGCTGGGCTACAGGTGGGCACCATCCCCTTATACACATGGATTCTTAACTTACTTACAAGGCTCCATAAAGACATTTTACACAATCAAACATTAAATCCCAACTGGATTACATAAAGATAACTTTTCAAAATAGTCTTCATGATCAAAAACTCAATACGTACACCAAACTTCTAATAGTTAAAACATGATAGAAATTACTGGAGTTGATGGTATGTCTGATAATGAATATTTTGCTAGAAGAGAAAAAAGCGTTTATCTGAAAACCTAAGAAATTGCTCTTTTAAAATGACAAGTATTTGGGCACTATACACTAAGCACATATGTTCAGAAACAGTAGCAAAGGGCAGGCTAAACACCTCCTAATTACGCTTGCATGACCCTTGGAAAATTGCTTTCTATGCAATGATTCTGAAAGATGAGGAGAGCAAAGAAAAACCCAGTGGTGGATGGGAAGATAGTGTGAGGCAAGTGAACTTGTTTGAAAGTCAGGAAACCTGATCAATTGCCACAAGAAATGTGACAAGAGTTTCAAAGACAAAATTATGACAGGACTCTGAAAGTAGCTACATAACATTAGTTTCAAAACTCCCTTCCCATTTTATCCCAGAAAAGCATTTCTAAAGCACCAAACACTATCTACTCTACCATTATCCCTTAGATTTCCTTACATTCAAGGCCACTTTTTCCTTTTCCTTTCTTTTGAAAGGGAATAAAAGTTCATAGACTAAGCTTTTTCAGACTAGACTCTTAAAATTAAAAACAAGTACTCAATAAAAGTGCTACTGGTTAAATAACAGAACAAAAATCACATGCCTTCCAATGATTCACTGAGGAGGACATAGTATCAATCCCAGGACCCCTGCCAAAAACAAAATTATGAATTTAATGGTGAGGAGTAACCATGCAAATATAAATCAAGGGAAAATCTACAAAATAATTGGCAGGTACTCTTGAAAGAGTGCCAAAATCATGAAAGGTAAAGACTGAAAACTGATCCACAATAAAACAGAGTAAACAAAATGCAAAGTATCTCCTGGACAGAGAATTCTGGAGCCATCCAGGAAATATGGTGGTACAATTTGTGAAATTTAAATAAGATCTGCAATACCTTACCTATTATTTTTTATTACATTCCTGGTTCTGAAAACTACATGGTGGTTATATAACACAACAACATTTGGGATAAATCAGTGAAGGACATATGAGAAATTCTTCAAACCATTTTAGGCCAATCTTTCCTAAATCCAAAATACTTTTTAAAAAGTTGAAAAATAAACTGGTCAGAAAGACAACTACCACATGTAGAGAAGATATTTTTCTCTCTGGTTATTTAATATTACAATTATTAATCTAAAAACAAATTTTAAAGAGAAATTCTCCTAAATAGTGATTACTTCTGGAAGATAGGCTTAACAGTGTATACATACCCTCATATTCTTTTGTACTCATGTATTTTCCTATTTCCATACTGTGCTGGTATTACTTTTGAATTCAGGAAAGAAATGGCACAAAAACAATGATACATTTGTAAAGAAAAACAACTGGGAGTTAAATTTTATAGAATCATTTTAAGGTAGAGGGGAAAAAGAGTTCTCACTTTGTCTTGATGAAATTTGTCACCAACTGGTTATAACATTATGCTTAATTTTCACAAAGGTAATTATGCATACAAATCATTAGCAAAACAAATCAAACCCTAATGAGACATTTCTGGGAGTCTGAAAATATAGCTGGGCTAACTGTGACATAACCTTGCCAAATAAAGATCAAGTCTCCATAAGCATTTCCTCTGAGATTTTACTACCATGGCTCTATTCCTTGAACAAAACAAATCACAATACAAACATACCTATTTTCAAACAAAGCATGCATGCACATGTGCGCACACACGCGTACACAAACATACCAAAAAAAAAAAAAAAAAGAGAGAGAGAGAGAAGAGGGAGCAAAAAGAAAACCCCATCAGTGGTTGAAAAGAAGCAAAAATGGATGTACAAGAGCCCTCAAATGTGATTCTCATTAAGTATAGACCCCCAAAGTCTAACACAGAAGCGATCATCTTTATAGTAAAATTAAGAGTGTGTACTCACAAAATCCCGCAACCCTCTTATAGAAGAGGAAAGTTTCAATAAGGTGGTACCATGTAAAGGGCTAAACATATTAATGCTTACTATATGACCTAACGTTAAGTCATGAAATCCTTCATCTTTCATTTCTCAGTCCATTAAAATGAGAAAGCTAGGCTGGATAGTCCTTCAACTCTAAAATTCAATTACTCTGTAAAATTCAATTCTCAATTTATAAACTCACAAAATACTCCAATTTAGTGAGACCCTGTCTCAAAATAAAATAAAAGGAGCTGGGGACATTGGCAGAGAGCATCTGAGTTCAATTCCCAGCACCACAAAAATAAATAAAACATCCTCCTTAACAGGAGATAATGTAATTCAAATTTCTTGTCATGTATAATTATTCCATGCATAGAAAAATAATATTTACACAACTTTTACTTTACTCTGTAGAGCTACTCAGCTGCATATCATTCCTAGATCTCTTAATATTCTTTTTTTTTTGTTAGGGCATTAATTTGTTGCCAACAGCCCATTAATCTGGAAATTAGTCTCTTACTCCCCCTTGTGGCTAGAGTGGCTTCCATTCATCTCTGGAACTGCAACTTCCTCAGCTGATTCCAAACAACCAGAGAAAAGAACTTCATTAGAAATGTTAATGCCAGCCAGGCCTGGTGGCATACACCTATAATCCTAGCTAACCCAAGAGACTCAGGCAAGAGGAGGAAGATCCTCAGCAGTTGGGTGTGTTGGTGCATGTCTGCAATCCCAGCAGCTCAGGAGGCTGAGGCAGGAGGATTTGGAGTTCAAAGCCTGCCTCAGCAAAAGCAAGGCACTAATCAAACTCAGTGAGACCCTATCTCTAAATAAACTACAAAATAGTGCTGGGAGTGTTGCTCAGTGGTTAAGTGCCCTGGCTCCTAAATTCAATCCAGCCCCCAGTCCAATCCCCAGTACCAAACAAACAACAACAAAAAACCCTCAGCAACTTAGCAAGACACTGTCCCCAAAAAATAAAAAAAGACTGGGGATATAAGTTTACTGGAAAAGTATCCCATGCCCAGTAATTCCCCAGTGAACTAATTAGTAAACAGGTATTTCCAGATGTTTTTACTTTATGTAATATTTGGCCTACTGGAGTAAATTTTAAGTGTTCTATGAGGAAATCAAAGTTAAGAGAATTTTTGACCACTTAACTGAATACATCTTCCAACAATAAACAGATGGTAAAATCTTCATCATTTTATTTATTAAAACCAACCAGATATTTGATAAAGCAAAGGCATACTTGAGAAATATCAATGCTACCATAAAATACCATAATTCCTGCAAAATGTATTGCTCCCTAATTTATATGCCAAACAAAATAAGATAACTAACTGCACAAAATAATGAAGACAGAATGCTTGGACTGTTATTTACTGCTGATTTTTAGAAAAGTCAATTGGGTAAAATGGCTTACAATAAGAGGGACTAAAAATTGCTAAGTTAAATCAGGATCAGGGAATTGCTTGCCTCTGGCTCACAAAGGCTAGCAAAATAACAGCAGGAAGTATAAAGTTTTTTGATATTGTTGGGTACTGGGGATTAACTCAAGGGCACTATACCTCTGGGTTACATCCCCAGTCTTTTTTATTCTGAAACAGGGTCTCACTAAATTGTTCAGTCTGGCCTCCAACTTGTGATTCTCCTTCCTCAACTGCTGGAGTCGGCAGGATTACAGGTGTTCACCACTGCACCTGGCATAAAGTACAGTGTTTTTAAAAACATTTAAAAAAAAATATTTGGCCTACTGGAGTAAATTTTAAGTGTTCTATGAGAAAAATCAAAGTTAAGAGAATTTTTGACCAGTCACTTAACTGAACACATTTTCCAACAATAAACAGATGGTAAAATCTTCATCATTTTATTTATTAAAACCAATTTGATAAAGCAAAGGCATTTTTAGTTGGGCTCACATCTGTAAATCCCAGCCCTGGGAGGCTAAACTGGAAGGATGACAAAATTGAGGCCAGCCAGGACAACTTAGTGAAACCCTGTTTTCAAATAAAAATAAATGAAAAGAGCAGGGGATGTAGTTCAGTGGTAAAGTGTCCTTGGGTTCAATACCCAGCACCACAAAAGAAGTAAAAATTTAAAACAAATCCAAAATGTAACCTCTAAAGACAATCAAAATGGTAAAGTACCCAAGAGAACTCATTGAGCAGTAAATGGTTCACATTAAAACTGATACTCTTTTATTTCCTTTTTTCCACTCCCCCAGAGCTCCTTCTACAGATGGCCTCAACCTTGACCTAAGCTGAACTTTCTAATAAATCAAGGCTCCATTTTGCAATTATTTTCATCATAAAACTTTGTTTGCTTAAAATGTCTCATTTCTATAGCTTTTAAAAACTTGTATATTATGTATAAATTCCCTAATAGGATTACGTTTTATTAGAACCTTTTTATTTTATGTGACACTGGGGGTTGAACCCAGGAGCACGCTACCACTGAGATACATCCCCAATCCTTTTTATTTGAGACACAGTCTTGCTAAATTGCCCAGTGTGGCCTTGAACTTTCAATCCTACCTCAGCCTCCGGAGTTGCTGGGATCACAGGCAGTGGCGCACTGCTTATCAGACCCTTATAAAAAAGTCAGTTGAAGATGACTCTTCAATGTACAACCATATACAGTACTTTCTAACCTCTCATAATCTTGTTATTTTAAAAATTTATTTGGTGGTGCTAGGGATTGAATCCAAGGCCTCACACATGCTAGGCAAGTGCTCTACACCTCTGAACTACATCCCTAGCTCTTTCTCTTTCATCCTGAGACTGGGTCTCGCTGATTTGCCCAAGTTGGCCGGAAGTTTCAATCCTCCTGCCTCAGCCCCCTGAGTAGCTGGGATTACAGGCTTGTGCTACACAATGCTCAGCCTAATTCATATTCTATTACTTGTGTACATGTCTTTTTCCTCTCCAGGATGTCAACACAAGAGCAGAATTATTCTATGGCAAAGGGCTTACAAAATTGCAGGTAGTTAATAAACATTTAACAGAAAAACAAGAGTTTCACAGTTAAGCCTGCAGAACCTGTACCAATTCACCTCACTAAAATAAAGTAGCACACACTGTTAGTTTCCTTTTTAGAAATATTAGATGTGAATACCCTTCAGGTTTTATTCCTGTGATCCAGAAAGAAACAGTCTGGCTGGGCCCGATGGTACATTCCTGTAATCCCAGCTACTGGGGAGGCTGCACCAAGATGGCAAATTTAAGAACAGCCTGGGTACTTTAAATTTAGCAAGATTCTGTCTCAAAAAATAAAAAGGGCTAGGGGAGCCAGGTGTGGTAGTGCACATCTGTAATCCCAGCGGCTCAGGAGGCTGAGGCCAGAAGACCATGAGTTCAAAATCAGCCTCAGCAACTTAGTGAGGTCCTAAGCAACTCAGCAAAAAAGAAATAGGGATATAGCTCAATGGTAAAGTACCCCTGGGTTCAATCCCTGGTCGTCCCTGCCCCCCTGCAAAAAAAAAAAAAAAAAAAGGACTAAGGGATACAGTTCAGTGGTAGAGCATTTCTGGATTCAATCCCCAGTAGAGCAAAATCACCACCACCAAAACAAAACAAACAAGAGCCTAAACATCATCTCTTATCAGATGGGAACAATTAGAAAGGAAACTAACAGGAAGCCATGACTTGACAAAATAGCAGGATGATTTTGGGATGCTATTCTTTCCAATATCTTCCACAGTATTAAAAGTATTCATCACATTGAACTGAGAACTTGCTTTTACTATGGTACATCCTGTGTAATTAGAAGGTTCTCAATTTTAAATAATGTATTTTTGGTGGATTTTCATCAAGTGTCCTGGGTTGAATGAGGTCCAAATGTGTCATTCTAAACTCGGGCGGGCAAGGGTGTTTATTATGCTTTAAGAAAAGAGCTAACATTTCTGAGAAAAGCAAGTATAATGAATGAGAATAAAGTCAAATAAATGAAATCCCAATGTAACAAAAATTAGCCACTCCCTGTAAATTAAATGTGATACAGGGAATTACTGAATGGAAAACAAGTTGACTATGACCTCTTACACACAAATGCCCCTAGTGAAATGGGAAATGCTGTATTAGGCTGACCTGGCATGATATTCCTCCCAGCCCAAATTCAAATTTGTGCCTGAAAAAATTAAGTTTATCATATTCCTTCAGTGTACTTTCATTACAAATTAAATACCACAGAAGTCAATGGATCTGTTTTCAAGAAGCATGAAGAAATGGAGCCAATCTTCTCTAGTTGAAAAATGACTTACATATCAAGATTAAAGTAAGTTCTAAATCAGAGTATGAAACAAACCCCTTAGATCAGAAAGATGAGAATTAGCAATGGCTTGAATCAGGGACAGACAGAAGAACAAAGTACAGCTAAAGACTTTAAGTAGGGGACTTTGGCAAGGAAGGAGCAAATGAAAGCAGCATTTTAGAAAGTTACAATGAGAAATATGTGCAACAAAGAATTGGGAAGTAGCAAGTTCAAGTGAATGACTAGTAGCAACTGTAAAAGAACATTTATAATTTATTTTTTGTTCATTAAAATCAGATCAAGTTTATCTTTACAAAATCATTTCTTATTTGGCAATGTACACTTCTCTTTTGAGTCTAATTCTGGGAATACCAATGGGGTGTATCATAAAAATGAATATCAGCATGAATGTAAACTACTGAAAACTAATGATCTAGGGAACATAGCAGCAGCAGTTTGTAGTGAGAAAAAAATTGGGTTAGGGAGCTTCAAAATCAAGACAAACTACGGCCTTGAGCATACTGAAACTGACAGTAATTCCGAGTCCCCTAAAACTTACAGCACAGTTTATTCTCAGTGTAAAACTATAATAGTACTATATGAGAATAAAGCTATGGGAACTATAAGCTATGGGAACTAGGATGAAATCACAATAGGGATCCAAGGAATTCTAGAAAAACTCTTAAAAAGGCCTACTAGAATTTCAAAGGAGTGGAAGTTATTTAACTTAGTTGACATGAGAGAAAACCCATAATTTGAACTTTCAAAAATTTTTCTCACATTCCTCAGTACAAATGCACTGAAATTTCATTTATTCTGAAATTGAAAAATTTATGGCGGAATTAATTTGATTTGTAAAGGTTATAAAGGTAGACTACTTCCTAATATTGGGCTTCCTGTCCTGTAAGTGCTAGAATCACTTTCAGACATGAAAACAGGAATATTATTCAGGGGGAAAAAAAATCTTAAGTCTTTCACAGGTTAAAGATGCCCCAGAAGTCAAAACCAATTCTGTAAAATGAGAGTGTAAGCAATGATTAACAAACTGATGGAAGGCATTAAGAATCTATTATTAATAAGAAGCTCTAAATTTCTTTATAAAACAGGATAAAGCAAAATTTGGAGCTGTTTCCTTTCCATAAAGTATTTTCCATGACCTTAAAAGTTCCCATTTCTACTACATTTAGAGCATTCAGTAGGCCTTCATGATTTGACTTGTATCCATCTCTCCTTCTAATCTCATCTCTTCCAAAACCGAAAAAGGCTTTTAATTCCATCAAGGCTATCCCTCCCTAAAGTTCTGATAGAATGATCTTGAACATAACAACTCCCTTAAAGAAACTCCAGTTAATTTGCTGGATTTACCAATTCCACTTAATAGATAAAGACGTGTTTATTCTAGGTTCTTCATTCTTAGAACACTGATCCCCATAAATTGGGCTCAGTGCTTGAGGCTGTGGGTTTTCCAGTCACTCTCAGGAATATCCTTCAGCTTCTAAAAGCAATCACATGCTTACCAAGAGTGTGCTATTTGTTTACAAAATTATGCCACTATACCAGCTAGAATTACTTAAATGTTAACTAATGAAATACAGTTATGAAAAGATGTGGATGAACAACTAAGATCAGAAAAAACAGCACATGGGATTCTGAACCAATGGCCTATTTACTTTCTCAATCCAAACTGCATTTTATGGAGGATGCATTTGTATTTAGAAGGATGGCTTATGCAAGAAATAGAGGAAATGATTTCCAAACTGTAGATCTACACATATTTAAAGAAAATGTCTTAATCCCATGTTAAAAAAAAAGGCAAATAAATATGTTTTAATTTAAAATAAATGTTTAAAACATATGAGCTTCTTTTCAAATAGCTAACAAGAAGCTTCTACTCTATCATTTTAAAAGTGCTGTAGGATTTCTTCAATGACCAATTGACTAGTCTTAAAAAATGAAAAAATTACTCATTGTAAGTTATTATAACCCTAAGATATCTTATTCCCCACTTTTTTAGTTCAAATATACAAGATAAGGCTATAAAGATTTTTTCTTAGAATAAAAGAGTTGGGTCATTATTTCACAAGTGTCTACATTCTTATATTTTTGAGACTTCTCAGATTTTTCATTCTAATTTCAATCTCAAATACTATAATTTTTCCCTCTTAATTCACTTTTAACTATTTTCAAAATTTATCACTAAACAATCTTCAGGTAATCCAGCATCTCTCAGAAGTAGGATCTCATTCCTAAGTATTGCTTAATATAAATGGGCAATGTGTTGCTCTTGATCACATTAATTGGTTACTCCCTTTTACACTAAAAAAGGAACTCCTACCTGCCTACCTTCATCTTCATTTATTTTTGTCACTTCCACTTTATATAACTCAGACTGCCCAGCTACACAAAATACCTCACCTGAGTGCCAGCACTTACCATTAAATGACTACTGAAACTCATTACCAAAACTGACCAATTTATTATTTCCTGGAAGGTACTATAGGTATCTCCATCACATAAATTCCTAGTACTTTAAAACACATCAAAAGCCACATGTGACAGACATGTATGTATGTGTGTATATATAACTACGAAGAATTCAATATGGGTTGGCACTACAGAATTCTTTTAAGAAATGCTTACTCCAGGATATAAACTATACCTAATAATTTTAGGCTTAAAAACTAACACTACATAGAAGTCTTTTTAGAAGCCCAAGGCATATACAGATGGATTCTAACTAGGTAAGACCCAAACACTGCCTAGTTTCCTATCTTGACCCTGTTCTGCTTAAAAGCAGTCTGTGGACTGAAGATAAAAATCAGTACCCAGTAACCACATCTTAACACTGTTCCAGGCAAATAAAATACAGCAGCATAACAAAATGCAATTCAGTCAAGTTAACTGAATCACTATTACAGTACTTGATTACTTAACTACATTGCCAACTGTTACAAATGGTAGACAATTTTACAGCTTCCTATCTTAGACCTCCTTTAATAAGGAAAGGAAGCTGTTCTTTGCCTTATATACCAGTTTTCAAATTTTTAAGTGATACATTTGAAAATCTGATGGCTGGCATGAAGCCTCTGCCCCAGAGACACACACAACTTCTTGGATCATTTAAATCCCATCCATGGACTTGAGTTGAGAGACTCCTGTACTAGTAAAGGCAGGTTCATCACTGCTTTTAAAACAGCCACAAAGCTGAGGACACAGAGGGAAGTCAAGGTGCTTTACCAGATCCTCCTCCTCCACAACAACCCCATGGTTCTATTTAATTGAGCTCTGTATTCAAGAGGGACTGAATGGTTTTCACATTGTACAACTGTTGTTTTGATTCAAACTCTTGAGCTCATTATACTCAATACAGTGAATTGAGTTTGAATTAGGTTTTCTAGTATGTATTCCTTCATACTTTAATTTCATCATTATTTCCAAGATAAAAACTGCCTAATTATTGGCTGCATATTTCAGATTTAAACAGCAGTAGCATTAGATTATCACTAGCATTAAGTCCTTCCAACCACCACAAGAGCACCTACAGAAAAGGCAGACTGCATTAATTCACATAACTACATAAGTTATGTTTCAAATTAACACATAAGAAATAATTTCAAGTTCTACTGCATAAGGAAAAAATGTAAAGATTATTCCAGTGACCATTTCCCACAGTAATGATCCCTAATTTCCATAAAGTAACACTGGTCTCTTTTTTTGTCTGCTTCTTAAATGGCACAAACTAAACACCTGACAAATGCATATAACCAGAATGTTATGTTAGGGATCCCTCAGAAAAACTGAGAACTCTAGCAATTAGGCTGCTTTTTTGGGGGGAAGAAAGGACATTGTCTCAACAATTATAACACACATGACTCAATATAACAATGCAATCTGGTTCATCCCTGCCAACATTAATTCTGCACAAAAATTACCTGCTTTTTTTCCTCTGAAATTAAGAAAAAGTACATGCTTTTATTAATCAAGTACAATGGTCCAGAAAAAAATATTTAAGAAAAATATCAGATCTGCTATGTTTCTTCCATTTTACTAGAAAAGGGAAAAGGAATTTTATGTTTCCAAGTCAACCTCACCTCTGAAAAACATGATAGGGAACTGCCCATATGTAAAGAATAAAGTTATCATGAATAAATGCTGAATTTCCCTACTAAGTTGAAACAGAAAATGCCTAGGAAAATTAGCAGTACTGCTGACTTAATCCTACTATCCTCTTTCCCCAAAATAAGCTAGTTTATTTAACAAATACTTGAGCACCTACTCTACATTATGAGCCATGGAAAGATCACTGAGAGATTATTCTTGCTAAGACCAAGCCTGGAAGCGAAGCTTAGAATTCTCTAAGCCATTTATATATAAAGGAATTAAACTTTCAAAGTGAAAACTGTGAAAAGTTAGTGCTATCTCAAGGAGGTGAACATGTCATGCCTAGTGATAACCAATGACCCCCCCTTAATAATCTTAGAGGCCATTTAGAGATTAATTTGATCATCTTCATCAAGTGCTTCTAATGTAGATTTTTTTTTCCTCTCCTTGATAAGGAAACCAAAGTCAAAACTGCTACAGTTTTTTTCCTAGGAAAATCCTCACAAGAGCTTTGATACTTTGTGTGTGAAAAAAATGCAAATAAATACCAGGGGTTGCAAATAAGCTTGTTAACCATATTCCCCCCTTTATTCCTAAAACTGAATTTTGTTCTAAGGGAAATTACAATTTGTAATATACACCTTTGAAAGTAAAATAAAAATGAGTACTTGGCAGGGTAGACACCAGAAGGAAGAAAAACAGAAAGAAAAAAAATTAAAACCACAACGTATGTTTTATTATAGAAAAAACAATTTCAAATTTTAAGTGCTTAATTTAGTAATCGTAAGTATAAAATTAGCCTCAATGAAAGATTAATATTCCTTTTTTCACCTTAGAAATTATAGCTGTGATAGTAAAGATTTCAGATAAGCAATCAACAAAAAATATACCCAAGACCTTAACTGCCACATAAGATTTTGTGAATGTGAGCTCACTTTAAAATAAATTAAAAAAAAAAAAAATGCCAAGAGAAAAATACAATTTAGGAATTGAAGCTTTTCCATTAATGAAGACTGGTGTGTTAAATGAGTTGTAAAATTATCACAACAAAAAACCCACAACTACATAAAAAATGATCCTATATTGCTCATTACAGTAGTTCTTCCATGAACACAGTTCAAATCCTAAATACTGCACACGTGAATTTCCAGAGTCCGAGATTTAGTAACCTGTCCAGAGAATTTAGGATACTGCCCGCTTCTATATATCAGAGACCTGCCATATTGAGACCCAATATATGTAACCTGAAGTCCTAGAACTATAATCATTTGGTAAAACGTTAAGTATTATTCCAAAAACTCTCAATTTATTAAAAAGGGAAAGTATTCATGTATGTAAAATGTTATATGCTAACTGGCTGGACTCTCTAACTAGATTACCTCAAATTTTTCTGGATCAGAAAACCATAGTTTATAAAAAGAGATTAAAATTAACCAAAATGCAATGTCTAATTCTTTTAGGCTTTTAGAGAAACACAGTGCTATAACACAGTAAGTACTACATATTTAAACTACTTCTTGAACCAGGAAAATCAAGCTGAGTTACTCATAACCTTTCATGTGGATGCTGGTATTCAAAGGTAACTTCCAACAAATAAATGCAGGAAGGGGAAGAAACAACTGAAGTCAAAGAGTTTTCTGCATGGCTGACTCATTTCATTAACATTATAACAGATAATCCAGAGAAGAGCATTATGTGAGTATCCTATTACATTCCTTCCATAAAACAAAGTGTGTAGAATTCCTATATCCACATACATATATTTAAGATTTCACTTTTGGAATTACTAGATATTTTAACCGTAATTGAAATGTAACGCAATCCAGTTCCTTTCCAACTAGCACGTAAGATACCTACATAGCTTACTGTTTTTAGCAAAACCAAACTGATAATCATTACTCCATTTATTTTACACAAATTATCTATAATTGTTTCCACACATTTTAAGTAATGACATCCTGAAGACTTCTAAATTTAGAACAATTTTTCAAAGGAAAAGAAAAACCAAAGGAGGGGTAGAGTCATACAAAAACTGATGCTCATTTCCTATGCTATAATAATGAAGCTAGACAGATTCTCACCAGTACATCATTGCAGATGTCTCTTAGCTCAGTCTCAATTTTCTCTCTGTATTCTCGAGCCATCTGCTGCTTTTTCTCAGCACCTTCCGTCTTTTGCTCAATACTTGAGACGACCCTCCAAGATGACCTACGGGCTCCTACAACATTTTTATAAGCAACTGAAAGAAGATTCCTCTCCTCATTAGACAATTCAGCTCCTTGCTCAGTTACAGACTTCATGCAGGCTGCCATGTCATCATATCGCTCAGCCTGCTCGGCCAGTTTGGCCTTCTGCACCAGCTCATTTTTATCCATGACTGGATGTTCTGTAGGGGGAAAAAAAAAAGGAGTATTTAGAAATGTTTTCCCAAATATACAGACTCAAAAGTTATATGTGCTTAATAAGCCATATTAACACCTCAAACCTAGTTGTCTGTGAAGGATTCTTCACATGGGGAATTAAAATTTAGGTCTCTTAGGAGAATGATCATAAATTGTTTCCAATATCACTAAGTAATCCAAAACTTATGCAGCTTTTCTTCATTTGGTAAAAACAATGCCTAGAAAGAGCATTAAAATTTCTATGCTTCCAGAACCATGAGTCATGCCAGTTTGACATAATTCATATCTTTTAACTTTCATCATACTTACTTCTGTCAGGAATGATTAAGTTTTAGTTGTTAGTATCCCCATCCCAAACCTACTAGATCTTGCCAGCTGATTATAACATGATAATTTTCTGGGAAAAACGAACAAATATGGTTCTTCTTAGACATTTTGATCATTAAAACATTAAGGAGCAACATCTAATGCTAAGACCTCATCTATCTCTTGCTATATGCACACTACTTTACTTTTTTGAGTCCTATCTGTACACACTAAAATATGTCACACTGGAAGCACCCAATGTCACTGTGCTTAAAAGTTTAAATGTAGGCTCAAAGCATTTTAATTCTAGCAGTCACAACTTTATTATGTTATCAATCAAGCTGCTCTTTCCCGTCTTTTCACCTAATTCACTTTCCTTAGACTTCAATTTATCTCTGCTGGTCTTCTTCAAAAACAATCCTTTTTAAAGGGTCTGCAACACAGAGAAAGATACTAAACTATACAGGGATCCCACAGAATGATGCCAGAAATGCACTATTAAATTAAAAGGTGGAGAGAAGAGCCACTGCCACCCACACCATGAAAGTGACATACACTTTACCTTCCCACGGAAATCCCACTACACTTTCTTTTTTCTGAACAGTTACCACTATTTAAACAAACAATCACCTAGCTTCAGTAAGAGCTGTACTGTTTCAATGAATAAACTAATATTTTTTATCTCATTTTCCTCCTGTTCTAGAAATATTAATTTTTCCCCTAGGAACTCTGAGATGCTCTCTGATTAACGTTGCATCTAATGAAAAATATCCTAAAACCAATATAAACGTTTCCCTATCCTCTTTGGTACAAGAGGAAGTGGATTAGGTTTCTCATAGAATAACTTGGGTTCCAATGCCTCGCCTCTACACTGCAGAGAAGACTCGCCGCACCCACTTAACCCTCAACTGACTTAAGACGTACGGTAGGGTGAAAGAAATCGCGCAGACCGTGACTTTAAAGTGCAAATCCCACGGTCCGCGCTGTCGGCAACCACCTCCCCTCCTTGGCTCCGCCCAGGCTTGCGCCTCCGCACAAGTCCCCGACTCTCTTTGTCACGGCGGATCTGTGTCAAGGAGCCCAACCTACCGCTGCGTGTTAATTCCACCCCCCCTCCCCAGCCGCAGCAGAGCAAGAGGGAGGAGCAGCTCGAGCACCCGCCCAAGTCAGAAGTGGGGGGGAGCCGCTCGCCCCAACCGGGGGCAGAGTCGCCAGTGCCGCCCGCAAAAGCGGAACCGCTACCAGTCCCGTTGCGGACACACCCCGCTCTCCCACCGCCGTCTTCCCAGCCACCGGACACCACCGGTGTCCCAGCAGAGTACAGAAGCACCCAACAGCTGCGGCAGGTGGGGGAGGGGGCGAGAACCACACCCAACCCAAAGGGGACACCACCGGCTGTTAAGCTCAAGCCTATCCACCCCGCAAAGCAGGATGTGAGTCTCAATACCCGGAGCAGGGACCTTCTAGTTCTCCCCCCGGGATGAGTTTCCGACGCTCACCGCGGTCTTCTCCAACCCCTGTTCTAGCCCCAGGGACTCGGCGCCCCCATTCGCACTTCCCGCGCCCGTTCCCGAGTAGGAAGAGCCAACCCCTCCCCCACCGGACCGGGAAAATTCAAGTCCTTCCTCCCACTGCAGAACCCAGGAAATCCAGCCCTAGGTCCCAGGAGAGCCCCACCCCAAACCTCACCCGTAGTGGGTTTGCCCTGGACACCAGAGAGCGGTCTCGCCCTGGTATACCTGGCGATACGCTGGCCCGGCCAGAGCTCGGCCCGCTCTCGGCCAGGCCCTCCCCCCGCCCAGGTCCCCGCGGTCC
>NW_025999949.1:2839815-2856825 GCF_001458135.2 Marmota marmota marmota
CGCCCCGCCCTCCGAGCTTCGCGGTGTTAACTGCCCCAGGGCCGCCCCAGGGCGGGATGATGCGTGGAGAGGCGACTCTGGCATTATGAGCAGGACTGGCGGTGGGGGGCCCGGGCGCGGTCAGACGTGGGGTGGGGGCACGGCTTGGGGCGCTCCCCGACCCCCACCGGCCGCTCCCCGTCGCCAGGCGGGACGGCCCGAGCACGCGGCCCCTCCCTTCCTCCTTTCCTCCCTTCCGCCGCTGCGGCTTTACCTGCTGGCTCGAAGGAAACGGCCTTAGACCTTTTAAGGCTCGGAAAAGAAAGCGAGGCGTCCGGCCCCCGAATGTGGCTGAGTGACGCGGAGGCTTTCCAATCCGGAGCTCGGGATCTGTGCGCTGTGACAGCCGCGAGGGGACAATGGGTGGGCGCCGAGGTGGGGGCGAGGTGGGCCGAGCCAGGCGGAGCCGGCGGGAGGTGAGGCCGCTTTCAGAGAGCCGGCAGTTCCGACGGGTAAAGGGGCGTTAAACCGAGGGTCGGACGTGCTCCTGGAAGCCTTAAGGAAGAGAGGCGATGAAACAGGCTTGGACGCACAGATCGGTTTTTCGTGGGCTAATTTTTTCACCCAAATAAAGCTTTCACTTGAAGACCTCATACTGTATTGACTTAAAACATGAAAACCATTATCTTTTTGTCTTCTGGAAGCAAGGTTTGAGGGCGTCGTAAATCCCAGGGCCATGGCCGACATTGGGAGTGGGCCGCAGGCTGGTTGAGGAGCGGGGACTGGAGTCTGGAAGAGGGGGAAGGAGAAGGGCGGAAATTGCAGGTGCGGGAGATGGTAGGGTTTCCACCCAGTCCACTGAAGGAAGTTGGAGGAGATACATTCTCAATGTTAAGTATCTGCCCCTTCGCCCTTTAAATGTGCTTGAGTTAAGAAAGACCAGTGCTTCGTGCCTTGCAAGACCACTTGAAAAGGTCATCGACTTTGTAGTTGGCAGTAAGAAAACTCGGAACTCTTCAATTACCCTTGTTGGGTGAACAACTTGATTTTTTCCTAACGTTACTGAGCACCTGCTAGGGGACTGCACTAAATACAGCAGACAAAAGTGCCTCAGGAATTCAGCCCCAAGATTTCTAGAGGATTCAATTTCTCACTAGCAGACACAAAATGATTCTTTACCCTCTCCGAACTTTGTGATGGATACAATGTCTGGATGACAAGACTCTTCCCCAGATTACTCTTTGCTGAAATGACGGCTGAGCATAGTATGGACCTAGCATTTCCAGTGAACGGTTCAATTTCAGTGTTAAATTTTCCCCCAAGTTTCTATGTCAGCATAGATTCGTAGTAGAGTGAGTGGATGAACAAATTGATAGAGGTTTTTCTTCTGAGATGTTGAAGTCGACTTGCTTTGACTCCCAAGTAATTTCAAAACTGTTTTTTAAGAAATTGTTTCCAGTCTTGGAGTAGACGCTAGAAATCTGACAGAAGCTACGATATTAAATCTTTTTTGACGAAGGAAAGTGGTGTTTTTTTTTAAATGTCTGAAATATAGAGATGTCTATATAGAATATATGCCTTTTGTTTTAGAAAATTAAGGGATTCCTCTGCATAAATAAGTTGCAGATTTAATTTGGGAAAGAGCTAAGTCTTTTGCCTCATGCTTTAAGTAGCAAGGTATTTTTTAGTGAAACAATAGGCGCTAGTAGGTTTTACAAACTCAACACATTCACATAATAAAGATGAAGCTATGAAGCTACAAGGAAATAGGAATAAGGTATGTCATGACTACCTCAAGAGAAGTAATTTGAGCAATTAAGGAATAACTATGGCAAAAACAAAACAATCAGTAGAACCTATGGACTTGATTTCTGGGAAATTACTAGAGACTTTCACTTATTAGTCTGACCTGTTTACTTTTCTACACTGCTCAACTCTTACCTCAGTCAAGTTGATAAACCTCTCTTGCCTTGATATTCACAGCAATAAAATATTAGTAATAAAAGCACTTAACTCATTAGCTGGTATTGAGGGTTACGTGAATACATACATACTCACGTATATTTCTTAACACCATTCATGGTCAGTCATTTAACTATCATTTGTAAATGGATATATCTGATGGATGTCTACTGTTCAAAGGGTAGTAAAAATAAAATGGAACTATAAAATTTCTTTTTAAAATGTGCAGTCTAAAGTTCACTCTGAAAATGAACATTTGTGTTAGTCTGTTAGCACTAATGAGACATAAGTGATGGCACTAAATATTACTCCATTCCTCACAGAAGACTGTAGTGATCTCTTCAGAGCTGTGCCATACATTATATCAGGAAAGAATTCAGGTAAATTAACTTGAATCCATCACTCCAACTGGAAAAAAAAACTCTCAAAGGATGGACTCTATTGAAAATGTGGCAGTTACATGATCTCTTAAGTGTAATCAAAATTCAATCAGGCTATAATCTCACTTCAACATCATTTTAGTTGTAGAAAGCAGTGTTGTGCATAGGGCTTTGCAGTCAGAAGTAGGGCCCACTCTTGGTTTGCCATTGAGAAATATGTAAACTTAGGCCACTAAATTGGGCATACTAATTCCCAGTTCCATCATATTATTGCAATGATTAAGTGAGAAATTAAGGAAAGGGCTATATATAGTGCTATAGATCCTGATTATCTATTGCTGAAATAACCTGGAGTTTGTGGCAGAGGCTCACTCTTCTCCAAACCATTTTTCTAACACTGCCACAGCTGGATTCCACTGCCCAATTTCCCTTATAGTGAGGTATGGTCCTGTAAGTAAGTGCTAACTATTGAGATATGACCAAAGTGATGTGCTCTGCCTGTGGGACTGGTCCATAAAATTTTCCCTGTTTGAACTCTCTTAAGTTCCTAATGTGCCTGCTGAATGGAGAACAGTTGAAGTCTTATAAGAGGATGGGATTATAAAATGTGTCCCTGAAAGCCTAGAAGACCTCTTTTTCATCAACTTGTAGTTTATTGAGGGGGTAAATTCTATTTTTTAAGCCACTGCAATTTAAGTTTTATTTGTTACAACTGCTAGAATTGTAAAGTTTAGATGTCCTTGTCAAGTCCAAAGCATGCTAAAAACTTTTAAAAAAGAAGCAAACAAGAAAGAAAATGGGTAAGAAAAGAAAAGGAGAAGGAAAAGAAATGAAGAAAGAAATAAAAGGAAAATTGATCTTTTGATAAAAGTGAAAATAAATATAGATATTCTGACTAATATGTTGATGTCTAGAATGACCTTAGAAAAGGAATATTTCCTCACTTAATTGTGAATTGCTCTGATAAACTCACTACTTACCACCTCACAATAGCTCCATGGACTGGAGACCAAGCCTTGAACACATGGGTCTTCTGGAAGACATTTTAAATCCAAAATGGAAAAACAGGTAAATCATGGTTCCTCTTTGAAGAAACTCAATTATAGTGCAGCACTGTGAAGTAAGAACTAGTAAATATGAATTTGAGAAATCTGAGCTGTGAGCTCTTTTTATGGGAAGGTGAGGAAGTCTCTCTGAAAAAAAAAATTCATTCTAAAAATTACTGATTTGATTATGATCATAATGCTTTCTTGCATCCAATGGCATTTTAAATTCTGCAGTTAAATTTTTAGTCTCCTTCCATTCTTACCTTATGGGTCACTGTTTGATTGATAGCATAGGTCTTCACATTCTATTAAGGACACAAATAGGCTTTTCTAAAATTTTTCCTCTTTTCCCATAGTAAATAATAATTTTGTCACATATGTTTTTCCTTGGAGTCTTCAAACGTATATGTGTTCTGTTTCCTTGTATTCTAGAATTCTGCATAGCTCATGTTGTGGTAGTGATTATTTTCCTATTTTATGTCAATGAGGGAGGTTCCTGCCAAATGATTACATTTCCTCCACTTCTTTTACTATCCTCTTGAAAACTGGTATATCTAACATTGTAGGACAGGTCAACTATGTGCTCCCTTGCCCAAATTCTGAAATCAAACAGATGTTCACATTTATCATTTACTGAGTGGCCTCCGTGAAACAGAATCTTTCCCTGATCCAATTGTCCAGTTGTCTGCCACGAGAGGAATTTATGTTGTCAAGAATCAGAGGCTATCTGTGGTTCTTCTTTAATCAGCTCTGATAAATGGAAAAACCACAAAGTTAAACACTGTGGGCTGTCAGCGTGTTTCCGAATATGACCTTATCTGTGGTTCTCTATTCCAGGTATCCATCACTTTTTGTAACCAATTGTCTCCCAGTCTTTGCTATTTTTCTTGTGATTTCTCCTTTGTACATTCTGATTGAATAAATAGTTTGAAAGCTTACAACTTTTTTTTTTTGAGACGAGGTCATGTTATGTTGCCTGTACAGGTCTCAAACTCCTTGGCTCAAGTGATTGATCCTCTCACCGTAGTCTCCTAAGTATGTGGGACTTAAAAGTTTAAACTTTTCCCTATCAAATTTTCTCTTCTTTTTTTAAGAGGACAAAATATATAAAATAGAATTTCTTGATTTGGCTTCTCATATAATGTAGTCAGTGGAAAGTCTTCCTAGACTCTTGCGAATGGTTTGTACTTATTTTTCAAAAACACATGATCTTTCAATGAGAAGAAAGGAAAGGTTATAATAAGAATCTTGGCATCATTTTAACGTTTTAACCTTAAATCTTCAGTCAATGATAATTTTACTATTTTTTTTTCATTTTATAACCAAAGGTGAAGATTTTAATTTGGTATGAAGCATTAGGAATAGATTTTGGAAGTGACTGTTGGACCAGAAATGAAGGTGTTGGTTTGTAATACAAGTTTGTCTGAATTTGGGAATCGTTTCTATGGAGAAGTAGGAAAAAATAAAAATGAGAGAAAGTATTGGTGCTACACTGTCTGCTAGACCAGTGGAGCTTGCTACCATGTGGCCATGCCTTGAGGCAGGTAAAGACACGTGGGAGTTTCAATTTTGCACTCGTTTAAAATTCAGAAGTGATCAGTTCACCTTCAAAAGTAATCATGGAGTGGAGAGGTCAGAAGACCACATCCCTTCTTTGTATGGATTTCAGTCCTGAATACTCAAGATTAAGTAAAGTGAACATTTGGAATTCATTGTGGGTTTAAAATACAATAAAAATGCATATGTATCAGAAGAAAATTTTTGTTTTATTTTTCCCCTTTCTAGCAAAACACACATCTGAAAAAGGAATCAAGCATAATGTGAATTTCTGGCAGTTTTCCTGGGGCCTGATATAAAATTTTTCCTGGACCTATGAGCAGAATTTCTGTATTCTAGCTTCCTCTGTCATTCCTCTGGGGCAATTACTCTAAACTTGAACTTATTTTTTAGGAGGAGTTCTTACTCTTTTTTAGCCATAAAATCCTCAGAAATTCCTAAGCTATTTCAGTGACTTAATAGGAAATGTAAACCAAATCCACTATATAGAACATGAGACAGTTATTCTGGGCAAGTCAGATGTGTTTTTGACATGATTGACTTTCACACAATTAATGCCTCACTTATTTGTTAAACATTGATTTTTTTTTCAGTCAGGCTAACACTGTCAGTAGGCTTTAGGCTTGAATAATTGAAAAAAAAAATTGTAGGAACATGTTAATTTGGTAAGTGACCAGTGGAAGAAAAGCATGCATGTGGGATTGGTTTTCTAAACCACCATTTGTCCAAAGATCTATCTAAGCAGTTCTGAGGTCAGCTTTCTTTTGTGACTTTCCTAACACAGCTAGCTTATGCATGCAGATGGCATAAATCAGTTAATGTCTCAGGTAGGCAGCCTCTATAGAGGTTAGGGACAGAAAACATTACCAAGGTCAAGCTTTGGAAAGGAAAATTAACCCTTGGCTACTGACAAAAAGGCTTGATTGTTTTATTAGAGGAAGCTGAGTATAAGAGGACTGGGAAGAGAAGTGGCCATTGAACTTGACCTGAGAAGAAACAGACTACCAAATCCAGAGAAAGTGCCAAGACTTGATGTACAGAAACAGGAGTGCACAGCATATTTCACCATGAGGCTTTGATTATGACATTCTACAGTTCTTTGTCAAACGTCCCAGGGTCTTTTCTGGAAGGGTAAGTAAATAGTATCAAGACCAGGCGATTCTGGAATGTCAGTAAAATGGTTGTTACCCCCAAGGATGATTGTCCTCATTTTTAGAAAAACAGAACAAAGCCAGGCTCAGTGCTCAGTGCTACAGTGCTGGCCTAGCATGCAGGAGGTCTGGGTTCAATATCTGATACTAAGGGGGAAAAGAAGAAGAAGAAGAAGAAGAAAGAAAGAAAATAAAAAGCAGAACAACTTCAATGGATATGGGTCCTGGAAAGGTCACATTTATTCTTTAAAAAATATTTATGAAATAGCTATTTTAGTTATTTTATTTTATAGATTGAACCCAGGGGTACTCTACAACTGAGCTAGATCTCCAGCCCTTTTTATTTTCTATTTTGAGACAGGGTCTCACTAAGTTTCTCAGGCTGTCTTCAAACTTGTGATCCTCCTGCCTGGAGCCTCCTGTCCTTGGAATTACAGTGTACACCACTGTGCCCAGCTGGAATAGCTGTTTAAATAATAGATATATCAGGTGCCAAGATTGGAAAGATGAAAACCAAAAAGACACTTTTGGACCACAATATAATCACATTTTGGGAAGGAAAAAAATATACTGGCCACCTCTTCATAGATAACTGGTAAAGACTGGTTGATGGAAGAATTATGAAACAAAGTAAGTGGTTTTTAAAAGAGGAAAACATTTTGGTGACTACTAATACCTCTATATATGGATAATAATATGAATAAATGAAGTATTTAAACTTGGAAATAGAGGGGAGTATTTTTTATTAGGAAAAAAATGAATACATTTTATTATATTTGGTTTTTTGCAAAGGACCCTGGTCTAGATTTGGTAACAATAAAAATGAGATAGGGAGTAAAAATGGGGAAGAGAAATAAGACTTGAATGATCCAGTTATGTTTAAATACTAACAATAAACGGGACATTGTGTTTTTTGAAACATTTACTTAATTCAGGGAACAGACTCAAGAAATCAATTAAAAGAGACTATTAAAATTTAAACATCGTCTTTAACTGTATTTATGAAAATACAGAAAAAGATTATATAGATAAACATATGGGATTAAATAGAAAAACAAAACCTACTATTTTTAAAAGACAAATTTTAATCCCTTGCTGCATTGATCAAATTTATAGAAAATTTCAAGAAAGGTATATTTTAAATATCACAGATTAGTAGTAAGTTTTTTTTTTTTTTTTTGGCGTATATACTACCAAAGAGAGTACATAAATTTTTAAATTGTTATTAATAATGAGGTTTTTCTCCCTCCACGTGTTTCTTTCCCTCAATAATTTTGCACTTAGTACAATTTCTTACAAAAATTAAGTATGAATAAATGCAAATCAATTCATAAGTGTTGGATGTTTTAGCATTTTTACTTTTTTTTTCCCCCAGTGCTAGGAATTGAACCCAGTACCTCACACATGCTAGACAAGTGCTTTACAACTGATCTACTTTCCCTGCATGTTGGATGTTTAGATTTTTTTTTTAGGAAACTCATAATTCTTGTTCAGACTTATCAAGAATTAGAGGCTTGAGAACATTTGAAGAAGCAAATCTAAGGATGGCCTGTGCATGGATCTGCAAAGTTTGTCCTGTATACTTTCTTCCTTTTAAAGAAATTTTTCCCTCAATTTTTAACTATAATTATGATCATATGTTAGTTGCAAAAATTATTGGGATCCACTGTGATATTCCCTACATGCATACCATGTGTAGATTGTGTCCACTCTTAATTCTTCCTTATCCCTCCCCCCTCTCCTCTCTTCCAACACCTATCCCTCTTTTATTTTCAGGTAATTTAATTTTTCATATGTGGGAGAACATGTACAGTACTTGTCTTTCTGTATTTAGTTGATTTTATTTATCATCATGTCTTCTGGTTCCTTCCATTTTCCTACAAATGGCAGAATCTCATTCTTCTTTATGGAGGAATAATACTCTATTATGTATATACACACAATATATATATATATATATATATACCCCATTTCTCAATTCATTTATCCATCAACACTACTTATCTTGGTTCCTTATCTTGGTTATTGGGAATACTGTCCCTTTCTTCTCATTACTAATGGAATTTCTGATACTCACCTGGGTATGTGGCTCCCTGAAATAAAGACTATATTTCTTTCCTTCCTTCCTTTCCTTCCTTTCTTTTTATGAACAGGTGCATTTTTTATTTTATTATACATTTTTACTGGTGTGTTGTAATTGTACATAATGATGGAATTTGTTGTTACGTATTTGTACATGCACAGAGTATGACAATATTATTTGGTCAATATCACTTCCCAACATTACCCGCCTCCCTCCTACCCCTTTGTCCCTTTCCTTTACTCATCTTCTTTTGATTTTCATGAGATTTACCCTTACCTTTCTTTTCCTGTTTCCTCTCTAGTTTCCCCACTTGGGAGAAAATATATGACCCTTGACCTTCTGAGTTTGACTTATTTTGCTTAACATAATGGTCTCTAGTTCCATCCATTTTCTTGCAAATGACATATTTCATTTTTCTTTATGGCTGAATAAAACTCCGTTGTGTATACAAACCACATTTTCTTTATCCTAGGTCTGTAGATAGACACCTAGGCTGGTACCATAGTTTGGCTATTGTGAATTGTGCTGCTATAAACATTGGTATGCATGTATCATCGTAGTATATGACTTTCATCGTTCAGGGTAAATACTGAGAAGTGGTATAGCTGGGTCATTTGGTGGTTCTATGCGTAGTCTTTCGAGAAACCTCATACTGATTTCCATAGTGGTTGTGCTAATTTACAATCCCACCAATGGTATATAAGTGTTCCCTTTTTATTATTGTTTGTATTCTTGATAATTGCCAATTTGACTGGTGTGAGATGGAATCTCAATGTAGTTTTGATGTTCAGTTCCCTAATTGCTCATGAGGTTAAATATTTTTTCATATATTTGTTGGCCATTTGTATTTCTTCTTTTAAGAAGCGTTGAAGACCTCATTTCTTAGCCTTCCATCCAATTAAGTGTGCCATGTAAATAAGAAATGCCCAAAGAGATGTAAGGAGATATTTCATGTGAGACCTCTGGAGATTGTCCTTAATGGGAAGGTTTATACTGTGCTTTGTCTCTTCCCCTTCCAGAATATGGACACCGTCAAGAGCCTAGCAAGCCAACCTGTGTGAGGCAGAATGCAAAGGAAAGCAGAACCTTGAAGCTGAAGGCAGCTGGGCTCTCACAACTTAGGACTGCCAGACCAGCCCTGACCTGTGAACCTCTGCATTGTCATTGTTGTTGCTGAGTAGAATTTTATGTAATTAAGCTCCTGCTTATTTGGAATTTCTGTATTTGCAGTTAAACCTAATCCTAACCAATAGTGACCTAAATAACCCTAAAATTGTTACATACTTTACATACTTGTTGTGGATTCTGTGGCTCTAGAGCATTTTCTGAGTGCTCTGGTATAGCATGAGTCTCTTTTAGTAGATTATACTACATTTTTCCTGGCTAAATGGATAAATGTTAAAATAATCCATCACCATATTTTATCATATTCATGTCCACTATGTACAGTAATTCCAATGTCTCTTTTCCTAATTTGACAAAATTATTTTATTTTGTTTTGTATTTTATAAAAATGTATAAGTTATTTAATAAATGGTATAGAAAGATTAAGAATTTTTTCTTTGATTTATGTATTGGGGCACTTTTGAATTTTTTCTAATATATTAAAATATAATTTACATATACTAAAATTCACTAACTTTAGATGAATGGTATGGTGAGTTTTGATTAAAACTTGCTTATGTTACATAATCATATTACTCTCTCCAGAATCACAATATGCAATAAAACATTCCCACCACTCCAAAATCTCCCTCCCCTCTCCATCCCCCTTTCTTTATTTCTGATTTTTTTTTCTCTTTCAATTGTGGATGTCTTAATGTCCCAGTGTCATTTGTTAAAAGTAATTCATCCTTCATTGAATTACATTTTCACATTCGTTAAAACGTGTGGCTCTATTTAGTCTATTCCTTTTAATTACAGAGTAATATTCCCTTATATGAATATACCAGAATGTGTTTATTTACTCACCTGTTGTTGGACATTTGGTTATTTCTAGTTTTTGACTAGTGTGAATAAAGATGCTGTAAACTTGCACGTTTTAGTTTTTGTGTGAACATATGCTTGTATTTCTCTGGGTTAAATACCTAGGAGAGGGATTGAGGGATTTAATAGTAACTTTGGGTTGAACTTTATAAGAAGCCATTTCCAAAGTGGTACCATTTTGTATTCTCACCAGCAGTATTCAAGAGTTCCTGTTCTACATCCTTACCAACCCTTAGAATTGTCAGTGTCTTTGATTATAGCCACTCTGGTGGGTGTATCATGATATCTTTTGTTTTTAGAATGCATCTCTCTAATGGCTAATGATGTTGGGTATTTTTTTCACATGTGTTTTTCATTTCCCTTTCTTCATTTTAATTGGTTTCTTTGCTTTCTTGGTTATGTTTTTAAAACAACAAATAAATATTTTGAGGGATATGACCTTCAAAGGAATCTTGAAGGATCTTAGGCCTTCAAGAAAATAAAGTTTATTTCTCATTTGAGTGAGAGAAGAGAGGGGACTTTCCTGGTTTATTTGGTGAATATATTTGAATATCTATGTATAGTACTCAATTATTTAAAGGAGAGTATATAACAGTAACTAAAAAATGTAATACTTTTACTGCTCATGCTTTACTGAGTAAAAGTGAACATGATATTTTGGTCATTTATGTTGCTGATCCAAAATGAATGGCTTAACTTCTTCAAGCCACCATGTTATCATTTTAATGAATTACTCTTAATAATTTTCTAACCCTTCTCCAAAGTAATCATTCATTTCTCTAACTTTGAAAAGCCCCTCAGTGTCTTATGGAATGGTAGTAAGTGTCACAAATCCAGAAAAGCTATGACACCACAGGGGAATGGAGAGTGGCCGAGTCTTCCATTTTTGTTTTTTGTTCAATCCAGTGGGTTCTTTAAGACCAGGGTCCACATGGTACTCTAAGAGCCATGATGCCAAAGCAGGAATGTAAATTAATCACACTGTGAAAGTTGTTGAAATGCTACTGAAACAGAAGGCAATTCCTCTTTTTTGGTGCTGCAAATCAATCATTAGAGCACGCATCATTTAAATAAAGGAGAACACTGCAAGTATCAAACTGTTCAGCATTGAACTGTACTGCCTCTGAGAGAGTAAGCTCCTCACCCTCGGGAATATCCAAACAGAAGTTCCATGACATCTGACAGGTGTGATATGGAAGTTAGTAATTGGTTTTGCTGTTTAAAATATGACATTAATTTTATTTTCAGTTTAATTTGATTTCATCACAATTCTTATAGGCAATATAGCATAATAAGCAGAGATTGGGTTATTGAGTTACTTGCAACCTCTATGACCTTCGGATCTTCTGTTTCCTCATTTATAAAAAAGAGATAATGATACCAGACATAATGTGAACATTAGGAAAAGATAAAGTGTCTGGTACTATGTTTGGCTCATGATAGAGGTTCAATGAATGATAACTGTAATTCTCGTATTTCACGTTTCCTGCTCTACAACTTAACCACTTAAAAATTAGAAATAGGGCTGGCAGTGTAGCTCAGCAAGCATGAGGCATTGAGTTCCATCCCCAGCACTGTTTAAAAAAAAAAAAGATGTGATTTTTATTTTAATTTTATATTTTATTATAGATCATTTTCATTCTCATATAAAATTAGACACTTACTATGTACCAGGCTGTGTGCCAAATGCTTTACATGTGAAATCTTACAAAACCAAAATGGAATAGGTTTCCTTATCCTTATTTCAGAGAAAATAGAGACATACAAAGGTGAGGTAACTTGCTCAGGAGTCTTCAACTGGTAAGAGGCAAAACTTGAATTCAAACTAGAGCTGGACTCTGACCTCGGTATTTTTAATCCTCTGTCCCCTTCCTCTCTCTTTTATTTTTATTTGCATTTTAACGTTTATCTAATCTTAAAATTCAACTTGCCTTAAACCCACCCTCAGCTGTGTTTGCAGATATTATTAGTTGACTCATCTAAATTATGAGAGTTATAACAATATAACCTGAATATATGTGATCTGTTTAGCAAATTTAACTTTTCTACCCTTAGCGTCTAAGATCTAGAAGCTGATTTCATCTGTTCCATTCTATTCAACTAAAAAATTTGAAGTTTCTAAGGTTTATGATAAAGACAAAACATGAGTTTTTGTTAATATAACTCTGATTTTTAATTGAAATAGTGAAAAGCAATGAACAAGTCTGAATTTTATTCTTGAAACCTTTTCTTATTTCTTCTTTATTTTTTAAACCTTTGAACCCTTTAAAATTTTAATTTTCAAACTAAAGTTTTTTGTTGTTTTTCTTTTGGTGGTACTGGGAGTTGAACAGGGCTTCATACATGCTGAGCAAGTGCTCTCCTACTGAGTTACATTCCCAGCCCTTTCTAAATTTCATTTTGAGACAGAGTCTCAGTGTATTACCCAAGCTGGCCTAGAAATTGAAATTCTCCTGCCTCAGCCTCCCAAGTAGCTGAGATTACAGGTGTTGACTACCATGTCTGGCTTAAACTTTTGATTACTGTTTCAAAAATTAAGATTTCTTGCAACACGACCTCTTAATGGTTCCCTGTTTCCATTTTAAACTAGCTTCCACCTGGGCAAAAGCTCACGGAAATAGATGATTCTTACTTCATAACCTTAAAGTCAAAGAATTCTAATCATTCTAAACCTGTAGCAGGGAGAGAGGATTTCAGGAACTGGAGCTCTTCTACTTCAGAGTTGTGTGCATATGTGTTTAGCTCAATTCTAACTTTTAGATATGCTTTGAAAGTTCCATATATTGAGAAAATATACAGAGATTTAGTATTGATGAATTATTGAGATAGTATTTCAAACACTTTTGTCACTTTTGTTTATACTGCATACCTTTAATTAAGGTCTGCATAAAATAGGGTCTTGTTTATTAAATTGGGAACTATTAAAGTCAAAGACAATTTTCTGTAACCCGCAGCAAATAAAGAATAGAGAATTCATGCCGGGCGTGGTGATGCACACCTGTAATCCTAGCGGCTTGGGAGGCAGAGACAGGAGGATCAAAACCAGCCTCAGCAACAGTAAGGCACTAAGCAACTCAGTGAGATCCTCTCTCTAAATAAAATGTAAAATAGGGCTTGTGGCTCAGTGATCGAGTGCCTCTGAGTTCAATCCCTGGTACCAAAAAAAAAAAGGAAAAGAAGAAGAAGAAGCATATTTCATAAGTAGAATAGCATAAGGTGCTGCAGCTTGTCAGCAAGAACTTTGCCCCTGAGATGGCCGGCAGAGTGGGAAAGGCTAGGCCTTTGCAAACTCTCCTGTTCAGTCATTGATTGGGGATTTCTCCAAGAACAGCGTGACTATTATGGTTTGAATGTTCCCACCAAAACTTGGGTTAAAAGGTATTAAAAGGAAGGCCCAGGTGGGCCCTTTAAGAGGTAATTAGGACATGAATATCATAGATTATAGATTAATGGATTATCTCTCTAGAGTGTGACTATAATAAAAGCCAGTGTGGCTCTGTCTCTTTGATGCATCCCTGTTGCTCTGTAATGTCCTGTGCCACCTTGGAACTCCATGGAGAGTCCCCAAAAGCAAAAGAGCCCCTGACAGATGCAGCCCCTGGATCTTGGACCTCCCTATCCCCAGAACCATGATCTGAACAAAACTTTACTCTTTATAAGTTACCCAGTCTGTGGGATTAAGGTATGGCAACAGCAAACCAATGAAGGCAGTGACCTTAGCTTGAAAGCTGAGGTTGAGTCTGAAAAAGCTGACAGAGGCCATTGGTAACCACATTCTTATAAATGGGCAGCGAGTCAGTTCTTGAAGAAGGTTTGGAGCATCGTGTTTATGCCTGCCCCAGGAAGGCAGGAAGAGAAGAATCTGAAAGACATTTTAAAGAAGTCTTGACAAGTTTTGGTGACTGGACAGATAAACAGAAAGGGAAGTCAAAGGTAACCCCATAAGCAGGAGAGCATTACCATTAGCCAATGCAGTTTGGCTGGGATATGGCCCACAGCTTTCTTTTACTGAAAGTAGCTGATTATTATTATTATTATTATTATTATTATTATTATTATTATTATTATTATTTTGCAGAAATGGCCATATCTTGTGCCTTCTGTTTTTACTGACCAACCACCTTCCTCAGCTGCAGCTGATGGGGCTGGCCAAGAAATTGACAAGCCTCCGTATCAGGCTAGAGGTGGCTGAATATGAAACTGCCCCTTTTGAATGGGACAAACCAACTCAATATTCTTTTCGTAAGACTCTAATGAGAGGATGAAGCACGCGCTCAAGCTGTCTCCTAAAGGATGTAGAGTTATTTTTCTCCTTCTCTTCTGTTGCCCTAACTGTCCAAACAGTAGTGGGACCTAGAAGCCCCATCACTGCCCAAAGAGGCAATGTGTCCTTTGCTACCTGATATGACCTTGCAGTAAACCCCAATCATCACAGGTGATCTGGGCATGCCACTTTCTTAAAGACTGTGTCCTTTAAATTTGAAGGTGTTAATGCTGATGTTTGTTTCTTCTTTGTAAGAACTGACTCTGAGCCTCTAAGAACTGTCCCTTGATTTTCCTTTGGGCAGGCTCGAGTATGCACAGCTTGCCTCTGCACCTCCCTGGTTATTTTTCCCATAGTGGGAGCTGTCACTTCTCTAATTTTTGAATGTCAGCTTGATCTGTCTGCTGCACTTTGATGGCATTCCAAAAAACTGTCAGGCTACCGAAAGTAGCCTGAAGTGCTTATTCTCTACATAATATTTTTCTGCATCATTTCACTTCCTCACATTCAGTTCCAAAAAGATCGAAGGACTTCTGAAGTGAATGTCTACTTCTGTGTTGCCATACGACAGTCCTACAAACTGTTATTTCATTCATTTACTTGTTCATTCATTCCTTCACCCAATTTTGTTCCCCTCCCCCACCCCATGTCGTGTATTCTGCTCAGAGTTCAAAGGCAGTGAGTGAACAAGTGCATTTTAAGACCTTTGTGATTGCCCTTTACTGTGAACCAGGGTTTCACACATTGAATCATGTCATTTAAGAAGCCAGATGTGTCGCTTGCATATAGTGTGAGTGGGATAAGGATACGACAGTACAGAATAAGGAATAATTGCTTACTTTGCAGAGAATTCTTTTTTAATTTTAAAGGAAAACTATTCAAAAAACTATTCCTAGACCAAAAAAAAAATTGTCTTGGATTTTCTCCATAATGAGTTTAAACTCTTTGCTTTATAATACTTGAATTTACACTTTACTTTTCTCAAAAAGTAGTCATAAATTTAACTCTACATTATATGTCCCCAAATAATTCTTCTTCACAATTGTAGATGACACATAGTGACAGCTTTTCTATTTTCTTTTTCTGCTTATGCAGTAGTCGCTCTCTATCCAAGGGGTGTACATTTCAGGATCCTGGGTGGCTGCCCGAATTCATGAATAGTTCTGAACTCTATGTGTACTGTATTTTATATATACTTGTGGTTAACTTTAATTTATAAAGAAGGCACAGTAAGAAATCAGCAATAAGCACTAACAAAATGTGGCAATTACAACAATCTACCATAATAAAAGTATCATTATTATCCAAAGTACAGGTATGAAGACACGAATTGGTGTGAATATACTATGTATCAACCAAAAATATGAAAAATTGTGCTCTATATATGTAATAAGAATTATAATGCTTTCTGCTGTCATATGTAAAAAAAAAGTTATGTTAATGTGACCTCTTTCTTCTCTCTCTCAAATATCTTATTCTATTCCATTCACCCTTCTTCTTGTGATAATGTAATATGTTATAATGTCAACATGAGGACATAAAATGGGGTGAATTACATAGGCATTGTGACACACACTCTGTGATACTGTGATAGGTGATCTGAAAACTGAAATGGTATACAGTGACTAGTGGGTGGGTAGCATATACAGTGTGGAAACACTGGACAAAAAGATATTTCACACCCCAGGAAGAAAGGATTAGGATGGCATGGGATTCTATCACACTACTCAAAATGGTGTTCAATTTAAAAATTAGAAATTGTTTACTTCTGGAACTTTCCATTTAATATTTTCGGATTACTGTTGACTGAAAACAGAACTACAGATAAGGAGGGACTACAGTGTGTATCTGAAGAGCCTTAAAAAAAAAAAAAACTGAAGAAACACTGAAGCATGACTTAAAACAGGTTAAACAGCTCTCAAAATAAAGAATGACTATCCCAAACAATCTGTCATTTTGTGAGGTGCAAACAATAACAATGAGAATCAGTTTTATGATAAAAGTAAACAAAACATTCTGAAAATATCCTTCAAGAATGCTAATCATGTAAAGTAATGTGGAGATGGTGAAGTGGTCATTTTTTGCCTCCACTTAGGGGAAGGAGGGAGCTGGTCATGTTTTTCTTTTCCTTTTTATTTAGTTATTATTTTCACATGATTCAAATCTCAAAAAGCACAATACAATATGCAGTGAAGTCTCCCTCCCCAGAAATAGACCTTCATAATTATAGTTAGTTGATCTTTAATGAAGGAACAAAGACAGTACAATGGAAAGGATATTTGAATAACTGGACATCCACATGCAAACAACTGAATCTAGTACACAACTTACATGTTTCACAAAAACTAACCCAAATAGATCATAGACCTAAATATAAAATGCAAAACTATTAAACTTTTAAATAAAAAGTTTCTGGTC
This sequence comes from Marmota marmota marmota, assembly GCF_001458135.2. Taxonomy (NCBI): domain Eukaryota; kingdom Metazoa; phylum Chordata; class Mammalia; order Rodentia; family Sciuridae; genus Marmota; species Marmota marmota. Next base: position 2,856,642 of record NW_025999949.1, read on the forward strand.
GGGTACAGTTATACATACCTGTAATCCCTGCAACTTGGAAGCGGGGGAGGAGTATTGCAAATTTGAGGCCAGCTGTGTAACTTAGCAAGATCCTATTTCAAGACAAACAGGGCTGGGGATGTGGCTCAGTGGTAGAGCACCCTTGGGTTCAACCCCAGCACCAATATATATATATATATATATA
>NW_025999949.1:2856848-2868274 GCF_001458135.2 Marmota marmota marmota
ACACTGTTAGAATGAAAAGACAAGACAAAGACTGGGAAAAAATATTGGCAAAAAAACATCTGATACCCAGGAGTGGTGATTCATCCCTTTAATCTCAGTGACTCAGGACACTGAGGCAGGAAGATTTGCAAGTTCAAAGCCAACTTCAGTAAATTAGCGAGGACTTAAGTAGTGATATCCTGTCTCAAATTAAAAAATAAAAAGGCTAGGCATGTGGCTCGATGTCAGTATTCCTGGATTCTAATTCCAGTATGCACCCCCCTCAAAGAAAAGCATGTGATAAAGGACTGTTATCCCAAATTACAGAATTCCAAGAATTATTTTACTTATAAAATATATTTATATAAATTATTTATATAAATAAATAAATCTATTTATTTATTTATTTTGGCACTAGGGATTGAGACCAGGAGCATACTACCTCTGAGGTACACCCCTATCTCTTTTTATTTTGAGATGAGGTCTCCTTAAGTTGACTAGTCTGGTATTTCAGGTATGATGCACTGCCATGCCCAGTTGAGCTTGACTTCTAAAAACTCAATGGTAAGAAAACCAACAACCTGAGTATAAAATGGTCCAGAGACCTTAACAGATGTTTCTTCAAAGAAGATATACAAATGGTAAATAAGCGTATGAAGAGATGCCTCACATCATAGGTCATCAGGGAAATGCAAATTACAACAACAAAGAGACACAACTGCATATCTATTAGAGTGGCAGAAATCCAGAGAGAAATTTGACAGTACCATATGCTGGCAGATACAGAGCACCAGGAAATTCCATTCTCTGCTGGTGGGAATGCACAAGGGGACAGTCACTATAAAAGACAGGTTGGAGGTTTCTTGCAAAACTAAATGTACTCCTGTCATACAGTACGGTGATTACACTCCTTGTGTAATTCCAAAAGAATTGAAAATTTATGTCCATACAAAAACCAGCACACTGATACTTATATCTTTATTCATAATTGTTCCAAGTTCAAAGAAACAAAGATGTCCTTCAGGAGGTGAACCAGACAAATAAACTGTGATACATCCAAATGATGGAATATTATTCAGTGCTAAAAAGAAATCTGAGCCAGGCGTGGTGGTGCATGCCTGTAATCCCAGCAACTTCCAGAGGTTGAGACAGGAAGATCTTGAGTTCAAAGCCAGCCTCAGCAATGGCGAGGTGCTAAGCAACTCAGTGAGATTCTGTCTCTAAAATAAAATTCAAAATAGAGCTGGGGATGTGGCTCAGTGGTTGAATGCCCCTGAGTTCAATCCCCAGTCCCCACCCCACAAAAAAATTAAAAAATATTTTAAAAAATGAAAAAAGAAATCCGCTATCAAGCCATGAAGAGAAATGGAAGAAACTTGAATGTTCATTACTATGTGAAAGAAGCCAATCTGAAAAGGCTACATACTGTATGGTTCCAGCTATACGGCATTCTGGAAAAGGCACAGGTAGAGAGACAGTCACAAGGTGAGTAGCTGCCAGGGCTTAGGAGGAGGGAGGGATGATAAGTGGAGCATAGGGGATTTTTTTTTTTTATGGCAGTGAAACTATGCCGTATGATACTATAATGGCAGATACATGTCATTGTGTATTTGTCAAAATCCATAGAATGTTTGACACCAAGAGTGAACCCTATATAAACTATGGACTTTGAATGATAATGATGTGTCATGTAGGTTCCTCAATAGTAACAAATCTACCTACTGGTGGGGGAACTTGATAACAGGGGAGGAGATGTATGGATGGGGGCAGGGTATATATGGGAAATCTCTGTACTTTCTGCCTAGGTTTTTGTGGACTTAAAGCAGCTCTAAACAATAGTCTCTTTTATCTATAGCAAGTTAAATCAAAGAGAATGAAGAAAAGAATGATTCATGCCTATCTCGGTTGAAATCTACAATATATTGGTTCCATTAGTTACAATTACAACTTTTATTGCAGATAGCCAGAAAATATGCAATTTCTACTTTAAGGAATTGGTTGATGTTTTCTGTGGCCCTAAATATGATTGTCATTATTAGTTGTCTTCATGTTTCTAATAAAAAAAATTGGTACTTAAAAAAAAAAAGTCTCTTTTTTTGTTAAAGAAGTCTTCCATTCACCCCAGTCCCCAGAGCACTTTGAGACTTCCTTGGCATTTAACCTCTCCTACCCACTGCAAATCACTTTCCCCCCCCCCTTTAACAAATATTTATTAAGCACAGACCTGGAGCTCGACGCCATTTCCTCATGCAAGGAAACAGTAGAAAATAACACGAAATCCCTGCTCTCTGGAGCTGACACTTTAGCAGGTTAGAAGCAGACAGTAAAGAAAAGCTGAATACAGAGAGTCACTGGCTTTCGATGGTGCCACTTGCAGTTCCTCAACTTTATGACAACGCAAAAGTACTACTCTTTCAGCAAAAATATCTGTCATAGCTTTATTCAGTTCTAATTTTGAGTTTTGATCTTTTCCTGGGCTAATGATCATGCAGTCTGATATCGTCGCCTGATGCTGCACAGCAGCAGTAAGCCATAGCTCTGTCATCTGGCCAGGAGCAGAGAGTCCAAGGCATACTCTGTTGCTAAGCTGCAATGTTCTGTGAGGTGTATTACATGCATTTTCAACTTTGAATATTTTTAATTTACAATGGGACATAATCCTATTGTTAAGTGGAGGCTCGTTTGTACGTTGTCTGTCTGAATGTGCTAAGCCCTACGGAGGTAAGCTGAACCAGACCAGGGAGGGTGGATTTGGGGAGGCCTTCCTGATTGAGGAGGTATTTAAGGGTATACCTGAACAACAAACATAAAAAAAACAAGTCACAAATCCAGAGGTTAACCTTGAGCTGGTCAAGTTATCTTTCTTCACACTTACAATAATATATATTAATCCAAACATGTTTATAAGAAAAGATTTTTTTTTATACTAGGGATTGAACCCAGGGGCACTCAACCACTAAGCCACATCCCCAGTCCTTTTTTATACTTTGTTTAGAGACAGGGTCTCCCTAAGTTGCTTAGGGCCTAGCTAAGTTGCTGAGGCTGACTTTGAACTTGTGATCCTCTTGCTTTAACCTCTCACAGGCATGTGTCATGGTACCTGGCTAGAACAGAATTTTTTACTTTGCATAACAATATTCTTTTTATAAAAAAAAACTTACTTGATCAGATCTTTGTAAATCAAATATTTTGTATTTGATAAGGATAATTTTTTATCACCTTTGGACCCAGTATTGTGGATATATCTAATCTCTCATCAATGATAATTTCAGGGCAGTGGCTCTTAAATCGGGGTGATTTCTTACTGCAGGGACCATGCTGCAGTGTCTGGAGACATTTTGGTTTGTGACAAATTTGTTGGAGGAAAGGATTGCTATGGGCATCTACAGTTGGACACCAGGGAGGCTGTTCAATATCCTCTAGCAATGAACAGTCCTGATCCCCCCCAAACAGTTGTCTGGCTCCATATAACAATAGTGTGAGGGTGGAGGTTTCCTCCTGAAACCCTGCTTTAGGGTCCTATGCCCAAGCCAAAACTCATAGTACTGAGATGTCTGTGGCCATGCATATCAGGCTAAGGCAGAGGTGTGTGGCTCTGTTTTATGTTGCTCTCAACTTAATTACTCAATTATTCATTTGTTCACCAATCAGTTACTGAGTGCTGATATTTTAAAAATGTTACTATATACAAATACTTAAGAACTTAGTAGCTTAAAACTACAATAAACATTATTCTTTTCTTTACAATTTTTATGCATCAGGAATTTGGAAGCAGTTCAGCTGGGTGGTTCTGGTTCAAGGTGTCTGATATTTGGACATTTGCAGTGAAAATCACAGGGTGGGGGCATCTTGCAAGCCAGCCAACGCACTGCCCCATGATGGCCAGGCACCCTCCTAGGTGTGGGTGATATGATACAGTAGTGAACTTGATGACAGGTAAGTACCCAATTCTCATGGAGCCCTCTCCTAGCCTGGGGGAGATAAGTAATTGATAAGCTGATAAATTAACAGGGGAAGGGCAAGTGCTAGACAGGAAATAAAGCAGGGTAATCCAATGATGAATGATGTACAGGGGAGGCCTTGCTGAGGCCTAAACAACAAGAACGATGGCTCTGGGAACTACCAGTGACAGAGTGTTCCAGGCAGAGAGAACAACAGGTACAAACTATTATGAATAGTAACTGGTAGAAACTTGGTTTGTACGAGAAGGCTGAGAATGTAGGGTTACCAAAAGAATGTGTTTTGTTTCACAACTAAAATTTACCCCTACCCATTTAAGGCAGGAAGTAGTATAGTCATATGAATATAAATGGTACAAACACCTTATAAAGTATTCAGCAGCATTTGCTAAAACCTGAATGTGTGTCCTTTATGAATGAGGAATTCCTTCCAATACCAGAGAAAATGAATGCACAGTTCACCTAAAGACAGACAAATGTTCAAAGCATTTGAACTGTTATTCCTAACAATCCCAAGCTGGAAACCACCTAAATGTGAACAACAAAGAATAGGTAAGTTGTGATGTATTAATACAATGGAATACTGCCAGGAACAAAAGGGGACAAACTGCTGTTATATACAGCAACCTGTATGAATCTCACAGATAGTACTGAACAAAAAGAGCCAGACACAAATAAGTACCTACTGTGTGATGCATTGTATACAAATTTCAAGGGTGTGCAAAACTAACTCATGATGACAAATGTCAACAATGGTTTCCAGTGTGGGCTGGGATGTTTTGACTTTGGGTGTAAGGAGACTTTCTATGGAATTAAAAATGCTCCTTATATTGAACTGGGGGTGTAGCTCAGTGGTAAAGCTCTTGGCTAGTAGGCTCAGGGCCCTGGGTTCAATTCCCAGCATTGCAAAAGAAAAAAAGAAAAAGGAAAAAAAAAATCCATAGCTTGATCACAGTTAGCTACAGCTGTATCCATTGGTAAAAATCCCCAAACCCAATAGCAAATTACAGACATAATTCATATTAAAAACAGCAATGCCAGGTCCAGATTTATATATGGTAACATTGAAAACACATATGCCCAAACAATCTGTTTAGAGTCTCCGGTTTACCGTAAGGGTCCCCAATTTCATCTAGTATTCAAGTTGGCAAGCTGGGAAACTGAGGATGTGGGGGGAAGTGTGGCCTTGGGAATGCATTTCTTTCAGAGGACAATCTTTACACTTACTAATCGCCCAACGCCCAGGGACCCACCCCCAGGAAGGCCATCCAGACCGGGCATCCTGCTGGCTTTCCTGCTAGCATCTCCCTTCTTTCTCTTTTATGGTATGTCTCTTTGTTCCTTTCCTCTCTCCTAGAGAAAAGGTGCTTTCTTCATATATTTAAAAACATGTTGGCATGCATTCAGTAAAGGAAAAAACAAAACAAAAACAAAACGGTTTAAGTAGATGGCTATAGCAACTTGTAAAATTGTGGATTAAGTTTTTTTTTTTTTTTTTTGCTAAAAGCTTTTTCAGAGGAAGTAATGGCCAGGGAAGGGGGCAGTGAGAGGGGAGTGAAGAGGAGTGAGCACAGGTAATGACTCAGTCACCCAGGTAACCAGCTCCAGTGGAAGGAAATCAGCAGGGCTCCAGGAAGCCAGGGGAGGACCAGCACTTAGTCTCTCCCCCTTTTCAGTTCCCTATGAGGTTTGGGAACATCTGGGGATGGGAGGAGAGTAATATTGATTGGCACCTAAATTGTGTTAAATGGTTAAATTGTGTTAGATTCAGTGCCCCTGTATAGGAATAGAGAGCAGGGAGAAAACTGACTTAGTACTTGAAATTATGTCCCATAGCAGTGGTGTCCTGGCTTTCAGCAATATGGATACACAAGGGCTTGGGTTCTGGTTTTTGACTTTGTGGACTGACTGTAAGAATTGCTACATTTTTTTTTTAATTGCAAGCTGGGCAGGCAGGTGATGTGTTAAATACAACATTCATTTTCTCACTTAATCTTTTGGACAACCCTACAGATCTGTATTATTATCCTTGGAGGCTGAGCTCTGAGAGGTAAGGTCGGATGTTCAAGGTCACCCAGCAGAGCCAGAAAACAAACCCAGAGCCACTTCCCACACTAAGTTCTTAAGTCCCTCCCGCCTACCCCTGCCTTGGCCTTGTGTGATCCAGGTTTCCTTTCCTGTTCTAAGGAGGCGCTGAAATCTCCCTGTCTTCCCCTTCCAAACTGAAATGCAAGCGTTGTTAATACAACTCCCCGAAAGGAACAAGCAATTTGATAAACTTCTAAGGGTGGAAAATATCAGATTTCCCGTGCACCACAAATCACCCTAGCAGCAGAAGACCAGGTCTTTTCTAAATTCTTTGCTATTTTATTTCCTTTAGTCCCCAAAGTGTCAAAATACCTCTTTGAATTCGCATGCATAGGGACTTGCGTATGTGTACGCAAACACATGGGACTCTCAGTTCCACGTGGATTCCTATTCATCCCAGGCACTTGGTGCACAGTTCTGGTATGCATTCGTCACACCACACTTCATGCATTCGGCACAGGTGTGTGAGCCCTCTGCATGCCTGGCAATGTTCAGGTGCTAGTGATGCTGCTGTGATCAAGACACAGAAGGCCTTTGCCACAGAGCTGGTGTGAGACTGACAATTAAAAAAACATACAGGGACCTCAGATGGCAGTGAGTGGCATGGAGAAAAATCAGGCAGGCAGAGACGTAGGAAATAGGGGAAGGAATGTCACCAATGGGACTTTTTATTATTTGTTGACTCCTGTGTCTTTTCTAAGACTGCATCATGGTTTCTCAAACCCATCACCTTTCACTCTGCCAGGGCCTATGACCTCAAGAAGGATTTGTTGGCTGAACAAGGATCAGTTTCCTTGAGTTCACTGGTATAGAAATAGTTTGCTTTTCATAGCTTTTGACAAAAGAAGTGCTCCTTGTACTACTTACTAATGGCCCTTCCAAGAAGGAAGTGACTTGTTTATTTTGGGGGTGGGTTCTTGCTTTCTATGGTTTTTAATCAGGGCTCAGAGTCCACTGCAGTTTTGAGCAGAACTTCAACAGGAGCCCACAGAGAAGAAAAAATAGACAGACTTGGTCAGCAATGATGAAACTTATTCCTTTTATGGAAGAGATGAGAAATAGGAAATTAGAAGGCAAGAAATGAGGTCTGTGTCAGAAGACAAGAAAAGGCAATGAAAGGAAACGAGAAAAAAGAGCAAGAGAAAAATATAAAGGGAATGCATTGGCAATAAATAAATAAATAGCCAAAACCAAGCTCAGAAAACTGGAAGGAGGGGCATGGAGCAGAGAGGAGGGAGCGTATCCAGTAGTGAACCCAAGTTGGCAGATCCCAATTTATTTCTATTTTGAATTAATTGTAACTATTCCTGAAAGTCTCCAAAGAGCTTATATGTCTCCTCCACCTTGTACAACTAGCCCAATTAGCCTTCACAGTCCTGAACATTAGATGGATGGGCTTCTGAAAGAAACACCTCAGACACAAACCTTTTAAATGACGGAGGGTCCAGAAAGCACCATGGTCTCCATGCAGTGGGTTCCAAACAGTGTCAAAACATGTCCTCTTGCTGTGGGAGGTAGTGCATGCCTGAAATCTCAGTGGCTCGGGAGGCTGAGGCAGGAGGATCACGAGTTCAAAGCCAGCCTCAGCAACTGCAAAGCACTCAGTGAGACCCTGTATCTAAATAAAATACAGAATAGGGCTGAGGATGTGGTTCAGTGGTTAGTGCCCCTGGTTACCCACCCCCCACAAGACAAATAAACAACAACAACAAAACAAAACAAAACAAAAACCATGTCCCTGCTTGTGGAAGTTCACAGTGGAAAGCATAAAGAGGCATGTGCAATCTTAGTAGGTCCTCAAGGAGAACTTTTCTCATTCCACATAAAAATAATGGAAAAATGAAGAGACAAAAGTCAAGGTCTCTTTCTAAGACCACTTCATGGGGGCACCAACACACCTATGTTTTGACTCCTGGAAGAGACAAAGAGATGGCGAGTGGTTGTAATGCAGGTGGCAGTTAGTGAGTGGCAGCTGACAGCCAGGTGGAGGAACCCGAGGATCATAGTGAGTAAGCATGTGGGCTTCACTTTGCCCACTTCAAAATTTTAAGGACTACTCCAAACTACAGTATTTAAGTTCTCTTTTTAAAATATTTTTTTTTAGTGTTGCTGGACCTTTATCTTATTCATTTACTTATATGTGGTGCTGAGAATTGAATCCAGTACCTCACACAGGTAAGGCAAGCACTCTACCACTGAGCCACAACCCCAGCCCCAAAGAGTTACATCAAAGCTGAGTGCAGTGCTTCATACCTGTAATCCCAGCAACTTAGGAGGCTGAGGCAGGAGGATCACAAGTTCAAAGCCAGCATCAGCAATTTAGCAAGGCCCTAAGCAACTTAGTGAGACCCTGTCTCAAAACATAAAAAGGGGTGGAGATGTGGCTCAGTGGTTAAGCGTTCCTGGGTTCAATGCCCTATACAATAAAAAAGGAATTACATCAAGCCTGAGGCCCCTAAAGAAACTCCCCACACCCTCTAGAACCATCACTCTCTGGGAAGGACAGAACTGGCACTCACTGTCTACTGTCTAATTTATTCCAGCAGAACTAAGTATTTTCCTTTTTCTCATTCTCACACTCCAGGAGTCGATGGAGGCAGTAAGTTGTTAGACAACTTGCTTGGGACGCCATGGCTAGTAGGGGCTGGAGTTGGGACTTGAACCTGACTCTGACCTTTTGTTTGCCCTCTTCTCACAGCACCCAGCTGCTCAGTGATGTTCAGATGGGGGCATCCACAGGGCGCTGAGAGGATACAGCTGCAAGATATTTGTGGTTGTTCTTTCCATTTTTCTCCATTTTACTTTCTCCTCAAATTAAAAAGAGAGAGAGAGAGAGAGAGAGAGAGAGAGAGAGAGAGAAAGGGAAATATTTTGTGTTGGAATACTATAAAATAATAAATACAATTTTCAATAAGATATTCATAAAGCTTTTTCAGCTGTATTTTTGACACAATAAAAATTTGGAAGGTGATCACCAGATCCATGCAGTGAATAATATCCTAGGTCCATCTGTATTTCTCTTCCATATGTAATTGATCCAATGTTCCTGCTGCTTATTTCTTTAAAAAAATCTTTTTTTTACAAAAGCATCATTGCAAGGAGCATCTAATCATTAACCTCAAGAAATTAAATATTCAAAGCTATGAAATAGAAATTCTCCCCACTTTATTGCTGCTCCAAGGGGTGGGGTGGGGGTAGTAATTAGAGCAATCTATATTTTCTGGAACACTCAGAGTCAACAACTGAAAAATGCATCCTGGCAGGAAGCGTTTTAATTATTAAGATCAGCATAACATTTGTCCTGCAGACGTGCTCAGAGAAAAGCCTCTCCTAGAGCCCGAGTATGATTAGGAAGAGAATCTGCTCAAGGAGCAACCCACATAGCTTCATTTTCCAAAATGCTTACAGATGAATGGACAAAGGGGTCATGGTTTGTACAATCCCAACACCCAATGAGGTTTTGGTTAGTTTGTTTTATGGACAGTAGAAGACAACAGAGATCGAAGATACCAGTTATCAGTGCAGGAGCCCCCACAAAAGACAGAGAGAGGTGTCTGTGGTTTGCTGACCCTGCAGAAAACAGGGGGCCAGCAGAGGAGACCATTAGGATCAGTGGTTATTCACAGAGACACTCTTTTCATAGCCAAAACCTGCTTCCTTTGACATCACCAAGTTGAGTGCTCTCCAGAGCTCTAGGAAATCCAAGAACAGGATAAGGAAAACAAAAAGCTGAGGTGGTGCATACCTGTAATCCCAGCATCTTGGAAGGCTGGGGCAGGAGGATCGCAGGTTCAAAGCTAGTCTCAGTAACTTAATGAGTCCCTGAGCAACTTAGTGAGACCCTGACTCAAAATAAAACATAAAAGGGTCTGGGGGTGTTGCTCAGTGGTTAACCACCCTGGGTTCAACTCCGGTACAACAAACAAAAAAACATTATTTCAAATCATGAATTTTACTTTTTCCTGGAGCCTCAACTCTATGTTTAAGAGTTTTCACTTTAGATGAAGTTAAGCATAGTCACAGAGATATCTGACAGATTCAAATAAGAATCATTTAACTTTGTCTTCCCCAAACAAGCTGCAACAAGAGTAGTGTATTATGAATTAACCTTCTAATAAATTCTGTAATTATCTCGCCTCATTATACAGTATTGTATTTTTGTATGTGTATACATTAAGAATTTTCACTTGTTAAAACTATGCATTTAAAAAATATTTTAATATTTTATCCTATTTTGGATTGTTCTCATTACAAGAAAATGAGACCTGGAGACTCAAAAGGAACCTTCCTTTCCTTTGTTAACCTCTCCAAGACTTGATCTAAAAAACCGAGTATCCCTTTGCCAGCCATGTCTCAAGCAATGACCTTGACAAATACAATTTTATTTTTAAAGACTTCAAGTTCATTTCCACTTGGAAGGGATGAAAGGAAGCAAATCAAAATGCTTATTAAGAAGCAGGAAAGACTCAGCTGAAATGGCTCAGCTGGAAGAGGGTTAGACTGAAGAAGCAGGAAGCAGCCAGAGTGCTAAGAAACTCTTGGATTCAAAGCTATGCCCATAAATTACAGTGCTCCTGAATTTGTTGGAATTACAAAGCATGTCTGGCCATTGATGTAGGGGATGTGGTTAAGTTTTGCAGAGCACGGAAAGGCTTGGTGCAGCTTGGCTTCTGACACCTTCAATTGGGCTCTAGAAGGAACCCATCTCCACCTGTCCATGCTTGGAGGAAGGACAAAAACATCTGGCCTTTAGAAAGGTAAAGCTGTGTTCCAAGAGTATTTCAAGGTCCTCTGAGATTGAAATGAAGCAATAGGTATAAGGACTCTTCCTTGAATAGTTTAGGAAAATGAAGGATCTGAGAAAATGTGCTGCAAACGTCGTATTTGAGGAGGCTCCTCAGTCTGTTTCTGAAATGAATGGGTACTTCTTGTATCTTCAGGTTACTTGAGGGGCACACACACTTTTTAAAATAATGTTGATGGTTTATTCTTGACTTAGCTCCATTTTTCATAAATTGGTAAACCCTAAAAGACTCTATGAGCACCATAGAACTCCTTTTGTGTGAAAAAGCTAACAATTTTAAACAAAAAGCAATCAACAAACTTGTAATTTACAATGATTAATTTAATTTTTTAATTTCAATTATTATTACTATTATTTTTGATGGTGCTGGAGATCAAACCCAGGGCTTTGTACAATGTAGGCAAGTACTCTACCACTTAGTTATACTCCCATCCAGCCCCGATGTTTAACTTTAAAGGAAAAATATGCTAAGCTTAATAAGTTAGTGGTGAAATGAAGTTAAACTTAATACTCTCTCTGTGTGTGTGTGTGTGTGTGTGTGTGTGTATGAGAGAGAGAGAGAGAGAGAGAGAGAGAGAGAGAGAGAGAGAGAGAGA
>NW_025999949.1:2869287-2870579 GCF_001458135.2 Marmota marmota marmota
TGAGAGAGAGAGAGAGAGAGAGAGAGAGAGAGAGAGAGAGAGAGAGATGCTGGGGATTGAATCCAAGGCTTTATACATGCTAAGTGGTAGAACTGGGGCTACACTCCTGCCCTTTACCCATACTCTTAAATAAGTTACTTTTGATTTGTAAAGTATTAAAATTAAACACTGAATTTATTTAATTAAAAAAATTCCACCTCCTAGGCTTAGGCAATTTTATTTCTTTTTTTTAATATTTTATTTTTTAATTATAGTTGGACACAATATCACCTTTATTTTATTTATTTATTTTTATGTGGTGCTGAGGATCAAACCTAGGGCCTCCAATGTGTTAGGCGATTGCTCTACTGCTGAGCCACAATCCCAGCCCCTAGGCAATTTTATTTCCATAAAAGCTGAAGAACTCTTGTCTGAATGCCCCTCCCCACCTCCTCTAATCTTTGGTTCTTTTTGTTGACATGCAATTTCAGCTTCTAGTGATCTTGTAAAAACTCAGAATCCTCAGGCAGCTGGGGCAGCCACATGCCTGTCTCCCCTTTAAATCTAAGGCCTCTGCAGAACCAAGAGGGGGCCTGATTTGTCTCTAACCACAGCCACATTCCGGGTGAATGCCAAGTAAATATTTGTTGACCGAAGTGTCTGAATGCAAGTCATTCTTGAGGTTCTCTGGAAGTGTGCTTGTTATTTATTAAGCACCCACAACGGGTCAGAGAGTCAATGAATTTCAGAGCTGGAAGGGATTTTAGAGGTGACCTGGTTCAACCCCTTCATTTTATAAACAAGGAAATTGAGACCCAAAGGGCCCTGCCCAAGGTCAAACACATAGTACTAGTTAAGCTGGAAATGAAACTCCCAGCCCAGGCCTCCTTCCACCTGCCACAGCTGCACTGCCCTGGGTCCGACATTACTCCTGCTCTCTAAAAAGTCGTAATTTAATTATAGCAGATTTTTTTTTTTTTAGTTTAAGGTATTTGCATAATAAGAATGATGGTGATAGAATCTACATTTGGATTTAGGGGAACACTGATAGAGAAAGGAGAAATGAACACCTCTAAGCATATATTTTAAAACTGATTTGACTTGATTTATATTCTACTTCATTCTAAAAAGTTATTAAGAAGATTCAAATGGGGCCAGGCTTGGTGGCGCAGGCCTGTAATCCCAATGGCTTGGGAGGCTGAGGCAGGAGGATCTTGAATTCAAATATAACCTCAGCAATTTAGCGAGATGCTAAGCAGCTTGGTGAGACCCTGTCTCTAAATAAAATACAAAAAAAAAAAAAAAAAAAAAAA
>NW_025999949.1:2870602-2960128 GCF_001458135.2 Marmota marmota marmota
AAAAAAAAAAAAAAAAAAAAAAAAAAAAAAAAAGCTTCAAAAGGGCAAGAGAGAACAAGTAAGAGGAACAAAATAGGTTTAAAAAGTTGACATAAAGGAAAATAAACATAGTAAAGTAAATTGTGTACTAGAATGAGATTAGTGTAGAAAACACACCAGGCAGCCCTCAAGACTTGCTGGAGGGGACCACAATTATTTTGCCAAGCCTGATCAGAAGAAGAAAAGTATGAACTGTTAACAATTCTCAAATAAAAAACACACCAGCCCTGAAAAAGCACAACTCTTTTTATTAATGAGGTCAGAGAGAAAGTTCTCCTCCAAGTGCTCACATATCCTGAAGTATAATAGGATCAACTGGAATTGGAGTGGAATCACAGCCTTTTAGAGGGGTTGGGGATCATCCAGTTCAACTCCCTCCCCAAGGACTGGAACAGACTTCTCAAGGTCCCCACATGTGGTGTCTGAATTTGAGGAGGGGATCCAGGGAGCCTCTTCCCACACAGCAGACCTCAGGAGAAGGTGAGCAGGATCTGGATATAAACATTAGTGCCCTTTTACCTGACTGTGGAGTCCTTTTCCTCCTCTTCCAGGGTCTGGATCCCTAAGGGCTGGCTGAAGTCAAGGATCCTCCAAATCAGTGGCCCTCCCCACATCTGTCAGTTTCCTCAAGGCTCCAGAGGGTTCTCACGGGGAGGGTAGAATGTGGGACCAACTTCTAAAAAGCTGTTTTCTAAACTGACTGGCAGGATTGGTAAAAAGACATGGAAATTATTTCCTTGAGTAAAAGGCAGATCTCGAAATGCCCTGATATCTCTGAGGCTGAGTTACCATACCTAAAGGGAAGGGAGGGGAGGGGAAGTTTTGGAAGGAACAGAGGAGCCCATTCTACCTTTTCCTCCTTAGGGAGAACACAAAAGAAATTGCTTGGGTTTTTTTTTTTTTTTTTTTTTTATCTTAAATAAAAAGGTTGAGCTAGTTTTCAAAAAGTTCTTTGTAATTTTGGGTTCTATTTCTCACTTGGTCTTCTGGTCCACCTAGGAAAGTGCTATTGAGAAAAACAAATTAGAATTTGATCAGCTAAAAAATATTGGGATAATATTCCACTACACAAGGGAAAAGAAATACATGTCCATATAGAAAAATATCATGTTTTTACTTTTAAACTTTGCTCTTGATTTCCAACCTATTACATAATCATCCTGTAGAAAATGCAAGACATTTTAAAGAGTAGAAGATAAATGCCCCTATTATCTTATCCATCCAGATGTTTCTTTCCATTTTGTTTGTAGGCATTATTTTATACATAATTAATTCAGTTAGAGAATTAACTAATTTGGAAATCAATTTCAAGTTGCAAGACAGTTTCTGAATTTGCTTCTGGTCATCATTCTCTAAGCCAGATTCCATTTCTTCCACAAAGAAGTCTGCAAGGTTTGAGTATAAAGTAATGACGCAGATACAGCAAATCTCCCACAACTTACACATCTAAGTGAACATCTTCCCTTGAACGTAACTTGGGAGAAAGTGAAATGATACCATCACACATTTATTTTAATGCTGCTGACTTTGCTTACAATGTTTCTGGAATTTCTCTTATGATATTATTTTCAGAGCCTTGAGCACTTTCTTTTATGCATTATCAGATTGACAAGTTCTCCTCCTTTGAGAGTGGGTTGGATATTTAGAAATGGCCAAGTTATCAGGAAGGTTAGGTTGAATGAATAAGGTGAGTGATCTCTCAAGCTGGGCAATATTGTTTGGGGTTGAGAACATGTTGAGTCCAAAATGTAACAAAACTTATTTTCTCATTCAGTAATAGGGTTTTGAAGAGGAAATGTTTTAGTAAAGGGAGATTTACCCTCTATGAATCCCAAGGAATTCTATAGTGTGGAGTAGAAAATTGTCTCCATAGGACTAATCCATATCGAGTCCTCTGACTTGTAATTACATTTCTGGTGGCCAAAAACTGTTTGTTTTATAAGCTGCATGATAATTCCATCCTCAGTTTCTGGAAAACCCAATGTAAGACAGTCACTGAGGCAAATTGTTCTTAACCAATCAATTAACTAAAACCACACTTGCTGCTACTATTATCTCTAGATGCAAAAGACTCTTTCCTGCTTTTATTTCCTTGTTACCCATTTGCTATGTTCTTTACATTTATTTTGGCCTGAATGTTATTTCCCAAGTTGCTACCTCAATCTCGTCGCATAAAAGAAAATTAGATGGCCCTGTTGTCAGTACAGATTTCTAATATTGCCAATACAGAGTCATGTGTAGCTTTCTGAATCCTCAAGCTTGCATAATATTTTAAGTACAAAGCATAACTTTTCTCAATGTTCTTTTATTATATTTCTTATACTTGAAAGATTGCAAGCTTTTTAAAAAATATAATTCAAGAATTTTAGTAAACAACTAGAAGAAGAGCTCAAAACATATCCCCTTACATGTTTTCCCTACGAGTTCCTCTTTCTTCCTGAGACATTGGGTTATGTAAATGGTGTAGCTGGGAAAAATAATATACATTTTATGTATTAATACATCAATGTATTAAAATAGTACATATTTTAAAATGTTTTTGCTGACTTACTCGTCACTATTTTTTTCTTATTCCTTGGATACTAGTTTCCTTTTTTTCACTTAAAATTTTTTTTACCCCTCTGCATTCATCAATTCTGAGAATTCTGTAAACAGTAAAACAAAATACTACCTATAATCTATGTGTAATCATGCTGCCATTTGACTCAGGAAAAAAATGGCACATGGGGAGCTGTACATATGTATTACTCATCTGTGCATAGATTATTTCTGGAAATATACACAAGGCCTGTTTACATTGCTTGACTCTGGGAGAGGAATTGTATAGCAGGGGTGGGAGGGAAAGAATCTTGGCTCCATATCTTTTCTTTAAACTTTCAAGTTTTGAACCACGAAGAATGCAATGCCAATTACTAATTAAAAACAGACCAAGACAAACTATCTGTATGCTTATAAAAAGAAAAGAAGAATCAAGGAAAAAAAGAAAAAAAAATCTTTTTTTAGTCTGGACTTTAGTGTGAAAATCAAAAGAAATTTATTCTAGTCAGGCGCAGTCGTGCACACCTGTAATCCCAGCTATTCAGGAGGCTGAGGCAGGAAGATGGCAAGTTCCAGACCAGCAACAGCAACTTAGTGAGACCCTGTCTAAAAATAGAATAAAAAGGGCTGGGGATGTAGCTCAGTGGTAGAGTACTTGTAATACGTGCAAGGCCTTCAGTTCAATCCCTAGTACAAGGAAGAAAAGAAGAGAAAGGAAAGAAAGAAAGACAGGAAGGAAGAGAAGAGAAGTAAAAAGAAAAGAAAAAGAGAACCATTCCCTTTCTTTTTAACTCCATCTCTTCTCTACTTTTTCATTCTGGCCAACAGCTTATAGCTTCTATTGATCCACTAAGAATTGACAGCACACAGGTACCAACTGCATTAAGTGTCCTCAAGCTGCCCTTAAACCTTGTAGGATCCTCAGTAGACAGACAGGGTCCTTCGTAGAACAGGGGCAGAGATCACCCTCTGCTTCCTCTTCACAGCCTGATTCTGGCTTTTGTTCAATGTGTTCAAAGCCACATCCTTCCTGATGTTCTCCAGAAGTATTCTTGTTCTTCACTATTCTTTAAGTACTGTGTTTCAGTCACCTCTTGGCCTTGCAGCATATTGTTCCTTTGTCTTGATAACTTTTGCCAACCTTTGAGGTTTAGTGGCTGGTTAAATGGGCTGCATCCTCCCCAAGTGGGAGAGGATGCCTCTGACAGTGGGGGACAAAAGAGGAGACCCCCTTGATGTGTATTTCCTCTTTTCCCCATCTACCCCCAGAACATAATTTAGGACCCCTGTTTTATGCTTCCCTGTTGGACAGGACAAATGCCTGTAGAATGAATAGATGAATCAATCAGTGAATAGAACTTGTCCCTTTGCTCTACCCTGCTTCCTAGCCAGAAGAGATTGTGCCACCTCAAAGGCTGTCTATTTTTCCAGGGTTTCTAAGAAGAGGATTTTCTTAGGCCCTGAGCAGTACAGACCACATATATTCAACCTTCTTTAACTGAGTGCCCATTCAGTTGAGGGGTGCTGACATTTTCTTGCCACAGGATGGGAAAACACTCTTAAAATTGAGTTTGAGTAGAAAGACTGTATGAAGATAATAAACTCAAATTTGACCTTCTAGGACTTTTATTTTCTTGTCAAGGCCTCTGTTTTCAATGCTTGTTCAACATCTATAATAGAGGCAAAGTAAACAGCCATCTTTTGAGAGCTAAACCATAAAAAGTGCATTCTGTGGGGCTGGGATTGTGGCTCAGCGGTAGAGTGCTTGCCTAGTACGAGCGGGACCCAGGTTCGATTCTCAGCACCACATAAAAAAATAAAATAAAATAATAAAAGCATTGTGTTGTGTCCATCTAAAAAAATATATATTCTCTCTCTCTCTCTTAAAAAAAAAAGTGCGTTCTGTGGAAAGTGTACTTATTAAACATGCTTATGCAAGACAATCAGGAAGACTGATGACAAAATAATTATCCAAAGAGCATTTGTAACATTGTGAAAATTTGAAGGTAAAAAGGATGATGTTTAGTAGGAGTAAATTAAAACTCTGCATTTGGGTTTAAAAAACTCAATTGCATAAACATAGGGTGAGAGACAGCAGTCTTAGAAACACTTCATATGGAGTAAGTATTATAGATTTAACTGATTTAAATGTTCAGTCAACAATATCATGCTGTTACTTTAAAATTAAATGCACAGAGACAACTTTAAAATTAAGACACCAAGTTTAGGGCTCAGGAAATAGAAATCCTTTTTGGTTACATAGATCAGTCTGCAGTATCAGGGCACCAACTTCTAAGACTATTTACAGGCCAGAGTGCATCTAGAACAGTGATTTTTGAGCTATGGGTTACCACCTATGATTGAGTGTGAAATTTATTCATAGTATAGCAATCAGTGTTAAAAAAGCCTACAAAGCAGAACGAGAGAGAGAGAGAGAGAGAGAGAGAGAGAGAGAGAGAGAGAGAGAATAAAAAAAGAATACTATAGTACAGAATAAAATGGAGTTGAATTGGAAAATGTATGTGTTCATAGTAGCTAATAAGGCTAAATATTGTTTTATGAAACTTCTGTTGCAGTAATATATATGCATATTGATTATATTAAAAGTGAATTTCTTTCTGTGGATCATAGTCAACTGAATTTGAGAAACACTAATGGAGGTAAAGATGTCCAGGTGATGCAAGAAGGACACTAGTTGAAGAATTGTCATGAAGATGGGAAATGACTTTATTCTCTGTTGATTCAGATGATAGCAGTTCAAGGGAGGGAGTTTTTAGATTACCATCCAGTTGACTATCTGACAATTGGAGCTGTCCATCAACGAAACTGGAAAATAACACACTCCAGGAATCCTTAAGCCCCCAAGAGGGTACCATCTATTAGAGTTACTAAGGCAGAGGATCCTGTGTTGGGAAAGAGCTTGCTTAGACATCCTGGAATGTCTCTCAATCATTTTGTTTTCTCCCGTGGAATTGTTTGAATTTCATAAGCTAAGTCAGGCAACTAATTTAGTATAAACTTTAACCAAGTGGTTATCTCTATGCATGGAAACATACAAAAAATGTAATTCACCAATTTGCCGATTATTCTTATAATGTTCTTATAATATCATAACATTAAATATTTAGCTATGATTTATCTATTTTACTGATGAGATTAATAAGGTCACTTGGGTACTTGGTAGAAGTAAGAATAGAGTCAAGGACCCCTGACTTCTAAGTTTTACACTTAGTTATGGTAGCCTCTCAATCCTGAGCATCATCAGTGATATTAGTCAGGTTGTGACAGAGACTACTGGATCCCTTTCTCAGTATCTGCTTTCTCCTTGCTTATAACAAAGCTGCCAATGTTTACCTGGCACCATGACCACCTGTAAACATCATGTTTCCTAAGCCCTCTTGCAGCTAGCTATATATATGGTCAGTGGACTTAATTAGGTAATATGAAAGAAAGGCAGTTTCTGGAAAACTCAAGAAAAAAACAGCTTAGCTCCTCTACTTCTTCCTCCTTCCCTTTATCCTTCTTCTTGGGTGGATTTCAAGCTGCCATCTTGAACCATGGAGTGGAAACCACATTCAGAGGATGGTGGAGTCCAGTTGTTTAAAATCACGCCATACTATATCAGCTCTGGAGTGTCTCTTTTATGACAGAGAAATAATAAAACTTTGGTCTATCTATTTATATGGATATATTGGGTTCATATAATTGAACCCAATCTTAATCGATAAGCCTGGTCTTCCACCTCTGGACATTGGGTGTCTCACTTTTATTTTCTGTGACATTCTGATGTCAGATAATCTGACGTTAGAATTTTTGCATCTTTTGTAATAGACAAGCACACAATAGTGTTTATCTGGTTTCTTTCTAGTATCTCATGGTTAAGATGGGGTCTGTTGTTCTTGTAGTGTGTTAAATGCTTCCTTCCTTAGTGGACACAATAGGTGAAGCTTATAAAGGGTCCTGACTCCGGCATTCAGATAAATATATTCATAGCTCGTCTTTCTTACAGAGAACCTGGGCAAAACTGTAGCCCTTCATTCTTTTTCTAATCTCAATTTACCATAGCAAATAAACTGGAACTTGTTTGACCCTCCTTTACCACTAATTCAGTGGGTTTTAGTTGACCATGATTTGGGGCAGGGCCAGGATTTCAGAGAACTCAGAGAGCTTGTAAAGTCTTTCCCATTTTCAAGACAAGAGTAGTGTGAGATGCTCCTAATATCTTCTCACAATCAGTCTGGCTGAAATATTATTGCAGAGTCCTAGCACAAAGAGCAAAGGATGATGCATAAGACCTGAAGTGGAACTCTCTATTGTCTCCTTTTAGATTTTTAGCAACAAGTAGAATCTACTATACCTTATGGTTGGTCTGGACTTAGAACTTTATCTTGTGACTTGAAATCACTGTGATGTTTGAGGACAATAGACAGAAGACTCTGTGTGCGTGAGTGTATGTGTTTGTGTGTGTTGCTGGGGACTAAACCCAAGGCTTCACTCATGCTAAGCAAGCACTGAGCTGCTCCTGCAGCTTTGATAGTAGACTTTTTGATTCCTGGTTGTGAACTTTACTCATAGGGGTATTCAGTGGCCTCTCTCGGTGATCTCTGAGAATAAATTTGACATATTGAAAATTGATAGCACATATATGTCTTCCATAAATTTATAAAATTAAAACAGAGAAAAAATATTAAGAAGATAAGTCATGGTTTTAAAGCCATGATTTTCATGGGAACAAAAATCCTGATGGTGCCATACAATTGAAAGATTCATGGCATTACTGAGCTTTGATCTAAAATCCAGAGTTCTGGCTAGAGTGTTTTTAAAAGTTTATTTTGCTTTAAGGTTAAAAAAAATTGCACATGTGTTAATGGAATACTATGCATATATTACAGGAGAAAAATAATTATAATCCACTGAATAGCATTGATACCTACAAATATCTATTTCAAAGACAATCTAGAGTTTTTATAAGAAAGCTCCATATTGAACTACAGTAGAACAAACCGAGCTTTGCAGAAACAACACATTTTCTTTAATACTTCAAAAATATTTTTTAAAGTATTTGTTAAAGACTCGTTTATAATGAGACATCAGAAAAAATGAGCGTAGACCAGTGTTGAGACTCAGAAAACAAAACCCCTAAGTATGGCTTTTGACATGCGGAGCTCGCTTCAGAATCCAAATCTCTCTGGCATTCTCTGTCCCCTGCCTCTCTCCCTTCTGTTTCTCCTGAAGCACAAGGAGGGCTTTTTCTGAGGTTCCCTTATCTTCCAGAAGGAATGCAATTGTCATGAGCCCTCTCCCTATAACTCACCAAACAGGAGCGATTAACTTGCAGGAAAGACTACAGGTGACGCTTCACCTAGAGACCAGATGAGCTTTGTCCTAGCCAGAGCCTATTTATCATCCCTAAAAATCATTTACTCTCCCTCTAAAATTGCTCACAGCCCTCTATACCCTTAAAGAGTACATATAAGCTTCTAAATCTTATTAGGCTATTGGGGACTCACTTTTCATTGTTGCGATTGCCCCGGGTATGTAATAAATGTGTGTGCCTTCTGTCAATCTCTCTAGTGTCCATTTATTTAGCAGACTCCATTATCAAAACTTCAGAGGGCAGAGGGGAAGTTACCTCCACTTCTATGCCTCTAAAATTCAACTGTAACACACACATTCCTCTCTTTCTCTTTCTCTTGTGCTTTATTTTCTTGCTCTTTCTCTCTCTCTCTCTCTTTTTGGGGTGCTGGGGATCAAGCCCAGGGCCTTGTGTATGCTAGGCAAATGCTCTACCACTGAGCTACACCCCCAGCCTTCATTCTCTCTTTCTTAAAGTGAACCACCAGGCTGTTGTGGGAAAAAACAAAACAAAACAACAACAAAAAAAACTATTTAAACAAAATGGCTTTATTTATTTCTCAGATCAAGCCCTTTCAGAAGGATTTTTTTTCAATGAATGTCTTTAATATGAGATGCATGATTATGTCGCAGTCACTACATAGCCATAATAATGGAGTATGCCAAGGTTAGAATGGGTGTCCTTTACTTCATATTTGACCTCACCCTGTGTCACTTTGGACCAATCACACTGCTTGTTTCACCAAATATAAGGACAAAGCAATACCTAATTCTCAAAGATAGAAATACATTATTGTCTTGACTTAAAGGAAGTCTGTTCTCATGAACACAAATTTTAGGAAAATTAGAATCATTTTAAGGTTTGATAGCTCAATTACTTTGATAAACAAAATTCTGGTAGAACAAAAGTCTTGGGGCAAATCTACTAATGCTCACTGAGATAAAACTGACTTATGTTCAGTCTGTACCCAGTCATTGCAGGGGCCAAACGTAATTTAAATGCAATGTCTGTGAAATTCTGCCAACTTGAAAAACTTCACCTAGAGGAGTTTGCTGACAAAGAGGTATTTCTTTCCTGCCCTGACTGAAGGCTGCATTACTCAGGCTTCCCCTCCCAGGTGACTCTTTCCAGTATAATCACCAAATAAGGTGACCCTGCAATGGAGCTAGCCTCCTATTTACTGGAATTGTTTATGAACAGGAGGATTGCTAAAAGGGTAGTTGGTTCTTTTTAGATATCATTTCCTTTTTGATGCTCTTGACTCATCAAGCCAGGGAGAGGACTGGAAACCTTATAGACTTGTGGTTTTCAAACTTAGGGAACAATGGAATCACTTGGAGAAATTTATAAATGTATTGGCCCAGGCAGCGGGACATGTAAAAATTTCTTCAGGTGATAATTATGAGTGCGTAGGTTGGAGTGGGAGGAGTTGTTGAGAACCACTGTTATAACTTAATATGTGTATGCTTTTAATTCCAGAAGCCACAGATGGTAGTACAATTAGCTGTCACTAATTGAGCACTTGCCAGGCCAAGCACTATGGTAAGTGCTTTACATACATGACGTCATTGTATCCTCATCACAACTATGTGTCAAGCCCTGGTGATAATCTTCATCATCAGTGTAACGCAAATACTAATTGAACACCCGTATTGTTCTAGATACCATATGAATAAATAGATGAGTGAGACACAGTTCATGCCCTTGGAAATTTAACAATCTAAGATGGGATGATAACAAGGATTCATTATACTGACATTATAATTCAGGATACTTTTCCTTTTCTTCATCAGGGAGTACAAATTACTAACAAATTTCAAAAGAGAGAAGACACGCTGCACATTGGAAATATCTAGAAAGGTGATATTTGTGACCAGGTAGAATGCCAGAGTCAGCTCTTAGTGGCCTCTAGGATATATTAAATCTAAACCTCCCATGTAAATGTCTAATAGAGACTGATACGTAGTTTGTGTTTTAAAAAAGTCAATATTCTTTTTCTCTCCAATTTACTTCTCAAATAGAATTCAGACTCCCAATATTCAGGGCTTTCTACAAAAGCAGTATGGAGTAGGTATTTTTAAATTTTTTTTTTTAATAAAAAATGATGAGACAGAACTAGTGAGGTGAAAAAACTTGACAAAGAACATTCATTAATTGTGCTTATGGGATATATTACATCTAAGGTGAAGTAAACAGCAATTCTAAGAGGGTAACTGGGAGGATGCAGAATGGCAGCACCATCTGCAGATGGAAAAGAATTTAAGGCAGATGTGCTGAACCAAAAGGTTGGTTGTACACACATGTGGCAATCTGTGGCAGCAAATGTAGAATTTGAGAGAGAAATTGAGGCTAGATGCATGGTTTGCAAGTCAGTATCCAGGTCCAGGTAAACATGAGCCTATTTTCCTTTCTTTTAATCCGCTGGGCTTTAGGGCCCGGGCTTCTCCCTCTCTATTCCCCTCTTAGAGCCTGGGCAATCTGCACTGATCTCAGGGATCCTGCCTCAGCTCCGGCTCACTAAAAGTACTAAGAATCCAGCAGATTATAGAGATTCAGGTCAGTCTCTAGATGCTGGGGCTTCTTGGGAGTCTCAAACCACACCAGGCTCTTGAAATTTCAGCAACGGTTTCCATTCATAAGTTGGGGGATCTCTGAGCAATCTGGTCTCTTCCTGGCTCTCAGGACTGGGAAAACTTGGCCTTTGGTCAAGGGAATGAGGCAGATTTCTGTAACCCTTCCCAGTGTAGCCTGACCACCTGATGATAGCCAAGTGGATGGTGGGATAATATGCTGTTCTCTCTGTGACTAGCCTGTGATAGATAGTCCATCCCTGCAGAGCATAAGGAACAGGGTTGAGGGTCCGAGGAATCCATTTTAGAAATAGCCATTCTATCCAGTCTCATCACGGACAGATGTTCCAGGCACATTTTGAACAAACTCCTGAAGCACAAAAACTAGCCAGGGATGGAAAGCCTTGCTTCTCTGCTCTTTTTCTGAAACCTTGCATACTCTGAAGAACATCTTTTAATCCTAGACTGCATTAAAAAATTTCTGGGTACAGATTGTTCCAATTAAATTCTTAAATGTCAAAAGTTTCTTAAAATAAAACTCCTTAAAATAAACCAAATCAGCCATTCTGGATCACAGCCAACATAAATCAAAGTACCTAACCAGATGGGGAGTCTGTAAACTAAAGGTAAGAACAGTTGTTCGCAGCACAGGGCCTGATGGGAAAAGCAAAAGGCTTTGCACAGGCCATTTTTCCTTTTCAAGTTGTTTTTCAAAACACAGGCTAACAGCCTAATAAACAAATGAATCGTGCTTCCTGCAGCACCTGTTCACAAACAGAAACCCCAAGATGTGCCTGTGAGTTTTGAAAACAAGGAAGCCATAGTCCAGTTAGCAAAGTAACTGACTTTATTCAAAGTGAGAGAAGATAAACCCAGCTCCCTGTGCAACCTGGAGAGAAGGCTGTGGGAGACATCACTCACTGCAGTTTCCAGGCAGCCAGGATGAGGGCATCGGCAAGATGCAACCTGCCCTGACCCAGCAAGCAAGGTTCTGCTGGCTGCGCCACTGAGACCTGGCCGTGTCCTTGGCAATGAGAAGATGCAGCTGTGTTTGAAATAAATTGTTCCTGTGCAAGTACTGGCCACCCCATGAACATAAACCCTGCATGGAGCCTGAGTGATTTTCCCGGCCCCCAGAGCAAACAATAGTCTGCTGGGAAAGAAAATGCTTTCTAATAAACCAAGAGGAAAGTGATACCATCATATCTCTTGCTACCCAGCTGGGTGGGGACCCTGTGGGCTGTCAGCACCAATATGAGAGAAATAGGGCGGAAAATGGCCCAGGCCAAGGTCAGACAGAGACAAGAAGAGAGGCAAGTCTCCAAGCCCTGGCTGTGGAGCTGTAAGCACCACGAGGCTTTGGGTAAGGTCAGGATGGAGTCAACAGTTTGGAGGTGCCAAGTCAGAGCAGGGGCACTCCATGGACGATCCTGGAGCTGGGCTGGCTGGACTGGGGAAGAGGCCAGGTAGGGAGCAGGGAGCTAACTTCCACTTTTCTTTGCCTGGCTCGCCACTACTCTTCCTTTGGGCCTTGACATTATTTCATCAAGGAAGCCTCTATTCTACATACTGCTGTTACCCTGCAATTCATTTACATAGTCCTTAATAACGGAAGAAATTCAGTTGATGATTGATTTTGCAGTTCCCCCTACTAGGACATAAATGCCTTGTGCTGGGTCCTGTGTCTGTCTCCTTAATGTGATTCTCTGTGTGTATTTTTTATGGCCACATCTGCATCTCTAGGACCCAGCACAGAGTGTGGCCCATTGTCAGCCTCAATCTATCTTATTGTGAGGAAAGAAATATGAATAAAGTTCATAAAAGTGGAAGAAGGAGGGGGAGAGAGGGGAAAGTGTACCAAAGCCTTCCTCTTGTTCCAGATCCCCGTCTGAGGACCTCAGGGCAGGCTTATGAATGCAGGTGGGCTTGAATGATTCTAAAGGCACCAGCAACTGACCCACATGGTGGACACAGTGAGGGCATATGGTTACTGAGCCTGAAACATGAATCCCTCCTGGAAAAACAGTTGCATTAGAAAATGCAACTTTCTTAGTGTTTCATCTCCTGATGGAATATTTTTCCTTTCTCCGGTATTTGAGATGAAAACAAGCTGTAACCTGAAAGTACACTTCTCAAGGATGACGGTATGTTGAAAGAATGCAGTTAAAATGCTCATTAGGAGTCATCCACTGTGGTAAAGAACAGGATAGGGATCAGATCCTCTTCATCCTTGGATTTACTCAACGGGATTTTACCCAAACAGGATGAACCTCTGAAAAAAAGAGACAGGCATTCACAAGAGCACAGCAAACAAAATCTAATGAGAGATATCTGAAAGGAACAGACCAAGAAGTAGCTTTGAGAAGCCTGCAATTTACAGGCCAAGACTTCTGCCAATAGCTTTGACAGCCATTGAATTATTGATGTGGGTTATCAAATATGTGAGGGATGGACATCCAGAACTGCAAAGGAGATAGGGACAACAAAATTGGGACTATTTCTGAGGGGAGCAGAGGGTGTCCTCAAACCTTAAGTTCTATGATTGACCTGGGTTGAGTAGGCCTGAGGCAGGGCTGCAGATTCTGTGTTTTGACAGTCTCCTGGGTGATGCCCATATGAGTAACTTTTGGACAACATGTAGGGTGGTGAGGTTGTAGATCACTACAAGGGGGTGAGATGCTATGGGGGAAGCATGGGTGAAGACAGTAATCTCCTGGTGTGGAGGGAACCACCTCTAGGAATTTTGTCTTTTCGCACAGGCTCTTGTACATAATAAATGTTCACATATTTCTATTTTGTTTAGATTCTTCAGGTTGTAAGGAGTAAAGGGGTCACTCAATCTAATTCAAGTGATGAGATTTGTGATGAAAAAATTGCAAAACAGGGTGATGGAAACTTCCAGAAAACAGCATCTGAGGACTAGCCAGGTCTCTCTAAAGTACTGGAACCAAATGTCATCCTGAATTCAGGGGCAGCTCAAGGGACCTCGGGGGGGGGGGGGGCGGGGGAGGAATTTGTGTGTCATTCTTTACCTTCCTGCTATTCTCCAAAGGGCTTTCTTCTGTCTCCTAGTTTTCACTACCTCATGACTTCTGCCTGCTCACAGCCTCTTTGAGCACACCCTGTGACTCAGAGCCTCTGCTTTTTGTTAGTGCTACTCCACTACAAGGAGGACCCTCTCTAGTTCCTAATTCAGGCTCTTGAGAGCAGGCAGAGCACATCATCCTGCAGCCCCCTGGCCGTGCCAGCCCTTGGACCAGCAGGGCAGGATGGGCTGCTTGGTACAAACCAACTTCCAGGAAAGCAGGTGCAGCCTTCCAGGAAGGGCCTTTTAAGGACATGGTAGGTGTGGTCTTTGCCTCCTCCAGGAAATCAGGGCTGGCTAAGATCCAGGTCCTTGGAGAGTTACTTGATCTTGCTGGTTCTCTGAGGCAAAAAATATCTTTCTTTAGAAAATTTTTGGGAGACTTCCTATTTCGAAATTTCTGGTCTGATGCACAGAAGTGGGGGAGGGGTCACTTTATATAGTTTTAAAAGAGATGGTGGTTTTCCCAAGCCTTCCTCTGGGGTTCAGAATGCTAATCACAGCTAAATCCTTCCTCAGTCCTCCAGGGGGGCAGGGATCAGCTCAGGGTCAGTCTCGCCCTGCTTCTCCTGAGAGGGCCAAAGGTGCATGCCACGCATACAGAGGTGCACATTTATTCATTCCTTCTCCTAGTATTTATGGAGAACTTGATGTACTAGGCATAATTTTTAGGCCTTGGAATATAGCAGTGAACCAAAAAGACACACATCTCTGCCTTCAGAGAGATGATGTTTTAGTTGGGGGAAGCACTGATAAATATAATAGATATATGAATTATTCCCTATGTTAAATGGTAGTAAATTCTTTGGAGAAGAAAAACATAGCAGAGTAAGAGGTAGGAAATACGGTGAGAGAAGAGAGATGGCAGAAATTTCTGGTAGTGTGGGGAGGGTAAGGATCATTGAGAAATTGACATCTGAGCTAAGCTCTGGTGGAGGGGAGGGAAATTCTGAGAATTTTGTAATATCCCTCAGGATAAGACGCTAGAGGCACCTTGGAGTCTTGCAAAACCAGTGCTGAAAACTCTGGGAATCAACAATGGAGGAGAAAGAACATGACAAGTTCATGGCTTCGCACCAAGAATAGCCCAACACAAATATTGTAGGAGCAGTAACAATGAGAGGATCTGAGAAAGAAGGAGCGCTGCAGCCATGTGACAAATCACAGCAAAGATAAGGTCCATTTCAGCGTATCACGCTTTCAACTTTTCTATAGTTTAGAAAAATTCAAATTTCAAAATAATGTTGAAAAACATCATTGTTATGATAATGTAGGAGAATGGCCTTATTCCTGAGAGATGAAATGTTTGAAGGCAATGCAATGTCTTCAACTTTCTTTTATACAGTTGATAAAAATATTTTATATAGAGTAAAGCAAATATAGCAAGCAAGCTATTACCAACTGAGGAACAGAGATAAAGGATTTAGAATGTATTAGGCTTTCAGTTGTACTACAGATTTTCAAAATAAAAAGTTGGATTTTGCTCTTGGATGTCTACTCAAAAGAAATGAAAATATATGACTATACACAGGCTTGTATGTGAATGTTTATAGCAACGTTTTTCCCAAGAGCCCAAACTGGAATTAAGCCAAATGCACCTCAATTGTTAATGGATAAACAAAACGTGGTATATCTATACAACTCAGCAATAAGTAGCAACCACTGATATTTGCTATGGCCTGGATCAACCTCAAAAACATGCAATCTGCAAGATGCTAGAAGCAAAAGATTGCATATCATATGATTTCATTTGCATTAAAGCTCTTGAAAGGAAAAATCTATAGAGACAGAGGGCAGATCAGTGGCTGCCTGGGGCTGGGGTGGAAGTAGGGATTGCAAATAAGCATGAGGGAACTTTCTGGGGTGATGGGAATGTCCTAGAACTGGATTATTTATTGCACACTATACAAGTAATTTACTAAAAATCATTGCATTGGACACTTACGAGGGATGAATTTTATTGTATGTAAGTGAGACCTCAATAAAGCTGTAAAAAAAAATATTGAGAAAAAAGATGAAGTTTTCCTTCTCCACCTAGGAATCTGGTGGTGTAACTTTATTCATTCATCAAATACTTTTTTGAGCCTTTACTGTGTGCTAGTTGTCATGCAAAACTTGAGGATAGAATGCTACATCAGGCCTGAAGTTTGATACACTTTATGAGCTATTTTGGGGTGTGTTTTCTATGAGAGGTAGTAGAAGTATGGGCTGGATAACCTGCAGTTCGTTTGCCATCTGGTTTGTTCAGGTTCTGCTAAAAGCAAATCCTGGGACCAGAATTTGGGATGAAGTTGTTTATTTGGCGGGTATAGTGGGTTGAATGGTGGCCCTCAAAAGATATGTTTGTATCCTAACTCCTACTACCTGTGAACCTTACATTATTTGGAAAAAAAGAGCCTTTTCATATGCAACTAAGTTAAAGATCTTGAGATGAGATATTCCTGAATTAACTCTGTGGCTCTTACTTCCATGTCAAGCGTAGAAGAGGCCGCCATGTAAAAATGGAGGCAGAGATTAGAGGGAGGCAGTCACAAGGCAGGCATCTGGCACCACCAGAAACTGGAAGAGATAAGAAGGGACAGTTCCCTGGAGACTTCAGAGTAAGCACAGCTCTGCCAACACCTTGATTGTAGACTTCTGGTGTCTAGAACTAGGGGCAAATGAATTTCTATTGTCTTAAGTCACCAGATTTGTGGCCATTCCTTATGGCAGCCCCAGGAAAGGAAAGCAGCGGGTGTCGCCAGAGGCACAGTGAGGGAGGTAGAAGTAAGGTACAGAGGGAGACAAACCGGTAAAACAAGGTGGAGGAGTATCTTTCTACCCTGGGGACCTTCTGAGAGACCATGAGGGAGGGGGGAGAAATCTGGAGAGACCACTAGCTCCATTCTTGCTGGTCGAGGGTCACTCTTGGGCAGCCACAGCCAGGACTTCTCGTCCGCAGAGCGGGCTGCCAAGGTGTAGTCTATAGAGCTCTGGGGTGGGCTTGGGGACTTCTGATGGGGTGGAGCCCATTGGATCTGTTCCTGGCCCTTTGGCTTCATATTGATTAGCTGAAAGCCCAGTATGCACAGGCGTGGAAGACAAATGAAGGTAGAGACTAACACATTTGACATCTAAAGCAAACGGCGAGGCCAGTGGACTCTGATTAGACTGTTCAAGACTTGATCAACTTATGTATAAGTACCTGGTAAGAATATGACAGGTGATCCCTCTCTGTACAACATGGGGATATTAACTATTATTATTATTATTTTAGGATATTACTGGTTGGAATTTTTTCAGGAATTCTTTGAGAACATATTTATTTACTTACTCTCTGTTTATTAATATCAGTGGGAGGTTCTCAGATTTCCATTATATTTGAATTACATGTAAGCTCTACCACGATGTTTCCGATCAACCATCTTCTTGTGGTTTGTGCTAGAAATTCTGTGAGATGCTGTGTGGAGGCTGAATCTCCTCTGGCTCCAGATCTTAGAGCACCTAGCACAGCTGGGCATGCTGTAAATGTGCTGTTGGGCTTACCCCACCCTTTCCTGATCTCTCCCAGCACCCTGGTCTCCATCACGGTCATGGCCAAGCAGTGCTCCCACACCTTCTGTCTTTGCTAGTCTGTTCTTTGTTGCTTCCGGCCGTCAATGTTCTTTTCTTGTCTCTTTTCTTCTAGTCTCTCTGGGTAGAAGCCTGCAGTGCTTTTTGGCATGGCTGGGTAGGGAGCTCTCAGTGACTGTCTATATCATTTTATAAAGCTCTTGATATCAGACTTGGCATTTCAAATCCAGCTTCAAACATGGGTGAACTGGTGCCTTCGTTGCCCCCCATCCCCGCCCAGTGGAGATTCAAGGGTGCAATTTAGCACAGAATAAATGTGTATGTCTGGAATGAAATTTTAAATGTATCTGCTCGTTTTAAAATTCAGCTTCTCCTTTTCAGGTTGGAGAAAGTGCTGCAAATGACCTGTTTTTGCTGGTGGGTTCCAATCAGGCCTTCTGGGAATGAACCTGGCTGTAGCCTCCCTCTTTTCTTAACTGTTTACTTCTTTTATAAGTTGGAACCAGGAGAGAAAAGCATCCAGAGGACTCAGGTAATTTCGTTTGTAGCCATCTTTGGCTTGAATTCTTTTGGCACCCTCTGACAAGCAGAAATAGCATCTTCTGTCTGTACTAATGGCATTATCTTAGCTGGAAGAAGGGATTTATTCCAGTGCTCTAATAATAGCTCACATCTATTGAATGTGTTCCACATGCCAGTGTCTTTGTGCTAAGTGCTTGGAATTCTTTATCTCCATTTTAATCTTTATAAAAACTTCATGAAGTCACTCTTTATCATCTCCATTTTATAGATGAGGAAACTGAGATGGGGGAAGTCCATGCACCTGGTGGAGGTCACAAAGGTGAGGAGCTGGGAGTCAAGCCTAAGTCTGTCTGACTTCAGAACATGTGCGGGCATTCTGAATACAACCTTCAGAGCATGTGGCCTTAGATCAGAGGAACCCTTATCTTTTGCTCTTTTCAAGAGAGTTAAACAGGGAGGTTAAAAAGGAAACCGCTTCTGAAAGTGTCCTTAGAGAACCTCGCAGTTAGGAGCCAGATCTAGTCAAGTCAGGGTAAATAAAGCAAGGGATGCTGGCTAATCACAGAGTGGGCTTTTTCTTTTAGAAAAACAGGATTGCCTTTTTTTGGGGGGGATGGGGGGAATACCAGGAATTGAACTCAGGGACACTCAGCCCTATTTTGTATCTCAATTAGAGGAAGGGTCTCGCTGAGTTGCTTAGCACCTTGCTTTTGCTGAGGCTGGCTTTGAACTCTTAATCCTCCTGCCTCAGGCTCCCAAGCCTCTGGGATTGCAGGTCTATACCACCTTGCCCAACAGGATTGCCTTTAATAGGATATTTACTGCAAGTGACATTAGAAGGAGAATGTGAACACCTTGAACCATGGAGATGGAGGGGTACTGAGACCTGAGCATGTTCAACCATGTGGAGCAACAGCAATGTTTTCCTGGCACCCAGCTCAAGTCATTCAAGCTTGGTGTTCTTGGAGGCATGGGGACAGCAGGGCAGAGTACTGACCACTGAGCATCGAAGCCTTCACTGGGGCCTGAGCAATGCATGAGTTAGATAGGGTCACTGGTTCCTTCAAGCATCAGTGAACAAGTAGTACCCTGACCCCTGGCCTTGTCAGATAGTAGGTGTGGCCTGGCATGATGATGCTGGCCCAGCATGTTCCTGCTGAAGTGTGGCCTGGCTTCCTGTCTCTCCTGGCCTGGTCATCTGGCTTTTATCACACAGGAATAGAAGAGTAAAATATATAGGGAAGACAGATAACATTTAAGTGACTCTGAAAGTTTTGTGGCAACATGGACCTGTTTCAAGAATTATTTTTAGCTGCAGACATTTGGTCCTGTTGGGAAATAAAACTTAAAAGGACAGTTATAATTAGGTCACATTTGGAGAAACTTATTACATTTTGCTGGGTGTCCCAGGAGTAGTGGATCTTAAATGATTTTAGTATTTAGATTCAATCCTGGCGCAGAATTCCATTTTTCTATGCAACAATGGGAAGCAAACAAGAGAAATTATGATTGCAGTGTTAGATAAAAGTAAAGACAGGAATACATCTAAGTTGGGACAGAAGAAAGACAAATGTCATACAGTTGTCTCCTCACTCCTGTCCTTTTCTTTTCTCCTAAAGTAACATCCAGGAGGGGAGCCTGGAACGGTCCCTGCATTCCCCACTAAATGTCTTTACTTCTGCTCAGGATGACTGTTTGTTCAAAGAAAACCTTTTTATTTCCCAAGTACAATTTAGTGTACAATTTAGTGAAGCGATTTACTGGAGGAAAGGCTGGTGTCTTTTGGGGAACAAGATAAACTTTAATGGTGGCCTCGATATTGTTTCTGTGATCTCTGTACAGGTTTCAGAGCTGAGGACCAACTGGGAACTAGTGAGAGGACCCTTGGGAGTGCAGCTGGCAAGAAAAGGGGAGAAAGGTTGGAAGCGGGGTAAGGAGAAGACAGTGGCCAAAACAAGGGGTCACACTGCTCTTCTGTGAAAAGTGTCCCAGGAGAGCTTTATGTGACTGACACCAGCATATATGTCAGCCCTCTGCTCTGGGTTCTGTAGGCACTTGAACAAATGGGGACCTCTGGCCAAATGCCTTCCCTCAAGCCATCCCAGGCACTAAAAGGAAGATTTGAAACAAGTATGTTAGCAAATTAAAATGGGCCAGTGATGTTCTCTTCCTCTGGAAAACACATAATACACTCTTACAACTAAGGACCTGCCCAAGGAGATGATTTTACCAGATATCCCCTAACCATTTTTAGTTTATAATATTGGTGTTCTTTAGCATTCATCTGGAATTAAATCATAATTTGCCTTGGATAAATGAATTTGTGGCCATTTACCAGTTAAATGAGATAGAAGACTTGTACGAAGAGATCAAAGCTATATGTACCCCTAACCCACTTGCATTTGATGCATGAGGGATGTTGTTTAGGGACAGATGGCCACACTGGGTTGTGTCCCTGACTGTAGAGAAAATGGTGATGAGTCAACCTTGGTAATCAGCAATGTGAAGGCTAGTGGCAACCATTTGTGACACAGTAGCTATGGTAACAGACAGCTCACTGAGCATCCACCCCTCGTAGCAGGTCAACATTTCCAGCCTCACCTGCCCTTTCTACCTACTGTACCACTCAGAAGTCAGAAAGTATGTTTCACCGTCGTGGAATCTATCTTGAGGAGATCCGTGGAAGTAATATTGCTTAGGGAAGTCAGGGATCAGTTTTTCATCTATAGCCAGTGAGGTCATCCTCTTTTCTAGGTCCATTCATCTCACTGACCCAGGTTCCAATCTTTCCCAGCCCACTGTTCTCTCTGTCATTCTGAACGGGGGGCCTTCCCTCATATTGTGCTTCTGTATGGAAGACCTTCCTGTGACCTAGTAGACTAATCTGATGGATGATGGATGTACTACGATTTCCAGAGCACATACCACTAACACCTTAACCTGGAAGGTTACGCACTCCAATACTTACAGGACCCAGGCAAGTAATATAACTAAGCATAGGTCAATTGGGGACCAGGAAAATTGAAGAAAAAACACTCTTTTGTGATAATGGGTATATGGTACTATGTTGCCAGACTTCCTTTTTTTTTGAAGTTAGGAATCTAAATTATTTGATTTGAATATTATCTAATATTCAAAAATTGGATAATTAATTTAAATATTAAACAACTCTCATAGATCAAATGAACAAATTAAAACACAAATCAGACACATATACACACATGAACAGCTCAGCACTGACTCTTGAGGAATCGGTCTGTGTGTGGAATGTCCCCTTGGTACACCAAACTGATGCCCGCCCGTGGTTTCTCTGGGAACAGGAGTGGGAGTAAGTGGGGACTTTTACATTTTTCTCAGTATACTTTCCTATTGTTTGAATCTTTGACAATGAGAACACATTCATGTACTACTTTTACAATTATTTGAGAAAACCTATAGTCTGAAAACTCCAAGAAAGACTGCATTTAGGAATTGAAAGACATTTAAGAATGATTGGAGGCTGACAAATTGATTGCATGCAAGATAGACACTCCATCAAGAAAAACAAGAAAGAAAGAACTTGGAAAAAGCAGAAAAAGATCCAAAGGACTATCAATTCATAAAATTTAAACAGGATCCTGTAAAAATCAGACAACATGAAATTAAAAGTAATAATAGAAACAATAAAAGCAATAATAGAAACAATAACATTCCAAAGAAATGTTCGATATTAAAGTAGTAATACCAACTACTTGGAAGGCTGAGACAGGAAAATTGTGACAAGTTCTCTATGGAGCCAGCCTGGCTCCATGGAGAACTTGTCTCAAAAAAACAAAACAATAAACACAAAATAAACAAAATTTTTAAAAAAGTTAAAGTTGGTAAAATCTCATGGCAAATTCTTATTATGAATGAAGTTAGCATCTCTTAGATATTTAAGAGCCATTTATTTTTCTTTTTCTCTGGACTCTGATTATGTCCTTTCCCCACATTTCTACTAGTTTTTGACCTTTTCCTTGTTGATTTCTAAGAGCTCTTTACATTTTAGGAAAAATAATTGTTCATGTTACAATTTTGGGGGGCAGTGGGTGGAGTTTCTTTTGTCCTTAATATTCTGCTAAGTTTTTGATCATATGTAGTAAGATTTATAAATATTCCCTTTTATAGATTCTGGGGTTATAATTAGATTCTCCCCACTCAAAAATTATAATTCATTTATTTTTCATGTTTTCTTCTAATAACTTTAAGATTTTATTTTCTACCTTTAAATCTTTGATCCATTTAGAATATATCCACATATATCTTTTCCAGATGCGTACAAAAATACCCTAACTTTATTTATTAACTACTTGACACAATTAAATAGATGTATTACCATGATTAAAAAAAAAAAAGTCAATGGTAGAGAAGCCGCCCTGATATCCCAAGGAGGAGAGAGAAGGGAGGAAGTGTAAAGGTCACATCCTTTCCTCCAGCCCTGTGTGGCCACTCCTACTCAGGTGGCCATCTCTGAAGTGGTATCATGCCCCAGGGAGGTTTTGTCAGGGGGGGAAACTTGACTGCAAACCATAAAACAAAAATGATCCTGAGTCATCGAAGCCCCTGAGGGTCCCAGTCAGGGGATACTGGCCATGCTCAGACACTGGACAAGTGAGTTGGATACCAGACCTGGGAGGGAGACAGCAGGAACAGCTCTGGGAAGTGGTGGAATTCCCTGCCCAGGGATGACTCAGCGTGAACAAACTTCCTGTGTGTCTGTGTTTAGGCTTCTAATCCCTGGGAGTGAGCGTCAGTTGGCCGGGCTTGGTCACTGGCCTCTTCCCTGTCATAGCAGTCCTGGTCCTTGGATTAGTGGAACACCAGAACCATGTGGGCGGGGTGGGGGGCCCAGTTTATCCAAGAAGAAATGCGGAGCAACAAAGCCAAACAAAGCCTGTAGCAGCTGCCCACAACATTTGTAAAAATAGTAACAATCAAAAATAGCAACTATTTGCTGACTGTTGTCCTAGAGGCCCGGGATTGTGTTAAATATTTTATCTCAGTTATCTTCTTTTTAAAAAAATTTTGTTCCAATTAATTTTATATATGACAGTGGAATGTACTTTGATACTTCATATATAGGTGGAGTATAATTTCTCATTCTTCTGGTTGTACATAATGTGGAATCCCACTGGTCGTATAGTTATACATGTACATAGGGCAATAATGTCTGGTTCATTCTACTCTCCTTCCTACCCCCACATCACCTCCCGTCCCTCACTTCCTCTACCTAAAATACCAGCTCTGTGAAGTGGGTACCGTTCTTCCCTTTGACAGGTGAGGAAACTAAGGCTAAAGGGAGAATAAGGGGCTTCTCTAAGACACAGCTCGTCAATGGCATAACCAGGGCACAAACCTGAACATGTTAGCCCCAACCCAGCCTCCTGCCTTGTAACCATGAGGTGACATTGCCCTCTGAGGAAGAGACTGAGCTCTGAATGTTGTGCCTCTGACCTCCACAGACTTTAAACAGTAGCTTAGGCTTGCGCTGCCACCCAGGGTACCCCTTCATGTCCCCATCAACCCTCTGGGTGATTGTTGCTGTTCTCATGGGAGAGAGGCTCACAGCAAGAAGGACAAAGCCTTCTCATTCATTCTTGCCTTACCATCTTCAGCAAAAGTCCTCTGGGTTGGGCCATTTGAGCATAGCAGGTTGCCGTCTCTTGCTGCATGCGTAGATGCCCCTTGGACCCTGCAGTCAATGTCTGGACAGTCTATGTAACTTCTACTCTCTCTTTCCTTGGGTTGGGGCTCCTCTACATTGGCTACACTATGTGGGACATTGAGTGATGGATGGCCTTTGTCTCAGTGGTTTTATTCACCCACACTCTAGGTCAATGACTATGCATTAATAGTTCATACACACAAACACACTTCCCTCTTTCCACCTGCCCTGGAGTCTCTTCAGCTGTGCCTGGTGCTGCATCTAATCCTCATCTTGGAACCCGCACCACACAACATCCTAGTCAGTGCCAGCAAGGGTTTCCTGGAGGACTAGGTGTCCAGGAGTGTGTGCGCTCCTGTAGGCCACACCCAAGCTGCAAAGTCTAACCCCTTCATGCTGCAAAGATCTTCAAATTCAGCCATTCCGTGGCACTTTGGGGCGGGGGGTTGTCACCTACCTTGTTGGGAGGACATTCAAGTGGACCAAGAGGTCCACAGCAAGAGTAGAACCTGATAGTCAGGTGAGTGAGCCATTTTGGAAGCAGGTCCTCCAGATGATCACAGCCTTAGTTGATGTCTTAGCTGTGACCTCCTGAGAGTCCCCAAACCAGAACTGCCAGCTGAGGCAGTCCTGATCCCTGACCCACAGACACTGTGAAGATAATAAATGTTCAGCATGGTTGAATCCACTGTGTTTTGGGGATAATTTGTTACACGGAGATAGAGAACTAACATAAATTCCAATTTACCCAGCGCATTTAAAATATGACTTGCTTTTTCAGAATTTGATATGCTTTCAACCTTATAGGAAAGTGCTACTATAAATTGAATTACAACTGCAGATCTATAAATAGGGGGAAGGGGTCTGGAGACATAAAATGTGAAAAATTGTCATAGTCCCCAACCTGGCCTTCATCTTGAGGCTGGGGAATGTCATTTGGAGGCAGTGAGAGCCTGGGAGCAGCATGCGTCAGCCATGATGATGAACAAAGGCTGGAGCCCTGGCTCAGTGGCACATGCTCAGTGAATGCACTGGTCCTCTGGTTCAATTGCCCGTCATTAGTTTATTAACGGTGCTGGTGCATAATGAAGTGCAGGACTGGGGAGGGCTCCACAGCTCCCAATCTGGATATAACAAAGGCTGCAGCTGCTGTTGTTGTCTTCACTTAACTTCACAGTGACCTTAAATTATATCCCCTAGTGGTGACACAGCCAGAATAGTATACCGTTGGGGATGTGAATTAACCCCCTACAGGATACACAAGATAGAAAATAACCACTCAGAGAGCGACACAGGCTCCCGCACCTCTCCAGATTCACGCAGCCACTGTCCCTCTGTAGCATGTATCTATTTACCGCTGTGAATGGAGCCAGACAAGAGGCTTTGGGGCCTTCCAGTGCCTGCCCTTCTGCTACCAAGAGTCACCAACCAAGGCCTGCCGACTTGATGGTACAGAGAGGTATTTGGTCCATAGAACCCATTCCTGCTCTTAGTGTCGCTGCCTGTGTGGCTTACAGAGGTGCAAATAAGGCCATGCTGAGCGGCCTTTGGGCTATTTGAGAAACTTGACCCTCATGAGAATCGTTGGATTGGGTTTTGGCAGGATGATTGCAAGTTCTCCTTTGGCTCAAATTCTCTTAGTCCATCAGATAATGGGAGGAAAAGTAGGTGAGGCTTTCTGTCAGCCTTGTTTAACAGGTGAAAGCAAAAAAGCCACAAAAAGGGGATGTTTACGAGGACTGTGAAGAGGAAGTCCAAGTTTCCTGCAGACTTTATTTGCTAGTGATAATAATAATAACAATTATAATAGCAGATGATGTTTATTGAGCATTTGCTCTCTGCCAATGGCATGCTAAGCATTTGTCATCTATTTTCCCCTATAAGGAAAGTATTGCTTTTATCCCATTGTATCATTGAAGAGGCTGAGGTTCAGGATGGGAAGTTATTCTAGGTGACGTGGCTGAAATAGAGTCTCTCTCCAAGTCTGCCCACCAAAGAACTTTTGTTTTCCCTTCAGTGTTCCCATGATGAGGCTTTGATTTTCCCTGGCTGGTGGCTGGTGATGATACATTTCCTAATATTAATAGGCTGATCATTGATTTTGCCATCTCTCATCTGTGGAAGTTTGCTCTACCCCTTACATCTGTAATGGACCTAAGAAATATCTAGCACCACAGTAGGCAATCAGCTCAAGGTTGGTCTGAACTTGATGTCATGGAAACAAGGGACTATTAAACTGGTAATTGGGATAAAGTATCAACATCATTATCAAACAACATTTATTGATATACCAGTAAGCAAGTAACAAGTAATGTCTGTGAGGCATCAAGAAATCATACTATCTAATGTATTATGTCTGAGTGTCTAAACCAGACATACTCAAACTTTAGCACAAATGATGATGACATGGAGTTATTATTAAAAAGACACTTAAGTCAGACTTATCCCTTGAAATTCAGGTCCTTGCTGAACATGAACATCTTCATATTTGAGGATTTCACTGTTTATTCTGATTCATACCTAAGGCTGAAAGCCAGTGTCTTGTGGAATACAGAGTCTATGGAGAATGCACAAGAACATTAAAAGGAAACTATAATTTAAAAGTAAAATTGCTATATTTTTATTTGCATCATGTGTTCTTTTTCAACACAACAGAGTGGATTCACCTATGGAAGAACTAATGTTTGTTGGACAGTCTAAATGCATGTAGCACATTACATTCCATAGCATTCAAAGTCCAAGCAGGAAAAAAACAAACAAGCTGAAATCATGCTAGTATTTCAACCAGAGGGTATTTAATACAGTGTATGGATTTCACAGATGTTGGAACATCCAAAAGGGAGAAGTGAAATTAGCAACTACAAGAAGCAATCTTAGGGCTGGAGCGACAGAAGTAGAGGTATAACAAGAACCTTGGAGTCCAGAGGAAGGTCCACCTTAGAAGCTGAACTGCTGTAAGAACATCAAGTATTTGGTACTGAACTGCCAATGAGCCACTATATGGCTGGTGATAGGAGAGTGGCTTGACCCCAAGGCTAGAATATCAAAAGATGCTAGAATTGTAGCTGTCTAAAACAGGTGCAAGCAGGGAGAGAGTCCTTTCTTCTCTCCTGCCTTCCAATCTTCCAGTTGTACCTGCCAATTGCAGACCAGAACTGGAAATTGGTTTGCCA
The DNA here is from genome assembly GCF_001458135.2 of Marmota marmota marmota. NCBI lineage: Eukaryota > Metazoa > Chordata > Mammalia > Rodentia > Sciuridae > Marmota > Marmota marmota. Next base: position 2,897,121 of record NW_025999949.1, read on the forward strand.
GGGAATTCATAATTTTCAGCCTCCAAGGCCCCAGTATCACCACTTGCAAGACAGAAGGGTACACATTGAACTGAGAGAGAGTAGATAATGGCAAGCACACATTAGTCAATCTCAATTCATACTCTGTAACCCTGGGAAGAGTAAGTCGAAGAACCAAAATTCAACCTGAAGAATCTAATACCAGAATCTTTGCTCTTCCTATCGCAGTAATTTTTAAATGCTATAATTCAGTTTGTACTTATACTTTATCCTTGACTGTTTTCTCTGAACATTTATTTTGTACTGGCTGTGTACCAGGTCCTAAGTTAAATGCTTAGGTTATGTTTATCCTGCTTAATTTTTAAAATGGTGCAGATAATATTGGTGCAAATTTGCTCACTAAACAATCAAATGAAAACATTAAGGAATAAAGCCTGTTTCTTGAATTGGGAAATTGTGTGTGTATGTGTGTGTGTGTGTGTGTGTAAATATTAATTAAGACCATTCTGGTGAAAAATACCATGATTAAAGAATATTGTCCTAAATTATTCAGCATATGCTTTTTTGATAAAATTCAATTAATTTCAGAGTATAATTGTTAAATATATATATTTGTGTTCAGCACTAGAGATCCAGGAGACACAAGAAAAATACTCAACAAGGGTCTTGTTCTTAAGAAGCCTACTGTTTAGGTCTGAAAAACAGCAGGATGCATCATGAAAACATAAGTGTGGGGGAATGCTGGGGAAAATCATTGTAAGCTGTAGTTGTCAGGGAAGGATTAGGAAAAGACATGCCACTTGAGGGCATAGTGAAGGTAGCACAGGTGTGGAGAAGTGGATAGAACTTTCCCTGTTGGGGAAGAGTGTGAGTAAAGGCTTAGAGGTGGGGCACTAACCCAGCATTTTGAATGACAGTGATGGGAGCATTGGTGAGAGAAGCAATGCCAAGTTAGCTGGGGCGGGGGTGGGGTGGGCTGGATCACAGCTGAATTTCCCAATGTCATTCTCTCTCTCTCTTTTTTTTTAAGTCATAGAAGTTTAAGCTGGGCATATGGCCAGCTTCCCTTGCAGCTAGGCGTGATGGTGCAATTAGATTCTGGCTAATGGGATATCAGCAGAAGTGTTATGTGAAATTCCCAGGTTCATATATTTAAAGGGAAATAGATTTTCCTTCCACTCTCTTTCTCTTTCCTTTTTTCTTCAGGCCAGAGGGTGGACACAGTATTGAACTTTCCTGGATTGTATGGATAAGGATGAGCAGAGAAACAATCTGGAAGAAGTCTGGTTTCCCAACACTGACAAACTGCCCTACCAGCCCTGGACTACTAGACTAAGAGAGAAGCAAGAGGAAGATTCCATCTGTGAGGCACAGGGGAGTTATTTTCTCTCAGGCACCCATAGCACTGAATTGAAGATTCTGGCATTTGTCCATCTGAAGTAGAAATAGTTCTTCCAAATGTAACTTTACCTTATCCACACATTTGCATGATTGTTACATGGAATGTCATTTGGGAAGACCTTTTAGAGAATGGGTACAACAGTGGGTGGAACATTTTTTTTCTCCATATGTCAGGTAGGGACACTCAAGTCTTTGGCCAAACATGTTCAGAAGGAATCAGGGGCTTGCTGCAAATCCAGAAAGCTGCTGTAAGATCTTACAGTTGGTGTGGGGGAGGTATTAAAAAACACTAATATTTCTGGAATTGAATGCATAAAAGATACCATAACTTAGAACAAATTGCTTTTGAAATTAAATACGTCTCTTGCAGATGGCCTGACCTGGCTTTTTGGTTGCCTCTTTTCAAAATAATCCTCATTAAAGGATGAGTCATTGCATTGGCTCCAAATTTTCAGCCTCTTTCTTTTCCCTGGGTAAAGCTCTCAGAACCAGACCTGTGGAGGAGAGATGGTTTTCAGACTCTGGATTCTTTTGATGTCAGAGGCATAAGTAGCATTTTTTAAAAAATTGAGGTGAAATTCACATAACATAAAATTAATCATTTAAAGGGAATAATTCAGTACATTCACAATGTTATGTGACTACCACCTCTATCTAGTTCTAAAATATTTCCATTACCCCAAAAGGAAATTCTATATCCATTAAGCAGTTGGCCTGTAGCCCTTGGCAACCACCGATCTGCTTTTCATCTTTATGGATTTACTCATTTGGTTATTTCATATAAATGGAATCCTACAATACATGACCTTTTGTATGGCTTTTTTGACTAAGCATAATGTTTTTGAGGGTCATTCAAGCCACACCATGTATCAGCACCCACCTCATTCATTTTTATGGCCAAATAGTATTCCACTTATGGACATACCACAGTTTGTTTATCCATTCATGTGTTGATGGTTATTTGGGTTGTGACCACCTTTTGACTATCATGAGTAGTGCTGCTATGAATGTGCATGTACAAGTATTTGAGTACAAAATGTCATTTTTAATGAGTTTAAAACTTGGGACTCAGGGAGGGCAGAATTAAAAGCATCTAAAAGTCCTAGTCCTTGTTGGTTTCAATATGCAGGAGAATCAGGCTACAGGAAAGGACTGCCATGTGGCACATGGCCAGTTCTCATGGTCCACCACTGTTGCTTAACAAAGTGTTTCTGAGCATGAGGGAGGCAGGGTCAAGGATCCCACTTCCTCTTTGCTGCTACATTTTTCTTACTTTGAACATCCAGGCTATGGGTGAGTGAAACCAGAGGTCCCACTGCCTCTTGCTGGGTGCCTTTTCTACCACGCTGTTCTTTTCATTGCTCTTTTGTCCAGTTGGCTCAAGGTGAGTTGCACTCACACATTCTGCAAGGTGCCTTCCTAGCTCATATGGAAAAGCACAATCTCTCAGGTTTGACCAGAAGGACCCCAGGCCTCTCGGTGGGAGAGAGAGGACAACTAAGAAAGGTACCAGTTCTGCAAAAATACTAATAGCTATTATTTATTGACTAGAAACTAGACACTGTCTTATTTAATCCATAGACGAACCCCATGAGACAGGCACTATTATCTCCATTTGATAGATAAGGAAATTGAGACTAAGAAATAGTAAGTACTTTCCTAAGTGTACTGAGCCCATAAATGGTGAAGTCAGGGATCAGACTCAGGTAGTGTGACTCCATGCTGGGATGGTCAATCCAATGGAATCTATTGCTAGCTGGTCCAGGGAAGAAAGGATGTAGCTGAGAGTAGTTTCTGGGGACCAGAAAGGTGAGGCCAGAGAGGATCCAGGGAGCTGGGATAGTGAGGTAGACCTGGGCCAAAGCCATGAAAACTGCAGCAGAAGGCTGGACCAGGGCCATCAAGCATTGAGGAAGGAATGGTCCTGGATCAGACTGATTCAGACACGGAGCACTGTGCATGGGAATCTCATCACTGAATGGTCCATTCACTGATGGAGTAGCTTGGACCAAGTGATGCCAGGGATATCAGCTTTGAAACTGCATCCTTCCCAGGATGTTTGGATTATCATTGTATAATCAGCACTAAACTTGATGCCTGGAACATGGTTGGCACTCAATAGAGACCTGTTCAGGGGATGAATTAACACACACAGCATCTCTGTGTTATTATAGCTCTGTGGAGCCAATGTGTGTGTGTGTGTGTGTATATATATATATATATATATATATATGGCTGTTCTCTGTAAAGAGTTGCTATATAGCAAGGCACTATATTTGCCTCCCATCAGGCAATTTGATCGTGTTTATTTTGTTACTTTCAAGTGCCTGGATCTGTAGTGTCTCAGATAAGTTCAAAGGGTGTTAGTTTTCTGGGGCTGCTGCAACAAATTACCATGAACTTGGTGGTTTAAAGCCACACACAAAAATAATGTATTCTCTCCCAGTTGTCAAGGCTAGGAGTCTGAAATCAAAGGTGCCCAAGGCTTTGGTGAAGAGTCTTTCCTTGCCTCATCAAGACTCTGGTGTCTCAAGGCATTCCTGGGTGTGTGAGTGCATAACCACAGTCTCCGCCTGCTTCTTCCCAAATTTCTCCTCTTTCTCAAGAGTCCCCTGTCTTCTCTTACAGGGAAACTTGTCATTGGATTTAGGGCCCACCCAGATAAACATGAAATTCTTAATTTAATTATCCCCAAGAGCCCTTCTTTCCACATAAGTTCATATTCACAGGGATTTGGATGTGCACAGATCTTTTATTTTATTTTATTTTATTTTTTATTAGTTGCTCAAGACAATACAATGATCTTTTGAGGGCTCCACAGTTCAACCTTCTATCCAGGGCCCAAAGTTCCTGACTGAGATGAAGAGGAGCTCAGAGTCTCCGTGGGGCTAAATCCCACTTTGAACTTCCTTATGTTCAGTGCCTCCCGGCAGCCCCAGGCCAGACTGGGTCCTCCCTGACTCCCCAGAGTGGCTTGCCTGGTCCCACCTGCCTTCCTACAATCATAGGTAAACCCTGCAAACTTGTGAAGAGCCACAAGGCACTCAGGAATTACAAGAAGGAGGTCCAGATTCCCTCACTGATGATGGAGGAAACTACCCACAAGGATAGTCTGACTGCAAGGTCACACTGAACTGGCTCATTTTAGCAACTCAATAAAAAGTCCTTGACAAGCCAGAAGGCAGGATGTGTCACAAGGCCTCTCTAGGGAGCAGGGGAGGGAAGTTAGAGCGGAACCGCCAAGCAACAGGCTTGGTAGTTCTAATGCCCTTCCGTTTGGCTACTCTGATGCCATGTTTTCCTTTGCCTTTTCCCAGCACCATCTTTGTTCTTTAGCAGAGTCTAAGCTGAAGGCTCTGGACCTCAACCCACTGGATCCTAGAATCTAGACTAGGTCCTGGGAATGTGTGATGGATAATTTTTTTTCTGTGTCAACTTGGCTGGGCCAAGGTGCCCAGATCAAACATTATTCTGTGGAGGTGTTTTGAGATGGGTTTCACATTCAAATCTATGGACTTTGAGGTAAGCAGATTGCCCTTGGTAATATGGGTGGGCCTCCCAATTGGTTGAAGGCCTGAATAGAAGGCTGACCCCTCCCCACGCAGGAGAGAACTGAGTGAACTGCAATAGACCCTCTCCTGTGTCTCCAGCCTGCTGGTCCATCCTGCAGAAACTCATCATTTCATGAGTCAGTTCCTTAAAGGAGATCTCTCCTCCTCTCTGTGTCCACATTCTTCTATTGGTCCTGTTTCTTGGGATGACCCAGACTCACACCTCTGCCTTCCCAGTGAAGTTCTTGAGAGCAGGAACTCAGCTCTTCTGAGCTCTGTGTTCAGCCTCATGCACCTTCCTGTGCCCTCTGGTCTCCACCTAGACCCCAGTTTCTCGCTCAGAGAAAATCTGGCTTTTAACATGGATAAGATACTCTTTTGAGATCTATAGTCCATTTCTCTTTGTTTCAAACATGATTACAATTTTACCCCTGTCAGGAGCCATCCCACCCACAGCTAAGAGGATTCATGGAGGGAACCATCTGACTGAGGGGAGATGTCAGGGGAAGAAAATCACAGATGGACCTGGCTGGGGTTCTGGAGGGGTCAGGCAGCCTGGGTCAGACAGAAGGCAGCCCCAGAGTGAGTGACTGCAGAGCGTGCCACTGAGGGACACAGCTAATCAAACACTCCCAACAAGCCTGGCATGGAGGTGGGAGCAGACAGGCCCAGTTTGTGTGGGTAAAGATCTGCCTGGCAGTAACCAGGAACAGGTCATGAACCAGGGGGCGTGAAGAGACAGGAGGAGTGGGCATGACAATTTTTATTATTTCAACTGCCTTTGAGCTCTCTGTTTTTGCCACGCAGTGAAGGGACACGTAAGGTTTCACAAAGCGAAGTGTCAAAAGACAAGAGGACAACAGAGATCATAATTGGCTTTTATTTGCAATTCTAGAATTGAGCAACACCTTGTTCTGTAAAACAGGATCAGTGTTTCCATGAGCCTGTTGGATGGGTGGAGCAGAGAAGGTTGACTTCATAGACAGAAAAGGGCTAAGAAAAGTCTGATTGGTTCAAAGTTGTACTTTTCCTTGTCATCATTAAAGCACAGGGGAATCCTTTGTCATGCTGTCGAAAACTGGCTGGTTTAGGAAATATGACTATCCTCTCTTTCTTGATTTCTTGGACTGTCTAATAAGCACCTCAGTTTCGGCTTGGTGATGGGGAACTTTAGCACCAATGACTCCATTTTGGTTTGGTTTTTTGGGTGTAGTTCAGGAGCTCAGTTCAAACTGATGGACTCCTATAAATAATATTAATCAGAAGCCACTGTTCGATGGTAGGAAATCTTGTCATTAGCCCTTTGACAACCTAGCACAGGAATATGGGAGAATTGTCTTTCTTGCCCACAGGGTGACCAGAAATTCTCTCCACATGACCCTGGAGGGACATTGCAGCATCCTGGAGGGCTAGAAGGAGAGACTGTGGTCAATACAGTGGAGGCTCATGCTTGGCATTTAGAGCTCAACCAGATTTTAGAAATGTAGGAAAAAATTGTGACCGATTTTGAAATGCAGTGGGTGGGCTGACTGGCGCAACCATCTGCCTTTATCTTCGAGTAGGCTATTTTACAAGTCTGGAGAGAGAAAGATGTTTGCTTGTAGGAACCAAATGGTAAGAATCCCTGTCCATAGGGATACGAATTGTGTCCAGCAGAACATGCCATCACCCTATGGATACTGAGCAGTTTTGCCAAATCTGTGTGTCAATTCATGTCAGCATTCCTAATCTGATTATAAATAGGTGCAAGTGAGTTCTCTTTTGGACTCTTTTATAATCTCCACTAAGTCCTCCTTATGAGTTAAATGAAAGTCTTTGATTGATGTATCATCATTTGACATCTGGATGAGAGAAATGATTTTTACCTTATTTTTTAACTTATCCTTTGAACCTGGCCACTCTCAAAATTGAGACTGCTTCCTCTCACTTAATTTCCTCTACACCGAACAAATCCATAGCATGGATAAAGATTATGTAATAGAGGTTTAATATGCTCACAGAATGGGACCAACTGTGCAAACAAGTAGAAACATTTTCAATTTTTTTTTTCTTTCCTTATCTTAATGGCAGTAGATGAAGAAGGCCCAGAGTTCCTATGCACAGAAACTTGCCCTTCCCCCTCCCTTCATTTAGTTCTGTGGTTCTCAACTTGGTGGCACGTAAGAAGTATTATATAGAATTACATACTTAGGACTGTGAATACTATTCATGAAAGTGATTTAAAGGACTTATTGTGCTTTAAGGAAGGATTATGGTAATGTTGGTACTATAAAGATTTTTGCCATCCACGAGTTTGAAACTACCAGATTACTTCCTTCTCCCTCAAAATCTGCTTGCACCCTAATACCCCAATTGTACTCAGTGTCCAAGTGCCTGGGGTCCTTACAGTATCACTTCTTTTTTGGCACCAGGGATTGAACTCAGGGCACTGGACCACTGAGCCACATCCCAGCCCTATTTTGTATTTTACTTAAAACTGGGTCTCACTGAGTTGCTTAGCACCTCACTTTTTGCTGAGGCTGGCTTTGAACTTGCGATCCTCCTGCCTTAGCCTCCTGAGCTGCTGGGATTGCAGGCGTGCACCATTGCGCCTGGCTACTTCTTTTATTTCACATTGCATTTCACTGGGAAGGTAGATCTCAGGTGACTGAGGCCTTAACTTATTTTTTAAAAAATATTATTGAAGTGAAATTCACATAACATAAAATTAACCATTTTAAAATGTACAGTTAGTTTGGAGATATTTAGTACATTCATAATATTGTGTAGCTCTCATCTCTACCAAGCTCCAGAACATTTTTATTCCCCTAAAAGAAAATCCTGAATCCATTAAGTCATCATTCCCCATTATTCCCCTGGCAGCCACCAGTGTGCTTTCTGTCTGCCTGCATTCTTCTATTCTGGATATTTTACATCAATGGACTCATCCCATATAACCCAACTATCCCCCTTCCAAGTAGATATGTAGTAGATAGGTACCTGAAATAATTGAAAGCAGTATCAAACATATACTGGAAAACTAATGTTCACAGAGGCTGAAATGACTCAGTTTTCCCTGGTTTGGGAAAGTTTCCCTCTCTGCCTCTTTTTTGTGGCAGATAAATCTTCCTTCGTCTGAGCCGGCTGGGTAAAGGTCAAAATGATATTGGCAACCGAGGGAAGACAGGAGCAGCGTCCAGTTAGCCCTGTTGGGCTGCTTGCTGATTGAGATGACCCAAGTGACCAGTGACTTCTGTCCTTGGAGGGGTGCTGACAATGATGATTCAAACATACCCAGACAGGAGAGGTCACCTGAGACACCCTCAGGTGGCTCACTGAATTCCCAGGAAGCTGGGAGTCCCTGCCATGTAAGCCACAGAAATGGGGCCAGGGCAGAGTCCCTTGCCTAGAAGATAAGTGTTGCCTTTAAGTTTATTACATAAGCCAGCTGGATCTCCAGCCGGAGGCACCAGTGTGCCCAAGCGCCTTCCTATGGGTGGGGCTGGGTTCTTGTGGTCATTCTGGTCATTGCCAGTAATGAGTCTGAGGCTGGTGGACCCACTGGAAAGCAGGCCTGCTTCTAAATCTGTTCTCAGCTCATTAGTTGTGAAGCATTTTTATTCTAGCCATCTGTGGGCTTGGTTGGCACTACAACCTCAGGTTTGCAGATGAAGAAACTGAAACGGAGGGAGGCCTATTCCAATGTTTTCTTCCCTGCTCTCACTTCCGGCAATTATTATAAAGTGCACTCATTATCTTTACAATGGTTTGGAGATGAAAGCTTAATTCAGTTTGTTATTTCTATGGCTTTGCCTAGTAACATTTGTACCAATGCCACAAGGCTGTGAAGTCAAAGGACTCCTTAAATCACCAGATGCTGTAGCTTGCATCCTCACCTTGGTCAGAGGCAGTTTTCCTGAGAACATTTTAATGGGTCACCAGGGTTTTCCATGGGGACAGCTGTCTCCAAATCAGGCAAAATGGAACTTTCTTAAGAGAAAAGCTGGCCTGCAGTAGAAAAGATCAGGCTCAAAATTTTAATTGCTGTAGTTGGAATAGTTTGTACTTTTGTTGGAAGCAAATGTGGATGAAGCCACCCTCCTCTTTGGGTAAGGTACCCCAATGTACAGTTGGGAGATAAACAGATCTGGGTTCAATTCCTGACTCTGCCAGTGATTCGTGTGTTACAAGTCCTCCAAACTCCCTAAACCTCAGTGTTCCCAGCTGTGGGGTAGGACAATAGAACCAGAATTACTATACAACTGTACGAGATAATCTGTGAGATAATTTATGGAAGCCCTAATACATAATAGGCACCCAAAGATTACAGTATTATTTTTCACTTGATACTAATAGCTGCCTCCAGTCTGAGTTTGACCAAAAATGATCAGGCAATATGGGGAACTTCTTTTAGTCTTACAAGGTGTGGCTTTGGTGACATCAGATCTAATATAATAGTGAGCCTTCCATTCACCAGGTAGGTGGGTTACTTAATCATTTTGAGGGTAAGCCAAGTTAAAGCAGTAATTTTAGATCCATAGCTCCTGGATGGGGGGCAGTGTCCAGAGAAGCCAGAGGGAGGGTAGGTTAGACAAGGAAGAACAATCTTTTTTCCTATATTGCATTCAATGTTCTTTTGGTTCTATGAGAGTGAGCCAGATACTGTTCTGTCAATCATTCAATTCAATAGGGGTCAGCTGAGGCCTGCTCTGTGGATGAAATTCCACGCCCTCCTTCCACACATATTCCTGCCTTTTTACTCTCTGCTGCCATGGGAAGGTCACTATGATGTAATATACTATTCCCACCCTTAAGAAGAGCAAGGAGCAGGTGGGTCACACCGAGGACAGTGTAAACCAAGAGAAGTCCTGAGAGGGGACAGACAGGTTTAGAAAGGAGATGTGAGACTAGAGAATAGAGGAGGCTGGCATCTAATTAGCAAAAATGCCTCCTGCCATGGAACCTGGGGTGCTAAAAGCCACCCTGTGGCAGTCTGCCATGCAGGCCAAGGTGGTGGGAGTCTCCCTGAAAAATCCTGGCCCAACAACACTCAGGCTTCTTCTTTATCAACAGTGCCTGTGACAGGCTGAGGGGACTCTGGAGAAATGTGGCACTGTCACAAGGAGCCCAGCCAGCCTCCAGAGAGGCACCAGGCCAAGGAATAGACAAAATCGAGGGAGAGGGGAGTTGGTGCCTTCCTGCCTGGCTTGTTCATTATTACAGCTTAGGGAGGAGCAATGTGGTACGCTGTGCTGTTATGGCGCTCACTGCCTGCTCAAAATTGTCCCCTCTTTTCCTTTCTTTCAGCATTCTCCTCCCTCAATTCCCCAACAGCTCAAGATGAACTCCAACACCAGCAGTGTCCTTATCTTCTCAGGAGGTGAGAAGAGAGTTGCTCATACCCTCTGGGTAATTTGTTTAATTAAATTTCAGGACATATGTTAGCTCTTGGCATAGGTGAAGAAATGGAAAGAAAATGAGAGGTCAAGTGAATTAATTACCCGGAGCCAGGTCAATAAGCTCTCCTGATTTCTTGTATCCTTTGTTAGTCAAAGAAAGCAGTGAAATGGAAAATCCTGACTAGGTGGTCAGTTCTGTCCAGTGGAGCTCATGCAAAAGTGATAGATACCTGGTGGCGTTCAGCATGATGTAGTACACATCAGTTTATATGCTGAATCTCTACTGGATTAAAATGGCAATTTAATTTGTACTGCCTTTGTTGTTTTTGTAATTTAACCAGACCTGCTGCCTCGCTCCACCAGTCACTGGAAAACATGCTTCTGAGACTTTGGAAGCGAGTCTCGCTGTTACACTCCGATTGTTTTTAGAGCATCAATCATTCGAAAAGAAGAAATTGGTGATCCAGTGAGGTATGGTGTTTGGTGGTGCATTTAATATTATCCATCTACGTCTTTAAACATTCAAGGGACGTGGCCAGGTGAAACAGCACAAAATGCCCAAATGGGGTCCTCCCTGCATCCTTCTGGGTAGAGCCTGCCCATTCTGAGATTTCTGTATAACCACTAAATCCATTATGATAGTTTCTTTCTTTTTTTTTCTTTAATCTTGTAGTGTGCTTTTTTTGGATGATGTTATTAGTTGAAGTACCATATTGTATTTATAAACACATGCTTTAAAGCCTTTGTTCACTTACTCATTACACATGTCAAATGTGTGTCACGCAAGGTGTTGCTGTTGGTGCAGAAGGCACAGAATCACTCCCTTTCCTCTGTTTAGCCACACTCAGCCTTCTGGTAAACCTGCTCCTTCCTATTCAACCAAGTTACCTGGTGGAAATGGGGCCACTGGACACGAGGCTTTTGCTATTTGTCATCCCTGGGGAAACATTCTGTCCTCTTTCTAATGGATGTAAAAGAAGTTTGTGCTTTTCATTGATCGGCCCAGTTTGGGTTACGTGATCGTATCTAACTCTCTCTATCCTGGGTGTTGGCACCCACCTTGGACATGCCTGGGTTAAAAGTCCATTCACAGAGGTCAGGAGCTAGTTCCTCACCACCACATGTTTTCCCAAAAGGGTAGTTTCTCAAAATAAGATAGACAGGACAGCTTAAAAAAAAATTAAAAAGGCAGCAGGTGGCCACTACGTAGCCCAGTCCTCCCTTGTAAGTCCCAGACCTGAATTACCTGGCAGCTGGCTCAACATCTCCTTTGGACACCCTTCATGTACCTCCCAGTTACCATATTGAAAACCGGATTTGTCACCTCTCCCCACGAATTTACATCTCCCCCTGCCTCTAGGTGAAGCATAGTCTTCCCAACCCCCCAAACCAGGACCTGACCATTGACCTAGAGTCCTTGAACCTCCTCTCCCCAAGAGTAATGCGTCATCCATCTACAGCATTTCCTTGTCTCTGTTCCTCTTCTCTAGCCTTCCTGCCACCTCCTTTGTTCAGCTCATCGTCATCTCTTTCCACTGCAGATGGCTGCAGTAGTCTCTAAACTGGCTTTCTTCCCCCTAGCCTTGCCCCTCTCCAATCCAGCTTGATCTTTCTATAACTAAAATATGACCATGTAACTTACCTATTTCAGATCATTCAATGACTCTCCAGTTCCTTCAGGATAAAATGCAAACTTTTAAAACTTGGCATACAAGACTTTATCTTTTATACAAATTTCTCTCACCTGGCTTGGGGACTATTCCTTTGGCTCTCACAACCCACCCGTCGTGCTCTGGTAATACATAATGTCTGTTTACATGCCTGACTATCCCTAAGCTGGAGTTCCTTAAGAGCAAAGATACTGCAGTTTGATTCATTCAAACACCCTTTCCAAACTCTTCATGCTTGCTAAAATTTTGCTTGTGAGACTTCCTTGAAGCTGGGATAGGATTGTGATGAATGTCCCATCAAGAAGATAGCCTGTATGAGCCCTCAAACAGACGTGAACAATGAAGATGGAATCTTCTGGCAAATCTGGTGGCAAAATCTAGTCCTTTGGGGCAGGTACAGTTGAGTCTCTGAGATCCAGTCCCCAGCTCAGGGTAGTTAGAGCAACGATGCTTCCTCTAGAATATGTCCTTAGTGTGGTTGGTCATTTTCCTTGGTTCATACAGTTCTCAGCTGCATTGTTGCTGTTATATAAACAAGAAGATTGGACCTGGTCCTTCTCAAGATTCTGTGGCTCACAGAATCTTTTAAAAACCTATCTTTAATAATAAAAACTCTTTCTGCCTAAATTTGTTAAGGGGATATTGTTGTCTGCAACTAAGCACCTATTAATATGGATGATGTCTAATACATTTGTGTTTATAGTATCTAGTACATTGGCTGACCCATATAGTTGCCATGTGTTTGTTTGCTGAAAGAATGTTTAAATGGATATATATATTTTTTCTGCTTTTGGTGTACTCATTGTATGATAAGGGAAGAAAAAAATTTACTAGCTAGTATCTAGACAGAGATAAAGGTCACATGAGATAGCAGGAGAGTGGTATAAAGGTGAATGTTTTTGGTGCTTTCTGGATACCTGATATTGAGCTATGTCACTTATACACATAATCTTTCTATTATTTTTGGTTTTTTTTTCTTTTTTTGAAGATCTGGGGATTGAACACAGGGCCTCATGCATCCTAGACAAGTGCTCTATAAATAAAAATACATCCCCAGCCCTTCTTATTTAATTTTGAGACAGGGCCTTGCTAAGTTGCCCAGGCTGGCCTTGAACTTGTGATCTTACTGTCTTAGCCTCTAGAGAAGCACATTATCTCTTTTAACTCTCATTGTTATTACTCTCATTTTATAGGTTAAATGACTTGCCCAAGGTTGTAGAGTTAGAAGAATAGAACTCATATTCAAACTGAGCTCTCTCTAAGGCACTAAACAGTGTAGACTTTATCCCTACCTTAATAAAAACCAATGAATGGAGCTGGGCACGGTGGCCCGCACCTGTAATCCAGTGGCTCAGGAGTCTGAGGCAGGAAGATCACAAGTTCAAAGCCAGCCTCAGCAAAAGGAAAGCACTAAGTAACTCAGTGAGACCCTGTCCCTAAATAAAATACAAAATGGGCTAGAAATGTGGTTTAGTGGCCGAGTGCCCTGAGTTCAATCCCTGGTACCAAAAAAACAAAAACCAATGAATGTTAGACACTAATATTTCAAAATTGTTGAGGCCTAAGGATTAGAAAAGAGGAGCCTGACTAGAAGGACAGGTTAAGAATCTAGAGGAGGAGATGGGGCTGTAGCTCAGTGGTAGAGCACTTGCCTAGCTTGAACAAGCCTTCATTCTGATCCCTAGCAACACAACATAAATAAATATTAATTAATTAATTAATAATCCAGAGGAGAGATGGTAAACAGCCCCAACAAGGCAAGAGTAGTGGGAATAGGGAGGGCTGAATGTATTTGAGAAATGTTTTAGAAACACAGACTCTGTAGATTGTTCCTTCGCATGTGGCAGGGTTAAGGGAGCGGCCGAGGCAGGGGGCTTGAGCAGCTGAAGAGAGGGCGCCATTGGCAAAAATAGGAACACAGGTGAAGAAACTGGTGCCTTATGATTTGATGCCTTCAGAACAATAGCTGGGAGGTCACTGAGCTATCCATTTGCCCAGATCTGTGCTCCCCATGACCCTGGAGCTAGGCCTAGTGCCCTGGGGTGCCTTGGCGGCTATTCAAGCATGACTGGAATCTGGCTCAGCATGAGGCCCAGTGAGCACAGAGCCTGGCGTTGCTGCATATTTAAAATTACTTGTCAGGCCAAGGAGCGACAGACAAGAAATGACGGGGGAAGGCAAACATGCGTGCTGTTCGGTTCAATAATTCAGCGCAAAGCCTGTCTTGGCCTCAGAGTTACTGTCACAAGGAGAATTTTTAAAGTCAAACCCAATTTCCGTGCTAAGTCATGCCTGGGCAAGCTGGAGAGTTGCCAAAAGACAAGAGAAGACTCCAAACCTCTTTATAAACAGGCCCTGAGAGATACAGGGTGCTGTTGGATAAAGCTGTCAGTCTGGTCTCAGCAGCCAGGCACGTGACTCATTTGCATATGTCACTTCCTTCAGCCTAATCCAGTCCCTGGGCCCCTAACTCCAAATCCTGTGGGCAAATAAAGCTGTCCAGCACAAGCTGCTACTCCCAGATTCAGGCTGTATTGATGCGGGAGGGGTCTGGCCTCACATCCCTCATCCTTAGGCTGCTCTGGACCACCTGACTGTCCCTCTAACCAGAATGAAGCTCCTCTAAGAGGGCCATTTCAGAGAGCCCCAGGGACAATTGGGTTGCTGGGGCTCTGTTAACCCTCTGTTGTCAGCTGCCAAAGCCCTTGACTCTGGAGGGACTAGTGGAGACAGCATGGTTCCTCTCCACCCAACCTGGAGGGTAAGCCCTGTGTGTAGCTCCCTCCTTGGAGCCCATCTCACCCTGATTTGGGGTCGATGAATATGCAGAGAACCTTGATGAGGTGCTTGCAGCCCTGCCACCCTGCCAGGACAGGGTATTGATGCTTGGTGAAAGCAAGCGGCCTGGGTGGGAATGGATTCACACCTTTTCAGAGTCAGAAAAGGCTGCTTCCATCAGGAAGAGTCTGAGCTGGTGCTCCAGCTGGGCTAGGCTGCTTGGCCTGCTTAAGGTGCCATATCCCAACTCATCCACAGCTGTTAGCAGAGCCAGCAGCTCGCAGAAACGGGGGATAACAAAAATATGTCCTTTCTTTGTGGTCTGGTGCAGCCCTGCATCAGATGCCAGGGTTGGTGGTCAGGACACAGACAGGATTTCAGCTCCCACCTGCCCCTTCTGCTGGCTTCTTTGTGCAGGCACTGGGGACCCAGCTGTGGGTGGGGTCCCTGCCCATGAGCAATATGCCAGTGTGTGTGATGTGCCAGTTGGTAAGCTGGGTTTTAGAGACCCTTTTGCAATTTCCTCCAACAGCCATCATTATGTAATTCAAAATAAAAACAATACTGACTCTTTAAAACACAATCTCACACAAATGCTGAAACTAAAATGATTTTACTTGAGATGATTAGACTGCCAAACATTGGTGTTCTCAGTGAAACTGAACATTTTTTCATTTTTGTGGGAGGGGCCTGAGTAATTAAGTTGCTAAGCCAATATTTAGGCTGCCCATTGGGCAGTCTGCCTTTGCACCCAGGACCCACAGCTGCTTCCTTACCCTGCAAGTGGATTTCCCAAGCCCCAGGTCCCATCCTCTGTGTGCAGAACCCCTGCCACCTACCTCCTCGCCCTCCTGGATGCTCCTGGATCCCAGCATCCTGCAGGAGGAGACTATCAGAATTGGCTATCAGAGCTTGTCTGCTTTCCACTTCCCCTCTCAGACTGGTTCCCTGAGTTTGGAGGAACTTTCTGGACTTAAACTTGAGTGCCCCATCCCAGGAGTGAGGCAGTTTTCCCTGTGCTTTACATTCAGAGCCCTAATCTTTTCTAACTCTTTCTGAATCCCACTTCCAATATTCATGATCACTCAATCACTGAACCACATCCCCAGACCCCCCCCCTTTTTTTGGTATTTTATTTAGAAACAGTGTCTCACTGAGTTGCTTAGGGCCTTGCTAAGTTGCTGAGGCTGGCTTTGAACTTAGGATCCTCTCTCTTCAGCCTCCTGAGCCGCTGGGATTATAGGTATGTGCAGCTTCCTCTTGCTATTCTAACTGGATGTATACTTATCCATCACATTTGGAGGGTCAGGACAGTGGAGGAAGTCCAGGAAGTCTGACTCCTTCATGCTGCTTGGTGGCTTCAAAATAATATAAAAAATGTTCATCATCTCTAGCAATTAGAGAAATGCAAATCAAAATCACTCTAAGATTTCATCTCACTCCAGTCAGAATGGCAGCTATTAAAAGAATACAAACAATAAGTTTTGGCGAGGATGTGGGGAAAAAGGTACATTCATACACTGCTGGTGGGACTGCAAATTGGTGCAGCCAATATGGAAAGCAGTATGGAGATTCTATGAAAAACTGGGAATGGAACCACCATTTGACCCAGCTATCCCTCTCCTCTGTCTATACCCAAAGGACTTAAAAACAGCATACTACAGGGACACAGCCACATGAATGTTTTTAGCAGCACAATTCACAATAGCCAAACTGTGGAACCAACTTAGATGCCCTTCAATAGATGAATGGATTAAAAAAATGTGGCATATATATACAGTGGAATATTACTCAGAATAAAAGAGAATAAAATCATGGCATTTACAGGTGAATGGATGGAGCTGGAGAAGATAATGCTAAGTGAAGTAAGCCAATCCCAAAAAACCAAATGCTGAATGTTTTCTCTGATAGAAGGAGTCTGATTCATAGTGGGGTAGGGAGGGGGAGCATAGGAGGAATAGACAAACTCTAGATAGGGCAGAGGACTGGGAGGGGAAGGGAGGGAAGAGGGGGTTAGCTAGCAATGATGGTGGAATGTGATGGACATCATTACTTAATACTCCTTCCTTCAAGAGGTGGCTCTTGGTTCTTCTCCCCTAGAGTATGGCTGGACTTAGTAAGTTGCTCATTATGAACAGAACATGGCTTCTTTCTTGTTTTCTCTTGAATCTTTCACTCCAGGGGAAGCCAGCTGCCATCCTGTGAAGACATTCAAATGGCCTTGTGGAGAGATCCACGTGGCAAGCAGCTATGGCCTCCTGCAAGCGGCCCACAGGGGCAGCCATGTGAGTGAGCTGCCTCGGAGCTTCATCTTCACTCTTAGTTACACCCCCTCTAACTCAGGCCCCTGCCAACCCTTCAGACGACTGTGGCTCCTGACAACATGTTGAGTCCTGCTGAACAATGACCCTGGACCAGACCCATCACCCAGCTAAGCTGCTTCTCAAACTCCCACTTGGTAAAAGAATAATAAATGGTTGTTTTAAGCTGCCAAGTTTTGAAGTAATTTGTTATGCAGCCATAGATAACTGATACATCCCCAAAGACGGGACTAGGGAGGCGGATAGGAGAGGTGTCAAAAAACAGCTTTCTGTACATGGAGCTTCCATATCATTTAGTACCCCTTTCCTCAGAGGAGATCACATTTTAATGACTCGTTTATTCTCTCTCTCTCCTAGATAAACTATAGCCCCTGAGAGTAAGCATTGTGACTTACTCATCTTTAGTTGGGCAAAGTTCTAAAGTTACAGGCTTAAAGGTGGAGGCAATATAAAATTCTTTATTTTTCTATTATTCCAGCTAATATCTATTTGGGGTATCTGTTCTGAGGGTGGCAGAAATAGCAAATTCTGGAACCTTCTACCTCTTAGATCCTATTTTGCTCAGCTCCTTCCATGCCCCTTTTGGGCCAGGGGAAACTTTTAATGTCCGCTGCACCCTGAAGGATATAGGGCATTCTGCCAGGCGTTCTCAGGCCCGCTGGGACTATGAAAGACTTGTCGCAAAAAAGGTTGGCAGACCTTGTCCCTCAAATGACCTACTTGAGCCTCTTCCCCAGAAAGGAAGCTCAAATCCTCCTCCCCCAACCCCCCTGCAAGCTTTGAACTTACCCCAGTGCCCCTCTTCTGCTTTCTTCTTCACTCTTAGTTATTTTCCTTTAGGAGCAGAGACACTTAGAGTCTTAAGGGTGTGCATGTGTGTGTGTGTGTATATGTATGTGTGTGTGTGTGTACATGTGGCTTTTGAGCTTTGCTAAAATTATAAAACATTTTAATATCCAAAAAATAATGACACCATGGTACCCCCTGACAAGGTTAAACAGATGCTAACATTTTATCATGTTTGATTTAGAGCTCTCCCTCTTAAAAAATTAATTAACCACTATAGATAGTGCCAAACACACCCCTTTCTGTCACTGCCTGGAAGTAAAGCGGAATTGTTGTTCATCTGTCTTCTGTAGATTCTTGCTCTATTGTTACTTGTTATGTGTTTAAAAAGAGTATCTTCTATGGTTATCTACATTTTAAAAGTTCTACATATGTGGTTTCATGTTGTACATAATAATTTGTCACTTTCCCCAACTCCATATTATGCTTATTTCCCTCGTTTGAAGGCAATGGTTTATATATAGCACAATGTACTTTTGTTTTAAGTGTACTTCTGCCTGTTTTGACAAATGTATCCATCATGTAATTAACCACCACAATCAAGATACAGAACAGATTCATCACCCCAAAAAGTTGCAATCAGGACCTTGATTTTTGACACTTATATACTAGGCTCTAGCAAATGGGAAGCCCAGCCTTGCTTTTGAATCTCAAGAGGTTTTGTCTGCCTGTTGGTGATGTCATCCTCTGCCTGAAGCAGTGAATGCCTGGGAACTGAGGAGGAGTTGGCTGGAGGCTGCTGGGCAATTCACCAACAGGAATCTCAGTTCTTACCCCCCATGGAAGTCCTAATGCCCAGCCAACCATAGAGCCACAAGAAAGATTGGTCACTAGTGAATGAATGAATGAATGAATGAACAATTTATGCGTAGAAAGTTGTTCTTTTTTTCATTCTTTTTGAGTACCAAGCATCACCAAAGAAACTTCAGGGCTGGGCCACTGGTCCTCAGTGCTCTTCCTGTTCCTTTGGTCTCCAACTGCTAGGAAAGGTAGGAATTCATTGGAACCTAGGGACAAATACAGATGTCCTGCATTCCCACCTCCGATATTGCTCAGCACACTCTTGTAGGCCCTTCCTGGATTATGAAAGTGTCCCCTCCAGGTCCATCCTTGCTCTTGCCTGTCATCATTCACCCAAAGAATCAAGAGCTCATTGGGTTTTCCCCCATAAGAAGAAATGAATTCACTTGGACTCCTAAAGTAGCAAAGTGTCAATAAAGGACTCTTTAAAAAAAACTGTTAACTATAAGACTTAACCTTCTCCGCAAAGGCAATCAATGCTTCTCTCTGCATTTCCTCTGCAGCCTGGGGAGCTTTGTCAGCAACTCTGGCTCCCAGATGATACGTATTTTCAAGAGAAAAATGGATCATGATTGATTAGTAAATCTGTATGAAGGACGGCTGGAGAGTACAAGACAGTAAGTAAAGTCCTGCATATTTATCAACCCTGACCTCTGCCTTTGGCGCTACCATATTGCTTCTTTAAGATGTTAGGGAAACATGCCCTGCTGTGGCCAAGAGTCTTCCTGCCCTCCCAGGCCCAGTTTCTAATGGCATCTCACAGCCATCTGACCTAGCAAGAATCTGGATGCCATCATGGTGGTGGCATTCTTCTTGTAGCTACGTTAAAAAGATGGATAACAACAGTAGGGTTGGCTGAGTACTCCTGCAGACCCTCAGTGCTGGAGGCAAAACAATACAGATGTCTGAACTGACCTTCAGTTCTCATTGAACATCTTGGCAGCAAGTCCAAGGGCGCTTTTATTATTTAGCATCCTGACTGAGCATGTACTAGTGTGAGAGAATGAGCCACATGGGTCCTGCCATCTCACTGCTTCCTGTGATGAAAGAAGACAGGTCACCTGGCCTTGGGAATTCTAAGTTGCAATGGGAAAAAAAAAAAAGGAGTCCCAAATCAAAGCCACTTTGCTATCGCCTGTGCTGACCCTGCTGGAATAAGCTGTCCATTGATGGCTAATTGATGTTTTTGCTTCTGCTAACTGATCAATAAATAAATAAATAAATAAATAAATAAATAAATAAAGCAAGGCAGGATCTGTGGGGTTTTAAAAAAGAACTTGATAAAGCACAAAACAGAGCCTTTTCTCCTGATCCATGAGGCCCTGGCAGGTTTCTATCAGTGTTCAGTGGAAGAAAAAAACCTCTGTACAAAGGGTATGACTTTACTCTGCAGAGCTGGGAAAAGATAGCCCCTAGGGAAGGGGACATATGGGAAACAGCAGTCCAGTAAGCTGCTGAGGGCCAGCCTCTGCTGATCTCCAGCCCTCACAGCAGATCAAAGCAGCCTTGTTGTGTCCAGATTGCATAAATATTGAATAAGGCTGCTGGGAAAATTAGATACCCTTAAAGGGGTAAGGGAGAGGAAGAGGAATGCAGTGCACAAGATGGTACCAGAAAATGCTGACCCTCAGCTAAGAGCTACTAGAAAAGTCAGCAACAAAAGGATGAGAATGGATCTTATCAGGCACAGCTTCTATTCTTGGCTTGGAACTTGCTTTTAAGGTATACGTTGTGCAAGAATTTGACTGTCTGGGTTAGAGCAGCCAGCAGGAAGAAAGCGCTCATCTCTTGTTCTGCTTTCCTGAAGTTTCCTCCTTCATCTGGAAGTACAGGGCATTAACTTGAGCTTCTGGGTCTTGCCTCAGTCTCCTACACTGTGGGAGAGCTTTCTACCCTGTACCTGGGACAAATATTCTCAGGGGCCTCAGATGGTAGGACTTTCTCCAAGGGAACCCAGTTAGTTAGGAAACCTCCCTGATGCCTCAAACCTGGTCCAGGGCCCTCTGTCTGCATCCACACAAGCCCAGTGCTCACTTCCACCAGAGAACACAGAGCACTGGCTTGAATGTGTGTCTCTATCTTCTACTGGACTAGAATGGCCCGGGCATGCTCAGTGCCTTCCTCACTGTTATATCCTCAGCCCTTTGCTGAAGTGCTCAAACAATGTATTGAATGAATACATGAAAAATTGAACAAGGACCCTCAGAGTAGGCCATGTTGAACAGATGTTCTTTCCAACCAGACAATTCCTATGAGGTGCTGGGGATGGAACCCAGGGTCTCGTGCAGGATAAGCCTGCTGTCTGCCACTGAGTAACACGCCCAGTCCTCTTCTGAGTTCTTATTCTGACTTCTCCAGGCTAATTGCTGACATCATCCAGGAGATGAAGTAGGGATGCCCCTCCTGCAAGGGCAAAGCCCTGGATTTTCTCATCACCCCTTTCCCTTCTTAGTGGTGCCCACTGATTCCCCAAGTTGCCTGCCCTGGAGTGTGTGTCACATTCAGGAAGCCAACACAAGACTCTTCCTGGCAGTGCGGCCAAGCCCTTTTGAAAAGGGTGGTAGGCCTGTGGTCAGGCCTGTGAAATATAATGATTTCTGCTATATGGTTTAGGGTGAAAGTGTTTCATGAGTCTTTTCTCAGACTTTTTAATTTTTCTCACCATCGTTGGCTGTTTTAGGCTCATTTTCTTTTGTCCTTCTTCACACTTTGCCTGACTTATTTTTCTTGCCAAAGGCTGAGACACCTCTCTTTCTTGTTCTGCTTTGTGAGTTTTGGGGAGAGCTAGGCACTTTTGGATAAGGGCCCCTAGGTTTCCAGTTGAAATTCCTTGTGATTTAACCCCATAAAGCATGCCGTGGGCCCTATCCAGAGCCTCCTGGGTTGATGCTCTGTGTCCTTCCTTGCTCTCTATTCTCTATCCTCTTCCCTCCTGGGAGCACCATTCACTGAGGACACACATCAGGGTCTCACAACCCCCAGGCTGGCCCTCCACAACCCCTGCCCTGCAGTAGATCCCTCGCTCCACCACATCCTCGCCTGGGCCTCATATCAGCTCTCCTGCGCTCTCGCAGGGAACGCCCTCGCCCTCCAACCTGTACCACTTCCGGGTCATTTGCCATCCTGGGTCTCCCTTTGGCTCACCGTGCTTTGGGAAAGTGTCTCGTGGTTTCCAGTCGTTAATTTCTTCTTTCCCCACTTCCTCTTTTAATGAGAAGGCCTTGAGAAAGCGAGCAGGAATTTACCAGGAAGACCAAGGGGAAATCTTATTCCAGGAAGAGGAAATAGTTAATACAAAGGCCCCAAGGAAGCAAACAAAGTGGAAAAAAGGGACAGCCACAAACCTGGTGTGACGAGGAGCAAGGGCAGGGTGGGGTACCTGGGGAACTGGGTTGACCTTGCTTCAGGTGACTCATTTAAATGGGGCAAGAGAGTTACTTATTAACTCCATGTTTATACCTTGTTTCTCAGCTCATAGACAAAGGGTTAGTCTTGAAATTGATAAGAATGTTGCAGAAAAATTAATAAGAAATTGATTTTTTAAAATAGACAATACAGCAAAATAAAAGAGCATAAGATATGGCCAGAAGTTCACAGAAAAATATAACTGATTCTTATATACAAAATGTTGGACCTCACTCAATAAGAGAGATGCAAATTAATTCTCTATTGAGCTATGAATTTCACCTCTTATATTGGCAGAAATCCAAGAAATTGATAGCCAAATTCTGTTGGCTCTGGAACGTTGCTGGCGGAAGCTTGAATTAGCACAACTTCAATGGGGGGGCAATCTGGCAATATCAACCCAAATTGTAAAGGCTTATTTCCTTTGATCCAAAGTTCCCTCTGAGATTTTACTATCAATATATTCTGTACATATATGAAATAATGTATATTCAGGTTTATCAACTGCAGCATTGTTGTTATGGTAAAATATGGACAGCAGCTAAGTGTCCAAGTGTAAGTTACCATTAAATGGCTTATGGTTTAACTCTTCAATGGAATACTATGAAACTGTGAAAAAGAATGAGAGTGTGCTGTCTGTACTGACAGAGAAAAGTTCCAAGACATGCAAGACTTATCATTAAATAATTAAGCAACATGCAGAATAGGGTATATAGTATACTACATTTTGTGTGAAACTAGGTGGGAGAAAAAATAGGCATTTTCTTACAAAACTATGAAGGAATTTGGGATGGGTACAAAAGAGCCTATTGGTAATTTCCAGGTGAAGGCAGGAGAAGTGTGGGAACCAGGCAAATGTGGGGTGAGAAGGGAACTTTTCACTGTGATCCTTTTCATATTTTCTTAGTGTTTGAATCATGCAAACATTTGCTCTATTCAGAACATTACATTAACAAAATTAATTCCTCATGCTCATGATCTTTTTTTTTTTAGAATTGTTCTTCTGTAGCCTGACTGTCCAGAGAGTCCAGCACCTGGTTTTATGACTCACAAATCATCTCTAGTCATCCTCCAGTGTTAAAAAAAATATTCTCCCCAAACAAATTAATGAATGTCATTAGAGGGAAGCTGTGGGGTATCAGCCCTGTAAGTCATTATAATTCCCACAAGGTTGGAAGTGCCTCTTCATTCTCTGGGGGCTCTCATTTAGGTTTCTGCACTTTCCCACATGCTGATTTCCCACACGACTCACTCTTTTCAGCTGGTGTCTATTGGATAAAGCCAGTGTCTGCCCTTTATTCTGGTTTCTTTCTTGGGAACCCCCGTCCCTAAGATGACCCAGTCCAGAAGCTGTGGGAGAACCAGTCTCTCTCTCCCTGCTTCCAGACCCTGTGCTTTTTGCATATCAAATATGGTTGTCCAATTTGACACCTGGTAAAAACACTTCAAATGACTGGGAGAAAATCCTTTAAACAATGAGCAGCTGTGCTGGAGAAAGAGCCAGCTGCTTGCTCACCAATTTCTCAGAAGTGTGGTGGGAAGCAGAGTGTTCAAGAGTTCCAGGAGGAACCTACACCTCCTCAATGGCAACCTACACCTCCATGCATCCATTGGTTGGAATGTCATTGCCTGAGACAATGGTCCCTTCCTTACCAGCTGTGTCCATAAATTGCGCTTTTTAGAGACTCTATCAAAACTTTTCAGGAGGTTGTTATGGTTTAGATATTAGGTGTCCCCCTAACACCAAAAGCTCATGGGTGAGACAATGCAAGAAGGTTTAGAGGAGAAATCATTGTTATGAGAGCTTTAATCCGGTCAATGAATTCATCCTCCGATGGCATTAACCGAGTGGTAACTAAAGGTGGGTAGAGTGTGGCTGGAGGAGGTAGGTCCCTGGGGGTGCACTTGTGGGGTATATATTTTGTATCTGCAAGTAGAGTGCTGTCTCTGCTTCCTGAACATCATGTGAGCCGCTTCCCTCTGCCACACTGTTCCACCACGATGTTCTGCCTCCCCTCGAACCCTGAGGAATGGAGTTGGCTGTTGATGGACTGAGACCTCTGAAACTGTGGGCTCCCAAATAAACTTTCCTCCTCTAAAATTGTTCTGGTTGGGTCTTTAAGTCTCACAGTGAAAAAAAAAAACTAACTAAAATAGAGGTCTTTGGGTCTTGGTTTCTCTTCTCTTGGTCTCACTGCTTGGTTGGTGACACCATCACTCTTGTTTAAGCTAACTCACCACCTCTTCAACAGATGCTGAATGAAAGATTGGTAAGTTTAAGTGGAACCAGATTGACTTGCTCCTTTGCTCTTATTCCCTACAGCTGACCTTTTCTAAGACTTCCGTTCGTTTGTGTGTAGCCCACTTCATTCCCAGGATGAAAGAGTTTCTGCATCTTTGATTACTGCATGTGTCCTTCCAGCCAGTTATAAACTAGAGTACAGGAATTGCCTGTTTGGCATCTTTTTTCACCCCACATCCATTAACACACAGCTGCCCCTTTGCTTATTAAACAAACGAATGAATGAATGGTTCAGTGTATTTCTAACACTCCATACTTGAATCACTGTCCAGTAGAAATTTCTGTGATGAAGGAGATATTCTATAGCTATGTCGTCTAATACTGCAGCCACACAGTGCATGTGGCTCCTGAGCACTTGCAATGTGATAAGTGCAACTGAGGAACTCAAGCTTTAATTTTAATTAATTTTATGAAATGGTTACATGTAGAAGTGGTTATCATATAGAATGGTGTAGATTTAGATTATTGGCTTTATAATTTGGTTAACTACATTGATATACTACGTAGCCTTCCCAAGATAAGTTTTTCTTGTTTCACCAGGCCCAGAAACTTTCAACATGTTTTGGAAGTGTATTAGCATGTTTTTTTGTTTTGGGGTTTTTTTTTGGGAAAAAGCATATTAGCACTTTCCATGATCACCACAGGCGAACGGAGGCCAAAAAGGAAGAGAGTGAATAGAAGTTGATTTTGCCTGCTTTTAATCTAAGAAAGATTTGCAGCCCCCAGGAGTGAAAATAGTCAGCCTCTTAGTGTATGACTCACCTTGGAGCCACCCCCTGCAACTGCTCCAAGCCCCCCTCCAGCAGGTGGGCACAGAGTCAGGTCTGAGGCAGAATGCATGTGGTGAGTCACTTGCACCATTTCTCAGAACAGGTGTTCTTTGGTGAGAGTCCTAGGAGAGGACTCCACCCAACCTGTCTTTACGTGCAGGGTGACTTTGGTTCAGTGACAGGCATGAAGTTCCTTCTTGTTCAGGAATGTGTGAATGTGGAGCTACCAGGGACTTGTACCTAGAGACCCTCTGAGGAATTAGATGGAGGTGTAGGTTCTATGCTCCAGAGAACTCCCCGGATGTGCATCAGCAACAACTTTAATGCCAAACAACAACCCTTTCTCCAGGAGTTGGTCTCTATTTACACCTGTTGTTGTCACTGGTAGAAAGTAGAAGAGTTTCTCACACAAGTGCCTGGGGCCCAGCAGGACAAGTAGGAGGACAGTAGCACAGAATCCCCTGGGTGCCACTGTCCTCTGCTGGATGGCACAGGACAGAATGCTAACCACCCACAGTGGGCAGTAATTCCTTACTGGCTTTCTGAATAAGACAGTGTGCACAGAGCAAGATCTCGCGATGCCAGGTCACTGAGCCAGAGCTCCCACAGATGCCAGGGTCCTCTGCTCTTCTCCCTCAGGGATATAGGCAACAGGTACATGCTAACTTGTGTGCTCTAGTTCCATGCTACACTGCCCTCTCTGGAGTGGCCCAGCCTGTTTTCCATTTCTTCTTTGCAAGACAGAAAGACTAGCACTGGGTCCCTGACGCAGCAGAACTCACAAGGTGCCTGAGGCCCAGGGCAGTGTCTGAGAGCAGTCTTCTGTTGGTGGTGAGCCATCTTCTGGAGCCCAGAGTTGTTTCAACACATCCAACACACCCTACAGGCCCAGCAGGCAGGGCGGGTGACGCCTGTACTGTACATGACACACCAGAGAAGGTCCGATTACCAGTTGCACAAACAATGCTGCATTCAAGGGCCCAGGGGAGCACAGAGGGCGCTTGTCCCTCCACACTGATGCACCTCACCCTGCCCTCACTGTAACCCTTCTCTCAACAACCACATCTTCAAATGTTTGGAGCAGGGGTTAGCCTAGGTTTGGAGAACCTGGAATCCAGGTACCCAATCATTGCCAGAATAAAGTGCAGACAGCGTGGCAGTCTAGTGTCATTTGTCATCTAGACTTTTCTTCTTGAAATTTCATCCAGCTGTGTCTAAAAGTCTGGTGGTTTCCAACTCCCTGCTTTTTCAGAGCCATTAATGCCTACAGATCGTGGGACTGTTTCTGTGTTAAGTGTGACAGAAAGGCCGTGCAAGCAGGTCACCTTGGCTGCCCACAGGACTCCTTTTAGATTTCCCAGAGAAGGATTCTGCTTCAATCCATAGTGTGTGGCTCTGTGTGTTTCTTGGTATGCTGAAGATTAATACCTGCAGAAACTGTTCCTAAGATAAGGGTCACTTATTTAGAAATGAGACCACCTCTGTCTAGCATAGTCACAGATTTTTAGATTCTGATGACTGCAAGAGATTCTAAAGGTCATACTTTCATTTTATTTTATTTTATTAGAGCATTATTATAGTTTTGACATAGTAGTTGAGGTCATCATACCTTCATTTTGTGGGGAAGGGGTACCAGGGATTGAAATCAGGGGCACTCGACTGCTGAGCCACATCCCCACCCCTATTTTGTAGGGAGTCTCACTGAGTTGCTTGGTGCCTCACTTTTGCTGAGGCTGGCTTTGAGCTCATGATCCTCCTGCCTCCACCTCCTGAGCCACTGGGATAACTTAATTTTAAATGTGAAGAAAACAATGCGAAATACAACTTGGCCAAAGTCGCTCAGCCTGTAGGCAGAGCTCCTGGAACCTTGGGTAGACAGGAAACCAAGGTAATGCGTAAGTCAACCAGTTGGAGTTGGTTCCTAGTGGGAACTGTGATTTCCCCTGGACTTCTCACTACAAAAAGAGAAGTCCAGGGGAAGATTCAGAAATATTTTGGTTAATATTTCCCCTTTTCCCCAGTATCAGATACTCTAAATTTTATCATCTGTTAAGTGGCATGATAACCTGTCCCCACTTTTAAGATGAAACACTTTGCTTTTTCTTTTCTCCTAGATTGCACAAAGTGAATCTATGTAACTGGATCATGTGATTGATTTAATCTGGTCCTAGGCGGAGACTCGAGTGAAACTCTCACTACCGAAACAGGCAAGTCATCTCTACATCTTTCGTACTCTGGATAGTTCCACGTGTCAAAAGATGCTTAGACCTCTTGAGAGGAGTTGTGTCCAAGGTTGCACCAGGGATAAATCTTGCTTTTCCCTTTCTGTGGCAATGGCCTTAGTTTCTAAGAGATGTGGACGGTGATGGTATGAGATGGGAATGGGAGGTTGTAATGTATGTAAATTTTGGTCAGATGAACTCTTTTGACTGGGTGACAGAGATCTGGAGCCTTGATGCCATGGAGTAGAGTATATCATGAGATGAGCAAAGCTCCCACATTTTCTGTGAGCCAGTGAGTCTCTTTCCTCCACCTTATTCTGGAAACACAGAGCCAGAATATGGCTTCTCAAAGTAGGGCCTGTTAAAAGAATCAGTTACTGTTTTCCACAAGGTTCTTTATAGAAGGCTTTTTTCTTCTTCTTTTTTTTAAATTGTCCCTCTGGAGGTCATTTCAGTTCTGTTCATAAAATAGTTGCTAGTTAAGAATCTGGCTATCATCCATCCTCAGTGTCAGGCCCATTCTGTGGTTGAAATCTGCTTTTCTAGAGATGTCAGGGTTATAAACTTGTACTTGGGCTGATGGTGTTTGTATCCCACGGATCTAACACCGTATTCACCCTGTTTGGTAAAATTCTCTTAACAAGACTTCCCAGTCCTTGAGCCCAAATAATGTGGTTTGTA
The DNA here is from genome assembly GCF_001458135.2 of Marmota marmota marmota. Taxonomy (NCBI): domain Eukaryota; kingdom Metazoa; phylum Chordata; class Mammalia; order Rodentia; family Sciuridae; genus Marmota; species Marmota marmota. The sequence goes on from NW_025999949.1 coordinate 2,925,226, forward strand.
TTTTTTTTCTCTTTTAGTACATAGCCTGAATATACTGTAATGGTAAACAACTTGATTTGAGTTTTTAAAGACTTAAATTTGACAAAAACATATTCACAGCAAAATACATATGTATTGTATATAAAGTATACATTTGTAGTAAAAACATAGTGTCACTTTTTCAAGTTGGCAATGAGAAACAGAATTGTTTTTTACACACACAAAAATTTATTCTGGTGGGAGACTTTGACTCCAAAGTCCAAAAGTTTTCAATAATGTCCCTCAAAAAACTTGCTAGTGAATGCTGCAGAGGGCAATCAGTTAGCTTGGAATGTACGAACTTGGCATTCATATATGTGAGGAAGACAGATGATATCTCTGAAAAATCAAAAATGTTGAGAAAATCCACAGGTATTGACCACATCCCCACGAGCAGATGGTCTATCACCCTAGTGTCAGGAGCATGAACTGGGCATAAGTCTAAGGTATTTGGACAGATAAGGGGAAAGCAAGCCTTGAGAATACTGTCCCTGAGCTGGAGAGCCATGGCTGAGCTATGACCCAGAGCCACCATGAAGCGTTCTTCAAGACGCTTTTCACATACCTGAGGCCTGACAGAAGGGGAAGCTTAGTCCCCCCAGAAATGTTGCAGCCTGTGTGCACTGGAAATGGGAGAGAGCACCTGGTTCCTGTCCTCCTAGCTGAGTGGAAGGCAGGGTGGTGCCTGGCCATTTAATTATTATTATTTTTTTTTTAACAACATGAGGGGCTTCAGCAGTCCCTACTATGTGACATGATTTACAGCTGACAGATCAGGAGACAGGGACTCAAGATATGGAAAGTAGCACTTTGCTAGAGGAAAATGAGCAGGAGTCACTAGCATATTTAAGTCCAAATTGCTCAGTTCTGGAAGGTTCTGTCAGGGCAGGAGGCTGAGGAAGGTTGAAGGGAGGAATTGTTTTACTCTCTTGGGCTCTGGTAACAGATCGGATATCAGCATAACACGTGCACTTCAATCATTCCAATGTTAGTCCAAGGTCACTTATTTCCACTTTGAGGTAAAATGATCTAAGTTGTTGCCTTAAAATTTTCAGAGGCATTTTTGAATTGGACTTTGGCCACACTGTGAGGCAGGCACTTGGGAAAACATTGTTAGTTTCGGAAAATGTTCCTTCTGCAAAGACCCTCACACCCTGGAGAGGTTAATCCATTTTCTCAGGCTCCTCTTTGGGCCTGGAGACTTTGGCAGCCCGTGATCTGCTTTCCTCCTGATTCCTACTCAGAAGTCTCCATATTTGCTTTTTCTGAAACACCCTCCCAATTTTGGGGGTGGGGGAGGAAACAACAAATAAAACCTAAATATAAACATACATGTTAGATTTCTGTGATTGGATGCTGCTTTGAGTACAATAATGTCTGTTTCTTAAAAGTACACCACTGGGCTGGGGATATAGCTCAGTGGTTGGGTACATGGGTGAGGCCCCAGGCTCAATCCCCAGCACCACAACCAAAAAGAAGAAAAGAAGAGAACAATGTGCCCCTCCCTGCATTTTCAGTGGTGATGCCAACTTTAACAGGAGATTTGATGTTTGAAATACTGAATGTCTGCAGGCTGTGGCTACCTCCACCCAAGATCAGTACGGACAGGCCCAGAAAAGAAGTGTGCTCATGACCCCTTGACTCATTGCTCATCCCCATTCTGCTTTCTTTGTGGGGGACTCCACAAGCAAATGGAGGGTGATGGGGCTTGAGCTCTCCTAAAACCCTTCTTTCCTTTGCTTCCCAGGCCTGGCTGGAGGAGTTACTTTGTTGTGGAGTCAGGTGGCACACACTTGCTGTGTGTCTTGAGCTGAGTTGACCTGGATAAGGTCAAAAGTAGAGCGGACTTTGTTGTTTCCATAGTTAGACTATAGAACAAGGAGGGCTCAATGGAGGCCGGGATTTTCCAGGGGTTATCTTTTGCCAAGCTTAAACTGGTGGGCGCTGGAAATGTACTCACTCCAAGTTGCACTGAGAATGACAACCTTGGGACCCACTGGTGAATGTTGAACTTTGAAATCAGTCTCCAAAATGGGTATGTTTAATGTTTAACAACTGACTATCTGGTTGGAGAGAAACCCTGATGTTGTATTATTTATCAATTTCTCCTAACACATAAGATTCTAAGCTCACAATATGATGTCAGTTGCTTTCAATTTCCTGAAAATCAACAATGGATTTTCACAAATAAGATGTAGCTCCAACTCTCCAATGGCTCTATTGGAACTGGTACTATTGAAACTGACCCAAGACAGAATGCTGGCTCTGGAGTCAGACAGCCTGGGGAGGACTTCTAGCACATTCTGATTTTATTAAGTCTTAACCAGACTCAAATAAACATGGGAGCCATTCTGATGGAGAGGCAGTCTCCTTCCACTGAGGATAACTCACTAGTCATGGCTCAGTGTGAGGGAAAGGGAGGTGGAATTTCATTGTACACATCTTTAAGTATTTTCTGTGTATCACAATCAGTCCCAGAAGCTGGAAGAGACTCAGGAGGACCATGACCTGCTTTCATGGAGATCTTGACCTGAATGGAGGGACACATAGGCACCCCCCCACTAGCTGCAGAATGGAGCAACATGGAAAATACCAGAAAGTATCTGATCCAACGAAGTGCTGAGGGAGGAAGGCAATGATGGATACAGATTCATGGGACTGGGAGAGACAGCATGTATTTGATGAATGGATGTAAATCTTCTAGCAGATTAGATGCATTTATGAGCGCCTTAAACACTGATTCACACCTAGAGTCCTTTCTACCCTAAGAATTTTGTGTACAAAGGCATGAAGAAAATCTAGTAGAGGCTCGATGGGCTATAGCTACAATCATACGCAAAATGGAGTGCAAAAAGCCAAGGGTTATCTGTAGTTGAATTACAGATGCTGAGAGGATCTGTCTGGCAGGAATTATTGGCTGTCCTTGCTGCCTGAAAGCTGGGTACAGTTTCCTACTGTCCATCTCACTGGAGCTAGTGGCCATGGCATCCTGATCCCAGATGCTAGTGTGGTGGAGGAAGAGACAGAGAGGGGAACTGGAGTGGGGACAGGAGTGTACCAATTCTGGAAGGATGTAGAATAAGCGGCACTTTGGGTAGCAGCCTCTGTGCCTTTGCTGACGTGCTTGCTGCAAACCAGTGCCCCTCCAGAAGGGATGTGCTGGAGAATGGGCTCCCCCAGGGAAGACTGAGACACCAGACAAATTGGCAAGGGCCTCTCTGCTGTTTGTGGGGCGGCGGGGCGAGTGTGCTATGTGTCTGATGGGTGGGAACCGTTCCTGGGCTGTGTGAGGGGGTGGGAGGGAGAGAGGAAAGGGAAACATCTGATTTTTGGAGCCCAAGTCCAGGACCTCCAATGAAGTCCCCATCCCCATCCTCATTTTGAGATTAAGAAAGTGCTGGCAGTTTGCACCCTGGGAATTCTCCCCAATCCTCCCACAAGGCAAGAAAAGATGCTCAGCAAAGCCTGTGTGCCCGCCTCTGTGTGCCCGCCTGTCTGCTGCCTGGGAGAGGTGCCTGCTCTCGCCAAGCAGCCCTGCCAGCTTATGGAGCCTGGAAGGGTGTGTAGGAGTAGGGCGGGGAGGGGTACCAAAGAGGGCCTTTGGGGTTCTGATTGGCTGTGGTGGGGACATCTGTTCAGGGGTGAGAGGAAGAGCAAGAGGGTGCTTGAGCCAGAGCAAGGATAATTGTTAGCTGGCTTTTATCTAGATTGCTCACTCTCCAAAGATCAGGAAGAAATGGTTTGTAAGTTGTGCAGTCTGTGTGTGGGGGGGGGCAGGGGGAGGCAAAAAGAGAAGTGGGGAGAGAGAGAGGAATCATGAGCAAGCAACTGAGAAAATAGGTAATATTTATATTTAGCATCCTTTATACTAATCAAAAATAATGTAATTCATTTTACAAATAAATATATTTGTCAAATTTGATTTACTTGTAAATGGGAATGTTGATTTTTTTTTGCCGTTGTTTGTTGGTTCGTTTAAGAGATGTTAAAGAATGAGAACATTTGCTGGAACAACCAGGCCCTCCCTCCCCATTGCTAGCCCCTGCAAAAGAAAAACATCTTCCAAGAAACAAGGTCTGTTTCTCCCTTCCTTCCCACCAACCCACTACCTCTCATCATAATTACTTTCTCTCCTTTTTTTTCCTCTTCCCAATTTATTCTGCTTAACCTAATCGAACATGTATTCAACCAGTGAGCCAATTGATTAGCCAACTTACATATTAGTGGCACATATGCCAGGCAGTAGTATGTATAGGTGGAAAAGAGGAAATAAGCAGATTTGTTTTGTTTTGTATGTTTTTGTACAGGAGATTGAACCCAGGGGTGCTTTATGATTGAGCTACATCCCCAGACCTTTTTATTTTTTGACGCAGGGTCTCATTAAGTTGCCCAGATTGGTCTCCAAATCACAATCACCCTGCCTCAGCCTCCTGAGTCACTGGGACTACAGCTGTGCATCACTGCCAATGACAAATAAGCAGATTTTAATTTTCATTTAGTTTTAGAAAGAATTTTCAAACAGTTAATTTCACTCACAAAAGGAGTCGAATAGAATGTACATCAGAGAAATGTCTGATTATTTGAGTCAGAAGAAGTGGGCTGAGATGCTGATGGACAATTCTTGCATCGAGTGGGCTTGGCCCAGAGGACACCTAAGGTTACTTCTAATGCCGATTCCATGATTTTGTTGTTGTACTTTTTAATGTAATTGAACAGACATCAAGGAAGAACTGTGGTCCCTAAATTAGAATTTATGTCCCCCAATTTCCCAAAGGATTAATCCCAACAAAGGAAACATCAAACAGGCTCCCCAATTCACACTGAGCTCCCATTTTCTCTCCAGCCCTTTACTTCTTGGAAATTAGCTAAGCTGAGCTGCTTATTAAGGGCACAGGAAGTCTCCAACCTAGCCACAGACTTTGTGGAAAGGAGGCAGGGCCTGTGATAATCCTTCTTGTACGATTTCCAGGACTTGACTGGGGCCATCCCAAACAAGGGTACAGGTACTGAGTCAGAACTGAAGGTAATTATTGAGAATTAAGAACAGGAAGAAAAGGCAGAAAACTGAACACAAGACAATGCTGCAATAGCAGAGCCAGCACATTTCCAAATCTCACTGGGCAGAATGAAATAGAGGTTTCATTTGGGTTTCACTCAATTTGCTCTCATGGCTTGTGCTTGCCTACTATGTGTTCTGTTCTCTGCGGCCTGTGGGTGAACTGCCTAATGACACCTACCCTCCCATTGCAGTCCTGCTGGTGAGGCTATAAGGACAATCTGCATTTCCGGTAGTGCAGAGGGCAGGGCGGGAAGAATCTCTTACTGCAGTTTAGGTGCTTTCCCTTTGCCTGGGCACCATTCCTAGCAGAAAAGGCCTGATTCTTGTCTCAAGTTTCCATGATGAACAGGGAGAATAATAAGTTCTGGCTGTAATAATCCTGCCAAAGATGAAGAAATTCTCTGTGGAGCCCACCCTGCCCTTGACTTCTGTCTGCAAACTAAGAATAAATGAGAAGCTCTTCCCTTTCCTCTCTGGTCCAAGGCTGCAGGGCTTGGGGAGAATTGCAGTGAAGTGTCTGTCAACGGCCTGTTTTTACAGTAGGGACCTGCCTGTGAGGTAATTTCTTCTTAAGCTTCTGGTATCCAAGGAGAAAAAAGAAGAGCAAAACAAGGTGTACTAATAAACGCGTGAGTCTCAAGGTGTCTGCTGTTATTAAAGAGACCTCAAGGAAAGCTGCTGCTAGGCTGAAGGCAAACCTTTGTCAAAGGTTTTATTTTGAAAAATTCAGAAGATGAGAAAGAGAGAGGGAGAGAGAGAGAGAGAGAGAGAGAGAATGAGATGAAGACAGGCAGAGGTGCAGGTGACTTAGCAGTCTCAAATGCAGGCTCAGGCAGTTGGATCTTTTCGAAGATGTTTTGATCTCTGGGAAGATGTTTTTTTGTTAAGGGTTGGTGAAATGCAAGAGAGAAATCATTTTTTGTTTGTTTGCATTTGCTCCTGCAGCTGTTTGCCTAGAATATTCTTTTCTGCCCATCTATTCTAAAGGGCTTAGTTCAAATGCCCCATCCTCCCTCAAGCCTTCTTTAGTATCCCTGGTTAGCTGTATAATTATTTCATCTTCTGCAGGTCAGTAGTGGTAATTTGTTTTGTATTTGCACTTTAAAAAATTCTAATTATGGTAAAATACACATTAATAATATAAACTTTACCACCTTAATCATTTTTAAGCACTCACAGCTCAACAGTGTTGAGCACATTCACGTTGTTCTATAATCAAGCTCCAAAACTTATTCATCTTGAAAAACTTAAACTCTATCTACCCAGTAACAATTCCCCATTGCCCCTCCCCTCAGCCCCTGTGTCCACCATGCTATTTTCTATCACTATGTATGACTAATCTAGGTACCTCCTAAGTTGAGTCACACAACACTTGTTTTTATGACTGGCTTATAGCACTTAGCATAATGTCCCTAAGGTTTAACTATGCTGTAGCATGTGTCAGAATTTCCTTCCCTTTTAAGTAATTCAAATTTGATTTGATTTTCTAATGGCATTTATAAGATGCTGTCCTATTTTTAAGCTGTGTGTGCACATTATATTTTTCCCTATAGACTTCTAAATCCCTTGAGGGCAGGGTCTGAGTGTCCCTGTCGAGTTCCCATTTTACCCACTAGCCCCGTGCTTGTGAAAGTTTGTGCCAACTAAACATCTGTTGAGAGACTCAAATGATGCCATATGTCTCAACTGCACTCTTCTAGCCCACTGTGTCCCTCCCCAACCATATCCCCCCAAAGGCTCAAAAGCAACTTAAACCAGTCCATGTCATCAAGGGCGGGTGAGCAAAAAGAGATGGGCCCACTCTCTTCCCTAGTGGACTTGAATCAGTCCCTCATCTTGTCCTGGCCGGAGCCTTCTGCTTTCTTTCGTAAAACACCTCCTTTGAGACAGGAAAGCTGACCCAATCTCCAAAGAACCACAGAAATTCAAGAGAGAAAGAATGAGGAGAGAGGAAGAGGGTTTATGGAAGAATAGACATTGGTATTTCGGTTTTCCATCCTGTTAATTTTCTGGTTATGAATGTCATCATTTTTAGTAGGTATTGTCTAATAAAGGTGGTCTGATAATAGGGGGCAAGGGACTGTGTAGGTCTTTTTGTTTGCTTGCTTCAGGGGTGGGTACTGGGGATTGAACACAGGGCACTTGACCTCTGAGCCACATCCCCAGCCCTATTTTGTATGTTATTTAGAGACAGCATCTCACTAAGTTGCTTAGCGCCTTGCCATTGCTGAGGCTGGCTTTGAACTCTCAATCCTCCTGTCTCAGCCTCCCTAGCTGCTGGGATTGCAGGCACGCGCCACCCACACCCAGCAAGGTCTTGTATTTAATTGTACTAAGCATCCTTGCTATGGTTTGAATGCATCCTCAAAGTTCATGTGTTGGAAACTTAATACCTAATGCAATAGTATCAAGAGGTGGGACCTTTTACAGGTCATTAGTCACCAGGGCGCTGCCTTCATGAATGGACTAATGCCATTATCTGGGGAGTGGCTTCTGATAAAAAGATGATTTCAGCCTCCTCTGTCTCTTCCCCTATTTTCTCTCCCTTTCTCTCCCCCCCCCCCCCCGGTCATTCCCTCCTGTCCCTCTGTCCCTTGCCATGAAATAATGCATCAAAAAAGCCCTCACCAAATACATGCCCCTTGATTGGACTTCTCAGCTTCCAGAACTGTAAGAAATTGTCTCTGGCAGGACTTGGTGACACTTGCCTGTTATCCCAGCTACTCAGGAGGCTGATGCAGGAGAATTGTAAGTTCTAGGCCAGCCTCAGCAACTTAGCCAGACCCTATCTCAAAATAAAAAAAATAAGAAGGGTTGGGATACAGCTCAATGGTAAAGCCAGTCTGGGTTTGATCCCCAGTACTGCAAACAGGAAAGCAGTGTGGGGCTGTGGAGAGAGGGAGAAGAGATATATTTCTGTTCTTTATAAATTATCTAGTCTCAGCTATTTTGTTGTAGGAGCATAAAATGGAATAATGTCATCTATCTTTTTGAAAAAAAAAATAGGTAATATTCATCCTTTCTCGCCGTCTCTCCCAAGTTGCCCGGGTAGAAGCTTTGCTTATTGTGCAACTCGGGAACAATAAGGGAAGACTTGCTAAAATTTGGCTTAGGAGGATCTTGGAGAACTAAATGTAACTTCATGCTTGGTCTGTAATAGCTATTTTTGGAGTTCCTTTAGTTAGCTTGGCTCATAACCCTGCTGTTCCCTTTGTTCTTCCACAATCATTTTTTAAAGGGATTATGGAAGGAACACAGGCCTGGAGTCAAATGGTCCTGTATTCTGACAAGTGTGACCTGGCACAGCCATTTCACCTCACTGAACTTCAGTTTCCTTATCCAAAAATGCAGAAAATACCACCTTCCTCATCAGGCTTTTCTGGGGATTCAGTGAGATCCTGTATATATATTCATCGCTCTGTTCAGTGTCTGGCACTCTGTGAGTGAATAATGTGGGTAAATTTCTTTCCCTTCTCCTTCTAAATTGACTTGATGCCCCTCTGCTGAGAACTGTGGTCAAATTGGCTTCATTTGGATCCAAGACTCCACCCCGATACTCGCTGCACTGGCCTGTCTCTTCCTTTATTTCCCATAACCCCCAGGGACACCCTATGGAAGTTCATCTTTTGGGGACAACTAGACCTATTAGAGAACAGTATTCTGGTGTGGAATAAAGCCCTTTTCAGGCCCAAGGGATCCTTCTTGGAAGATGGAATTTTCAAACTCCTCAGAGAATTCATAGAAGAATGAACCTCCCACAGATTTCTCTTCCAAAGAATTTATTTCCATGTTGAGCAGATGGCTCTTGTCTGCATGTGTTAGTTAGCTTTCTGTTGCTATGACAAAACACCTGATATGATCAACTGATAAGGAGGAAACATTAATATTTGTTGATGGTTTCAGAGGTTCCAGTCCATGGTCTCTTGGCCCCAATTATTTGGGCTGTGACAAGGCAGAGCATCATGGTAGGAGGCATGTGGTGGAGCAACACTTCTCACCTCATGGTGGTCAGAAAGCAAAAAAGAGAGAGAAGGGACAGAGTCTCAATATATCCTTCAAGTGCAAGCCCTCAGTGACCTAACTTCCTTCCATTAGGTCCCACCTCCTAGAGGTTCCATCATTTCCCAGTAGTGCCACAGATTGGTAACTGAGCTTTCAAAACATGGCCTTTGGGGATAACTCAAATCCAAACCATAATATTGCATATGTTATTAGGGCTATTGGAGTTCACTCTTCAGAAGAGTCCTCACTTTTTTATCTACATCACCTTGATAGAGAAGCCTAGTTTTAAGGATTAGCACAGGGGTAGGTGCTCAGCTAGCCCAACACAAGCAGAGATATGAAGGTAATTTCTGCCATAATCTAACAGAACTGGTTCCTCATAGATTCAGGGTGCCCCAAACTGAAAGCCCATTTGTCTATTCTTCCTTATTAAGACATCAGAGACTGAAATAACTACTTTCTTCAAGGAAGTGATTTTCAAAAGTTTCATGGAAGTAGCATTGCGTCTGGCCTGATAGGATGGGTTGGGGTGGGAAATGGAAATATCTGGAGAAAGCATTCCTGGAAGCATGAATAGCAGCAGCAAAACAAAGTGGAAACTTGTAGTGGCACAAATGGAGAAAAGTTTGGGGTATAAGTTCCAAAATGGAATAATAAAAATAGGCACCCAAGCATGGTGGCACATGCCTGTAATTCCAGCAGCTTGGGAGTCTGAGGCAGAAGAATCACAAGTTCAAAACCACACTCAGCAACTCAGTGAGGCTGTAAGCTATTTATCAAGAACCTGTATCAAAATAATTTAAAAAGAGTGGAGGATGTGGCTCCGTGTTTAAGCACCCCTGGGTTCAATCCCTGGAACAAAATTAAAAAATAATTAAACACTGTGATAGGAATTCTCTAAGGTAGTCAGTCCCCAATGGGACCTCTGCCTCCTTTTCTTCACACCCTGTATAATCCCTCTCTTTGTGGGCTTCTAATGAATAGGATATTTCAGAAGTGATGGGCTATCTCTTCTGAGATGAGGTTATAAAAAGACTGTGACTTCCTTTTTGGGCTCTTTCTCTTTCTCTCTTCTGGCTTGTGTGTCCAGAAAACCATCTGCCAGGCTGTGAGGCAGCCCTGGGTAGAGGACCACATGGTGAAGGACTGAGGCTGCCAATGACCATGTAATTGATCTGGGGTGTGCCTCTCTCCACCTCCAGCCAAGCCTTCAGATGAGACCACTGGGCCAACAGTTTGAGTGCAATCTCATGAGAGATACTGAGCCATAAGTGTCCAATTGAGCTGTTCATAGATCCCTGACCCACAGAAACTCTCGGATAATAATTGTTGTTCTAAGCCACTAAATTTAGGGGTAACTTCTTATGCAACGTAGTGCCAGATGCTATGATAAGCACTTCATATATCTGATATTTATTGAACAACTTTAGGTGAGTATTATTATTTCAATTATTTTCAATTGAGAAAACTAATATTTAAGCATCTTCCAAATACCTGTTCCATATCTAACAAGTGGAGAAGCTGTGATTTAAACCTAGATGTCATACCTTGAACTTGGACTTGTAACTTGGGTACTGTGTACTCTGAAGGAGCCCTGTAGGCTACAGCTGGATCTACTCCTGCTGCCCCTCTGTCATGCCCCACCTCCCAGAGGTCTGTTGGCTTCCCAGCCCTCATGTTTCAGTAGAGCTAGAAGGAGACTTGGAAATTCTTTCTCAACAGCCCGTGGCCTCAGCAGGCTGAACCATCTACTTGCAGCTCCACCCTTTTGATGTAGTAGCCTTGGCTCCTCACCCCCACCCCCTGGGACCCCTAGCTTTTTATTTCCTGACTCTTTGCCTCTCTCCCAACCCTTGGCACTTCCCATGGTCTTGGAAGTCAGGGCCAGTGGTACCTCAAGTGGGGTGGTGGCACTCTTTCTCTTACCCTGGACTGGAGCTTGTTTCCTTGGAAAACACATCATGTTCTTCAGGACCCTAAAGATGCAACTTTTCCAATGACTTAAAGCATGAAGCTGGGAGAATCCAGATGGGGATGGAGATCTCTAATTCCAAGTGTCCTTTTCATCTCTCACAAGAAAGTAAGAACTTTGTCCAGCCTTACCCTCCTTCCTTAGTTACTATTCTCCTTACTTAGTTAATCTCCTTAGCTTGATTGGACAGTGGTCGGTTTCAGGGCATTCCTGAGAGACTGGAACTTGCTGCTGCCCTTTAACCATGTAAGATGGTCCCTCCTTGGGCCTTTGCAGGGGGCAAGGAGTGTGGACACGTGGGATGCTGCAAGCTGGATCCCGGGAGACAGTAGCATTCCTTCCCATCCCAGCATTACTGGCAGTCTCATCCAGACCTTTGACACATTGGCCAAGTCTCAAGAGCTCCATCGATGAATGATTATCTTTGGTAAAAATGAAAAACAAAGAACAAACTAATGAAACAGAACCTTAAGAGTTAGAAATGACCTTTATATCTCAGTTCTCTGTTAACCCTTGGCAACAATGAGCAGTGACCTAAGGCACAGAAAGAGCTTACGATGGGTGAATCAAGTCCAAAGGCAACCTCTCCCTGGTGGCGGAGGGCTGGGCTCATGTCCCAGCCCCACCACCTGCTGGACTAGAGGATCATGGGAGTTTCGCTTAACCTCTGTGAGTCTACTTCCCTATGGGTTAAACCAGGGGGCTGGAGCAGGGCACCCCTAAGATCCTTTCTAATCTTAACTCTGGAGTTTCATAGGACTTTGTCATAGCATTTAGGGAGCAAGATACTTCTCCTTCTGTTTCTTTTTCCTCTGTCATATAGGTCCCCCATCCCTCTGCTTCTTCTTGACCAGGACTGGTTTATATGAACAGGGTTTCACACAGAGATGTTCTGTGGGTTTGAGGCTGAAGCACTTGGGACCCAGCCCTCTGATAGAGGAGCAGATCTTCCTGGTTTCCCAGATGTATCTGAACAAGAGGACTTTCAGAAGCAGCCCAGGGTACTGATCTCTAAGCACCCCAAACAGCCACCCAACTCTCATTGACAGGTGGGGAATGGGGGTGGGACAGTGACTAACTTTCAGCCATCTCCCTCCTTCCAGAAATGGGGCACCACATTTGACAGAGAAAATGCTAGAATCAAGACTAAAATTCAGCTGACCCCAAGTTTATGGGGGAGCAGACACTATTTCATTAATCAATGCTACAAGCATGCATTAGGGTTAAAGGAGTCTCCTTAGGGCATCTGAATTGGCCTTCATGTGATTTATCAAGCCAAGAACTATAACGATACACTACAGAATGCATTTGACTTGCATTCTGAATTTTCGTATGATCCCTCACCCCGCTCGCTGCTCACTCGCTGGCTCATAGGACTGATGCGAGCTCTTTTAAAATCAGTTCAAGAAAATGTAAGTTGGAGACAGTTGAGTGGCTCTGCCTTCCCTCTAGTTTCTTATAGGACTTCTCCTTTTCCAAAGGATGCTCTTTGACCTCCAGAGCAGAGGCTCCACCTATAATTGAAGGGCCAGTGTATAAACAACCTTCCTCCTATCTTATCCTGGTGTGGTGACTCACTCCCAGAGGTCCTTGCATTGACCTGGGCTGGTGGAAGGGCTAATCAGGAACTGCCTTTCCACCACCTTCAGGAAAGGGTGTCCTCCACCTCCTGTGCCCAGTTCCCCCAACTGGAAGCTCAAGGGCAGTTGGTTCTACTCCCTTTCCCTCTCAGTGGCTCTTAGGGACATTTGACTCTGAGAAAGTCAGACACCTGGGGGTGAGAATGGGAAATAGGGGACATAGGAACCAAGGTTGGTGGTTGCAGGAAAAAAAAATGCTTTGAAATGTGAGCCAGATGGCAGGTCCCCCATGCCAAGGCAGGGGCTCAAGGAATGCTTCATTCATGCTGGCAGTATTGACTGCTCCCATGATACTGGGAGAGTGGGGTGCAATGGCACACACCTGTAGTCCTAACTACTCAAGAGGCTGAGGCAGGAGGACCTTTAGTTTGAGGCTCAACTTGGGCAACTTAGTGAGACCCTGAAAAAAAAAAAAAAGAAGAAAGAGAAAAACATTTTGGGGAATAAGACAAATGATTGAATTTGAGGAGAACAATGCCCTTCATACTTAACATTTTCGTTATCATCCTGCATCCTGGCCTCAGCCAATTGAGGAACAGGAGGTAAAGGGAGAATCACATTGGTTTTTGCTGCTATCAATTTTTCCAAGCAGGGTAAATCTCCTGCCAGATATTGTGCCAGGGATGGGGGACCTGAGGGGAGCAAAGACAAGGCTGGCTTCTTCTCTCCTGCTCCCTACAGTCCAGTTGGGGAAAGAGACCTCCTACCAAGACATGGCGGCTGTGAGGAATGCTACCAAGCACAGGTCCTGGGGTCCCCAGAGGTGAAGTGATGGGTCTAGGAGGCCAGGACAGGCTTTTCTGAAAAAAGGTGAGGTCCAGGCTGATATCTGAAGGGGCAGAAGAGGGGATAGGAGTGGGGTAGAGGGAAAAACACACACAGTGGCCCTGTAAGAAAGCTTCAGGGAGCCGGAAGGTCGCCAGTGTAGCCCACTGGATATGTACTGGGGCACGCAACACAGTGACAGTGATGAGCCTGGGCCTCTCTCCCCTTCCTGTCAAGCAGCATCCCAAGGTTCAGCCGTCAGGCAGGGGGTGGACAAGGAAATAGCAGAGTGGGGTGCCTGGGCAGGGACAAAGGCAGGAGAGCTTGCCCTCAATATCCCCTTCTCTGCAACCTGCTTTCCCCAAAGCTGCATGCCCCTTCTGGAGCCCACCCAGCCCGAGCATCCCAGTGGGAGGCTTCCCTGTGCCACCCCTGCCCGTTACACCCCAGGTGTGGTGAATCACCCACCTGCATGGTGAGTCAGGGGAGGAGGCTAGGCAGGTGGGTGGGCAGCATGGCAGGGCACCCAGCTTCCTGGGGGGTGGGGGAGCCATCCCTTGCCTAGCACCTGTCCCCAGGAGCTTCTTCACAGAAATCTGCTTGCCCATCTCCTCCGGGATGCCTCTCCTGGTTCTCTCTCCTTTTTCCCTCTCCCCCACTCTCTCTCTTGCTCTGCTGTCAGCAGACTGCCACCATCACCATGGCTACGCTTGCTCCTGCTCCAGGTTCCACAATCAGCAGGAGTCAGAGCAGGGGGAGGGAGGCCGTCTCATTAGTCTTCCTATTGAACTGGGTTCTTTGAAAATCAGCTCATGGCTGCACACTGCAGATTCCAGACCCAGCCCTTCCCAGAGGCCTCACCTTCAACAGACACAGATGAGAACGACTCCACAGGGCGACATTTTGCCAAGGGGGCTTGCACCATGAGAGGATGTACCCTGGATGCCCTTTTTAAGCACCAATATATAATAGTGTGTTGTGGTGACAGAATAACCAGTATTTGATTCAGGCCCACCCACTGGGTGACTTGAGATAGACTCAGAGAGCTTTGGATGTTATGGGTAGCTTGGGGCCAGGTAGATCTGGATTCAAGTTCTACCTCTGCCACTTACCAAAGGGATGAAGCAGGACAAATTATGCATTTAACCTTGCTGGGCCTCAGTTTCCTCATCTGAAAAATGAGAATGAGAATATCTACTTTGCAGGTTGAGGTGAAAATTAAAGATTATTTATACAAAGCGATTGGCACATAGTAGGTGCCAAGAAATGCTTGTTGTAGTTGTTATCATTACAGAGTTCTGGGCCCTTTGAGATGTCCCACAAGTATTTGCTGATTCAACGGCAGCACAAAAGGCCATTTTCTCCAAAACTGGGACTGCAGATGTCAAGATGGTGGGATAGAACCATTTTCACTCCCTTGTCCTAATTCTCCACCAGACATACGTAACTCTGAACCACAGTGGATAAAGATGGTGACAAGGTAAGGAATTACCAGAGAGGAGAAGTCTAAGCTGAGTGTCTCCATCAGAGAAGTGAGTTGCTAAGTCTCCAGATTTGGGGCACCTAGAGGCTGTGGAAGGGAGAAGGTGGGGCCTGAAAACAGAGAGAGTATTGAAAAGTATTTACTTACAGGGCCCAAAGCCTATTCCCCTCACTGCAGGAAAGGAAGTTTATTTTCTAAAGAAACTGAACCAGAGAGGCTCTGTGTTTGTGACATCAGGTACAGAGGCAGGGTGGGATGGGGCAAAAGTTTGTAGTGAGCTCTCCTCTCCCCTTCCATATCCTTAGGTGGCCTCAGAACAACAGGAGCAGGAGAATGAAGGATTCTTTTCTGCAGAAACTGACTCACACCAGAAAAACAGACCTATAAACGTATATGTAGACCTGGGGAAATTCCTGATCTCACCCTGGAGTAAACCCCACATACAGGCTTGGGATGTGGCTCAAGTGGTAGCGGACTCGCCTGGCATGTGTGAGGCACTGGGTTTGATCCTCAGCACCACATGAAAATAAAATAAAAATATTGTGTCCACCTAAAACTGAAAAATAAACATTTAACAAAAAACCCCACATACTTAACACAGAACTTGAAATTAACTCTATTTTTGTTTGTTTTTGGTATCAGGGATGGAACCCAGGAGCGCTTTACCACTGAGCCATATCCCCAGCATTTTTTAAAAAATTTTATTTAGAGACAGGGTCTTGCTGAGTTTCTTAGGGTCTTGTTAAGTTGCTGAGGCTGGCTTTGAACTCTTGATCCTCCTGCCTCAGCCTCCCAAGCTGCTGGGATTTCAGGCATGCACCACCGTGACCAGAGAAATGAACCCTTTATGGCCTCCTTAAATTTGAGTGGCAGCCCAGGATCTTCACCAAGAAAAATGTCCAACATCATAGAGAATAATGCCATTAGAGGGGAAAACAAAAGGACCCATAAGGTAACAGAAATAATGAACAAGTAGGAAAAACTGAAAATACAATTGGTGTCTTTAGAGGTGTAAGAGAAGATGTTACATCCACAGGGTGTGATGGAAAGGAACAAGCAGGGCAAGAAGGAGCTCCTAGGTGTTGGGAATATGGGAGCTGAAATTTCAAAAAGTTTTATAGCAGTGTTGGAAGATAAAGTTAATGAAATGTCCCTGAAAATAAAACAAAGGACAATGGAAGGAAAAAAATTTTAAAAAGTAAGAAAATCACAAGGACAATCTAAAAGGTCTAGCATTCAATAAGTAGTTCTAGAAAGAGGAATCAGAGAAGATGGCGGCAAGGAAATAATCAAAGAAACAACACAGAAAGTGGTCTAGACTAGAAAGGCACAGTCTTAACTGAAGTGCTCCAAATATCCAGGATAATAGTTGACGATGGCCCCAGACCAGCATGCATCATTGTGACACTGTGGAACCAGAGACAGAAGATCTTTCAGAGTTTTCAAAAAGACAACTGCAAAATGTCCACGTAAAAGATCAAGAATTGGAATAACATTAAATTTCTCACTAGCAGCAGGGGAGTAGAATACATTGGGGAAATGCCTTCAATGTTCTAAGGGGAAATTAGTTTTTGGCCTAAAACTCTATTTCCAGCCACACTCTCAAGCATGTGTGATTGATAGCATTGATCATTATTAATAAAGAAAGACCTGTTCAAATATGCAAGATATGCAAAAATTTACATTCAACATAGCCTTTCTTGGGAAGCTACAGGGAGATGCTCTACCACAGAAGAGGAAGGCTTATAATCTAACTAAGGGAAGAGCAGAGGGAAGTTCCAGAATGACAGTCGTGGGATAGGCCTAGGAATCAGACCGTCTAGGGTAGAGCAGCATTTCTTCAGGAAAAATAATGAAATACTTATCAAAAGGTTTGAGATGTCAAAATTGTATGAAGAGCTGGATGTGGTGGCTCACACCTGTAATCCCAATGTCTTGGGAGGCTGAGGAAAGAGGATCACAAGTTCAAAGCCAGCCTCAGCAATTTAGCGAGACCCTGTCTCAAAATAAAACATAAACAGGGCTGGGGAAATGGCTCAGTGGTAAAACATCCCTGGGTTCAATCCTGGTACCAAAAAAAAAAATTATATAGTCAGTTGTTGGAAATATGGACTCAGATATTTAGAAAAAGCAAAGCAAAAGCAAAATATTGAAGAATTATGAACTCTGAAAATAAAATAGATTGAGAAAAATAAATCTCTCAGTTTACTACTTGGCTGAGCAGGGGATAATGCTTGTTTTACATATTTATAAAAATGAAAATACCATGTATGGGTTTAACCAAAAATTGGTAAACAATTATGTTGGAAGGATAGAAAGAACAGGAAGGGGAGGGTGAAGGATCTGAAATATTCATTTACTATAGTGGAAAATATTTAAAATAAGTGAATCAAGAGAAAACAGTATCTGTCTGTTATCCAAAAA
This sequence comes from Marmota marmota marmota, assembly GCF_001458135.2. NCBI lineage: Eukaryota > Metazoa > Chordata > Mammalia > Rodentia > Sciuridae > Marmota > Marmota marmota. Next base: position 2,942,589 of record NW_025999949.1, read on the forward strand.
TATGAATATAAATACAAAAAAATATGAATGTTGTAAGTATTTGCTTCTGGGAAAGAAAAGGAAAATGGTATAAGAAGGTAGACAGGGACTTTTACGTATATTTTGATAAAAATATAAATAAAAACAGGCTGGGGGATGTAACTCAGTGGTAGTGTCTACTTAGCATGTACAAAGCCCTGAGTTCAATCTCCAGAAAAGACACACACACACAAAATTAAAAATCCAATAAAAGTAAGAAGACTGACCTGCACTGTTTAAATGGTGGCATTATCTCCCAGTTAAAACCTCTGGGGTGCTTTTCAAATCCCTCAATCATTAAGTCAACAAATACGAAGTGCAGCTGTATCCATAGCAACAGGAGAATCTCTAAAACTGAAACTGACATTTCTACCAATAAGAAATCACCATCAGTAACTAGCAATGATTACCACAGCAAGGCACTCAGCAAGTTAGACACCATCCTATTGCGTGTTTTCAAAGGCAAGCACCAAGACCCAGAGATGTTCAAGATGTAAATGAGACTCTACCTAGCCAGAGACAGAGACCGGACCTAAAGCCAGGTGCTCCATGGCAGATTATATTTTTAAAGATTCATTCTTCATGCTGTGCTTCCACCCCTCATTAAAAGGTGAAGTCTATTTCTCCAATCCCTTGAATCTGGGAAAGTCTTGTGTCAGCTTTGACCAATATAATACAACAGAAGTGATGCTAGGTGATTTTTAAGCCTAGGTTAGAAACCTGGAGCTTTGGCTCTCATTCTGTGGGATGCTCCCTCTGGGATACTCCAGTTTGGAAACAAGTTACTATCCTGGGAGAAGCCTAAGCTACACATGGAGGCTACATAGGCATTTTAATCGACATCCCAGCTGAACCAGCATTATTGACCATCAATGCAAGAGGACCACCATCTTGAACATCACTAGTGTCTTTAGCTGACCTCAGCCTTGGTCACTACCTGACTAAAACTACACAGGAGACCCAAGTGAAGCCAATCCAACTGTGGCATCGACCCTCAGAACTGTGAGAGATAATAGAAAGTTTTTTTTTTAAATCCACTAAATTTTGGGGTAATTTTTTATTTGGCAATAAATAAACAGAACGTTATCTGACCCCAAGGTCCATATTCTTCCCTCAACACCACCCTATAAGTATTTCTCAGCAGACACATAACTGGAATTTAGGTGGGACAATTTTTACTTTCAGGACCTGCCCACACACAATAGGACTATTCCTAGCTTCCGGCCCTTACCCATGAATCTGACAGCCTTCTTTCTATACCATTGTGAAAGCTAAAAATGCTCTCACATCATTCTAGATGACTCCTAAAGATAACATCCCCAGGTGAAATCTTCAAATAGACAAAGCTACCTTGTGATGATTTAAAACTGAATTCCAAATGTATACATGGAAAAGACAAAGAGGTTCTGTTAGCAGAAAGAGATGGAAAGGGAGTCCAACTGCAAGCATCACTATAGCCTGACCTCTGTTTAAATGGTGGCATTATCTCCCAGTTAAAACCTCTGGTGTGCTTTTCAAATCCCTCAATCATTAAGTGAGATATCTTTAAGTGCTGGGTGAGATCTCTTTGGCCCTGGTCTCAGGAAGCCTTGCAGAGACTATTCTGCAGGAACCAGGCCCACAGGGGAAAGAATCATGGAGTGTGGATGAGGAGGGCACTGAGAGATCATGTGTCCAGGCCATCTTACACTTCATTGAAGCCAGATGGGAAGATGACAGAACTACAAACCAGAACCACCCAATCCAAGCCCTATTCTTTCCATCACTCCAACAAGGGAATGATTATGACTGAGGTTATTAGGTAGTCATATGGAAAATTTTACTTTAGGCATGCAGAATGACATTGTCCAAGTTGGCCTAACACAAGTGCTGGTTGTATTTGTTTGCTGGGGCTAACATAACAAGGTACCACAAAGTGATTTCATCAACAGAGGTTCGTTACATCACAGTTTGGGGCACTAAAAGTTCATGATGAAGGTGTCCACAGGGCTGAGTCCTTCTTAGGCCTCTGAGAGAGGATTTGTTCCATGTACTCCCCCAGCTTCTGGTGCTTGCTGGCAACCTTTGATGCTCCTTAGAAGGATATCTATGTCAGTATAACATCATCTTGACCAACTGCTTCTGGAAGGACTATGTTTCCACATAAAGTCACAATCTGAAGCACTTCTACAAATAACTATCTGTACAAAATCCTATTGTCCCCTGCTGGCTCATCACACCTATATTTTCTGGTCCACACCTGGCCCTCCAGCCAGACGTTATGAATTTGGGGAGGGGAGTTATGAATTTGGGGAGGGAGTACACAATTCAATTCATAACACAGTAAAGTGAATTCTCATGCTTTGTGTTTTCCACATGAGAATTACCTGATTTCTTCAATTTGCATCTTGCTTTGACTCTTGGCTTCAAACTGTACAATACAATGGATCCACTCGAAAAATCTCACTGGTTAAGATGAGGTAGGGGATCTGTCTCATTCCCTGAGACAGCATGTTGCAGCCTGAGATCTGCTTTGGCAACCACAGAAAATATTTGATGGGCCTCTGATCTGCTGTGGTGGACATACCTGGGGCAGGTGTGACTTACCTGTGAGTCACATTTTGCCTTCAGAAGGATCCCAAGGTATATGAGCTGACTAAAAATACCCAGGAAATGCAGCAACCTGAGTGCTTTAGAAGCACCAAGTATTTATGGGCTGTCAATGGAGTTGAGAGAATTCGGGAATACTCAATGTCACTGGAAGTTCAGGGAGAAGAATTCCGTCATTTATTTATTCATACACTCTTTAAGCAAGTTCTTCTTGAGTACCCAAGATGAGCCAGACACTGTGAAACTTAAAATCAGGTGGGGGAGAAAAGAAAACATACAAGGAATTTCTGCTTGTGATAAGTGATCTGAAAACCACCATCAGTCTGCAGTAATAGGCAACAATAAAGGTATCAGCTTTAAAGGTGGCCAAGGAGCCCTGTCTGAGAGGCACCTCTGGAGTTGAGACCTGAAGGATTCAGATAAGGGAGTTCCAGGCGCTCGGGCTGCAGGAGCATCTTGTATGATGGCCCCGAGCTGGGAATGACCATGATGTATTGAAGGAAAAAGTGCAAATGTTCCCATTCAGGAGGCAAGGGAAGTGGGTGGAGGACCAGGTATGGGCCAGGAAATACAGGTGTGATGAGCCAGAATGGGGCAATAGGATTTTCCACAGATGCTTCAAAAACCAATTGACGAATTTAAGCAGGAGAGTGACATGATTTGATTTCTGTGTTAAAAATAATGATTCTCCTCGTTCTTCAGAATGGCAAAGATGAAAGTCTGAAAACACATGGTGTTGACAAAGGTGTGGGAAACAGAAGACATATTTTTAGTGGAAGTATAAATTAGTATAGCCCCTAAGAGTAGAAATATGTCAATATTTATGAGAAGGAAAATGTACAAACACTTTGATCCAGTATTTTTTTCTTCTATGAATTTATCCTGCAGGTATGTTTCAACATCAATCTGTACGGAGTTATTCAAAGAAGTCTCATACATAATTGCAAAAAATTAGGGAAGACCTAAATATCAATAAGGGACTAACTACAACGTATCAACAAATAAGCATTTGGATAATAATTAAATGTTGGTTGTCTACACAATGCACTGCTGTGCAGCTGTAGCCATTGAAAGAGTTCTTTATGTACTGACATGGGTCAGACCCTGAGATGTACATACAGTCAATTTTTAAAAGCAAGGCACAGGGCTGGGGTTGTGGCTCAGTGGTAGAGTGCTCGCCTTGTACGTGGGAGACCCTGGGTTCGATCCTCAGAACCACATACAAATAAATGAATTAAAAGAAAAAAAATGGCTTTTTTTTTTTTTTAAAGCAAGGCACAGGGCTATGTGTCTATAGCATCTGAGCAAATATAGCATGTATGTGTATGTGTGTGTGTTTCACTTTGGAACCTCAGGAAGCAGACACCAAGATGAAATTAGAAATGCACAAGATCTATTACAGAAAATGACCGCAGACGGAAAAGGTGAGGAGAAAGCAGGAGGCAGGAGGGAGAGCGTGGGAAAGGAGAAGGGGAAGGCTTGGGCAGAGAAGTCTGGGCTCAGTGCAGCGCTGGGACATCTCAGACACAGAGCCAGGAGTGCCTGCTAAAGGAGACTTGTGTCAGGCAGAACTGGCCCTGCCTAAGTCCCCCACAGGGATCTGTCATTGGCTTGAGCATGCCTTCGGTGTAACCCTGCAGAGGTTGCCACAGTGCAGCAGCTGGAGGCTGTCTGCTAACTCCACTGCTCACAGTAGGCTCACTCTTGAAGACAGCTGTGCCGTGCACCTGCGCGCTGCTGCCACAGAGGCACAGGTGCAAAATCTCAGGAGGGACGCGGAGGTCAACACTGGCTACCCCCAGGGAGGGGACCTGAGGGGCTACAGCAGGGATGTGGGAGGCAGACTTTTCACCATATACTCTTTCACACCATTTCAATTTTTTCCCATTTATTTATTAATTTGTTTGCTTATTTATTTATTGGTACTGGGAATTGAACCCAGAGGTTCTTTACCACTGAGCTACATCCCCAGCCCCCCCCTTTTTTTTTTTTGAGACAAGTTCTCACTAAATTGCTCAGAGCCTCGCTAAGTTGCTGAAGCTGGCTTTGAATTTGTGATCCTGCTTCCTCAGCTTCCCAAGTTGCAGGGATTACAGGCAGGTGCCTCCATGCCTAGCCTTTTTTACTTTTAATTCAAAGGCATTTAGTGCATTAACGATGTCATACAACTGCCACCTCTATCCAGTTTCAAAATATTTTCATCACCCCAAAAGGAAACCCTGTAACCATCAAGGAATAGCTCCCTTTTCTCTCCCCATCCTCCCTCTTCAAACCCCTGGCAACCAATAATCTGCTTTCTATCTCTATGTATTTACCTATTTTGGATATTTTATATAAAGGAGTCCTATAACACGTGACCTTTTTGTCTGGTTTCTTTCACTTGGCATCATAATTTCAAGGTTCATCCATGTCATAGTATATATCAGCTCTTCATCCTTTTTGTTGGAAGATAATATTCCATTGAATAAATATACCACAATCTGTCTACCCATTCATCGCTTGGTGGACATCTGGGTTATTTCCACCTTTTGGCTTTTGTGATTGGTGCTGCTATGGAATGTGTATGTACATGCATATGTCTGAGTACTCATTTTAAATTATTTTGGGCATATGCCTGGGAATAGAATTACTGGATCACATGGCAATTTCATGCTTTACTTTTTGAGAAGTGCCAAACCATTTTTCAAAATAATTGCATCATTTTGGAGCTCCATCAAGAGTATATGAAGTTTCATTTTCTCCACAACCTTGCTTTTTTTTTTTTTTTGGATATTCTTCTTAACAGGCAGGAGGTAAAATCTCATTATAGTTTTGTTTTGTAATTCCTAATGAATTTACTATTTAATTTACATTGAGCATCTTTACCTGTGATTACTGCACATTTACATATCTTTGAAGAAATCTCTATTTAAGTCCTTTGCCCGTTTTTTCAGTTGAGTTGCCTTTTTGTTGTTGTTGTTAACTAATCAGAGTTCTTATATAATTTAGACTCTGGATCCTTGTCACCATTTACATTTTAATCCATGTAAATAGATCACCTATTCAAAGGAGAAATAAAATATAAAATGCATTAAGGGGAAAAAAAAGTTATTTAACCAGGGTATGGATGATTGGTGGAAGTGAAAAAAGAGTGGAAGCCAAGACAGCAGGGAGGCTATCTAGGCATCCCGGCTGTAGGGATGGACTTCCTGGGTGGGGGTGCCACTGGCCCAGAGGAGGGGCAGGCTCAGGATGCTGTATAGCAGGAAGGGAATGAAGGGCTTGGTTTTGGACACGTTGAGTCTGAAGTGCCGCGAGTCATCCAAGTCAGGAAGCCACACGGAGAGTGAGATCTGTGAGTCTGGAGTTCAGACTTTCTGCTGCGTTATTTTTCCTGCAGAATACTACCAGTACCTATAATGGACAACTGGCCATTTTTGGTGAAGAGAGAGACTAGCGCACTCCAGGCAGGGCAGGGAGATAAACATGGAAGTGTGGCAGATTGTGGTTGATTGGGAAGACAGTAGGCTCAGTCCTTAGAGTGACGCGGCCACATTTTTGAAGTAGAAAAGATCTCTCTGGTGGCAACATGGCAGATCAGAGCGAGGCAAGATGGAGGTGGTCTTAGTCTATTTTCTGCTGCTATAACTAAATATCACAGACTGGATAACTGATAAATAGTAAAGGCTTATTCACTTCCCAGTTCTGTAGCTGGGAGGTCCAGGGGACTTTCTGTAGAACCTGAGGCAACACAGGGCATTGAGTGTCTAGAAGGGCACACATAAGAAACTGTGCCAAGTTGGCTTTTATAATAGACCCACCCTCAAGATAACCCTTTAACCTATGCCAGGATTAATTCATTCATGAGGTACAGACCTTAGGATCTATTTACCCCTTCAAGATTCCACCTCTTAATGCCTCACAATGAAATTAAATTTCAACATCAGTTGTGGTGGGGACATTCCAGCCATAGTGGGGGCAGAGGGTGGAATAAAGGAGCTGAACAAACAGAGCTGGTGGGGGTGGATCAGAGGGTATGGCTTAGACGAGGATGGGTGGGGGGAACAAGCCCAGACTAACTCCCAGCTTCCTGGCTTGAGTGACAGTGTTGGCCATAGGGCCATGTCCCCAAAGCAAATGTAGGAGGAAGAGTGGGGCCATGTTGGAGGAGGAAGGAAGCAAATCCTCAACTAACATCACCTTGACTCTGTTCCCAGAACAGACCCGGTGTGTGAGGAAGCTTTTCTGCTGGCCACGCTCCTCACACCACACAACAGTCCTGTGCTGGGGACCACAGAAGATTTTTCTTCTACCCCCATCAATTTTGACCCTTTCCCCTTGGCCCCCATATCAGACCCACTATGAAAGCTTAACATGTTGCCATAAAACAGTTTCACTTCTGTCCCAACCTTCCTGTCCTAGTGGGGGCACCTTAAATGTCATCCTGACTTAACTCTCACTCTTTAGTCTTCCCCACATCTGAAGTTGGTACAGCTGCCAAACTGCTGAGTTTCATCTTGCTGTCGTCTGCTCCCCGCACTCTTGTCAAAACTGCCAGTGGCTTCCTTTTGCCTAAGAGTTGAAATCCAGCTCCTTAGTCAGGCCTCATGGTCCTATATTCTGCTCTCTCCCTTCCTTTTACCTATTGAAATATTTCTCCTCTTTCTAGCCCAGCAAAAGCCGTGCCCTCTTCAACCACCTTCCTTCAAAGCAACTTATCCCATTAAGCCTTCTCAGGGTCCTCCAGCCTTTAGAAGTCCTCTGACTTCCTCTCCTGAGCTGTCGCAGTGCCTGAGGTTCTTTGTCACACAGTTTGCACTCCCAGATACGGAACTCTGTGCCTTCTTCATTTGTCTTCCCAGTTTGCTGTAGAATCCTAAAATCCAGGGTCTCCTTCATGGAGAGAGGCCTGGTAGCCTCCACTGTCCCTGTTGCTTGTTTCCCCAGCCAATTACCCCTCATTTCTTGGTTTGATAAATAACAGGCTGCTCCAGTCTTGGACCAGAACCTGACTGCTGCTCCTCCAGGTCCCAGGGAGAGTTCTCTTTATAGCTCTGACTGTGGGGGGCTGGGGCTACAGTGGCCACTCCAAAACCACAGCCTCTGAAGCTGCCCCTGGTAGTGCAGAGCTACGGCAGAGGGGAAGTGGCTAAGGGTATACTTCCTTTCACCTTTGGGGTCCTTCCTGGAGCCCCTGGCTGTGAATCATAGGAAGGGATATGCTGTCTTGGTGGAAGCATCGAGAGGGGTTTTAAAAAATGAATATCAGGTTAGCCTAAATATCAGGTTAGGCTCAGGAGCTGTGAGAAATTGTTACTTTCCTAAATAAAACCATATCATCCAAGGTTCACCACAAAGGAGGACCTTGCTATGGTTTGGATCACGAATGTCTCCCAAAGGCCCATGTGGTAAAGACTTGGTCATCAGGTGATACTATTGGTAGGAGGTGGAACCCTCCAGAGGTGGGTCCCTGGGGGAGGTCCTCAGGTCACTGGGGCTCTGCCCTGGAAGGCAACTGTGAGACTGAGGCTCCTTTCTTGTTCTCATGGCTCATTAGATGAGCAGTTGTGCTAAACCACATTGTTATGGCTTGGATGTGGCACGTCCCCCAAGGTCTTAGGTTGAAACCATGGTCCCTAATGCAGCAAGGTTCACAGGTGAAGTTTTCAGGCAATGATTAGATCATGTGGCTCTGACTCAGTGGATTCATCCACTTGGTGGATTAATTCATTGATAGCTAGATGGATTACTGGGAAGTGGGGCCTAGTTGGAGGAAGTAGGTCATTGGGGGCATAGCCTGCAAGGTTTATCTTCTCCCTGGCCTCTTCCTTTTTCTCTCCTTCCTGGCTGCCACAAGCTGAGAGGTTTTCCCTTCCATGCCTTTCTGCCATATTTTTGCCTCACCTGAGGCCCAGAGCAATGGAGTCTTCAACCATGGACTAAAACCTCTGAAACTATTAGCCACAATAAACATTTCCTTCTTTAAGTTGTGCTTGTCAGGTATTTTGGTCACAGTGATGAAAAATTGACCCACCACACTTTTCTGCTAAGATGTGCAACAGGGCCCACTGATCACAGTCTGCAACCTCTGAAGCTGTGAGTCAAAAAATCTTTCTTCTGTGTCAGTTGATGGTGTCAGGTTTTTGTAGTGGTGATAGAAAGCTGACTAATCCAACTCCATACAAAAGGAGGAGCATTTTCATCTTAAATCTCTGCCTCTGGTTCTCAGGAATCAATTCTCACTGGGAATCCCTGCCTAAATTAACCATTGCCACACAAGACATGTCATCAATAGGAAATGACCACAGGCTCAGGGATAATTAAAGGTTACGTGCATCTGCCCAGAGAGCCAGGAGGCCCAGCCTAGCTGTGTTGAAGGCCAATGCTTACCTGAGTTGCCAAAGATCTTGAATCCTCCGGCTCCCTGCCAACCCTTAAATCCAAGTTGGACATATAACAATCCTCTAATAAATATCATTTAAATGGATGCATACATATAAATTATTTAAAATATTTTTTCTCAGAAAACAATATATTCAGACAAGTCTCACTAGTTACTTGGGGTTTTCGTGTGTGTGTGTGTGTGTGTGTGTGTTTTGTTTTTGTTTTATAACTCATCTTTGAAAAATAGCTTTATTTTCATGGTTAGGGGCTAATATAGCTAGAGATGGCCAGGACCTCTTTGGATCCTGGGAGCCATTGCTGGTCACACTGTGACTTGTCTCAAGGTCTTACAAGAGGCACCCTGCTGTAGTGCAGGCTGCTGTGCCCAGGACATGCTGCTACAGACTTAGATCAAACCATGATGATTATTAGGAGCTTTTCTCCTGAGAGCATGATGACAAGCTATTGTCTCTTCTCATAAATAATGCTGGTTTAACTTGAGGTCAGAATTCAGTGGAAGTATTTCTGAAGCCTTGGAAGTAGGAAAGTCATTTGAAAAATGGCTGACCACTGTCCACGTGATTGGCTATCCCAGAGAGAGCCTGACTACTGAACACAGAATGTCTGATACAGCGAGGCCTTCATGACTCTGTGGACATATCACCCTCTGAGGGTCACAGAGCCCAGCTGAACCTCAACTCCCTGTTTTGTAGTTAGGAAAAGCATGAGATTTGTACCAAGTCTGCCTAGATTCTCAACATTATGAGTCCAGCTTAGAGAAGTCAGGTGTGTGTCCATGTGCACGTGTGTGTCCCATATGGTCAGGGGGAGGGTGTGATGGCTAAGGAGGGAAGAACACTCTGGTTTGGGAGTTAAGAGCCAGTGAGACCTGGGTGTAAGAGCTGAGTGCCATGTTCATGGGCTGTCAAGGGACAGGGCTTGGACCTGAAGTTTCAGATGCTTTTTAGATTCAAAGAAAGAGAAGAAGAGGACTCCAGCAAAATGTGGTGCTGGGGTGGGGAGATGGCCTTTGCCCTTTTATGCTCAAAGGTACTGTTCTCCTCTCTACTGGTTGCACATGGGAGCTAGGCCCTGGCCTCAGCTGTTCCTCGGATCCCAGCAAGGTGGCCCGGAAGGTGAGGGGGAAGAGGGAGTAGGTTTGCCTCATCTGTTTGACTCATGGCTATAACCTGTCAGCACACTGACAGATTTTTGTTTTTTAATCCAATGAAGCTTTTGTTGGTTGTTTGAAGGAAAAGCACGATACAGTCACATAATCAAAACCCTACCGTGAAGAGGGGGAAAAAAATCAGTCTTTATTGTGTGAGCAATTGTGTGTTCCTGAAAGCCACAAAGTATAATTTAAAGCACAGAATCTAAATAGACTTCTCTTATTAGACTGCTTGAATGCATTTTGTGTGTGTGAGAGAGAGAAAGAGCAGGGAGCTTTTGCTTCTCACCCATCTATCCTCTAAGGTGGGGTGGCAGCTCACCATCTGGGGACAGTGTTACTGGGCAAGGTATGGGCATGGGATCCTCTGACACTCACTATGTCCAACACTGTTCGGGATGCATCCTGGACATCCTGAGGTGCTAGTGAGTGGATAACTCAGAAGATCTGGATGAGTGGTAAGCATGTGTATATCAGGGGCCACACCAAACCTCTGGAAGCTGGGAGACTCTTGCCTGTTATAGGTGAGCTCTCTGTCCCCTGGGCTATATCTTCCTGGGTCATCTCCAAGCCTTGTTGTCCTTAATCTCCTAGAGTTGGGGCTCATTCCTGGCCACACCTAGGTGCAACCACCCACTGACCCAGCATGGCTTCCCTAATTTTGTCAGAATCAAACACCTGCCTTGTCACCCCTCAGATGCCCCAATGCAATTCTTGATGATTTCTATGTCCAAGGAGATGATCCATTTAATACCTGTTCCTTTGTTCCTTGATGTCTTCTTCTTTATAGACCCTAGACCTCCCCATTGCCAAGAACTCTGAAGCCTCCTTCTTCACTCACCTCCCAACTTATCAGCTCTGCTCATTCCTTCCAGAACCCCTCCCACTATCCTTTGGCTAGATCATGACCTAAAAATCACAGATCCTATCACATGTAAGTGTCCCTCTACACTCTCATGTTGTCTATTTCCTCCTTCTCCAACATAAATTCCATGGTCAACCATTAAGATGACCCCTTCATGTATGCATCAATCTATGAATATGTTAATTTACATGGCAAAAGGGTTTTTGCTGCTGTGATGAAGTTGAGGGTCTTGAGATGGGGAATTATCCTTAATTATTTGGGTGGCCCAATATAATCACCAGAGTCCTTATAAGAGTGAAGTAAGAGGGTCAAAGTCAGAAAAGATGATGGAAGCAAAGAGACAGATTAAACGTGTTATGTGGCTGGCTTTGAACTTTAACAAAAGGTCTGGGAGCCAAGGAATGAGACAACTTTTAGAAGCTAGAAAATGCAAAAAAAAAAAAAAAATAGATCTTTCCCTGGAGCTTCCAGTAGATATGTAGCCTTCCCAACACCCTGATTTTGGAACTTCAGATTGATAGAACTGTAAGATAATAAAGTTGCATTTGTTTGAAGCCACTAAATTTGAATTAGTTTGTTATAGCAGCAGTAGGAAACTAATACATCCTTCAAATCAGTGACTCCTCTTATATTCCACGTAGCCATTCTTGCCTCTCTTTTTCATTATTCAAATTGTCCCTCTTTGCTGGACATTTCCATTAACACATAAACATTCTGTTATTTCTCTCATCTTTAGGAAAACAAACACAAAACTTCTTAACTCTACATTCAACTCCAGCTATGAGTCCATTTCTGAGATCCTCATTGTGCTGAAGCATTTGTCTTCCCTCCCATTCTCTGTTAAACGCAGTTAAGTCAGCCTTGTTACCTCGCCACTCTTCCGCTGAAATCGCTCTTTCCAAGATCACAGATGACCCACAGTTACCACCTCTTCTGGCCCATTCTGCTTGCCTTCTTAATTGACTCATCACAACATTTGATGCAATCAACTATTCACTTCTCAAAGCCGCCTCTTCATGATTGTGGGAATCACATTTTATTAGTTCTCCTATTTCAGTGGTCCTTTTCTGTTTCCTCTGTGGGTTCTCCCATCTCTTGGATTCCTAACTGCTGGGTTCCTCCCTCAGATCCCTCTCCTCTACCTATCCCAAGTGATCCCATACAGTTCCATGGCTTTAAGGGCCATCAAACAGGCTAATGATTCCCAACTGTATGTCTGGAGTCCATACATCCAACTCTGGACTCATGGGTTTAACCACAAGCCCAGAGTCTCAAGCCCAGTGTCTCTACCTGAGTGTCTGTCACTGTCTTACACTTACCTCTCTGAAACTGAACTTCTTAGTCTATACCTCTTTCTCTTACAGACTCTCCCACCTAAGTTATGTCACGTTGTCCTCTAATTTCCAAGGTGAAACACCTTGGAGTCATCCATCTCTGTCACTAGATCCATTCATCAGCAAATTCTTCCAGTTCTACCTTTAAAACACAAGCAGAACTTGACTTTTCATGACCTTTACCACTATGGCTATATTTCTAGGCACCTTTATCTTTCTCCCGGTTTAAAATGACGATCAGATCATATCATTCTTCTAGTTATTTTCATGACTTTAAGCAAAGGCAAAACCTTTGAAGGTCCCACGAAGCTCTTTTGACCTGAATTTGTCCCCTGCCACTGACCTCTGTCCATAGACTGCAGTCCCCTAGCCTCCTGCTGTTCCCCTGAACGTGCCAAGTACACACCCCTCTCAGGTCTGTCATGCTTGCAGACCCCTTGCATTTGTTTCCTGTTGCTGCTGCTACAAAGAACAAACTTAATGGGTTGAAACAACACAAATGCATTGTCTTGCATTCTGGAGGCTAGAAGTCCTAAATTCAAGGTGTGGGAGGGACTGGTTCTCTCTGGAGGAGAATCTGTTTTATTCCCTTTTCTACTTCTGTTGAGACTGCCTGTGTCCTTGGCTCCAGGCCCATCTCTCCATCATCAAAGCCAGCAAAGCAGCCTTTTCCCATCTTCTTCTAACCTCAATAACACTTCACTTTTTCTGACTTTGACTAACCTCCCTCCCTCTTGAAAGGGCCTTTGGACTGACTTACATTGAGACCACCCAGATAATCTGGGCTACTCACTTCACCTCAAGGTTTTCAATTCAATCACATCTGCAAAGTCTATTTTGCTACATAGAGCAACATATTCTCAGATTCTGGGAATATTTTAGAAGCCATTATTCAGTTTGCCACACTCCTCTGCATCAAATATCCTTCCTCTATTTATACATCTCTTTGCTTCCTTTAGCTCATATGTCACCTTATCATCAAGACCCCCACCTTGACCATCCCGCACCATGTGTTCTTTTCCTCCCTATCTTGATTTTTATTCCTAGCACTCAGCATATGCTGGCACACTGTAAGTTTCATGGTTTTGTTTTTGTGGTTGTTTGATGGGTTTGTTTGTTTGTTTGTTTTTGTTTTGGCAACAGGGATTGAACTCAGGAGTACTTGGCACTGAGCCACACCCCACCCCTATTTTGTATTTATTTAGAGACAGGGTCTCACTGAGTTGCTTAGTGTCTCGCTGTTGCTGAGGCTGGCTTTGAACTCACGATCCTCTTGCCTCATCCTCCCAAGCTGCTGGGATTACAGGCGTGTACAACCGAGCCTGGCTCTGTTCGATGTTTTTTGCAGTGCTGGGGATTGAATCTAAGACTTTGCACATGCTAAGCAAGTGCTCTACTAGTGAGCTGCACCACCTGCCCTTATCGTTTGTTTTCTCTCTCTCCCCACCCATGAAGATGTAAGCTACAGGAGGGCACATGTGGTTTACCGATACATGTGTAGCAACCAGACTATGCCTGGAACATTTCAATCACTTTGTCCTTCTGAAAAAATAAATGGCTTATGGCAATATCAGCCTGCCAGCATTAGCCACGGGTATTCAGCTGTGCCCGTAAGACACCAACAAGCATCAGGATGCCCCAGCAGCGAGCTAGTGTAAGGTAAGATTCCAAAAGTAAACTGTGAAGTCTACCTTAACCAGCTTCTTCCTCACAGTTTCCATATAATGGTCATTTACTCTATGTGCATCCCTGACCCAAACACTGTGCCATGTTGTTTTATCAATCTTTCCATTGCCAAATATGGGAGGTACAAGGTGCTTATTTTTCAGAGAAAGTCCTTGTAAATCTGAGCTGCAAAGGACTTGACCCACATCTGCTCGAGTCCAAAACTCATGTTCTTTTTTTTTTTTTTTTTTTTGGTCCTGGGGATTGAACTCAGGGCACTTGACCACTGAGCCACACACCCAGCCCTTTTTTGTATTTTATTTAGGGATAGAGTCTCACTGAGTTGCTTAATGCCTCGCTTTTGCTGAGGCTGGCTTTGAACTCTTGATGCTCCTGCCTCAGACTCTTGATCCGCTCAGATTACAGGCATGCCCAACCTTGCCTGGCCATAATTCGTGTTCTAAAGTAATGTCCTTCCACCAAAACCAAAACCAACCTGCTCCCTGCCCCGCTGGACACAGGTGCAGTCATGCCAATATTCCTCGTTTTTGCCACAACCCCAGGAAGACGAGTCAGGTGCTCAGTTAAAGTCACATAATCATTTTATTCTACTGCTCCTAGCCTTGCAGAAAGCCCTGCTTCCTGTCCACCCCCTTCCAGAGAGCCTACCTCTTCCCAAGCACACAAGTTCTATAGCCCTATTTCTTCCATGATGCCTGAATCCCCTCAGGCCCGGTTTGAGTGACAGGTCGTACTCCCTGCAGTAATGCCTTATTGCACTTTTGAACAGCTTTGATTTTTTTTTCAATCACTTCCCTAAATACTGACAGAACGCTAAGAAATAATGGGATTCCTAGAAGGTCAAGTGCTTTGTTGAACAGAGGTTGGCTCCATGTTGGTAGGGGAAATTCTCCTGGGCTGGGAGGCAGAGGGTGAATTCCTCTCGCTATTCCTGTCTCAGCCTGGCTGGCTTTGGCTCTTCGTAGCCTCCGTTCTGTGGCTCTGTCTAGGAAGGCCAGGCCACAGCGCTTGGGCCCAAAAGGGAGAAGAGGACCAAAGTAACCCTAAAAGCTTATTGAACATTGCTTTCTGCTCATAAATTAAACCAAGCCCAGCAGCACAGAGCTCTTAAACCAGGAAAGGTAATGAGTTAGAAGAAGGAAACAATTTCTCTGGGCCCTTTTGTATTTTTTCTCAATTCCTCCTAGCTTTCTATTTTATTGTGTTTGGGGGATTTTCTTTCTTTCCTTCTTCATAATGATTTCATTTCCCATCATCTTAAGAATGGAAGAAGTCTCCAGTGTTTCTTTGCCTCTCAGGCCTATAAATTGCCAGCTCCTAATTCCAATCACCTTGAAACACAAGCCAGAACACTAAAGATCGGTTCAAATATGGAGCAGTGAAGTGACTGGCAACTGGCGTGGATTAAAATCCAGGGGACAAAAATGATAAAAGGTCTTTTCCTTTCAGACTCTAGGTTGCTTTCCTTCCCTCAGGCAGAACTGAAAGAGTCAAGTACTTCTGAGTTTCCTAAAAGAAAGGGATTCCAGTCTCTTCTTAACAACTCCTGTGTTCTAACTAAGGTATTTCTCTTCACCAACAGTCTTCGAAGCTGCAACTCCAGCCTCTTTCCTGTCTCCCAGGGTCACTTTTCTTAGGTTTCGACTATTCTCTCTCTCTCTCTTTCTCTTTTTTTTCCCCCTACTTTTATCATCATAAATCTTTCTTGCTACTCCCCCCCCACCCTTCCCCTGTTTTCCCTTTCTTTTCCAACCCTTTTACTTCATGTCAGAGCACCAAATGTCCTGGGGACAGTAGTAAATGTTTCACATTAGTGAGTGTGATGCCACATATCCTGTCCGTAGCTCCTGTCCAACCACGTGCAAGTTTAGTGCCATACGCCTATGAGACATTATCCTGCTGAACACTCACAGCTACTAAGTGAGGTTAGGGGCTTGGGCTTGGGAGCCACACAGGACACATATTTAGGAGCTAGGCACCTCATGGCCATGCAAATGCAGCATCAGCACACAAGAGGTGCTGGTCCCTCCCTTGGTCCCAGTCCTGATTGATCCTGTGTGCTGCACTTCCATGTTAACATATAAGGGAACCAGGTCACTTGTCCAAGGTCAGAGAGCTAAAGAATAAATGGAACTAGAACACAGGACTGGTTGATTTCAGGGCCCAAACTAATAAGGATCATAATAAATACATCCCCAGAACATTCGGACAGCTTTAAGGGCATCCTTAATAAATATGGAAGAGGCAGTCAGATATTTCTGGATGTTTGGGAAAAGCCTCTAACACAAATGCCAGGGACCTACCTAAGCAAAAAGAAAACTTCAGAAAGCAGAAGAAAACTTCAAATAACTTGAAACCAATATCTTTGAAGAATTAGAAGATATTGGCTCCAAGAAACAAGAACGGTGTGGGGGGTGGGGGGGGAAGAGCATTCAGAAAACACTTGTAGAATTTAAGAAGTTCATAACAGAAATGAATAATCTCTCCCCTTATCCATAGGGGATACAATCCAAGGTCCCCCATGGATGCCTGAAACTGCAGATAGTTCCAAACCTTATATAATTTATATATATTTTTCCTATGCATATGTATGTATGATAAAGTTTAATTTATAAATTAGACATAGAAAGAGATTTTATAAAACACTGTAATAGAACAATTACAACAATATGCTATAAAAAGTTATATGAATATGCTTTCTCTATCAAAATATTTTACTGTATTCCCACTTCTTGTGTGATGTAAGATGATAAAAATGCCTCTATGATGAGATAAAGAGAGGTGAATGAAGTAAATGAGTATTGTGATATAACATTAAGCTACTAGTAAGGGTTCCTGCTGTTCTGATAGTCCATCTAAGGGTTACTGTGATATCCTGATAGTCCATCTAATAACTGAAAGAGCTACTATATGAGTAAAGGGCAGGTATGATATACAGCATGGATACACTGGACTAGGGGATTATTCACACCTAGGGCAGGACAGAATGCGATAGCATGAGATTTCATCACACTGCTTAGAATAGTGTACAACTTAAAACTTATGAGTTATTTATATCTGGAATTTTCCATTTAACATTTCAGACCACGTTTGACCACAAGTCATCAAAACTATGGAAAGCAAAATTGCAGCTATGGAGAGAATACTATATTTCAATAAAAGAGCTGAATGATAATGTTGAAGAAATCTCCCAGGAAATAGAATAAGACAAAAATATGAGCGCTGGAAGAGAAAAGATAAAATCAGAGAACAAATCCAAGAAGTACAATTTTAAACTAATAGGAGTTCCATAAAGAAAGAAGGACAAAAATAGAGAGTAAAAGAAAAAAATTAAGAATATTTATAGCAAATGTCCAGAGTATTAGCTAAAAAATAGATAAAACAATGTTAAAAAAAAAAAAAAGCAAAAGACCAGGGATAAATAAATGGTCACAAAATCTAGAAGAAGAAGAAGAAGAAGAAGAAGAAGAAGAAGAAGAAGAAGAAGAAGAAGAAGAGGAGGAGGAGGAGGAGG